>NC_064929.1:54612979-55237979 GCF_023897955.1 Schistocerca gregaria
GGCATTCTGTAATCTGTGGACTATCAGAGTGTTGATGAAACAAAAATTGCATCGGGATTTAATACAACAGTCACCATGCATACTTTCCTCCATGGGAGTAATGTCTCAAACAGTCTACGCTTTGATCGTTCCCTGGAAGACCAGTAGTAGTTTCCGATGCACATCTGAAGGCATTCTGTAATCTGTGGACTATCACAGTGTTGATGAAACACAGAAATTGCATAGGGATTGAATACAACAGTCACCAGGCGCTATTTCCTCCATGGGTGTAATGTCTCAAACAGCCTACGATTTGATCGTTCCCTGGAAGAACAGTAGTAGTTTCCGATGCACATCTGGAGGCATTCTGTAATCTGTGGACTATCAGAGTGTTGATGAAACACAGAAATTGCATCGGGATTGAATACAACAGTCCCCATCGGCACCTTCCTCCATGGGAGTAATGTCTCAAACAGTGTACGCTTTGATCGTTTCCTGGAAGACCAGTAGTAGTTTCCGATGCACATCTGGAGGCATTCTGTAATCTGTGGACTATCAGAGTGTTGATGAAACACAGTAATTGCATCGGGATTGAATACAACAGTCCCCATGCGCACTTACCTCCATGGGAGTACCATCTGAAACAGTTTACTCTTTGATCGTTCCCTGGAAGACCAGTAGTGGTTTCCGATGCACATCTGGAGGCATACTGTAATCCTTATACCTTCAAACTGTTGATGAAACACAGAAATTGCCTCGGGATTGAATACAACAGTCACCATGCGCACTTTCCTCCATGGGAGTAATGTCTCAATCATTCTACTATTTGATCGTTTCCTGGGAGACCAGTAATAGTTTCCGATTCACATCTGGAGGCATTCTGTAATCTGTGGACTATCAGAGTGTTGATGAAACACAGTAATTGCATCGGGATTGAATACAACAGTCCCCATGCGCACTTACCTCCATTGGAGTACCGTCTGAAACAGTTTACTCTTTGATCGTTCCCTGGAAGACCAGTAGTAGTTTCCGATGCACATCTAGAGGCATTCTGTAATCTGTGGACTATCAGAGTGTTGATGAAACAGAGAAATTGCATCGGGATTGAATACAACAGTCACCATGCGCACTTACGTCCATGGGAGTAGTGTCACAAACAGTCTACGCTTTGATCGTTCCCTGGAAGACCAGTAGTAGTTTCCGATGCACATCTGTAGGCATTCTGTAATCTGTGGACTATCAGAGTGTTGATGAAACACTGATATTGCATCGGGATTGAATACAACAGTCACCATGCGCACTTACGTCCATGGGAGTAACGTCTGAAACAGTCTACGTTTTGATCGTTTCCTGGAAGACCAGTAGTAGTTTCCGATGCACAACTGGAGGCATTCTGTAATCTGTGGACTATCAGAGTGTTGATGAAACACAGAAATTGCTTCGGGTTTGGATACAACACTCAACATGCGCACTTTCCCCCATGGGAGTAGTGTCTCAAACAGTTTACGCTTTGATCGTTCCCTCGAAGAAGAGAAGTAGTTTCCGATGCACATCTGGAGGCATTCTGTAATCTGTGGACTATCAGAGTGTTGATGAAACAAAAATTGCATCGGGATTGAATACAACAGTCACCATGCATACTTTCCTCCATGGGAGTAATGTATCAAACAGTCTACGCTTTGATCGTTGAAGGCCAGTAGTAGTTTCCGATGCACATCTGCACGCAATCTGTATTCCTTGGACCTTCAAAGTGTTGATGAAACACAGAAATTGCCTCGTGATGAATACAACAGTCACCATGCGCACTTTCCTCCATGGGAGTAATGTCTCAAACAGTTTACGCTTTGATCGTTCCCTGGAAGACCAGTAGTAGTTCCGATGCACATCTGGATGCATTCTGTAATCTGTGGACTATGTGAGTGTTGATGAAACACAGAAATTGCATCGGGATTGAATACAACAGTCACCATGCGCACTTACCTCCATGGGAGTAATGTCTCAAACAGTCTACGCTTTGATCGTTTCCTGGAAGACCAGTAGTAGTTTCCGATGCACATCTGGAGGCATTCTGTAATCTGTGGACTATCAGAGTGTTGATGAAACAAAAATTGCATCGGGATTTAATACAACAGTCACCATGCATACTTTCCTCCATGGGAGTAATGTCTCAAACAGTCTACGCTTTGATCGTTCCCTGGAAGACCAGTAGTAGTTTCCGATGCACATCTGAAGGCATTCTGTAATCTGTGGACTATCACAGTGTTGATGAAACACAGAAATTGCATAGGGATTGAATACAACAGTCACCAGGCGCTATTTCCTCCATGGGTGTAATGTCTCAAACAGCCTACGATTTGATCGTTCCCTGGAAGAACAGTAGTAGTTTCCGATGCACATCTGGAGGCATTCTGTAATCTGTGGACTATCAGAGTGTTGATGAAACACAGAAATAGCATCGGGATTGAATACAACAGTCCCCATCGGCACCTTCCTCCATGGGAGTAATGTCTCAAACAGTGTACGCTTTGATCGTTTCCTGGAAGACCAGTAGTAGTTTCCGATGCACATCTGGAGGCATTCTGTAATCTGTGGACTATCAGAGTGTTGATGAAACACAGTAATTGCATCGGGATTGAATACAACAGTCCCCATGCGCACTTACCTCCATGGGAGTACCATCTGAAACAGTTTACTCTTTGATCGTTCCCTGGAAGACCAGTAGTGGTTTCCGATGCACATCTGGAGGCATACTGTAATCCTTATACCTTCAAACTGTTGATGAAACACAGAAATTGCCTCGGGATTGAATACAACAGTCACCATGCGCACTTTCCTCCATGGGAGTAATGTCTCAATCATCCTACTATTTGATCGTTTCCTGGGAGACCAGTAATTTTTTCCGATTCACATCTGGAGGCATTCTGTAATCTGTGGACTATCAGAGTGTTGATGAAACACAGTAATTGCATCGGGATTGAATACAACAGTCCCCATGCGCACTTACCTCCATTGGGGTACCGTCTGAAAGAGTTTAATCTTTGATCGTTCCCTGGAAGACCAGTAGTAGTTTCCGATGCACATCTAGAGGCATTCTGTAATCTGTGGACTATCAGAGTGTTGATGAAACAGAGAAATTGCATCGGGATTGAATACAACAGTTACCATGTGCACTTACCTCCATGGGAGTAATGTCTCAAAAAGTCTACGCTTTGATCGTTTCCTGGAAGACCAGTACTAGTTTCCGATGCACATCTGGAGGCACTCTGTAATCTGCGGACTATCAGAGTGTTGATGAACACTGTAATTGCATCGGGATTGAATACAGCAGTCACCATGCACACTTTCCTACATGAGAGTAATATCTCAAACAGTCTACGATTTGATCGTTCCCTGGAAGACCAGTAGTAGTTTCCGATGCACATCTGGAGGCATTCTGTAATCTGTGGTCTATCAGAGTGTTGATGAAACACAGTAATTGCATCGGGATTGAATAAAACAGTCACCATGCGCATCATTCTCCACGGGAGTAATGTCTCAAACAGTCTACGCTTTTATCGTTCCAAGGAAGAAGAGTAGTAGTTTCCGACGCACATCTGGAGCCGTTCTGTAATCTGTGGACTATCTGAGTGTTGATGAAACACAGAAATTGCATCGGGATTGAATACAACAGTCACCTTGCGCACTTTCCTCCATGGGAGTAATGTCTCAAACAGTCTACGCTTTGATCGTTTCCTGGAAGACCAGTAGTTTTTTCCGATGCACATCTGGAGGCATTCTGTAATCTGTGGACTATCAGAGTGTTGACGAAACACAGAATTTGCATCGGGATTGAATACAACAGTCACCATTCGCACTACCTCCATGGGAGTAATGTCTCAAACAGTTTAATCTTTGATCGTTCCCTGGAAGACCAGTAGTAGTTTCCGATGCACATCTGGAGGCATTCTGTAATCTGTGGAGTATCAGAGTGTTGATGAAACACTGAAATTGCACCGGGATTGAATACAACAGTCACCACGCGCACTTTCCTCCATGGGAGTAATGTCTCAAACAGTCTACGCTTTGATCGTTTCCTGGAAGACCAGTAGTAGTTTCCGATGTACATCTGGAGGCACTCTGTAATCTGCGGACTATCAGAGTGTTGATGAAACACTGTAATTGGATCGGGATTGAATACAGCAGTCACCATGCACACTTTCCTCCATGGGAGTAATGTCTCAGACAGTCTACGCTTTGATCGTTCCCTGGAAGACCAGTAGTAGATTTCGATGCACATCTGGAGGCATTCTGTAATCTGTGGACTATCAGAGTGTTGATGAAACCAAAATTGCATCGGGATTGAATACAACAGTCACCATGCGCACTCTCCTCCATGGGAGTAATGTCTCAAACAGTCTACGCTTTGATCGTTCCCAGGAAAACCAGTAGTAGTTTCCGATGCACATCTGGGGGCATTCTGTAATCTGTGGACTATCTGAGTGTTGATAAAACACAGAAATTGCATCGAGATTGAATACAACATTCACCATGCGCACTTTCCTCCATGGAAGTAATATCTCAAAGAGTCTAAGCTTTGACCGTTCCCTGGAAGACCAGTAGGCGTTTCCGATGCACATATGAAGGCTTTCTGTAATCTGTGGACCATCACAGTGTTGATGAAACACAGAAATTTGCATCGGGATTGAATACAACAGTCAGCAGGCGCTATTTCCTCCATGGGAGTAATGTCTCAAACAGTCTACGCTTTGATCGTTCACAGGAAAACCAGTAGTAGTTTCCGATGCACATTTGGGGGGCATTCTGTAATCTGTGGACTATCAGAGTGTTGATGAAACACAGAAATTGCATCGGGATTGAATACAACAGTCACCATCGGCACTTTCCTCCATGGGAGTAATGTCTCAAACAGTTTACGCTTTGATCGTTTCCTGGAAGATCAGTAGTAGTTTCCGATGCACATCTGGAGGCATTCTGTAATCTGTGGACTATCAGAGTGTTGATGAAACACAGAAGTTTCATCGGGATTCAATACAACAGTCACCATGCGCACATCCCTCCATGGGAGTAATGCCTCAAACAGTCTACAGTTTGATCGTTTCCTGGAACGCCAGTAGTAGTTTCTGAGGCTCATCTGGAGGCATTCTGTAATCTGTGGACTATCAGAGTGTTGATGAAACACAGAAATTGCATCGTAATTGAATACAACAGTCACATTGCGCACTTTCCTCCATGGGAGTAATGTCTCAAACAGTCTACGCTTTGATCGTTTCCTGGAAGACCAGTAGTAGTTTCCGATGCACATCTGGAGGCATTCTGTAATCTGTGGACTATCAGAGTGTTGATGAAACACAGAAATTGCATCGGGATTGAATACAACAGTCAACATGCGCACTTACCTCCAAGGGAGTAATGTCTCAAACAGTTTAATCTTTGATCGTTCCCTGGAAGACCAGTAGTAGTTTCCGATGCACATCTGGAGGCATTCTGTAATCTGTGGACTATCAGAGTGTTGATGAAACACTGAACTTGCACCGGGATTGAATACAACAGTCACCATGCACACTTTCCTCCATGGGAGTAATGTCTCAAACAGTCTACGATTTGATCGTTCCCTGGAAGACCAGTAGTAGTTTCCGATGCACATCTGGAGGCATTCTGTAATCTTTGGACTATCAGAGTGTTGATGAAACCAAAATTGCATCGGGATTGAATACAACAGTCACCATGCGCACTCTCCTCCATGGGAGTAATGTCTCAAACAGTCTACGCTTTGATCGTTCCCAGGAAAACCAGCAGTAGTTTCCGATGCACATCTGGGGGGCATTCTGTAATCTGTGGACTATCTGAGTGTTGATAAAACACAGAAATTGCATCGAGATTGAATACAACATTCACCATGCGCACTTTCCTCCATGGAAGTAATATCTCAAACAGTCTAAGCTTTGATCGTTCCCTGGAAGACCAGTAGTAGTTTCCGATGCACATCTGGAGGCATTCTAAAATCCTTGGACCTTCAAAGTGTTGATGAAACACAGAAGTTGCCTCGAGATTGAATACATCAGTCACCATGCGCACATTCCTCCATGGGAGTAATGTCTCAAACAGTCTACGATTTGATCGTTACCTGGAAGACCAGTAGTAGTTTCCGATGACCATCTGGAGGCATTCTGTAATCTGTGGACTATCAGAGTGTTGATGCAACACAGAAATTGCATCGGGATTGAATACAACAGTCACCATCGGCACCTTCCTCCATGGGAGTAATGTCTGAAACAGTCTACGCTTTGATCGTTTCCTGGAAGACCAGTAGTAGTTTCCGATGCACATCTGGAGGCATTCTGTAATCTGTGGACTATCAGAGTGTTGATGAAACACAGTAATTGCATCGGGATTGAATACAACAGTCCCGATGCGCACTTTCTTCCATGGGAGTAATGTTTCAGACAGTCTACACCTTGCCCGTTCCCTGGAAGTCCAGTAGTAGTTTCCGATGCACATCTGGAGGCATTCTGTAACCTGTGGACTATCAGAGTGTTGATGAAACACAGAAATTGCATCGGGATTGAATACAACAGTCACCATGCGCACTTTCCTCCATGGGAGTAATGTCTCAAACAGTCTAAGCTTTGATCGTTCCCTGGAAGACCAGTACTAGTTTCCGATGCACATCTGGAGGCATTCTATAATCTGTGAACTATCAGAGTGTTGATGAAACACAGAAATTGTATCAGGATTGAATACAACAGTCACCAGGCGCTATTTCCTCAATGGGAGTAATGTCTCAAACAGTCTATTCTTTGATCGTTCCCCTGAAGGCCAGTAGTAGTTTCCGATGCACATCTGGACGCAATCTGTAATCCTTGGACCTTCAAACTGTTGATGAAACACAGAAATATTCTCGGGATTGAATACAACAGTCACCATGCGCACTTTCCTCCATGCGAGCAATTTCTCAAACAATCTACGCTTTGATCGTTCCCTGGAAGACCAGTAGTAGTTCCGATGCACATCTGGAGGCATTCTGTAATCTGTGGACTATCTGAGTGTTGATGAAACACAGAAATTGCATCGGGATTGAATACAACAGTCACCTTGCGCACTTTCCTCCATGGGAGTAATGTCTCAAACAGTCTACGCTTTGATCGTTTCCTGGAAAACCAGTAGTTTTTTCCGATGCACATCTGGAGGCATTCTGTAATCTGTGGACTATCAGAGTGTTGACGAAACACAGAATTTGCATCGGGATTGAATACAACAGTCACCATTCGCACTACCTCCATGGGAGTAATGTCTCAAACAGTTTAATCTTTGATCGTTCCCTGGAAGACCAGTAGTAGTTTCCGATGCACATCTGGAGGCATTCTGTAATCTGTGGAGTATCAGAGTGTTGATGAAACACTGAAATTGCACCGGGATTGAATACAACAGTCACCACGCTCACTTTCCTCCATGGGAGTAATGTCTCAAACAGTCTACGCTTTGATCGTTTCCTGGAAGACCAGTAGTAGTTTCCGATGTACATCTGGAGGCACTCTGTAATCTGCGGACTATCAGAGTGTTGATGAAACACTGTAATTGGATCGGGATTGAATACAGCAGTCACCATGCACACTTTCCTCCATGGGAGTAATGTCTCAGACAGTCTACGCTTTGATCGTTCCCTGGAAGACCAGTAGTAGATTTCGATGCACATCTGGAGGCATTCTGTAATCTGTGGACTATCAGAGTGTTGATGAAACCAAAATTGCATCGGGATTGAATACAACAGTCACCATGCGCACTCTCCTCCATGGGAGTAATGTCTCAAACAGTCTACGCTTTGATCGTTCCCAGGAAAACCAGTAGTAGTTTCCGATGCACATCTGGGGGCATTCTGTAATCTGTGGACTATCTGAGTGTTGATAAAACACAGAAATTGCATCGAGATTGAATACAACATTCACCATGCGCACTTTCCTCCATGGAAGTAATATCTCAAAGATTCTAAGCTTTGACCGTTCCCTGGAAGACCAGTAGGCGTTTCCGATGCACATATGAAGGCTTTCTGTAATCTGTGGACCATCACAGTGTTGATGAAACACAGAAATTTGCATCGGGATTGAATACAACAGTCAGCAGGCGCTATTTCCTCCATGGGAGTAATGTCTCAAACAGTCTACGCTTTGATCGTTCACAGGAAAACCAGTAGTAGTTTCCGATGCACATTTGGGGGGCATTCTGTAATCTGTGGACTATCAGAGTGTTGATGAAACACAGAAATTGCATCGGGATTGAATACAACAGTCACCATCGGCACTTTCCTCCATGGGAGTAATGTCTCAAACAGTTTACGCTTTGATCGTTTCCTGGAAGATCAGTAGTAGTTTCCGATGCACATCTGGAGGCATTCTGTAATCTGTGGACTATCAGAGTGTTGATGAAACACAGAAGTTTCATCGGGATTCAATACAACAGTCACCATGCGCACATCCCTCCATGGGAGTAATGCCTCAAACAGTCTACAGTTTGATCGTTTCCTGGAACGCCAGTAGTAGTTTCTGAGGCTCATCTGGAGGCATTCTGTAATCTGTGGACTATCAGAGTGTTGATGAAACACAGAAATTGCATCGTAATTGAATACAACAGTCACATTGCGCACTTTCCTCCATGGGAGTAATGTCTCAAACAGTCTACGCTTTGATCGTTTCCTGGAAGACCAGTAGTAGTTTCCGATGCACATCTGGAGGCATTCTGTAATCTGTGGACTATCAGAGTGTTGATGAAACACAGAAATTGCATCGGGATTGAATACAACAGTCAACATGCGCACTTACCTCCAAGGGAGTAATGTCTCAAACAGTTTAATCTTTGATCGTTCCCTGGAAGACCAGTAGTAGTTTCCGATGCACATCTGGAGGCATTCTGTAATCTGTGGACTATCAGAGTGTTGATGAAACACTGAACTTGCACCGGGATTGAATACAACAGTCACCATGTGCACTTACCTCCATGGGAGTAATGTCTCAAACAGTCTACGCTTTGATCGTTTCCTGGAAGACCAGTAGTAGTTTCCGATGCACATCTGTAGGCACTTTGTAATCTGCGGACTAACAGAGTGTTGATGAAACACTGTAATTGTATCGGGATTGAATACAACAGTCACCATGCACACTTTCCTCCATGGGAGTAATGTCTCAAACAGTCTACGATTTGATCGTTCCCTGGAAGACCAGTAGTAGTTTCCGATGCACATCTGGAGGCATTCTGTAATCTTTGGACTATCAGAGTGTTGATGAAACCAAAATTGCATCGGGATTGAATACAACAGTCACCATGCGCACTCTCCTCCATGGGAGTAATGTCTCAAACAGTCTACGCTTTGATCGTTCCTAGGAAAACCAGCAGTAGTTTCCGATGCACATCTGGGGGGCATTCTGTAATCTGTGGACTATCTGAGTGTTGATAAAACACAGAAATTGCATCGAGATTGAATACAACATTCACCATGCGCACTTTCCTCCATGGAAGTAATATCTCAAACAGTCTAAGCTTTGATCGTTCCCTGGAAGACCAGTAGTAGTTTCTGATGCACATCTGGAGGCATTCTAAAATCCTTGGACCTTCAAAGTGTTGATGAAACACAGAAGTTGCCTCGAGATTGAATACATCAGTCACCATGCGCACATTCCTCCATGGGAGTAATGTCTCAAACAGTCTACGATTTGATCGTTACCTGGAAGACCAGTAGTAGTTTCCGATGACCATCTGGAGGCATTCTGTAATCTGTGGACTATCAGAGTGTTGATGCAACACAGAAATTGCATCGGGATTGAATACAACAGTCACCATCGGCACCTTCCTCCATGGGAGTAATGTCTGAAACAGTCTACGCTTTGATCGTTTCCTGGAAGACCAGTAGTAGTTTCCGATGCACATCTGGAGGCATTCTGTAATCTGTGGACTATCAGAGTGTTGATGAAACACAGTAATTGCATCGGGATTGAATACAACAGTCCCGATGCGCACTTTCTTCCATGGGAGTAATGTTGCAGACAGTCTACACCTTGCCCGTTCCCTGGAAGTCCAGTAGTAGTTTCCGATGCACATCTGGAGGCATTCTGTAACCTGTGGACTATCAGAGTGTTGATGAAACACAGAAATTGCATCGGGATTGAATACAACAGTCACCATGCGCACTTTCCTCCATGGGAGTAATGTCTCAAACAGTCTAAGCTTTGATCGTTCCCTGGAAGACCAGTACTAGTTTCCGATGCACATCTGGAGGCATTCTATAATCTGTGAACTATCAGAGTGTTGATGAAACACAGAAATTGTATCAGGATTGAATACAACAGTCACCAGGCGCTATTTCCTCAATGGGAGTAATGTCTCAAACAGTCTATTCTTTGATCGTTCCCCTGAAGGCCAGTAGTAGTTTCCGATGCACATCTGGACGCAATCTGTAATCCTTGGACCTTCAAACTGTTGATGAAACACAGAAATATTCTCGGGATTGAATACAACAGTCACCATGCGCACTTTCCTCCATGCGAGCAATTTCTCAAACAATCTACGCTTTGATCGTTCCCTGGAAGACCAGTAGTAGTTCCGATGCACATCTGGAGGCATTCTGTAATCTGTGGACTATCTGAGTGTTGATGAAACACAGAAATTGCATCGGGATTGAATACAACAGTCACCTTGCGCACTTTCCTCCATGGGAGTAATGTCTCAAACAGTCTACGCTTTGATCGTTTCCTGGAAAACCAGTAGTTTTTTCCGATGCACATCTGGAGGCATTCTGTAATCTGTGGACTATCAGAGTGTTGACGAAACACAGAATTTGCATCGGGATTGAATACAACAGTCACCATTCGCACTACCTCCATGGGAGTAATGTCTCAAACAGTTTAATCTTTGATCGTTCCCTGGAAGACCAGTAGTAGTTTCCGATGCACATCTGGAGGCATTCTGTAATCTGTGGAGTATCAGAGTGTTGATGAAACACTGAAATTGCACCGGGATTGAATACAACAGTCACCACGCTCACTTTCCTCCATGGGAGTAATGTCTCAAACAGTCTACGCTTTGATCGTTTCCTGGAAGACCAGTAGTAGTTTCCGATGTACATCTGGAGGCACTCTGTAATCTGCGGACTATCAGAGTGTTGATGAAACACTGTAATTGGATCGGGATTGAATACAGCAGTCACCATGCACACTTTCCTCCATGGGAGTAATGTCTCAGACAGTCTACGCTTTGATCGTTCCCTGGAAGACCAGTAGTAGATTTCGATGCACATCTGGAGGCATTCTGTAATCTGTGGACTATCAGAGTGTTGATGAAACCAAAATTGCATCGGGATTGAATACAACAGTCACCATGCGCACTCTCCTCCATGGGAGTAATGTCTCAAACAGTCTACGCTTTGATCGTTCCCAGGAAAACCAGTAGTAGTTTCCGATGCACATCTGGGGGCATTCTGTAATCTGTGGACTATCTGAGTGTTGATAAAACACAGAAATTGCATCGAGATTGAATACAACATTCACCATGCGCACTTTCCTCCATGGAAGTAATATCTCAAAGAGTCTAAGCTTTGACCGTTCCCTGGAAGACCAGTAGGCGTTTCCGATGCACATATGAAGGCTTTCTGTAATCTGTGGACCATCACAGTGTTGATGAAACACAGAAATTTGCATCGGGATTGAATACAACAGTCAGCAGGCGCTATTTCCTCCATGGGAGTAATGTCTCAAACAGTCTACGCTTTGATCGTTCACAGGAAAACCAGTAGTAGTTTCCGATGCACATTTGGGGGGCATTCTGTAATCTGTGGACTATCAGAGTGTTGATGAAACACAGAAATTGCATCGGGATTGAATACAACAGTCACCATCGGCACTTTCCTCCATGGGAGTAATGTCTCAAACAGTTTACGCTTTGATCGTTTCCTGGAAGATCAGTAGTAGTTTCCGATGCACATCTGGAGGCATTCTGTAATCTGTGGACTATCAGAGTGTTGATGAAACACAGAAGTTTCATCGGGATTCAATACAACAGTCACCATGCGCACATCCCTCCATGGGAGTAATTCCTCAAACAGTCTACAGTTTGATCGTTTCCTGGAACGCCAGTAGTAGTTTCTGAGGCTCATCTGGAGGCATTCTGTAATCTGTGGACTATCAGAGTGTTGATGAAACACAGAAATTGCATCGTAATTGAATACAACAGTCACATTGCGCACTTTCCTCCATGGGAGTAATGTCTCAAACAGTCTACGCTTTGATCGTTTCCTGGAAGACCAGTAGTAGTTTCCGATGCACATCTGGAGGCATTCTGTAATCTGTGGACTATCAGAGTGTTGATGAAACACAGAAATTGCATCGGGATTGAATACAACAGTCAACATGCGCACTTACCTCCAAGGGAGTAATGTCTCAAACAGTTTAATCTTTGATCGTTCCCTGGAAGACCAGTAGTAGTTTCCGATGCACATCTGGAGGCATTCTGTAATCTGTGGACTATCAGAGTGTTGATGAAACACTGAAATTGCACCGGGATTGAATACAACAGTCACCATGTGCACTTACCTCCATGGGAGTAATGTCTCAAACAGTCTACGCTTTGATCGTTTCCTGGAAGACCAGTAGTAGTTTCCGATGCACATCTGGAGGCACTCTGTAATCTGCGGACTAACAGAGTGTTGATGAAACACTGTAATTGTATCGGGATTGAATACAACAGTCACCATGCACACTTTCCTCCATGGGAGTAATGTCTCAAACAGTCTACGATTTGATCGTTCCCTGGAAGACCAGTAGTAGTTTCCGATGCACATCTGGAGGCATTCTGTAATCTTTGGACTATCAGAGTGTTGATGAAACCAAAATTGCATCGGGATTGAATACAACAGTCACCATGCGCACTCTCCTCCATGGGAGTAATGTCTCAAACAGTCTACGCTTTGATCGTTCCCAGGAAAACCAGCAGTAGTTTCCGATGCACATCTGGGGGGCATTCTGTAATCTGTGGACTATCTGAGTGTTGATAAAACACAGAAATTGCATCGAGATTGAATACAACATTCACCATGCGCACTTTCCTCCATGGAAGTAATATCTCAAACAGTCTAAGCTTTGATCGTTCCCTGGAAGACCAGTAGTAGTTTCCGATGCACATCTGGAGGCATTCTAAAATCCTTGGACCTTCAAAGTGTTGATGAAACACAGAAGTTGCCTCGAGATTGAATACATCAGTCACCATGCGCACATTCCTCCATGGGAGTAATGTCTCAAACAGTCTACGATTTGATCGTTACCTGGAAGACCAGTAGTAGTTTCCGATGACCATCTGGAGGCATTCTGTAATCTGTGGACTATCAGAGTGTTGATGCAACACAGAAATTGCATCGGGATTGAATACAACAGTCACCATCGGCACCTTCCTCCATGGGAGTAATGTCTGAAACAGTCTACGCTTTGATCGTTTCCTGGAAGACCAGTAGTAGTTTCCGATGCACATCTGGAGGCATTCTGTAATCTGTGGACTATCAGAGTGTTGATGAAACACAGTAATTGCATCGGGATTGAATACAACAGTCCCGATGCGCACTTTCTTCCATGGGAGTAATGTCTCAGACAGTCTACACCTTGCCCGTTCCCTGGAAGTCCAGTAGTAGTTTCCGATGCACATCTGGAGGCATTCTGTAACCTGTGGACTATCAGAGTGTTGATGAAACACAGAAATTGCATCGGGATTGAATACAACAGTCACCATGCGCACTTTCCTCCATGGGAGTAATGTCTCAAACAGTCTAAGCTTTGATCGTTCCCTGGAAGACCAGTACTAGTTTCCGATGCACATCTGGAGGCATTCTATAATCTGTGAACTATCAGAGTGTTGATGAAACACAGAAATTGTATCAGGATTGAATACAACAGTCACCAGGCGCTATTTCCTCAATGGGAGTAATGTCTCAAACAGTCTATTCTTTGATCGTTCCCCTGAAGGCCAGTAGTAGTTTCCGATGCACATCTGGACGCAATCTGTAATCCTTGGACCTTCAAACTGTTGATGAAACACAGAAATATTCTCGGGATTGAATACAACAGTCACCATGCGCACTTTCCTCCATGCGAGCAATTTCTCAAACAATCTACGCTTTGATCGTTCCCTGGAATACCAGTAGTAGTTCCGATGCACATCTGGAGGCATTCTGTAATCTGTGGACTATCTGAGTGTTGATGAAACACAGAAATTGCATCGGGATTGAATACAACAGTCACATTGCGCACTTTCCTCCATGGGAGTAATGTCTCAAACAGTCTACGCTTTGATCATTTCCTGGAAGACCAGTAGTAGTTTCCGATGCACATCTGGAGGCATTCTGAAATCTGTGGACTATCAGAGTGTTGATGAAACACAGAAATTGCACCGGGATTGAATACAAAAGTCAACATGCGCACTTACCTCCATGGGAGTAATGTCTCAAACAGTTTAATCTTTGATCGTTCCCTGGAAGACCAGTAGTAGTTTCCGATGCATATCTGGAGGCATTCTGTAATCTGTGGACTATCAGAGTGTTGATGAAACACTGAAATTGCACCGGGATTGAATACAACAGTCACCATGTGCACTTACCTCCATGGGAGTAATGTCTCAAAGAGTCTACGATTTGATCGTTAGCTGGAAGACCAGTAGTAGATTTCGATGCACATCTGGAGGCATTCTGTAATCTGTGGACTATCAGAGTGTTGATGAAACACAGAAATTGCAACGGGATTGAATACAACAGTCACCATCGGCACCTTCCTCCATGGGAGTAATGTCTGAAACAGTCTACGCTTTGATCGTTTCCTGGAAGACCAGTAGTAGTTTCCGATGCACATCTGGAGGCATTCTGTAATCTGTGGACTATCAGAGTGTTGATGAGACACTGTAATTGCATCGGGATTGAATACAACAGTCACCATGCGCACTTTCCGCCATGTGAGTAATGTCTCAAACAGTCTACGATTTGATCGTTCCCTACTAGACCAGTAGTAGTTTCCGATTCACGTCTGGAGGCATTCTGTAATCAACGGACTCTCAGAGTGTTGATGAAACACAGAAATTGCATCGGGATCGAATACAACAGTCACCATGCGCACTTTCCGCCAAAGGAGTAATGTCTCAAACAGTTTACTCTTTGATCGTTCCCTGGAAGACCTGTAGTAGTTTCCGATGCACATCTGGAGGCATTCTGTAATCTGTGGACTATCTGAGTGTTGATGAAACAAAGAAGTTGCATCGGGATTGAATACAACAGTCACCTTGCGCACTTTTCTCCACGGGAGTAATGTCTCAAACAGTCTACAATTTGATCATTCCCTGGAAGACCAGTAGTAGTCTCCGATGCACATCTGGAGGCATTCTGTAATCTGTGGACTATCAGAGTGTTGATGAAACACAGAAATTGCATCGGGATTGAATACAACAGTCACCTTGCGCACTTTCCTCCATGGGAGGAACGTCTCAAACAGTCTACGCTTTGATCGTTTCCTGGAAGACCAGTAGTAGATTCCGATGCACATCTGGAGGCATTCTGTAGTCTGTGGACTATCAGAGTGTTGATGATACACAGATATTGCATCGGGATTGAATACAACAGTCACCATTCGCACTTACCTCCATGGGAGTAATGTCTCAAACAGTTTAATTTTTGATCGTTCCCTGGAAGACCAGTAGTAGTTTCCGATGCACATCTGGAGGCATTCTGTAATCCTTGGACCTTCAAAGTGTTGATGAAACACAGAAATTGCATCGGGATTGAATACAACAGTCACCACCCGCACTTTCCTCCATGGAAGTAATGTCACAAACAGTCTACGCTTTGATCGTTCCCTGGAAGACCAGTAGTAGTTTCCGATGCACATCTGTAGGCATTCTGTAATCTGTGGACTATCAGAGTGTTGATGAAACACTGATATTGCATCGGGATTGAATACAACACTCACCATGCGCACTTACGTCCATGGGAGTAATGTCTGAAACAGTCTACGTTTTGATCGTTTCCTGGAAGACCAGTAGTAGTTTCCGATGCACAACTGGAGGCATTCTGTAATCTGTGGACTATCAGAGTGTTGATGAAACACAGAAATTGCTTCGGGTTTGGATACAACACTCAACATGCGCACTTTCCCCCATGGGAGTAGTGTCTCAAACAGTTTACGCTTTGATCGTTCCCTCGAAGAAGAGAAGTAGTTTCCGATGCACATCTGGAGGCATTCTGTAATCTGTGGACTATCAGAGTGTTGATGAAACAAAAATTGCATCGGGATTGAATACAACAGTCACCATGCATACTTTCCTCCATGGGAGTAATGTATCAAACAGTCTACGCTTTGATCGTTGAAGGCCAGTAGTAGTTTCCGATGCACATCTGCACGCAATCTGTATTCCTTGGACCTTCAAAGTGTTGATGAAACACAGAAATTGCCTCGTGATGAATACAACAGTCACCATGCGCACTTTCCTCCATGGGAGTAATGTCTCAAACAGTTTACGCTTTGATCGTTCCCTGGAAGACCAGTAGTAGTTCCGATGCACATCTGGATGCATTCTGTAATCTGTGGACTATGTGAGTGTTGATGAAACACAGAAATTGCATCGGGATTGAATACAACAGTCACCATGCGCACTTACCTCCATGGGAGTAATGTCTCAAACAGTCTACGCTTTGATCGTTTCCTGGAAGACCAGTAGTAGTTTCCGATGCACATCTGGAGGCATTCTGTAATCTGTGGACTATCAGAGTGTTGATGAAACAAAAATTGCATCGGGATTTAATACAACAGTCACCATGCATACTTTCCTCCATGGGAGTAATGTCTCAAACAGTCTACGCTTTGATCGTTCCCTGGAAGACCAGTAGTAGTTTCCGATGCACATCTGAAGGCATTCTGTAATCTGTGGACTATCACAGTGTTGATGAAACACAGAAATTGCATAGGGATTGAATACAACAGTCACCAGGCGCTATTTCCTCCATGGGTGTAATGTCTCAAACAGCCTACGATTTGATCGTTCCCTGGAAGAACAGTAGTAGTTTCCGATGCACATCTGGAGGCATTCTGTAATCTGTGGACTATCAGAGTGTTGATGAAACACAGAAATTGCATCGGGATTGAATACAACAGTCCCCATCGGCACCTTCCTCCATGGGAGTAATGTCTCAAACAGTGTACGCTTTGATCGTTTCCTGGAAGACCAGTAGTAGTTTCCGATGCACATCTGGAGGCATTCTGTAATCTGTGGACTATCAGAGTGTTGATGAAACACAGTAATTGCATCGGGATTGAATACAACAGTCCCCATGCGCACTTACCTCCATGGGAGTACCATCTGAAACAGTTTACTCTTTGATCGTTCCCTGGAAGACCAGTAGTGGTTTCCGATGCACATCTGGAGGCATACTGTAATCCTTATACCTTCAAACTGTTGATGAAACACAGAAATTGCCTCGGGATTGAATACAACAGTCACCATGCGCACTTTCCTCCATGGGAGTAATGTCTCAATCATTCTACTATTTGATCGTTTCCTGGGAGACCAGTAATAGTTTCCGATTCACATCTGGAGGCATTCTGTAATCTGTGGACTATCAGAGTGTTGATGAAACACAGTAATTGCATCGGGATTGAATACAACAGTCCCCATGCGCACTTACCTCCATTGGGGTACCGTCTGAAACAGTTTACTCTTTGATCGTTCCCTGGAAGACCAGTAGTAGTTTCCGATGCACATCTAGAGGCATTCTGTAATCTGTGGACTATCAGAGTGTTGATGAAACAGAGAAATTGCATCGGGATTGAATACAACAGTCACCATGCGCACTTACGTCCATGGGAGTAGTGTCACAAATAGTCTACGCTTTGATCGTTCCCTGGAAGACCAGTAGTAGTTTCCGATGCACATCTGTAGGCATTCTGTAATCTGTGGACTATCAGAGTGTTGATGAAACACTGATATTGCATCGGGATTGAATACAACAGTCACCATGCGCACTTACGTCCATGGGAGTAATGTCTGAAACAGTCTACGTTTTGATCGTTTCCTGGAAGACCAGTAGTAGTTTCCGATGCACAACTGGAGGCATTCTGTAATCTGTGGACTATCAGAGTGTTGATGAAACACAGAAATTGCTTCGGGTTTGGATACAACACTCAACATGCGCACTTTCCCCCATGGGAGTAGTGTCTCAAACAGTTTACGCTTTGATCGTTCCCTCGAAGAAGAGAAGTAGTTTCCGATGCACATCTGGAGGCATTCTGTAATCTGTGGACTATCAGAGTGTTGATGAAACAAAAATTGCATCGGGATTGAATACAACAGTCACCATGCATACTTTCCTCCATGGGAGTAATGTATCAAACAGTCTACGCTTTGATCGTTGAAGGCCAGTAGTAGTTTCCGATGCACATCTGCACGCAATCTGTATTCCTTGGACCTTCAAAGTGTTGATGAAACACAGAAATTGCCTCGTGATGAATACAACAGTCACCATGCGCACTTTCCTCCATGGGAGTAATGTCTCAAACAGTTTACGCTTTGATCGTTCCCTGGAAGACCAGTAGTAGTTCCGATGCACATCTGGATGCATTCTGTAATCTGTGGACTATGTGAGTGTTGATGAAACACAGAAATTGCATCGGGATTGAATACAACAGTCACCATGCGCACTTACCTCCATGGGAGTAATGTCTCAAACAGTCTACGCTTTGATCGTTTCCTGGAAGACCAGTAGTAGTTTCCGATGCACATCTGGAGGCATTCTGTAATCTGTGGACTATCAGAGTGTTGATGAAACAAAAATTGCATCGGGATTTAATACAACAGTCACCATGCATACTTTCCTCCATGGGAGTAATGTCTCAAACAGTCTACGCTTTGATCGTTCCCTGGAAGACCAGTAGTAGTTTCCGATGCACATCTGAAGGCATTCTGTAATCTGTGGACTATCACAGTGTTGATGAAACACAGAAATTGCATAGGGATTGAATACAACAGTCACCAGGCGCTATTTCCTCCATGGGTGTAATGTCTCAAACAGCCTACGATTTGATCGTTCCCTGGAAGAACAGTAGTAGTTACCGATGCACATCTGGAGGCATTCTGTAATCTGTGGACTATCAGAGTGTTGATGAAACACAGAAATTGCATCGGGATTGAATACAACAGTCCCCATCGGCACCTTCCTCCATGGGAGTAATGTCTCAAACAGTGTACGCTTTGATCGTTTCCTGGAAGACCAGTAGTAGTTTCCGATGCACATCTGGAGGCATTCTGTAATCTGTGGACTATCAGAGTGTTGATGAAACACAGTAATTGCATCGGGATTGAATACAACAGTCCCCATGCGCACTTACCTCCATGGGAGTACCATCTGAAACAGTTTACTCTTTGATCGTTCCCTGGAAGACCAGTAGTGGTTTCCGATGCACATCTGGAGGCATACTGTAATCCTTATACCTTCAAACTGTTGATGAAACACAGAAATTGCCTCGGGATTGAATACAACAGTCACCATGCGCACTTTCCTCCATGGGAGTAATGTCTCAATCATTCTACTATTTGATCGTTTCCTGGGAGACCAGTAATAGTTTCCGATTCACATCTGGAGGCATTCTGTAATCTGTGGACTATCAGAGTGTTGATGAAACACAGTAATTGCATCGGGATTGAATACAACAGTCCCCATGCGCACTTACCTCCATTGGGGTACCGTCTGAAAGAGTTTACTCTTTGATCGTTCCCTGGAAGACCAGTAGTAGTTTCCGATGCACATCTAGAGGCATTCTGTAATCTGTGGACTATCAGAGTGTTGATGAAACAGAGAAATTGCATCGGGATTGAATACAACAGTTACCATGTGCACTTACCTCCATGGGAGTAATGTCTCAAAAAGTCTACGCTTTGATCGTTTCCTGGAAGACCAGTAGTAGTTTCCGATGCACATCTGGAGGCACTCTGTAATCTGCGGACTATCAGAGTGTTGATGAACACTGTAATTGCATCGGGATTGAATACAGCAGTCACCATGCACACTTTCCTACATGGGAGTAATATCTCAAACAGTCTACGATTTGATCGTTCCCTGGAAGACCAGTAGTAGTTTCCGATGCACATCTGGAGGCATTCTGTAATCTGTGGTCTATCAGAGTGTTGATGAAACACAGTAATTGCATCGGGATTGAATAAAACAGTCACCATGCGCATCATTCTCCACGGGAGTAATGTCTCAAACAGTCTACGCTTTTATCGTTCCAAGGAAGAAGAGTAGTGGTTTCCGACGCACGTCTGGAGCCGTTCTGTAATCTGTGGACTATCTGAGTGTTGATGAAACACAGAAATTGCATCGGGATTGAATACAACAGTCACCTTGCGCACTTTCCTCCATGGGAGTAATGTCTCAAACAGTCTACGCTTTGATCGTTTCCTGGAAAACCAGTAGTTTTTTCCGATGCACATCTGGAGGCATTCTGTAATCTGTGGACTATCAGAGTGTTGACGAAACACAGAATTTGCATCGGAATTGAATACAACAGTCACCATTCGCACTACCTCCATGGGAGTAATGTCTCAAACAGTTTAATCTTTGATCGTTCCCTGGAAGACCAGTAGTAGTTTCCGATGCACATCTGGAGGCATTCTGTAATCTGTGGAGTATCAGAGTGTTGATGAAACACTGAAATTGCACCGGGGTTGAATACAACAGTCACCACGCGCACTTTCCTCCATGGGAGTAATGTCTCAAACAGTCTACGCTTTGATCGTTTCCTGGAAGACCAGTAGTAGTTTCCGATGTACATCTGGAGGCACTCTGTAATCTGCGGACTATCAGAGTGTTGATGAAACACTGTAATTGGATCGGGATTGAATACAGCAGTCACCATGCACACTTTCCTCCATGGGAGTAATGTCTCAGACAGTCTACGCTTTGATCGTTCCCTGGAAGACCAGTAGTAGATTTCGATGCACATCTGGAGGCATTCTGTAATCTGTGGACTATCAGAGTGTTGATGAAACCAAAATTGCATCGGGATTGAATACAACAGTCACCACGCGCACTCTCCTCCATGGGAGTAATGTCTCAAACAGTCTACGCTTTGATCGTTCCCAGGAAAACCAGTAGTAGTTTCCGATGCACATCTGGGGGCATTCTGTAATCTGTGGACTATCTGAGTGTTGATAAAACACAGAAATTGCATCGAGATTGAATACAACATTCACCATGCGCACTTTCCTCCATGGAAGTAATATCTCAAAGAGTCTAAGCTTTGACCGTTCCCTGGAAGACCAGTAGGCGTTTCCGATGCACATATGAAGGCTTTCTGTAATCTGTGGACCATCACAGTGTTGATGAAACACAGATATTTGCATCGGGATTGAATACAACAGTCAGCAGGCGCTATTTCCTCCATGGGAGTAATGTCTCAAACAGTCTACGCTTTGATCGTTCACAGGAAAACCAGTAGTAGTTTCCGATGCACATTTGGGGGGCATTCTGTAATCTGTGGACTATCAGAGTGTTGATGAAACACAGAAATTGCATCGGGATTGAATACAACAGTCACCATCGGCACTTTCCTCCATGGGAGTAATGTCTCAAACAGTTTACGCTTTGATCGTTTCCTGGAAGATCAGTAGTAGTTTCCGATGCACATCTGGAGGCATTCTGTAATCTGTGGACTATCAGAGTGTTGATGAAACACAGAAGTTTCATCGGGATTCAATACAACAGTCACCATGCGCACATCCCTCCATGGGAGTAATGCCTCAAACAGTCTACAGTTTGATCGTTTCCTGGAACGCCAGTAGTAGTTTCTGAGGCTCATCTGGAGGCATTCTGTAATCTGTGGACTATCAGAGTGTTGATGAAACACAGAAATTGCATCGTAATTGAATACAACAGTCACATTGCGCACTTTCCTCCATGGGAGTAATGTCTCAAACAGTCTACGCTTTGATCGTTTCCTGGAAGACCAGTAGTAGTTTCCGATGCACATCTGGAGGCATTCTGTAATCTGTGGACTATCAGAGTGTTGATGAAACACAGAAATTGCATCGGGATTGAATACAACAGTCAACATGCGCACTTACCTCCAAGGGAGTAATGTCTCAAACAGTTTAATCTTTGATCGTTCCCTGGAAGACCAGTAGTAGTTTCCGATGCACATCTGGAGGCATTCTGTAATCTGTGGACTATCAGAGTGTTGATGAAACACTGAAATTGCACCGGGATTGAATACAACAGTCACCATGTGCACTTACCTCCATGGGAGTAATGTCTCAAACAGTCTACGCTTTGATCGTTTCCTGGAAGACCAGTAGTAGTTTCCGATGCACATCTGTAGGCACTCTGTAATCTGCGGACTAACAGAGTGTTGATGAAACACTGTAATTGTATCGGGATTGAATACAACAGTCACCATGCACACTTTCCTCCATGGGAGTAATGTCTCAAACAGTCTACGATTTGATCGTTCCCTGGAAGACCAGTAGTAGTTTCCGATGCACATCTGGAGGCATTCTGTAATCTTTGGACTATCAGAGTGTTGATGAAACCAAAATTGCATCGGGATTGAATACAACAGTCACCATGCGCACTCTCCTCCATGGGAGTAATGTCTCAAACAGTCTACGCTTTGATCGTTCCCAGGAAAACCAGCAGTAGTTTCCGATGCACATCTGGGGGGCATTCTGTAATCTGTGGACTATCTGAGTGTTGATAAAACACAGAAATTGCATCGAGATTGAATACAACATTCACCATGCGCACTTTCCTCCATGGAAGTAATATCTCAAACAGTCTAAGCTTTGATCGTTCCCTGGAAGACCAGTAGTAGTTTCCGATGCACATCTGGAGGCATTCTAAAATCCTTGGACCTTCAAAGTGTTGATGAAACACAGAAGTTGCCTCGAGATTGAATACATCAGTCACCATGCGCACATTCCTCCATGGGAGTAATGTGTCAAACAGTCTACGATTTGATCGTTACCTGGAAGACCAGTAGTAGTTTCCGATGACCATCTGGAGGCATTCTGTAATCTGTGGACTATCAGAGTGTTGATGCAACACAGAAATTGCATCGGGATTGAATACAACAGTCACCATCGGCACCTTCCTCCATGGGAGTAATGTCTGAAACAGTCTACGCTTTGATCGTTTCCTGGAAGACCAGTAGTAGTTTCCGATGCACATCTGGAGGCATTCTGTAATCTGTGGACTATCAGAGTGTTGATGAAACACAGTAATTGCATCGGGATTGAATACAACAGTCCCGATGCGCACTTTCTTCCATGGGAGTAATGTTTCAGACAGTCTACACCTTGCCCGTTCCCTGGAAGTCCAGTAGTAGTTTCCGATGCACATCTGGAGGCATTCTGTAACCTGTGGACTATCAGAGTGTTGATGAAACACAGAAATTGCATCGGGATTGAATACAACAGTCACCATGCGCACTTTCCTCCATGGGAGTAATGTCTCAAACAGTCTAAGCTTTGATCGTTCCCTGGAAGACCAGTACTAGTTTCCGATGCACATCTGGAGGCATTCTATAATCTGTGAACTATCAGAGTGTTGATGAAACACAGAAATTGTATCAGGATTGAATACAACAGTCACCAGGCGCTATTTCCTCAATGGGAGTAATGTCTCAAACAGTCTATTCTTTGATCGTTCCCCTGAAGGCCAGTAGTAGTTTCCGATGCACATCTGGACGCAATCTGTAATCCTTGGACCTTCAAACTGTTGATGAAACACAGAAATATTCTCGGGATTGAATACAACAGTCACCATGCGCACTTTCCTCCATGCGAGCAATTTCTCAAACAATCTACGCTTTGATCGTTCCCTGGAAGACCAGTAGTAGTTCCGATGCACATCTGGAGGCATTCTGTAATCTGTGGACTATCTGAGTGTTGATGAAACACAGAAATTGCATCGGGATTGAATACAACAGTCACCTTGCGCACTTTCCTCCATGGGAGTAATGTCTCAAACAGTCTACGCTTTGATCGTTTCCTGGAAAACCAGTAGTTTTTTCCGATGCACATCTGGAGGCATTCTGTAATCTGTGGACTATCAGAGTGTTGACGAAACACAGAATTTGCATCGGGATTGAATACAACAGTCACCATTCGCACTACCTCCATGGGAGTAATGTCTCAAACAGTTTAATCTTTGATCGTTCCCTGGAAGACCAGTAGTAGTTTCCGATGCACATCTGGAGGCATTCTGTAATCTGTGGAGTATCAGAGTGTTGATGAAACACTGAAATTGCACCGGGATTGAATACAACAGTCACCACGCGCACTTTCCTCCATGGGAGTAATGTCTCAAACAGTCTACGCTTTGATCGTTTCCTGGAAGACCAGTAGTAGTTTCCGATGTACATCTGGAGGCACTCTGTAATCTGCGGACTATCAGAGTGTTGATGAAACACTGTAATTGGATCGGGATTGAATACAGCAGTCACCATGCACACTTTCCTCCATGGGAGTAATGTCTCAGACAGTCTACGCTTTGATCGTTCCCTGGAAGACCAGTAGTAGATTTCGATGCACATCTGGAGGCATTCTGTAATCTGTGGACTATCAGAGTGTTGATGAAACCAAAATTGCATCGGGATTGAATACAACAGTCACCATGCGCACTCTCCTCCATGGGAGTAATGTCTCAAACAGTCTACGCTTTGATCGTTCCCAGGAAAACCAGTAGTAGTTTCCGATGCACATCTGGGGGCATTCTGTAATCTGTGGACTATCTGAGTGTTGATAAAACACAGAAATTGCATCGAGATTGAATACAACATTCACCATGCGCACTTTCCTCCATGGAAGTAATATCTCAAAGAGTCTAAGCTTTGACCGTTCCCTGGAAGACCAGTAGGCGTTTCCGATGCACATATGAAGGCTTTCTGTAATCTGTGGACCATCACAGTGTTGATGAAACACAGAAATTTGCATCGGGATTGAATACAACAGTCAGCAGGCGCTATTTCCTCCATGGGAGTAATGTCTCAAACAGTCTACGCTTTGATCGTTCACAGGAAAACCAGTAGTAGTTTCCGATGCACATTTGGGGGGCATTCTGTAATCTGTGGACTATCAGAGTGTTGATGAAACACAGAAATTGCATCGGGATTGAATACAACAGTCACCATCGGCACTTTCCTCCATGGGAGTAATGTCTCAAACAGTTTACGCTTTGATCGTTTCCTGGAAGATCAGTAGTAGTTTCCGATGCACATCTGGAGGCATTCTGTAATCTGTGGACTATCAGAGTGTTGATGAAACACAGAAGTTACATCGGGATTCAATACAACAGTCACCATGCGCACATCCCTCCATGGGAGTAATGCCTCAAACAGTCTACAGTTTGATCGTTTCCTGGAACGCCAGTAGTAGTTTCTGAGGCTCATCTGGAGGCATTCTGTAATCTGTGGACTATCAGAGTGTTGATGAAACACAGAAATTGCATCGTAATTGAATACAACAGTCACATTGCGCACTTTCCTCCATGGGAGTAATGTCTCAAACAGTCTACGCTTTGATCGTTTCCTGGAAGACCAGTAGTAGTTTCCGATGCACATCTGGAGGCATTCTGTAATCTGTGGACTATCAGAGTGTTGATGAAACACAGAAATTGCATCGGGATTGAATACAACAGTCAACATGCGCACTTACCTCCAAGGGAGTAATGTCTCAAACAGTTTAATCTTTGATCGTTCCCTGGAAGACCAGTAGTAGTTTCCGATGCACATCTGGAGGCATTCTGTAATCTGTGGACTATCAGAGTGTTGATGAAACACTGAAATTGCACCGGGATTGAATACAACAGTCACCATGTGCACTTACCTCCATGGGAGTAATGTCTCAAACAGTCTACGCTTTGATCGTTTCCTGGAAGACCAGTAGTAGTTTCCGATGCACATCTGGAGGCACTCTGTAATCTGCGGACTAACAGAGTGTTGATGAAACACTGTAATTGTATCGGGATTGAATACAACAGTCACCATGCACACTTTCCTCCATGGGAGTAATGTCTCAAACAGTCTACGATTTGATCGTTCCCTGGAAGACCAGTAGTAGTTTCCGATGCACATCTGGAGGCATTCTGTAATCTTTGGACTATCAGAGTGTTGATGAAACCAAAATTGCATCGGGATTGAATACAACAGTCACCATGCGCACTCTCCTCCATGGGAGTAATGTCTCAAACAGTCTACGCTTTGATCGTTCCCAGGAAAACCAGCAGTAGTTTCCGATGCACATCTGGGGGGCATTCTGTAATCTGTGGACTATCTGAGTGTTGATAAAACACAGAAATTGCATCGAGATTGAATACAATATTCACCATGCGCACTTTCCTCCATGGAAGTAATATCTCAAACAGTCTAAGCTTTGATCGTTCCCTGGAAGACCAGTAGTAGTTTCCGATGCACATCTGGAGGCATTCTAAAATCCTTGGACCTTCAAAGTGTTGATGAAACACAGAAGTTGCCTCGAGATTGAATACATCAGTCACCATGCGCACATTCCTCCATGGGAGTAATGTCTCAAACAGTCTACGATTTGATCGTTACCTGGAAGACCAGTAGTAGTTTCCGATGACCATCTGGAGGCATTCTGTAATCTGTGGACTATCAGAGTGTTGATGCAACACAGAAATTGCATCGGGATTGAATACAACAGTCACCATCGGCACCTTCCTCCATGGGAGTAATGTCTGAAACAGTCTACGCTTTGATCGTTTCCTGGAAGACCAGTAGTAGTTTCCGATGCACATCTGGAGGCATTCTGTAATCTGTGGACTATCAGAGTGTTGATGAAACACAGTAATTGCATAGGGATTGAATACAACAGTCCCGATGCGCACTTTCTTCCATGGGAGTAATGTCTCAGACAGTCTACACCTTGCCCGTTCCCTGGAAGTCCAGTAGTAGTTTCCGATGCACATCTGGAGGCATTCTGTAACCTGTGGACTATCAGAGTGTTGATGAAACACAGAAATTGCATCGGGATTGAATACAACAGTCACCATGCGCACTTTCCTCCATGGGAGTAATGTCTCAAACAGTCTAAGCTTTGATCGTTCCCTGGAAGACCAGTACTAGTTTCCGATGCACATCTGGAGGCATTCTATAATCTGTGAACTATCAGAGTGTTGATGAAACACAGAAATTGTATCAGGATTGAATACAACAGTCACCAGGCGCTATTTCCTCAATGGGAGTAATGTCTCAAACAGTCTATTCTTTGATCGTTCCCCTGAAGGCCAGTAGTAGTTTCCGATGCACATCTGGACGCAATCTGTAATCCTTGGACCTTCAAACTGTTGATGAAACACAGAAATATTCTCGGGATTGAATACAACAGTCACCATGCGCACTTTCCTCCATGCGAGCAATTTCTCAAACAATCTACGCTTTGATCGTTCCCTGGAATACCAGTAGTAGTTCCGATGCACATCTGGAGGCATTCTGTAATCTGTGGACTATCTG
The DNA here is from genome assembly GCF_023897955.1 of Schistocerca gregaria. Lineage (NCBI taxonomy): Eukaryota > Metazoa > Arthropoda > Insecta > Orthoptera > Acrididae > Schistocerca > Schistocerca gregaria. The sequence goes on from NC_064929.1 coordinate 54,640,486, forward strand.
AGTGTTGATGAAACACAGAAATTGCATCGGGATTGAATACAACAGTCACATTGCGCACTTTCCTCCATGGGAGTAATGTCTCAAACAGTCTACGCTTTGATCATTTCCTGGAAGACCAGTAGTAGTTTCCGATGCACATCTGGAGGCATTCTGAAATCTGTGGACTATCAGAGTGTTGATGAAACACAGAAATTGCACCGGGATTGAATACAAAAGTCAACATGCGCACTTACCTCCATGGGAGTAATGTCTCAAACAGTTTAATCTTTGATCGTTCCCTGGAAGACCAGTAGTAGTTTCCGATGCATATCTGGAGGCATTCTGTAATCTGTGGACTATCAGAGTGTTGATGAAACACTGAAATTGCACCGGGATTGAATACAACAGTCACCATGTGCACTTACCTCCATGGGAGTAATGTCTCAAAGAGTCTACGATTTGATCGTTAGCTGGAAGACCAGTAGTAGTTTCCGATGCACATCTGGAGGCATTCTGTAATCTGTGGACTATCAGAGTGTTGATGAAACACAGAAATTGCAACGGGATTGAATACAACAGTCACCATCGGCACCTTCCTCCATGGGAGTAATGTCTGAAACAGTCTACGCTTTGATCGTTTCCTGGAAGACCAGTAGTAGTTTCCGATGCACATCTGGAGGCATTCTGTAATCTGTGGACTATCAGAGTGTTGATGAGACACTGTAATTGCATCGGGATTGAATACAACAGTCACCATGCGCACTTTCCGCCATGTGAGTAATGTCTCAAACAGTCTACGATTTGATCGTTCCCTACTAGACCAGTAGTAGTTTCCGATTCACGTCTGGAGGCATTCTGTAATCAACGGACTCTCAGAGTGTTGATGAAACACAGAAATTGCATCGGGATCGAATACAACAGTCACCATGCGCACTTTCTGCCAAGGGAGTAATGTCTCAAACAGTTTACTCTTTGATCGTTCCCTGGAAGACCTGTAGTAGTTTCCGATGCACATCTGGAGGCATTCTGTAATCTGTGGACTATCTGAGTGTTGATGAAACAAAGAAGTTGCATCGGGATTGAATACAACAGTCACCATGCGCACTTTTCTCCACGGGAGTAATGTCTCAAACAGTCTACAATTTGATCATTCCCTGGAAGACCAGTAGTAGTCTCCGATGCACATCTGGAGGCATTCTGTAATCTGTGGACTATCAGAGTGTTGATGAAACACAGAAATTGCATCGGGATTGAATACAACAGTCACCTTGCGCACTTTCCTCCATGGGAGGAACGTCTCAAACAGTCTACGCTTTGATCGTTTCCTGGAAGACCAGTAGTAGATTCCGATGCACATCTGGAGGCATTCTGTAGTCTGTGGACTATCAGAGTGTTGATGATACACAGATATTGCATCGGGATTGAATACAACAGTCACCATTCGCACTTACCTCCATGGGAGTAATGTCTCAAACAGTTTACTCTTTGATCGTTCCCAGGAACACCAGTAGTAGTTTCTGATGCACATCTGGAGACATTCTGTAATCTGTGGACTATCAGAGTGTTGATGAAACAAAGAAATTTCATCGGGATTTAATACAACAGTCACCATGCGCACTTACCTCCATGGGAGTAATGTCTCAAACAGTCTACGCTTTGATCGTTTCCTGGAAGACCAGTAGTAGTTTCCGATGCACATCTGGAGGCATTCTGTAATCTGTGGACTATCAGAGTGTTGATGAAACACAGAAATTGCATCGGGATTGAATGCAACAGTCACCATCGGCACCTTCCTCCATGGGAGTAATGTCTCAAACAGTCTACGCTTTGATCGTTCCCTGCAACACCAGTAGTAGTTTCCGATGCACATCTGGAGGCATTCTGTAATCCTTGGTCCTTCAAAGTGTTGATGAAACACAGAAATTGCATCGGGATTGAATACAACAGTCACCACGAGCACTTTCCTCCATGGAAGTAATGTCACAAACAGTCTACGCTTTGATCGTTCCCTGGAAGACCAGTAGTAGTTTCCGATGCACATCTGTAGGCATTCTGTAATCTGTGGACTATCAGAGTGTTGATGAAACACTGATATTGCATCGGGATTGAATACAACAGTCACCATGCGCACTTACCTCCATGGGAGTAATGTCTGAAACAGTTTACTCTTTGATCGTTCCCAGGAAGACCAGTAGTAGTTTCTGATGCACATCTGGAGACATTCTGTAATCTGTGGACTATCAGAGTGTTGATGAAACACAGAAATTGCATCGGGATTGAATACAACAGTCACCTTGTGCACTTTCCTCCATGAGAGGAACGTCTCAAACAGTCTACGCTTTGATCGTTTCCTGGAAGACCAGTAGTAGTTTCCGATGCACATCTGGAGGCATTCTGTAGTCTGTGGACTATCAGAGTGTTGATGAAACACAGATATTGCATCGGGATTGAATACAACAGTCACCATGCGCACTTACCTCCATGGGAGTAATGTCTCAAACAGTTTAATCTTTGATCGTTCCCTGGAAGACCAGTAGTAGTTTCCGATGCACATCTGGAGGCATTCTGTAATCTGTGGACTATCAGAGTGATAATGAAACACAGAAATTGCATCGGGATTGAATACAACAGTCACCATGCGCACTTACCTCCATGGGAGTAATGTCTCAAACAGTCTACGCTTTGATCGTTTCCTATAAGACCAGTAGTAGTTTCCGATGCACATCTGGAGGCATTCTGTAATCTGTGGACTATCAGAGTGTTGATGAAACACAGAAATTGCATCGGGATTGAATACAACAGTCACCATCGGCACCTACCTCCATGGGAGTAATGTCTCAAACAGTCTACGCTTTGATCGTTCCCTGGAAGACCAGTAGTAGTTCCGATGCACATCTGGATGTATTCTGTAATCTGTGGACTATGTGAGTGTTGATGAAACACAGAAATTGCATCAGGATTGAATACAAAAGTCACCATGCGCACTTACCTCCATGGGAGTAATGTCTCAAACAGTCTACGCTTTGATCGTTTCCTGGAAGACCAGTAGTAGTTTCCGATGCACATCTGGAGGCATTCTGTAATCTGTGGACTATCAGAGTGTTGATGAAACAAAAATTGCATCGGGATTGAATACAACAGTCACCATGCATACTTTCCTCCATGGGAGTAATGTCTCAAACAGTCTACGATTTGATCGTTCCCTGGAAGACCAGTAGTAGTTTCCGATGCACATCTGGAGGCATTCTGTAATCTGTGGACTATCACAGTGTTGATGAAACACAGAAATTGCATCTGGATTGAATACAACAGTCACCAGGCGCTATTTCCTCCATGGGAGTAATGTCTCAAACGCCTACGATTTGTTCGTTCCCTGGAAGAACAGTAGTAGTTTCCGATGCACATCTGGAGGCATTCTGTAATCTGTGGACTATCAGAGTGTTGATGAAACACAGAAATTGCATCGAGATTGAATACAACAGTCACCATCGGCACCTTCCTCCATGGGAGTAATGTCTCAAACAGTGTACGCTTTGATCGTTTCCTGGAAGACCAGTAGTAGTTTCCGATGCACATCTGGAGGCACTCGGTAATCTGCGGACTATCAGAGTGTTGATGAACACTGTAATTGCATCGGGATTGAATACAGCAGTCACCATGCACACTTTCCTCCATGGGAGTAATGTCTCAAACAGTCTACGATTTGATCGTTCCCTGGAAGACCAGTAGTAGTTTCCGATGCACATCTGGAGGCATTCTGTAATCTGTGGACTATCAGAGTGTTGATGAAACACAGTAATTGCATCGGGATTGAATACAACAGTCACCATGCGCATCATTCTCCACGGGAGTAATGTCTCAAACAGTCTACACTTTTATCGTTTTAAGGAAGAAGAGTAGTAGTTTCCGACGCACATCTGGAGCCGTTCTGTAATCTGTGGACTATCTGAGTGTTGATGAAACACAGTAATTGCATCGGGATTGAATACAACAGTCACCTTGCGCACTTTCCTCCATGGGAGGAACGTCTCAAACAGTCTACGCTTTGATCGTTTCCTGGAAGACCAGTAGTAGATTCCGATGCACATCTGGAGGCATTCTGTAGTCTGTGGACTATCAGAGTGTTGATGAAACACAGTAATTGCATCGGGATTGAATACAACAGTCACTATTCGCACTTACCTCCATGGGAGTAATGTCTGAAACAGTTTAATTTTTGATCGTTCCCTGGAAGGCCAGTAGTAGTTTCCGATGCACATCTGGAGGCATTCTGTAATCTGTGGACTATCAGAGTGTTGATGAAACACAGAAATTGCATCGGGATTGAATGCAACAGTCACCATCGGCACCTTCCTCCATGGGAGTAATGTCTCAAACCGTCTACGCTTTGATCGTTCCCTGCAACACCAGTAGTAGTTTCCGATGCACATCTGGAGGCATTCTGTAATCCTTGGTCCTTCAAAGTGTTGATGAAACACAGAAATTGCATCGGGATTGAATACAACAGTCACCACGAGCACTTTCCTCCATGGAAGTAATGTCACAAACAGTCTACGCTTTGATCGTACCCTGGAAGACCAGTAGTAGTTTCCGATGCACATCTGTAGGCATTCTGTAATCTGTGGACTATCAGAGTGTTGATGAAACACAGAAATTGCATCGGGATTGAATACAACAGTCACCATGCGCACTTACCTCCATGGGAGTAATGTCTCAAACAGTCTACGCTTTGATCGTTTCCTATAAGACCAGTAGTAGTTTCCGATGCACATCTGGAGGCATTCTGTAATCTGTGGACTATCAGAGTGTTGATGAAACACAGAAATTGCATCGGGATTGAATACAACAGTCACCATCGGCACCTACCTCCATGGGAGTAATGTCTCAAACAGTCTACGCTTTGATCGTTCCCTGGAAGACCAGTAGTAGTTCCGATGCACATCTGGATGTATTCTGTAATCTGTGGACTATGTGAGTGTTGATGAAACACAGAAATTGCATCGGGATTGAATACAAAAGTCACCATGCGCACTTACCTCCATGGGAGTAATGTCTCAAACAGTCTACGCTTTGATCGTTTCCTGGAAGACCAGTAGTAGTTTCCGATGCACATCTGGAGGAATTCTGTAATCTGTGGACTATCAGAGTGTTGATGAAACAAAAATTGCATCGGGATTGAATACAACAGTCACCATGCATACTTTCCTCCATGGGAGTAATGTCTCAAACAGTCTACGCTTTGATCGTTCCCTGGAAGACCAGTAGTAGTTTCCGATGCACATCTGAAGGCATTCTGTAATCTGTGGACTATCACAGTGTTGATGAAACACAGAAATTGCATCTGGATTGAATACAACAGTCACCAGGCGCTATTTCCTCCATGGGAGTAATGTCTCAAACGCCTACGATTTGTTCGTTCCCTGGAAGAACAGTAGTAGTTTCCGATGCACATCTGGAGGCATTCTGTAATCTGTGGACTATCAGAGTGTTGATGAAACACAGAAATTGCATCGGGATTGAATACAACAGTCACCATCGGCACCTTCCTCCATGGGAGTAATGTCTCAAACAGTGTACGCTTTGATCGTTTCCTGGAAGACCAGTAGTAGTTTCCGATGCACATCTGGAGGCACTCGGTAATCTGCGGACTATCAGAGTGTTGATGAACACTGTAATTGCATCGGGATTGAATACAGCAGTCACCATGCACACTTTCCTCCATGGGAGTAATGTCTCAAACAGTCTACGATTTGATCGTTCCCTGGAAGACCAGTAGTAGTTTCCGATGCACATCTGGAGGCATTCTGTAATCTGTGGACTGTCAGAGTGTTGATGAAACACAGTAATTGCATCGGGATTGAATACAACAGTCACCATGCGCATCATTCTCCACGGGAGTAATGTCTCAAACAGTCTACACTTTTATCGTTTTAAGGAAGAAGAGTAGTAGTTTCCGACGCACATCTGGAGCCGTTCTGTAATCTGTGGACTATCTGAGTGTTGATGAAACACAGTAATTGCATCGGGATTGAATACAACAGTCACCTTGCGCACTTTCCTCCATGGGAGTAATGTCTCAAACAGCCTACGCTTTGATCGTTTCCTGGAAGACCAGTAGTTTTTTCCGATGCACACCTGGAGGCATTCTGTAATCTGTGGAGTATCAGAGTGTTGATGAAACACTGAAATTGCACCGGGATTGAATACAACAGTCACCATGTGCACTTACCTCCATGGGAGTAATGTCTCAAACAGTCTACTCTTTGATCGTTTCCTGGAAGACCAGTAGTAGTTTCCGATGCACATCTGGAGGCACTCTGTAATCTGCGGACTATCAGAGTGTTGATGAAACACTGTAATTGCATCGGGATTGAATACAGCAGTCACCATGCACACTTTCCTCCATGGGAGTAATGTCTCAGACAGTCTACGCTTTGATCGTTCCCTGGAAGACCAGTAGTAGTTTTCGATGCACATCTGGAGGCATTCTGTAATCTGTGGACTATCAGAGTGTTAATGAAACCAAAATTGCATCGGGATTGAATACAACGGTCACCATGCGCACTCTCCTCCATGGGAGTAATGTCTCAAACAGTCTACGCTTTGATCGTTCCCTGCAACACCAGTAGTAGTTTCCGATGCACATCTGGAGGCATTCTGTAATCCTTGGTCCTTCAAAGTGTTGATGAAACACAGAAATTGCATCGGGATTGAATACAACAGTCACCACGAGCACTTTCCTCCATGGAAGTAATGTCACAAACAGTCTACGCTTTGATCGTTCCCTGGAAGACCAGTAGTAGTTTCCGATGCACATCTGTAGGCATTCTGTAATCTGTGGACTATCAGAGTGTTGATGAAACAGTGATATTGCAACGGGATTGAATACAACAGTCACCATGCGCACTTACCTCCATGGGAGTAATGTCTGAAACAGTTTACTCTTTGATCGTTCCCAGGAAGACCAGTAGTAGTTTCTGATGCACATCTGGAGACATTCTGTAATCTGTGGACTATCAGAGTGTTGATGAAACACAGAAATTGCATCGGGATTGAATACAACAGTCACCTTGTGCACTTTCCTCCATGAGAGGAACGTCTCAAACAGTCTACGCTTTGATCGTTTCCTGGAAGACCAGTAGTAGTTTCCGATGCACATCTGGAGGCATTCTGTAGTCTGTGGACTATCAGAGTGTTGATGAAACACAGATATTGCATCGGGATTGAATACAACAGTCACCATGCGCACTTACCTCCATGGGAGTAATGTCTCAAACAGTTTAATCTTTGATCGTTCCCTGGAAGACCAGTAGTAGTTTCCGATGCACATCTGGAGGCATTCTGTAATCTGTGGACTATCAGAGTGTTGATGAAACACAGAAATTGCATCGGGATTGAATACAACAGTCACCATGCGCACTTACCTCCATGGGAGTAATGTCTCAAACAGTCTACGCTTTGATCGTTTCCTATAAGACCAGTAGTAGTTTCCGATGCACATCTGGAGGCATTCTGTAATCTGTGGACTATCAGAGTGTTGATGAAACACAGAAATTGCATCGGGATTGAATACAACAGTCACCATCGGCACCTACCTCCATGGGAGTAATGTCTCAAACAGTCTACGCTTTGATCGTTCCCTGGAAGACCAGTAGTAGTTCCGATGCACATCTGGATGTATTCTGTAATCTGTGGACTATGTGAGTGTTGATGAAACACAGAAATTGCATCGGGATTGAATACAAAAGTCACCATGCGCACTTACCTCCATGGGAGTAATGTCTCAAACAGTCTACGCTTTGATCGTTTCCTGGAAGACCAGTAGTAGTTTCCGATGCACATCTGGAGGCATTCTGTAATCCGTGGACTATCAGAGTGTTGATGAAACAAAAATTGCATCGGGATTGAATACAACAGTCACCATGCATACTTTCCTCCATGGGAGTAATGTCTCAAACAGTCTACGCTTTGATCGTTCCCTGGAAGACCAGTAGTAGTTTCCGATGCACATCTGAAGGCTTTCTGTAATCTGTGGACTATCACAGTGTTGATGAAACACAGAAATTGCATCTGGATTGAATACAACAGTCACCAGGCGCTATTTCCTCCATGGGAGTAATGTCTCAAACGCCTACGATTTGTTCGTTCCCTGGAAGAACAGTAGTAGTTTCCGATGCACATCTGGAGGCATTCTGTAGTCTGTGGACTATCAGAGTGTTGATGAAACACAGATATTGCATCGGGATTGAATACAACAGTCACCATGCGCACTTACCTCCATGGGAGTAATGTCTCAAACAGTTTAATCTTTGATCGTTCCCTGGAAGACCAGTAGTAGTTTCCGATGCACATCTGGAGGCATTCTGTAATCTGTGGACTATCAGAGTGTTGATGAAACACAGAAATTGCATCGGGATTGAATACAACAGTCACCATGCGCACTTACCTCCATGGGAGTAATGTCTCAAACAGTCTACGCTTTGATCGTTTCCTATAAGACCAGTAGTAGTTTCCGATGCACATCTGGAGGCATTCTGTAATCTGTGGACTATCAGAGTGTTGATGAAACACAGAAATTGCATCGGGATTGAATACAACAGTCACCATCGGCAACTTCCTCCATGGGAGTAATGTCTCAAACAGTGTACGCTTTGATCGTTCCCTGGAAGACCAGTAGTAGTTTCCGATGCACATCTAGAGGCATTCTGTAATCTGTGGACTATCAGAGTGTTGATGAAACAGATAAATTGCATCGGGATTGAATACAACAGTCACCATGTGCACTTGCCTCCATAGGAGTAGTGTCTCAAACAGTCTACGCTTTTATCGTTTTAAGGAAGAAGAGTAGTAGTTTCCGACGCACATCTGGAACCGTTCAGTAATCTGTGGACTATCTGAGTGTTGGTGAAACACAGAAATTGCATCGGGATTGAATACAACAGTCACCTTGCGCCCTTTCCTCCATGGGAGTAATGTCTCAAACAGTCTACGCTTTGATCGTTCCCTGGAAGACCAGTAGTAGTTTCCGATGCACATCTGGAGGCATTCTGTAATCTGTGGACTATCAGAGTGTTGATGAAACAAAAATTGCATCGGGATTGAATACAACAGTCACCATGCATACTTTCCTCCATGGGAGTAATGTCTCAAACAGTCTACGCTTTGATCGTTCCCTGGAAGACCAGTAGTAGTTTCCGATGCACATTTGAAGGCATTCTGTAATCTGTGGACTATCACAGTGTTGATGAAACACAGAAATTGCATCTGGATTGAATACAACAGTCACCAGGCGCTATTTCCTCCATGGGAGTAATGTCTCAAACAGCCTACGATTTGTTCGTTCCCTGGAAGAACAGTAGTAGTTTCCGATGCACATCTGGAGGCATTCTGTAATCTGTGGACTATCAGAGTGTTGATGAAACACAGAAATTGCATCGGGATTGTATACAACAGTCACCATCGGAATCTTCCTCCATGGGAGTAATGTCTCAAACAGTGTACGCTTTGATCGTTTCCTGGAAGACCAGTAGTAGTTTCCGATGCACTTCTGGAGGCATTCTGTAATCTGTGGACTATCAGAGTGTTGATGAAACACAGTAATTGCATCGGGATTGAATACAACAGTCCCCATGCGCACTTACCTCCATGGGAGTACCATCTGAAACAGTTTACTCTTTGATCGTTCCCTGGAAGACCAGTAGTGGTTTCCGATGCACATCTGGAGGCATTCTGTAATTCTTGGACCTTCAAAGTGTTGATGAAACACAGAATTTGCCTCGGGATTGAATACAACAGTCACCATGCACACTTTCCTCCATGGGAGAAATGTCTCAATCATTCTACGATCTGATCGTTCCCTGGAAGACCAGTAATAGTTTCCGATCCACATCTGGAGGCATTCTGTAATCTGTGGACTATCAGAGTGTTGATGAAACACAGTAATTGCATCGGGATTGAATACAACAGTCACCATGTGCACTTACCTCCATGGGAGTAAAGTCTCAAACAGTCTACGCTTTGATCGTTTCCTGGAAGACCAGTAGTAGTTTCCGATGCACATCTGGAAGCACTTGGTAATCTGCGGACTATCAGAGTGTTGATAAACACTGTAATTGCATCGGGATTGAATACAGCAGTCACCATGCACACTTTCCTCCATGGGAGTAATGTCTCAAACAGTCTACGATTTGATCGTTCCCTGGAAGACCAGTAGTAGTTTCCGATGCACATCTGGAGGCATTCTGTAATCTGTGGACTATCAGAGTGTTGATGAAACACAGTAATTGCATCGGGATTGAATACAACAGTCACCATGCGCATCATTCTCCACGGGAGTAATGTCTCAAACAGTCTACTCTTTTATCGTTTTAAGGAAGAAGAGTAGTAGTTTCCGACGCACATCTTTAGCCGTTCTGTAATCTGTGGACTATCTGAGTGTTGATGAAACACAGTAATTGCATCGGGATTGAATACAACAGTCACCTTGCGCACTTTCCTCCATGGGAGTAAAGTCTCAAACAGCCTACGCCTTGATCGTTTCCTGGAAGACCAGTAGCTTTTTCCGATGCACATCTGGGGGCATTCTGTAATCTGTGGACTATCACAGTGTTGATGAAACACAGAAATTGCATCGGGATTGAATACTACAGTCACCAGGCGCTATTTCCTCCATGGGAGTAACGTCTCAAACAGCCTACGATTTGATCGTTCCCTGGAAGAACAGTAGTAGTTTCCGATGCACATCTGGAGGCATTCTGTAATCTGTGGACTATCAGAGTGTTGATGAAACACAGAAATTGCATCGGGATTGTATACAACAGTCACCATCGGCACCTTCCTCAATGGGAGTAATGTCTCAAACAGTGTACGCTTTGATCGTTTCCTGCAAGACCAGTAGTAGTTTCCGATGCACATCTGAAGGCATTCTGTAAGCTGTGGACTATCACAGTGTTGATGAAACACTGAAATTGCATCGGGATTGAATACAACAGTCACCATGCGCACTACCTCCATTGGAGTAATGTCTCAAACAGTTTAATCTTTGATCGTTCCCTGGAAGACCAGTAGTAGTTTCCGATGCACATCTGGAGGCATTCTGCAAACTGTGGACTATCAGAGTGTTGATGAAACACTGAAATTGCACCGGGATTGAATACAACAGTCACCATGTGCACTTACCTCCATGGGAGTAATATCTCAAACAGTCTACGCTTTGATCGTTTCCTGGAAGACCAGTAGTAGTTTCCGATGCACATCTGGAGGCATTCTGTAATCTGTGGACTATCAGAGTGTTGATGAAACACAGTAATTGCATCGGGATTGAATACAACAGTCCCCATGCGCACTTTCTTCCATGGGAGTAATGTCTCAGACAGTCTAAACTTTGCCCGTTCCCTGGAAGACCAGTAGTAGTTTCCGATGCACATCTGGAGACATTCTGTAATCTGTGGACTATCAGAGTGTTGATGAAACACAGAAATTGATCGGGATTGAATACAACAGTCAGCATGCGCACTTTCCTCCATGGGAGTAATGTCTCAAACAGTCCAAGCTTTGATCGTTCCCTGGAAGACCAGTAGTAGTTTCCGATGCACATCTGGTGCATTCTGTAATCTGTGGACTATCACAGTGTTGATGAAACACAGAAATTGCATCGGGATTGAATACAACAGTCACCAGGCTCTATTTCCTCCATGGGAGTAATGTCTCAAACAGCCTACGATTTGATCGTTCCCTGGAAGAACAGTAGTAGTTTCCTGATGCACATCTGGAGGCATTTTGTAATCTGTGGACTATCAGAGTGTTGATGAAACACAGAAATTGCATCGGGATTGAATACAACAGTCACCATCGGCAACTTCCTCCATGGGAGTAATGTCTCAAACAGTGTACGCTTTGATCGTTCCCTGGAAGACCAGTAGTAGTTTCCGATGCACATCTAGAGGCATTCTGTAATCTGTGGACTATCAGAGTGTTGATGAAACAGATAAATTGCATCGGGATTGAATACAACAGTCACCATGTGCACTTGCCTCCATAGGAGTAGTGTCTCAAACAGTCTACGCTTTTATCGTTTTAAGGAAGAAGAGTAGTAGTTTCCGACGCACATCTGGAACCGTTCAGTAATCTGTGGACTATCTGAGTGTTGGTGAAACACAGAAATTGCATCGGGATTGAATACAACAGTCACCTTGCGCCCTTTCCTCCATGGGAGTAATGTCTCAAACAGTCTACGCTTTGATCGTTCCCTGGAAGACCAGTAGTAGTTTCCGATGCACATCTGGAGGCATTCTGTAATCTGTGGACTATCAGAGTGTTGATGAAACAAAAATTGCATCGGGATTGAATACAACAGTCACCATGCATACTTTCCTCCATGGGAGTAATGTCTCAAACAGTCTACGCTTTGATCGTTCCCTGGAAGACCAGTAGTAGTTTCCGATGCACATTTGAAGGCATTCTGTAATCTGTGGACTATCACAGTGTTGATGAAACACAGAAATTGCATCTGGATTGAATACAACAGTCACCAGGCGCTATTTCCTCCATGGGAGTAATGTCTCAAACAGCCTACGATTTGTTCGTTCCCTGGAAGAACAGTAGTAGTTTCCGATGCACATCTGGAGGCATTCTGTAATCTGTGGACTATCAGAGTGTTGATGAAACACAGAAATTGCATCGGGATTGTATACAACAGTCACCATCGGAATCTTCCTCCATGGGAGTAATGTCTTAAACAGTGTACGATTTGATCGTTTCCTCGAAGACCAGTAGTAGTTTCCGATGCACTTCTGGAGGCATTCTGTAATCTGTGGACTATCAGAGTGTTGATGAAACACAGTAATGGCATCGGGATTGAATACAACAGTCCCCATGAGCACTTACCTCCATGGGAGTACCATCTGAAACAGTTTACTCTTTGATCGTTCCCTGGAAGACCAGTAGTGGTTTCCGATGCACATCTGGAGGCATTCTGTAATTCTTGGACCTTCAAAGTGTTGATGAAACACAGAATTTGCCTCGGGATTGAATACAACAGTCACCATGCACACTTTCCTCCATGGGAGAAATGTCTCAATCATTCTACGATCTGATCGTTCCCTGGAAGACCAGTAATAGTTTCCAATCCACATCTGGAGGCATTCTGTAATCTGTGGACTATCAGAGTGTTGATGAAACACAGTAATTGCATCGGGATTGAATGCAACAGTCACCATGTGCACTTACCTCCATGGGAGTAATGTCTCAAACAGTCTACGCTTTGATCGTTTCCTGGAAGACCAGTAGTAGTTTCCGATGCACATCTGGAGGCACTTGGTAATCTGCGGACTATCAGAGTGTTGATAAACACTGTAATTGCATCGGGATTGAATACAGCAGTCACCATGCACACTTTCCTCCATGGGAGTAATGTCTCAAACAGTCTACGATTTGATCGTTCCCTGGAAGACCAGTAGTAGTTTCCGATGCACATCTGGAGGCATTCTGTAATCTGTGGACTATCAGAGTGTTGATGAAACACAGTAATTGGATCGGGATTGAATACAACAGTCACCATGCGCATCATTCTCCACGGGAGTAATGTCTCAAACAGTCTACTCTTTTATCGTTTTAAGGAAGAAGAGTAGTAGTTTCCGACGCACATCTGGAGCCGTTCTGTAATCTGTGGACTATCTGAGTGTTGATGAAACACAGTAATTGCATCGGGATTGAATGCAACAGTCACCTTGCGCACTTTCCTCCATGGGAGTAAAGTCTCAAACAGCCTACGCCTTGATCGTTTCCTGGAAGACCAGTAGCTTTTTCCGATGCACACCTGGAGGCATTCTGTAATCTGTGAACTATCAGAGTGTTGATGAAACACTGAAATTGCACCGGGATTGAATACAACAGTCACCATGTGCACTTACCTCCATGGGAGTAATGTCTCAAACAGTCCAAGCTTTGATCGTTCCCTGGAAGACCAGTAGTAGTTTCCGATGCACATCTGGTGCATTCTGTAATCTGTGGACTATCACAGTGTTGATGAAACACAGAAATTGCATCGGGATTGAATACAACAGTCACCAGGCTCTATTTCCTCCATGGGAGTAATGTCTCAAACAGCCTACGATTTGATCGTTCCCTGGAAGAACAGTAGTAGTTTCCTGATGCACATCTGGAGGCATTTTGTAATCTGTGGACTATCAGAGTGTTGATGAAACACAGAAATTGCATCGGGATTGAATACAACAGTCACCATCGGCAACTTCCTCCATTGGAGTAATGTCTCAAACAGTGTACGCTTTGATCGTTCCCTGGAAGACCAGTAGTAGTTTCCGATGCACATCTAGAGGCATTGTGTAATCTGTGGACTATCAGAGTGTTGATGAAACAGATAAATTGCATCGGGATTGAATACAACAGTCACCATGTGCACTTGCCTCCATAGGAGTAGTGTCTCAAACAGTCTACGCTTTTATCGTTTTAAGGAAGAAGAGTAGTAGTTTCCGACGCACATCTGGAACCGTTCAGTAATCTGTGGACTATCTGAGTGTTGGTGAAACACAGAAATTGCATCGGGATTGAATACAACAGTCACCTTGCGCCCTTTCCTCCATGGGAGTAATGTCTCAAACAGTCTACGCTTTGATCGTTCCCTGGAAGACCAGTAGTAGTTTCCGATGCACATCTGGAGGCATTCTGTAATCTGTGGACTATCAGAGTGTTGATGAAACAAAAATTGCATCGGGATTGAATACAACAGTCACCATGCATACTTTCCTCCATGGGAGTAATGTCTCAAACAGTCTACGCTTTGATCGTTCCCTGGAAGACCAGTAGTAGTTTCCGATGCACATTTGAAGGCATTCTGTAATCTGTGGACTATCACAGTGTTGATGAAACACAGAAATTGCATCTGGATTGAATACAACAGTCACCAGGCGCTATTTCCTCCATGGGAGTAATGTCTCAAACAGCCTACGATTTGTTCGTTCCCTGGAAGAACAGTAGTAGTTTCCGATGCACATCTGGAGGCATTCTGTAATCTGTGGACTATCAGAGTGTTGATGAAACACTGAAATTGCATCGGGATTGTATACAACAGTCACCATCGGAATCTTCCTCCATGGGAGTAATGTCTTAAACAGTGTACGCTTTGATCGTTTCCTGGAAGACCAGTAGTAGTTTCCGATGCACTTCTGGAGGCATTCTGTAATCTGTGGACTATCAGAGTGTTGATGAAACACAGTAATTGCATCGGGATTGAATACAACAGTCCCCATGAGCACTTACCTCCATGGGAGTACCATCTGAAACAGTTTACTCTTTGATCGTTCCCTGGAAGACCAGTAGTGGTTTCCGATGCACATCTGGAGGCATTCTGTAATTCTTGGACCTTCAAAGTGTTGATGAAACACAGAATTTGCCTCGGGATTGAATACAACAGTCACCATGCACACTTTCCTCCATGGGAGAAATGTCTCAATCATTCTACGATCTGATCTTTCCCTGGAAGACCAGTAATAGTTTCCAATCCACATCTGGAGGCATTCTGTAATCTGTGGACTATCAGAGTGTTGATGAAACACAGTAATTGCATCGGGATTGAATACAACAGTCACCATGTGCACTTACCTCCATGGGAGTAATGTCTCAAACAGTCTACGCTTTGATCGTTTCCTGGAAGACCAGTAGTAGTTTCCGATGCACATCTGGAGGCACTTGGTAATCTGCGGACTATCAGAGTGTTGATAAACACTGTAATTGCATCGGGATTGGATACAGCAGTCACCATGCACACTTTCCTCCATGGGAGTAATGTCTCAAACAGTCTACGATTTGATCGTTCCCTGGAAGACCAGTAGTAGTTTCCGATGCACATCTGGAGGCATTCTGTAATCTGTGGACTATCAGAGTGTTGATGAAACACAGTAATTGCATCGGGATTGAATACAACAGTCACCATGCGCATCATTCTCCACGGGAGTAATGTCTCAAACAGTCTACTCTTTTATCGTTTTAAGGAAGAAGAGTAATAGTTTCCGACGCACATCTGGAGCCGTTCTGTAATCTGTGGACTATCTGAGTGTTGATGAAACACAGTAATTGCATCGGGATTGAATACAACAGTCACCTTGCGCACTTTCCTCCATGGGAGTAAAGTCTCAAACAGCCTACGCCTTGATCGTTTCCTGGAAGACCAGTAGCTTTTTCCGATGCACACCTGGAGGCATTCTGTAATCTGTGAACTATCAGAGTGTTGATGAAACACTGAAATTGCACCGGGATTGAATACAACAGTCACCATGTGCACTTACCTCCATGGGAGTAATGTCTCAAACAGTCTACGCTTTGATCGTTTCCTGGAAGACCAGTAGTAGTTTCCGATGCACATCTGGAGGCACTCTGTAATCTGCGGACTATCAGAGTGTTGATGAAACACTGTAACTGCATCGGGATTGAATACAGCAGTCACCATGCACACTTTCCTCCATGGGAGTAATGTCTCAGACAGTCTACGCTTTGATCGTTCCCTGGAAGACCAGTAGTAGTTTTCGATGCACATCTGGAGGCATTCTGTAATCTGTGGACTATCAGAGTGTTAATGAAACCAAAATTGCATCGGGATTGAATACAACAGTCACCATGCGCACTCTCCCCCATGGGAGTAATGTCTCAAACAGTCTACGCTTTGATCGTTCCCAGGAAAACCAGTAGTAGCTTCCGATGCACATCTGGGGGCATTCTGTAATCTGTGGACTATCACAGTGTTGATGAAACACAGAAATTGCATCGGGATTGAATACTACAGTCACCAGGCGCTATTTCCTCCATGGGAGTAACGTCTCAAACAGCCTACGATTTGATCGTTCCCTGGAAGAACAGTAGTAGTTTCCGATGCACATCTGGAGGCATTCTGTAATCTGTGGACTATCAGAGTGTTGATGAAACACAGAAATTGCATCGGGATTGTATACAACAGTCACCATCGGCACCTTCCTCAATGGGAGTAATGTCTCAAACAGTGTACGCTTTGATCGTTTCCTGGAAGACCAGTAGTAGTTTCCGATGCACATCTGAAGGCATTCTGTAATCTGTGGACTATCACAGTGTTGATGAAACACAGAAATTGCATCGGGATTGAATACAACAGTCACCATGCGCACTACCTCCATTGGAGTAATGTTCAAACAGTTTAATCTTTGATCGTTCCCTGGAAGACCAGTAGTAGTTTCCGATGCACATCTGGAGGCATTCTGCAATCTGTGGACTATCAGAGTGTTGATGAAACACTGAAATTGCACCGGGATTGAATACAACAGTCACCATTTGCACTTACCTCCATGGGAGTAATATCTCAAACAGTCTACGCTTTGATCGTTTCCTGGAAGACCAGTAGTAGTTTCCGATGCACATCTGGAGGCATTCTGTAATCTGTGGACTATCAGAGTGTTGATGAAACACAGTAATTGCATCGGGATTGAATACAACAGTCCCCATGCGCACTTTCTTCCATGGGAGTAATGTCTCAGACAGTCTAAACTTTGCCCGTTCCCTGGAAGACCAGTAGTAGTTTCCGATGCACATCTGGAGACATTCTGTAATCTGTGGACTATCAGAGTGTTGATGAAACACAGAAATTGATCGGGATTGAATACAACAGTCAGCATGCGCACTTTCCTCCATGGGAGTAATGTCTCAAACAGTCCAAGCTTTGATCGTTCCCTGGAAGACCAGTAGTAGTTTCCGATGCACATCTGGAGGCATTCTGTAATCTGTGGACTATCAGAGTGTTGATGAAACACAGAAATTGCATCGGGATTGAATACAACAGTCACCATGCGCACTCTCCTCCATGGGAGTAATGTTTGAAACAGTTTACTCTTTGATCGTTCCCTGGAAGACCAGTAGTAGTTTCTGATGCACATCTGGAGACATTCTGTAATCTGTGGACTATCAGAGTGTTGATGAAACAAAGAAATTGCATCGGGATTGAATACAACAGTCACCATGCGCACTTACCTCCATGGGAGTAATGTCTCAAACAGTCTAAGCTTTGATCGTTTCCTGGAACACCAGTAGTAGTTTCCGATGCACAACTGGAGGCATTCTGTAATCTGTGGACTATCAGAGTGTTGATGAAACACAGTAATTGCATCGGGATTGAATACAACAGTCACCATGCGCATCATTCTCCACGGGAGTAATGTCTCAAACAGTCTACTCTTTTATCGTTTTAAGGAAGAAGAGTAGTAGTTTCCGACGCACATCTGGAGCCGTTCTGTAATCTGTGGACTATCTGAGTGTTGATGAAACACAGTAATTGCATCGGGATTGAATGCAACAGTCACCTTGCGCACTTTCCTCCATGGGAGTAAAGTCTCAAACAGCCTACGCCTTGATCGTTTCCTGGAAGACCAGTAGCTTTTTCCGATGCACACCTGGAGGCATTCTGTAATCTGTGAACTATCAGAGTGTTGATGAAACACTGAAATTGCACCGGGATTGAATACAACAGTCACCATGTGCACTTACCTCCATGGGAGTAATGTCTCAAACAGTCCAAGCTTTGATCGTTCCCTGGAAGACCAGTAGTAGTTTCCGATGCACATCTGGTGCATTCTGTAATCTGTGGACTATCACAGTGTTGATGAAACACAGAAATTGCATCGGGATTGAATACAACAGTCACCAGGCTCTATTTCCTCCATGGGAGTAATGTCTCAAACAGCCTACGATTTGATCGTTCCCTGGAAGAACAGTAGTAGTTTCCTGATGCACATCTGGAGGCATTTTGTAATCTGTGGACTATCAGAGTGTTGATGAAACACAGAAATTGCATCGGGATTGAATACAACAGTCACCATCGGCAACTTCCTCCATTGGAGTAATGTCTCAAACAGTGTACGCTTTGATCGTTCCCTGGAAGACCAGTAGTAGTTTCCGATGCACATCTAGAGGCATTGTGTAATCTGTGGACTATCAGAGTGTTGATGAAACAGATAAATTGCATCGGGATTGAATACAACAGTCACCATGTGCACTTGCCTCCATAGGAGTAGTGTCTCAAACAGTCTACGCTTTTATCGTTTTAAGGAAGAAGAGTAGTAGTTTCCGACGCACATCTGGAACCGTTCAGTAATCTGTGGACTATCTGAGTGTTGGTGAAACACAGAAATTGCATCGGGATTGAATACAACAGTCACCTTGCGCCCTTTCCTCCATGGGAGTAATGTCTCAAACAGTCTACGCTTTGATCGTTCCCTGGAAGACCAGTAGTAGTTTCCGATGCACATCTGGAGGCATTCTGTAATCTGTGGACTATCAGAGTGTTGATGAAACAAAAATTGCATCGGGATTGAATACAACAGTCACCATGCATACTTTCCTCCATGGGAGTAATGTCTCAAACAGTCTACGCTTTGATCGTTCCCTGGAAGACCAGTAGTAGTTTCCGATGCACATTTGAAGGCATTCTGTAATCTGTGGACTATCACAGTGTTGATGAAACACAGAAATTGCATCTGGATTGAATACAACAGTCACCAGGCGCTATTTCCTCCATGGGAGTAATGTCTCAAACAGCCTACGATTTGTTCGTTCCCTGGAAGAACAGTAGTAGTTTCCGATGCACATCTGGAGGCATTCTGTAATCTGTGGACTATCAGAGTGTTGATGAAACACTGAAATTGCATCGGGATTGTATACAACAGTCACCATCGGAATCTTCCTCCATGGGAGTAATGTCTTAAACAGTGTACGCTTTGATCGTTTCCTGGAAGACCAGTAGTAGTTTCCGATGCACTTCTGGAGGCATTCTGTAATCTGTGGACTATCAGAGTGTTGATGAAACACAGTAATTGCATCGGGATTGAATACAACAGTCCCCATGAGCACTTACCTCCATGGGAGTACCATCTGAAACAGTTTACTCTTTGATCGTTCCCTGGAAGACCAGTAGTGGTTTCCGATGCACATCTGGAGGCATTCTGTAATTCTTGGACCTTCAAAGTGTTGATGAAACACAGAATTTGCCTCGGGATTGAATACAACAGTCACCATGCACACTTTCCTCCATGGGAGAAATGTCTCAATCATTCTACGATCTGATCTTTCCCTGGAAGACCAGTAATAGTTTCCAATCCACATCTGGAGGCATTCTGTAATCTGTGGACTATCAGAGTGTTGATGAAACACAGTAATTGCATCGGGATTGAATACAACAGTCACCATGTGCACTTACCTCCATGGGAGTAATGTCTCAAACAGTCTACGCTTTGATCGTTTCCTGGAAGACCAGTAGTAGTTTCCGATGCACATCTGGAGGCACTTGGTAATCTGCGGACTATCAGAGTGTTGATAAACACTGTAATTGCATCGGGATTGGATACAGCAGTCACCATGCACACTTTCCTCCATGGGAGTAATGTCTCAAACAGTCTACGATTTGATCGTTCCCTGGAAGACCAGTAGTAGTTTCCGATGCACATCTGGAGGCATTCTGTAATCTGTGGACTATCAGAGTGTTGATGAAACACAGTAATTGCATCGGGATTGAATACAACAGTCACCATGCGCATCATTCTCCACGGGAGTAATGTCTCAAACAGTCTACTCTTTTATCGTTTTAAGGAAGAAGAGTATAGTTTCCGACGCACATCTGGAGCCGTTCTGTAATCTGTGGACTATCTGAGTGTTGATGAAACACAGTAATTGCATCGGGATTGAATACAACAGTCACCTTGCGCACTTTCCTCCATGGGAGTAAAGTCTCAAACAGCCTACGCCTTGATCGTTTCCTGGAAGACCAGTAGCTTTTTCCGATGCACACCTGGAGGCATTCTGTAATCTGTGAACTATCAGAGTGTTGATGAAACACTGAAATTGCACCGGGATTGAATACAACAGTCACCATGTGCACTTACCTCCATGGGAGTAATGTCTCAAACAGTCTACGCTTTGATCGTTTCCTGGAAGACCAGTAGTAGTTTCCGATGCACATCTGGAGGCACTCTGTAATCTGCGGACTATCAGAGTGTTGATGAAACACTGTAACTGCATCGGGATTGAATACAGCAGTCACCATGCACACTTTCCTCCATGGGAGTAATGTCTCAGACAGTCTACGCTTTGATCGTTCCCTGGAAGACCAGTAGTAGTTTTCGATGCACATCTGGAGGCATTCTGTAATCTGTGGACTATCAGAGTGTTAATGAAACCAAAATTGCATCGGGATTGAATACAACAGTCACCATGCGCACTCTCCCCCATGGGAGTAATGTCTCAAACAGTCTACGCTTTGATCGTTCCCAGGAAAACCAGTAGTAGCTTCCGATGCACATCTGGGGGCATTCTGTAATCTGTGGACTATCACAGTGTTGATGAAACACAGAAATTGCATCGGGATTGAATACTACAGTCACCAGGCGCTATTTCCTCCATGGGAGTAACGTCTCAAACAGCCTACGATTTGATCGTTCCCTGGAAGAACAGTAGTAGTTTCCGATGCACATCTGGAGGCATTCTGTAATCTGTGGACTATCAGAGTGTTGATGAAACACAGAAATTGCATCGGGATTGTATACAACAGTCACCATCGGCACCTTCCTCAATGGGAGTAATGTCTCAAACAGTGTACGCTTTGATCGTTTCCTGGAAGACCAGTAGTAGTTTCCGATGCACATCTGAAGGCATTCTGTAATCTGTGGACTATCACAGTGTTGATGAAACACAGAAATTGCATCGGGATTGAATACAACAGTCACCATGCGCACTACCTCCATTGGAGTAATGTTCAAACAGTTTAATCTTTGATCGTTCCCTGGAAGACCAGTAGTAGTTTCCGATGCACATCTGGAGGCACTCTGCAATCTGTGGACTATCAGAGTGTTGATGAAACACTGAAATTGCACCGGGATTGAATACAACAGTCACCATTTGCACTTACCTCCATGGGAGTAATATCTCAAACAGTCTACGCTTTGATCGTTTCCTGGAAGACCAGTAGTAGTTTCCGATGCACATCTGGAGGCATTCTGTAATCTGTGGACTATCAGAGTGTTGATGAAACACAGTAATTGCATCGGGATTGAATACAACAGTCCCCATGCGCACTTTCTTCCATGGGAGTAATGTCTCAGACAGTCTAAACTTTGCCCGTTCCCTGGAAGACCAGTAGTAGTTTCCGATGCACATCTGGAGACATTCTGTAATCTGTGGACTATCAGAGTGTTGATGAAACACAGAAATTGATCGGGATTGAATACAACAGTCAGCATGCGCACTTTCCTCCATGGGAGTAATGTCTCAAACAGTCCAAGCTTTGATCGTTCCCTGGAAGACCAGTAGTAGTTTCCGATGCACATCTGGAGGCATTCTGTAATCTGTGGACTATCAGAGTGTTGATGAAACACAGAAATTGCATCGGGATTGAATACAACAGTCACCATGCGCACTCTCCTCCATGGGAGTAATGTTTGAAACAGTTTACTCTTTGATCGTTCCCTGGAAGACCAGTAGTAGTTTCTGATGCACATCTGGAGACATTCTGTAATCTGTGGACTATCAGAGTGTTGATGAAACAAAGAAATTGCATCGGGATTGAATACAACAGTCACCATGCGCACTTACCTCCATGGGAGTAATGTCTCAAACAGTCTAAGCTTTGATCGTTTCCTGGAACACCAGTAGTAGTTTCCGATGCACAACTGGAGGCATTCTGATATCTGTGGACTATCAGAGTGTTGATGAAACCAAAATTGCATCGGATTGAATACAACAGTCACCATGAGCACATTCCTCCACGTGAGTAATGTCTCAAACAGTCTACGCTTCGATCGTTCCAAGGAAGACCAGTAGTAGTTTCCGACGCACATCTGGAGCCGTTCTGTACTCTGTGGACTATCAGAGTGTTGATGAAACACAGAAATTGCTTCGGGATTGGATACAACACTCAACATGCGCACTTTTTCCCATGGGAGTAGTGTCTCAAACAGTTTACGCTTTGATCGTTCCCTCGAAGACCAGTAGTAGTTTCCGATGCACATCTGGAGGCATTCTGTAATCTGTGGACTATCAGAGTGTTAATGAAACCAAAATTGCATCGGGATTGAATACAACAGTCACCATGCGCACTCTCCTCCATGGGAGTAATTCTCAAACAGTCTACGCTTTGATCGTTCCCAGGAAAACCAGTAGTAGTTTCCGATGCACATCTGGGGGCATTCTGTAATCTGTGGACTATCACAGTGTTGATGAAACACAGAAAATGCATCGGGATTGAATACAACAGTCACCATGCGCACTTTCCTCCATGGGAGTAATGTCTCAAACAGTCTACGATTTGATCGTTCCCTGGAAGAACAGTAGTAGTTTCCGATGCACATCTGGAGGCATTCTGTAATCTGTGGACTATCAGAGTGTTGATGAAACACAGAAATTGCATCGGGATAGTATACAACAGTCACCCTCGGCACATTCCTCCATGGGAGTAATGTCTCAAACAGTGTACGCTTTGATCGTTTCCTGGAAGACCAGTAGTAGTTTCCGATGCACATCTGAAGGCATTCTGTAATCTGTGGACTATCACAGTGATGATGAAACACAGAAATTGCATCGGGCGTGAATACAACAGTCACCAGGCGCTATTTCCTCCATGGGAGTAATGTCTCAAACAGCCTACGATTTGATCGTTCCCTGGAAGAACAGTAGTAGTTTCCGATGCACATCTGGAGGCATTCTGTAATCTGTGGACTATCAGAGTGTTGATGTAACACAGAAATTGCATCGGGATTGAATACAACAGTCACCATCGGCACCTTCCTCCATGGGAGTAATGTCTCAAACAGTGTACGCTTTGATCGTTCCCTGGAAGACCAGCAGTAGTTTCCGATGCACATCTAGAGGCATTCTGTAATCTGTGGACTATCAGAGTGTTGATGAAACAGAGAAATTGCATCGGGATTGAATACAACAGTCACCATGTGCACTTACCTCCATGGGAGTAATGTCTCAAACAGTCTACGCTTTTATCGTTTTAAGGAAGAAGAGTAGTAGTTTCCGACGCACATCTGGAGCCGTTCTGTAATCTGTGGACTATCTGAGTGTTGGTGAAACACAGAAATTGCATCGGGATTGAATACAACAGTCACCTTGCGCACTTCCCTCCATGGGAGTAATGTCTCAAACAGTCTACGCTCTGATCGTTTCCTGGAAGACCAGTAGTTATTTCCGATGCACATCTGGAGGCATTCTGTAATCTGTGGACTATCGGAGTGTTGATGAAACACAGAATTTGCATCGGGATTGAATACAACAGTCACCATGTGCACTTACCTCCATGGGAGTAATGTCTCAAACAGTCTACGCTTTGATCGTTTCCTGGAAGACCAGTAGTAGTTTCCGATGCACATCTGGAGACATTCTGTAATCTGTGGACTATCAGAGTGTTGATGAAACACAGTAATTGCATCGGGATTGAATACAACAGTCCCCATGCGCACTTTCTTCCATGTGAGTAATGTCTCAGACAGTCTACACTTTGCCCGTTCCCTGGAAGACCAGTAGTAGTTTCCGATACACATCTGGAGACATTCTGTAATCTGTGGACTATCAGAGTGTTGATGAAACACAGAAATTGCATCGGGATTGAATACAACAGTCACCATGCGCACTTTCCTCCATGGGAGTAATGTCTCAAACAGTCCAAGCTTTGATCGTTCCCTGGAAGACCAGTAGTAGTTTCCGATGCACATCTGGAGGCATTCTGTAATCTGTGGACTATCAGAGTGTTGAGGAAACACAGAAATTGCATCGGGATTGAATACAACAGTCACCATGCGCACTTACCTCCATGGGAGTAATGTCTCAGACAGTCTACGCTTTGATCGTTTCCTATAAGACCTGTAGTAGTTTCCGATGGACATCTAGAGGCATTCTGTAATCTGTGGACTATCAGAGTGTTGATGAAACACAGATATTGCATTAGGACTGAATACAACAGTCACCAGGCGCAACTTCCTCAATGGGAGAAATGTCTCAAACAGTCTACGCTTTGATCGGTCCCTGGGAGTCCAGTAGTAGTTTCCGATGCACATCTG
Source organism: Schistocerca gregaria (assembly GCF_023897955.1). Lineage (NCBI taxonomy): Eukaryota > Metazoa > Arthropoda > Insecta > Orthoptera > Acrididae > Schistocerca > Schistocerca gregaria. The sequence goes on from NC_064929.1 coordinate 54,665,547, forward strand.
GACGCAATCTGTAATCTTTGGACCTTCAAAGTGTTGATGAAACAAAGAAATTGCATCGGGATTGAATACAACAGTCACCATGCGCACTTACCTCCATGGGAGTAATGTCTCAAACAGTCTACGCTTTGATCGTTCCCTGCAAGACCAGTAGTAGTTTCCGATGCACATCTGGAGGCATTCTGTAATACTTGGACCTTCAAAGTGTTGATGAAACACAGAAATTGCATCGGGATTGAATACAACAGTCACCACGCGCACTTTCCTCCATGGAAGTAATGTCACAAACAGTCTACGCTTTGATCGTTCCCTGGAAGACCAGTAGTAGTTTCCGATGCACATCTGTAGGCATTCTGTAATCTGTGGACTATCAGAGTGTTGATGAAACACTGATATTGCATCGGGATTGAATACAACAGTCACCATGGGCACTTACCTCCATGGGAGTAATGTTTGAAACAGTTTACTCTTTAATCGTTCCCTGGAAGACCAGTAGTAGTTTCTGATGCACATCTGGAGACATTCTGTAATCTGTGGACTATCAGAGTGTTGATGAAACAAAGAAACTGCATCGGGATTGAATACAACAGCCACCATGCGCACTTACCTCCATGGGAGTAATGTCTCAAACAGTCTGCGTTTGATCGTTTCCTGGAAGACCAGTAGTAGTTTCCGATGCACAACTGGAGGCATTCTGTAATCTGTGGACTATCAGAGTGTTGATGAAACCAAAATTGCATCGGATTGAATACAACAGTCATCATGCGCACATTCCTCCACGTGAGTAATGTCTCAAACAGTCTACGCTTTGATCGTTTAAAGGAAGACCAGTAGTAGCTTCCGACGCACATCTGGAGCCGTTCTGTAATCTGTGGACTATCAGAGTGTTGATGAAACACAGAAATTGCTTCGGGATTGGATACAACACTCAACATGCGCACTTTTTCCCATGGGAGTAGTGTCTCAAACAGTTTACGCTTTTATCGTTTCCTCGAAGACCAGTAGTAGTTTCCGATGCACATCTGGAGGCATTCTGTAATCTGTGGTCTATCAGTGTGTTGATGAATCAAAAATTGCATCGGGATTGAATACAACAGTCACCATGCATACTTTCCTCCATGGGAGTAATGTATCAAACAGTTTACGCTTTGATCGTTCCCTGGAAGGCCAGTAGTAGTTTCCGATGCACATCTGCACGCAATCTGTATTCCTTGGACCTTCAAAGTGTTGATGAAACACAGTAAATTGCCTCGTGATGAATACAACAGTCACCATGCGCACTTTCCTCCATGGGAGTAATGTCTCAAACAGTCTACGGTTTGATCGTTCCCTGGAAGACCAGTAGTAGTTGCGATGCACATCTGGAGGCATTCTGTAATCTGTGGACCATGTGACTGTTGATGAAACACAGAAATTGCATCGGGATTGAATACAACATTCACCATGCGCACTTACCTCCATGGGAGTAATGTGTCAAACAGTCTACGCTTTGATCGTTTCCTGGAAGACCAGTAGTAGGTTCCGATGCACATCTGGAGGCATTCTGTAATCTGTGGACTATCAGAGTGTTGATGAAACAAAAATTGCATCAGGATTGAATACAACAGTCACCATGCATACTTTCCTCCATGGGAGTAATGTCTCAAACAGTCTACGCTTTGATCGTTCCCTGGAAGACCAGTAGTAGTTTCCGATGCACATCTGGAGGCATTCTGTAATCTGTGGACTATCAGAGTGTTGATGAAACAGAGAAATTGCATCGGGATTGAATACAACAGTGACCATGTGCACTTACCTCCATGGGAGTAATGTCTCAAACAGTCTACGCTTTGATCGTTTCCTGGACGACCAGTAGTAGTTTCCGATGCACATCTGGAGGCACTCTGTAATCTGCGGACTATCAGAGTGTTGATGAACACTGTAATTGCATCGGGATTGAATACAACAGTCACCATGCACACTTTCCTCATTGGGAGTAATGTCTCAATCAGTCTACGATTTGATCGTTCCCTGGAAGACCAGTAATTGTTTCCGATCCACATCTGGAGGCACTCTGTAATCTGTGGACTATCAGAGTGTTGATGAAACACAGTAATTGCATTGGGATTGAATACAACAGTCCCCATGCGCACTTACCTCCATTGGGGTACCGTCTGAAAGAGTTTACTCTTTGATCGTTCCCTGGAAGACCAGTAGTAGTTTCCGATGCACATCTAGAGGCATTATGTAATCTGTGGACTATCAGAGTGTTGATGAAACAGAGAAATTGCATCGGGATTGAATACAACAGTCACCATGTGCACTTACCCCCATGGGAGTAATGTCTCAAACAGTCTACGCTTTGATCGTTTCCGGGAAGACCAGTAGTAGTTTCCGATGCACATCTGGAGGCACTCTGTAATCTGCGGACTATCAGAGTGTTGATGAACACTGTAATTGCATCGGGATTGAATACAGCAGTCACCATGCACACTTTCCTAAATGGGAGTAATGTCTCAAACAGTCTACGATTTGATCGTTCCCTGGAAGAACAGTAGTAGTTTCCGATGCACATCTGGAGGCATTCTGTAATCTGTGGACTATCAGAGTGCTGATGAAACACAGTAATTGCATCGGGATTGAATACAACAGTCACCATGCGCATCATTCTCCACAGGAGTAATGTCTCAAACAGTCTACGCTTTTATCGTTCCAAGGAAGAAGAGTAGTAGTTTCCGACGCACATCTGGAGCCGTTCTGTAATCTGTGGACTATCAGAGTGTTGATGAAACAAAAATTGCATCGGGATTGAATACAACAGTCACCATGCATACTTTCCTCCATGGGAGTAATGTATCAAACAGTCTACGCTTTGATCGTTCCCTGGGAGGCCAGTAGTAGTTTCCGATGCACATCTGCACGCAATCTGTATTCCTTGGACCTTCAAAGAGTTGATGAAACACAGAAATTGCCTCGTGATGAATACAACAGTCACCATGCGCACTTTCCTCCATGGGAGTAATGTCTCAAACAGTCTACGCTTTGATCGTTCCCTGGAAGACCAGTAGTAGTTCCGATGCACATCTGGAGGCATTCTGTAATCTGTGGACTATGTGAGTGTTGATGAAACACAGAAATTGCATCGGGATTGAATACAACAGTCACCATGCGCACTTACCTCCATGGGAGTAATGTCTCAAACAGTCTACACTTTGATCGTTTCCTGGAAGACCAGTAGTAGTTTCCGATGCACATCTGGAGGCATTCTGTAATCTGTGGACTATCAGAGTGTTGATGAAACAAAAATTGCATCGGGATTGAATACAACGGTCACCATGCATACTTTCCTCCATGGGAGTAATGTCTCAAACAGTCTACGCTTTGATCGTTCCCTGGAAGACCAGTAGTAGTTTCCGATGCACATCTGGAGGCATTCTGTAATCTGTGGACTATCAGAGTGTTGATGAAACACTGAGATTGCACCGGGATTGAATACAACAGTCACCATGTGCACTTACCTCCATGGGAGTAATGTCTCAAACAGTCTACGCTTTGATCGTTTCCTGGAAGACCAGTAGTAGTTTCCGATGCACATCTGGACGCACTGTGTAATATGCGGAGTATCAGAGTGTTGATGAAACACTGTAATTGCATCGGGATTGAATACAGCAGTCACCATGCACACTTTCCTCAATGGGAGTAATGTCTCAGACAGTCTACGCTTTGATCGTTCCCTGGAAGACCAGTAGTAGTTTTCGATGCACATCTGGAGGCATTCTGTAATCTGTGGACTATCAGAGTGTTGATGAAACCAAAATTGCATCGGGATTGAATACAACAGTCACCATGCGCACTCTCCTCCATGGGAGTAATGTCTCAAACAGTCTACGCTTTGATCGTTCCCAGGAAAACCAGTAGTAGTTTCCGATGCACATCTGGGGGCATTCTGTAATCTGTGGACTATCTGAGTGTTGATAAAACACAGAAATTGCATCGAGATTGAATACAACATTCACCATGCGCATTTTCCTCCATGGAAGTAATATCTCAAACAGTCTAAGCTTTGATCGTTCCCTGGAAGAACAGTAGGCGTTTCCGATGCACATATGAAGGCTTTCTGTAATCTGTGGACAATCACAGTGTTGATGAAACACAGAAATTGCATCGGGATTGAATACAACAGTCAGCAGGCGCTATTTCCTCCATGGGAGTAATGTCTCAAACGGTCTACGCTTTGATCGTTCCCAGGAAGACCACTAGTAGTTTCCGATGCACATCTGGGGGGCATTCTGTAATCTGTGGACTATCTGAGTGTTGATAAAACACAGAAATTGCTTAAAGATTGAATACAACAGTCACCATCGGCACCTTCCTCCATGGGAGTAATGTCTGAAACAGTCTACGCTTTTATCGTTTCCTGGAAGACCAGTAGTAGTTTCCGATGCACATCTGGAGGCATTCTGTAATCTGTGGAATATCAGAGTGTTGATGAAACAGAGTAATTGCATCGGGATTTAATACAACAGTCCCCATGCGCACTTTCTTCCATGGGAGTAAGGTCTCAGACAGTCTACACTTTGCCCGTTCCCTGGAAGACCAGTAGTAGTTTCCGATGCACATCTGGAGGCATTCTGTAATCAGTGGACTATCAGAGTGTTGATGAAACACAGAAATTGCATCGGGATTGAATACAACAGTCACCATGCGCACTTTCCTCCATGGGAGTAATGTCTCAAACAGTCTACGCTTTGATCGTTTCCTGGAAAACCAGTAGTAGTTTCCGATGCACATCTGGAGGCATTCTGTAAACTGTGGACTATCAGAGTGTTGATGAAACACAGAAATTGCATCGGGATTGAATACAACAGTCACCATGCGCACTTACCTCCATGGGAGTAATGTCTCAAACAGTTCAATCTTTGATCGTTCCCTGGAAGACCAGTAGTAGTTTCCGATGCACATCTGAAGGCATTCTGTAATCTGTGGACTATCAGAGTGTTGATGAAACACTGAAATTGCACCGGGATTGAATACAACAGTCACCATGTGCACTTACCTCCATGGGAGTAATGTCTCAAACAGTCTACGCTTTGATCGTTTCCTGGAAGACCAGTAGTAGTTTCCGATGCACATCTGGAGGCACTCTGTAATCTGTGTACAATCAGAGTGTTGATGAAACACAGATATTGCATCAGGATTGAATACAACTGTCACCAGGCGCTATTTCCTCCATGGGAGTAATGTCTCAAACAGTCTACGCTTTGATCGTTCCCCTGAAGGCCAGTAGTAGTTTCCGATGCACATCTGGACGCAATCTGTATTCCTTGGACCTTCAAAGTGTTGATGAAACACAGAAATTGCCTCGGGATTGAATACAACAGTCACCATGCGCACATTCCTCCATGGGAGTAATGTCTCAAACAGTCTACGATTTGATCGTTACCTGGAATACCAGTAGTAGTTTCCGATGCACATCTGGGGGCATTCTGTAATCTGTGGACTATCTGAGTGTTGATGAAACACAGAAATTGCATCGGGATTGAATACAACAGTCACATTGCGCACTTTGCTCCATGGGAGTAATGTCTCAAACAGTCTACGCTTTGATCGTTTCCTGGAAAACCAGTAGTAGTTTCCGATGCACATCTGGAGGCATTCTGTAATCTGTGGACCATCAGAGTGTTGATGAAACACAGAAATTGCATCGGGATTGAATACAACAGTCACCATGCGCACTTACCTCCATGGGAGTAATGTCTCAAACAGTTCAATCTTTGATCGTTCCCTGGAAGACCAGTAGTAGTTTCCGATGCACATCTGAAGGCATTCTGTAATCTGTGGACTATCAGAGTGTTGATGAAACACTGAAATTGCACCGGGATTGAATACAACAGTCACCATGTGCACTTACCTCCATGGGAGTAATGTCTCAAACAGTCTACGCTTTGATCGTTTCCTGGAAGACCAGTAGTAGTTTCCGATGCACATCTGGAGGCACTCTGTAATCTGCGGACTAACAGAGTGTTGATGAAACACTGTAATTGCATCGGATTGAATACAACAGTCACCATGCACACTTTCCTCCATGGGAGAAATGTCTCAAACAGGCTACGATTTGATCGTTCCCTGGAAGACCAGTAGTAGTTTCCGATGCACATCTGGAGGCATTCTGTAATCTTTGGACTATCAGAGTGTTGATGAAACGAAAATTGCATCGGGATTGAATACAACAGTCACCATGCGCACTCTCCTCCATGGGAGTAATGTCTCAAACAGTCTACGATTTGATCGTTCCCAGGAAAACCAGTAGTAGTTTCCGATGCACATCTGGGGGCATTCTGTAATCTGTGGACTATCTGAGTGTTGATAAAACACAGAAATTGCATCGGGATTGAATACAACAGTCACAATGCGCACTTTCCTCCATGGGAGTAATATCTCAAACAGTCTACGCTTTGATCGTTTCCTGGAAGACCAGTAGTAGTTTCCGATGCACATCTGGACGCACTCTGTAATATGCGGACTATCAGAGTGTTGATGAAACACTGTAATTGCATCGGGATTGAATACAGCAGTCACCATGCACACTTTCCTCAATTGGAGTAATGTCTCTGACAGTCTACGCTTTGATCGTTCCCTGGAAGACCAGTAGTAGTTTTCGATGCACATCTGGTGGCATTCTGTAATCTGTGGACTATCAGAGTGTTGATGAAACCAAAATTGCTTCTGATTGAATACAACAGTCACCATGCGCACTCTCCTCCATGGGAGTAATCTCTCAAACAGTCTACGCTTTGATCGTTCCCAGGAAAACCAGTAGTAGTTTCCGATGCACATCTGGATGCACTCTGTAATATGCGGACTATCAGAGTGTTGATGCAACACAGAAATTGCATCGGGATTGAATACAACAGTCACCATCGGCACCTTCCTCCATGGGAGTAATGTCTGAAACGGTCTACGCTTTTATCGTTTCCTGGAAGACCAGTAGTAGTTTCCGATGCACATCTGGAGGCATTCTGTAATCTGTGGACTATCAGAGTGTTGATGAAACACAGTAATTGCATCGGGATTGAATACAACAGTCCCCATGCGCACTTTCTTCCATGGGAGTAATGTCTCAGACAGTCTACACTTTGCCCGTTCCCTGGAAGACCAGTAGTAGTTTCCGATGCACATCTGGAGGCATTCTGTAATCTGTGGACTATCAGAGTGTTGATGAAACACAGAAATTGCATCGGGATTGAGTACAACAGTCACCATGCGCACTTTCCTCCATGGGAGTAATGTCTCAAACAGTCTAAGCTTTGATCGTTCCCTGGAAGACCAGTACTAGTTTCCGATGCACATCTGGAGGCATTCTATAATCTGTGAACTATCAGAGTGTTGATGAAACACAGAAATTGCATCAGGATTTTATACAACAGTCACCATTCGCTATTTCCTCCATGGGAGTAATGTCTGAAACAGTCTACGCTTTTATCGTTTCCTGGAAGACCAGTGTAGTTTCCGATGCACATCTGGGGGGCATTCTGTAATCTATGGACTATCTGAGTGTTGATAAAACACAGAAATTGCATCGAGATTGAATACAACATTCACCATGCGCACTTTCCTCCATGGAAGTAATATCTCAAACAGTCTAAGCTTTGATCGTTCCCTGGAAGACCAGTAGTAGTTTCCGATGCACATCTGGAGGCATACTAAAATCCTTGGACCTTCAAAGTGTTGATGAAACACAGAAATTGCCTCGGGATTGAATACAACAGTCACCATGCGCATATTCCTCCATAGGAGTAATGTCTCAAACAGTGTACGATTTGATCGTTACCTGGAAGACCAGTAGAAGTTTCCGATGCACATCTGGAGGCATTCTGTAATCTGTGGACTATCAGAGTGTTGATGCAACACAGAAATTGCATCGGGATTGAATACAACAGTCACCATCGGCACCTTCCTCCATGGGAGTAATGTCTGAAACGGTCTACGCTTTTATCGTTTCCTGGAAGACCAGTAGTAGTTTCCGATGCACATCTGGAGGCATTCTGTAATCTGTGGACTATCAGAGTGTTGATGAAACACAGTAATTGCATCGGGATTGAATACAACAGTCCCCATGCGCACTTTCTTCCATGGGAGTAATGTCTCAGACAGTCTACACTTTGCCCGTTCCCTGGAAGACCAGTAGTAGTTTCCGATGCACATCTGGAGGCATTCTGTACTCTGTGGACTATCAGAGTGTTGATGAAACACAGAAATTGCATCGGGATTGAATACAACAGTCACCATGCGCACTTTCCTCCATGGGAGTAATGTCTCAAACAGTCTAAGCTTTGATCGTTCCCTGGAAGACCAGTACTAGTTTCCGATGCACATCTGGAGGCATTCTATAATCTGTGAACTATCAGAGTGTTGATGAAACACAGAAATTGCATCAGGATTTTATACAACAGTCACCATTCGCTATTTCCTCCATGGGAGTAATGTCTGAAACAGTCTACGCTTTTATCGTTTCCTGGAAGACCAGTGTAGTTTCCGATGCACATCTGGGGGGCATTCGGTAATCTATGGACTATCTGAGTGTTGATAAAACACAGAAATTGCTTAAAGATTGAATACAACAGTCACCATGCGCACTTTCCTCCATGGGAGTAATATCTCAAACAGTCTAAGCTTTGATCGTTCCCTGGGAGACCAGTAGTAGTTTCCGATGCACATCTGAAGGTATTCTGTAATCTCTGGACTATCACAGTGTTGATGAAACACAGAAATTGCATCGGGATTGAATACAACAGTCAGCAGGCGCTATTTCCTCCATGGGAGTAATGTCTCAAACAGTCTACGCTTTGATCGTTCCCAGGAAAACCAGTAGTAGTTTCCGATGCACATTTGGGGGGCATTCTGTAATCTGTGGACTATCTGAGTGTTGATAAAACACAGAAATTGCATCGAGATTGAATACAACATTCACCATGCGCACTTTCCTCCATGGAAGTAATATCTCAAACAGTCTAAGCTTTGATCGTTCCCTGGAAGACCAGTAGTAGTTTCCGATGCACATCTGGAGGCATACTAAAATCCTTAAACCTTCAAAGTGTTGATGAAACACAGAAATTGCCTCGGGATTGAATACAACAGTCACCATGCGCATATTCCTCCATAGGAGTAATGTCTCAAACAGTCTACGATTTGACCGTTACCTGGAAGACCAGTAGAAGTTTCCGATGCACATCTGGAGGCATTCTGTAATCTGTGGACTATCAGAGTGTTGATGCAACACAGAAATTGCATCGGGATTGAATACAACAGTCACCATCGGCACCTTCCTCCATGGGAGTAATGTCTGAAACGGTCTACGCTTTTATCGTTTCCTGGAAGACCAGTAGTAGTTTCCGATGCACATCTGGAGGCATTCTGTAATCTGTGGACTATCAGAGTGTTGATGAAACACAGTAATTGCATCGGGATTGAATACAACAGTCCCCATGCGCACTTTCTTCCATGGGAGTAATGTCTCAGACAGTCTACACTTTGCCCGTTCCCTGGAAGACCAGTAGTAGTTTCCGATGCACATCTGGAGGCATTCTGTAATCTGTGGACTATCAGAGTGTTGATGAAACACAGAAATTGCATCGGGATTGAATACAACAGTCACCATGCGCACTTTCCTCCATGGGAGTAATGTCTCAAACAGTCTAAGCTTTGATCGTTCCCTGGAAGACCTGTACTAGTTTCCGATGCACATCTGGAGGCATTCTATTATCTGTGAACTATCAGAGTGTTGATGAAACACAGAAATTGCATCAGGATTTTATACAACAGTCACCATTCGCTATTTCCTCCATGGGAGTAATGTCTGAAACAGTCTACGCTTTTATCGTTTCCTGGAAGACCAGTGTAGTTTCCGATGCACATCTGGAGGCATTCTTCTGCAATCTGTGGACTATCAGAGTGTTGATGAAACACAGAAATTGCATCGGGATTTAATACAACAGTCACCATGCGCACTTACCTCCATGGGAGTAATGTCTCAAACAGTTTAACCTTTGATCGTTCCCTGGAAGACCAGTAGTGGTTTCCGATGCAAATCTGGAGGCATTCTGTAATCTGTGGACTATCAGAGTGTTGATGAAACACTGAAATTGCACCGGGATTGAATACAACAGTCACCATGTGCACTTACCTCCATGGGAGTAATGTCTCAAACTGTCTACGCTTTGATCGTTTCCTGGAAGACCAGTAGTAGTTTCCGATGCACATCTGGAGGCACTCTGTAATCTGCGGACTAACAGAGTGTTGATGAAGCACTGTAATTGCATTGGGATTGAATACAACAGTCACCAGGCGCTATTTCCTCCATGGGAGTAATGTCTCAGACAGTCTACGATTTGATCGTTCCCTGGAAGACCAGTAGTAGCTTCCGATGCACATCTGGAGGCATTCTGTAATCTTTGGACTATCAGAGGGTTGATGAAACCAAAATTGCATCGGGATTGAATACAACAGTCACCATGCGCACTCTCCTCCATGGGAGTAATGTCTCAAACAGTCTACGCTTTGATCGTTCCCAGGAAAACCAGTAGTAGTTTCCGATGCACATCTGGGGGCCTTCTGTAATCTGTGGACTATCTGAGTGTTGATAAAACACAGAAATTGCATCGGGATTGAATACAACAGTCACAATGCGCACTTTCCTCCATGGGACTAATATCTCAAACAGTCTAAGCTTTGATCGTTCCCTGGAAGACCAGTAGTAGTTTCCGATGCACATCTGAAGGCATTCTGTAATCTCTGGACTATCACAGTGTTGATGAAACACAGAAATTGCAACGGGATTGAATACAACAGTCACCAGGCGCTATTTCCTCCATGGGAGTAATGTCTCAAACAGTCTACCCTTTGATCGTTCCCTGGAAGACCAGTAGTAGTTTCCGATGCACATCTGGAGGCATTCTAAAATCCTTGGACCTTCAAAGTGTTGATGAAACACAGAAATTGCCTCGGGATTGAATACAACAGTCACCATGCGCACTTTCCTCCATGGGAGTAATGTCTCAAACAGTCTACGATTTGATCGTTACCTGGAAGACCAGTAGTAGTTTCCGATGCACATCTGGAGGCATTCTGTGATCTGTGGACAATCAGAGTGTTGATGAAACACAGAAATTGCATCGGGATTGAATACAACAGTCACCATCGGCACCTTCCTCCATGGGAGTAATGTCTGAAACAGTCTACGCTTTGATCGTTTCCTGGAAGACCAGTAGTAGTTTCCGATGCACATCTGGTGGCATTCTGTAATCTGTGGACTATCAGAGTGTTGATGAAACACAGTAATTGCATCGGGATTGAATACAACAGTCCCCATGCGCACTTTCATCCATGGGAGTAATGTCTCAGACAGTCTACGATTTGATCGTTCCCTGGAAGACCAGTAGTAGTTTCCGATGCACATCTGGAGGCATTCTGTAATCTGTGGACTATCAGAGTGTTGATGAAACACAGAAATTGCATCGGGATTGAATACAGCAGTCACCAGGCGCTATTTCCTCCATGGGAGTATTGTCTCAAACAGTCTACGCTTTGATCGTTTCCTGGAAGTCCAGTAGCAGTTTCCGATGCACATCTGGAGGCATTCTGTAATCTGTGGACTATCAGAGTGTTGATGAAGCACTGATATTGCATCGGTATTGAATACAACAGTAACCATGCGCACTTACCTCCATGGGAGTAATGTCTCAAACAGTTTACTTTTTGATAGTTCCCTGGAAGACCAGTAGTAGTTTCCGATGCACATCTGGAGGCATTCTGTAATCTGTGGACTATCAGAGTATTGATGAAACAAAGAAATTGCATCGGGATTGAATACAACAGTCACCATGCGCACTTTCCTCCATGGGAGTAATGTCTCAGACAGTCTACACTTTGATCGTTCCCTGGAAGACCAGTAGTAATTTCCGATGCACATCTGGAGGCATTCTGTAATCTGTGGACTATCAGAGTGTTGATGAAACACAGAAATAGCATCGTGATTGAATACAACAGTCACCATGCGCACTTTAATCCATGGGAGTAATGGCTCAAACAGTCTACGCTTTGATCGTTCCCTGGAAGACCAGTAGAAGTTTCCGATGCACATCTGGAGGCATTCTGTAATCTGTGGACTATCTGAGTGTTGATGAAACACAGAAATTGCATCGGGATTGAATACAAGAGTCACCATGCGCACTTTCCTCCATGGGAGTAATATCTCTAACAGTCTAAGATTTGATCGTTACCTGGAAGACCAGTAGTAGTATCCGATGCACATCTGGAGGAATTCTGTAATCTGTGGACTATAAGAGTGTTGATGAAACACTGATATTGCATCGGGATTGAATACAACAGTCACCATGCGCACTTACCTCCATGGGAGTAATGTCTGAAACAGTTTACTCTTTGATCGTTCCCTGGAAGACCAGTAGTAGTTTCCGATGCACATCTGGAGGCATTCTGTAATCTGTGGACTATAAGAGTGTTGATGAAACAAAGAAATTGCATCGGGATTGAATACAACAGTCACCATGCGCACTTACTTTCATGGGAGTAATGACTTAAACAGTCTACGCTTTGATCGTTTCCTGGAAGACCAGTAGTAGTTTCCGATGCACAACTGGAGGCATTCTGTAATCTGATGACTATCAGGGTGTTGATGAAACACAGTAATTCATCGGGATTTAATACAACAGTCACCATGCGCACTTTCCTCCATGGGAGTAATGTCTCAGACAGTCTACGCTTTGATCGTTCCCTGGAAGACCAGTAGTAGTTTCTGATGCACATCTGGAGGCATTCTGTAATCCTTGGACCATCAGAGTGTTGATGAAACACAGATATTGCATCGGGATTGAATACAACAGTCACCATGCGCACTTTCGTCCATGGGAGTAATGTCTCAAACAGTCTACGCTTTGATCGTTCCCTGGAAGATCAGTAGTAGTTTCCGATGCACATCTGGAGGCATTCTGTAATCTGCGGACTGTCAGTGTGTTGATGAAACACAGTAATTGCATCGGGATTGAATACAACAGTCACCATGCGCACTTTCCACCATGTGAGTAATGTCTCAAACAGTCTACGATTTGATAGTTCCCTACTAGACCAGTAGTAGTTTCCGATGCACATCTGGAGGCATTCTTTAATCAGTGGACTCCCCGAGTGTTGATGAAACACAGAAATTGCATCGGGATTGAATACAACAGTCACCATGCGCACTTTCCGCCAAGGGAGTAATGTCTCAAACAGTTTACTCTTTGATCGTTCCCTGGAAGACCAGTAGTAGTTTCCGATGCACATCTGGAGGCATTCTGTAATCTGTGGACTATCTGAGTGTTGATGAAACAAAGAAATTGCATCGGGATTGAATACAACAGTCACCATGCGCACTTTTCTAAACGGGAGTTATGTCTCAAACAGTCTACAATTTGATCATTCCCTGGAAGACCAGTAGTAGTGTCCGATGCACATCTGGAGGCATTCTGTAATCTGTGGACTATCAGAGTGTTGCTGTAACACAGAAATTGCATCGGGATTCAATACAACAGTCACCATGCGCACTTCCCTCCATGGGAGTAATGCCTCAAACAGTCTACGGTTTCATCGTATCCTGGTAGTCCAGTAGTAGTTTCCGATGCACATCTGGAGGCATTCTGTAATCTGTGGACTATCTGAGTGTTGATAAAACACAGAAATTGCATCGGGATTGAATACAACAGTCACAATGCGCACTTTCCTCCATGGGAGTAATATCTCAAACAGTCTACGCTTTGATCGTTTCCTGGAAGACCAGTAGTAGTTTCCGATGCACATCTGGACGCACTCTGTAATATGCGGACTATCAGAGTGTTGATGAACACTGTAATTGCATCGGGATTGAATACAGCAGTCACCATGCACACTTTCCTCAATGGGAGTAATGTCTCAGACAGTCTACGCTTTGATCGTTCCCTGGAAGACCAGTAGTAGTTTCCGATGCACATCTGAAGGCATTCTGTAATCTGTGGACTATCAGAGTTTTGATGAAACACAGAAATTGCATCGAAATTGAATACAACAGTCACCATGCGAACTTTCCTCCATGGGAGTAATGGCTCAAACCGTCTACGCTTTGATCGTTCCCTGGAAGACCAGTAGTAGTTTCTGATGCACATCTGGAGGCATTCTGTAATCTGTGGACTATCAGAGTGTTGATGAAACACAGAAATTGCTTCGGGATTGAGTACAACAGTCACCATCGGCACTTTCCTCCATGGAGTAATGTCTCAAACAGTCTACGCTTTGATCGTTCCCTGCAAGACCAGTAGTAGTTTCCGATGCACATCTGGAGGCATTCTGTAATCCTTGGACCTTCAAAGTGTTGATGAAAAACAGAAATAGAATCGGGATTGAATACAACAGTCACCATGCGAACTTTCCTCCATGGAAGTAATGTCTCAAACTGTCTACGCTTTGATCGTTACCTGGAAGACCAGTAGTAGTTTCCGATGCACATCTGGAGGCATTCCGTAATCTGTGAACTATCAGAGTGTTGATGAAACACAGAAATTGCATCGGGATTGAATACAACAGTCACCATGCGCACTTTCCTCCATGGGGGTAATGTCTCAAACCGTCTAAGCTTTGATCGTTCCCTGGAAGACCAGTACTAGTTTCCGATGCACATCTGGAGGCATTCTATAATCTGTGAACTATCAGAGTGTTGATGAAACACAGAAATTGCATCAGGATTTTATACAACAGTCACCAGGCGCTATTTCCTCCATGGGAGTAATGTCTGAAACAGTCTACGCTTTTATCGTTTCCTGGAAAACCAGTGTAGTTTCCGATGCACATCTGGAGGCATTCTGCAATCTGTGGACTATCAGAGTGTTGATGAAACACAGAAATTGCATCGGGATTGAATACAACAGTCACCATGCGCACTTACCTCCATGGGAGTAATGTCTCAAACAGTTTAACTTTTGATCGTTCCCTGGAAGACCAGTAGTTGTTTCCGATGCACATCTGGAGGCATTCTGTAATCTGTGGACTATCAGAGTGTTGATGAAACACAGAAATTGCATCGGGATTGAATACAACAGTCACCATCGTCACCTTCCTCCATGGGAGTAATGTCTGAAACAGTCTACGCTTTGATCGTTTCCTGGAAGACCAGTAGTAGTTTCCGATGCACATCTGGAGGCATTCTGTAATCTGTGGACTATCAGAGTGTTGATGAAACACAGTAATTGCATCGGGATTGAATACAACAGTCACCAGGCGCTATTTCCTCCATGGGAGTAATGTCTCAGACAGTCTACGATTTGATCGTTCCCTGGAAGACCAGTAGTAGTTTCCGATGCACATCTGGAGGCATTCTGTAATCTTTGGACCATCAGAGTGTTGATGAAACCAAAATTGCATCGGGATTGAATACAACAGTCACCATGCGCACTCTCCTCTATGGGAGTAATGTCTCAAACAGTCTACGCTTTGATCGTCCCCAGGAAAACCAGTAGTAGTTTCCGATGCACATCTGGGGGCCTTCTGTAATCTGTGGACTATCTGAGTGTTGATAAAACACAGAAATTGCATCGTGATTGAATACAACAGTCACCATGCACACTTCCCTCCATGGGAGTAATGCCTCAAACAGTCTACGATTTGATAGTTCCCTACTAGACCAGTAGTAGTTTCCGATGCACATCTGGAGGCATTCTTTAATCAGTGGACTCCCCGAGTGTTGATGAAACACAGAAATTGCATCGGGATTGAATACAACAGTCACCATGCGCACTTTCCACCATGTGAGTAATGTCTCAAACAGTCTACGATTTGATAGTTCCCTACTAGACCAGTAGTAGTTTCCGATGCACATCTGGAGGCATTCTTTAATCAGTGGACTCCCCGAGTGTTGATGAAACACAGAAATTGCATCGGGATTGAATACAACAGTCACCATGCGCACTTTCCGCCAAGGGAGTAATGTCTCAAACAGTTTACTCTTTGATCGTTCCCTGGAAGACCAGTAGTAGTTTCCGATGCACATCTGGAGGCATTCTGTAATCTGTGGACTATCTGAGTGTTGATGAAACAAAGAAATTGCATCGGGATTGAATACAACAGTCACCATGCGCACTTTTCTAAACGGGAGTTATGTCTCAAACAGTCTACAATTTGATCATTCCCTGGAAGACCAGTAGTAGTGTCCGATGCACATCTGGAGGCATTCTGTAATCTGTGGACTATCAGAGTGTTGCTGTAACACAGAAATTGCATCGGGATTCAATACAACAGTCACCATGCGCACTTCCCTCCATGGGAGTAATGCCTCAAACAGTCTACGGTTTCATCGTATCCTGGTAGTCCAGTAGTAGTTTCCGATGCACATCTGGAGGCATTCTGTAATCTGTGGACTATCTGAGTGTTGATAAAACACAGAAATTGCATCGGGATTGAATACAACAGTCACAATGCGCACTTTCCTCCATGGGAGTAATATCTCAAACAGTCTACGCTTTGATCGTTTCCTGGAAGACCAGTAGTAGTTTCCGATGCACATCTGGACGCACTCTGTAATATGCGGACTATCAGAGTGTTGATGAAACAATGTAAATGCATCGGGATTGAATACAGCAGTCACCATGCACACTTTCCTCAATGGGAGTAATGTCTCAGACAGTCTACGCTTTGATCGTTCCCTGGAAGACCAGTAGTAGTTTTCGATGCACATCTGGTGGCATTCTGTAATCTGTGGACTATCAGAGTGTTGATGAAACCAAAATTGCTTCTGATTGAATACAACAGTCACCATGCGCACTCTCCTCCATGGGAGTAATCTCTCAAACAGTCTACGCTTTGATCGTTCCCAGGAAAACCAGTAGTAGTTTCCGATGCACATCTGGATGCACTCTGTAATATGCGGACTATCAGAGTGTTGATGCAACACAGAAATTGCATCGGGATTGAATACAACAGTCACCATCGGCACCTTCCTCCATGGGAGTAATGTCTGAAACGGTCTACGCTTTTATCGTTTCTTGGAAGACCAGTAGTAGTTTCCGATGCACATCTGGAGGCATTCTGTAATCTGTGGACTATCAGAGTGTTGATGAAACACAGTAATTGCATCGGGATTGAATACAACAGTCCCCATGCGCACTTTCTTCCATGGGAGTAATGTCTCAGACAGTCTACACTTTGCCCGTTCCCTGGAAGACCAGTAGTAGTTTCCGATGCACATCTGGAGGCATTCTGTAATCTGTGGACTATCAGAGTGTTGATGAAACACAGAAATATCATCGGGATTGAATACAACAGTCACCATGCGCACTTTCCTCCATGGGAGTAATGTCTCAAACAGTCTAAGCTTTGATCGTTCCCTGGAAGACCAGTACTAGTTTCCGATGCACATCTGGAGGCATTCTATAATCTGTGAACTATCAGAGTGTTGATGAAACACAGAAATTGCATCAGGATTTTATACAACAGTCACCATTCGCTATTTCCTCCATGGGAGTAATGTCTGAAACAGTCTACGCTTTTATCGTTTCCTGGAAGACCAGTGTAGTTTACGATGCACATCTGGGGGGCATTCTGTAATCTATGGACTATCTGAGTGTTGATAAAACACAGAAATTGCTTAAAGATTGAATACAACAGTCACCATGCGCACTTTCCTCCATGGGAGTAATATCTCAAACAGTCTAAGCTTTGATCGTTCCCTGGGAGACCAGTAGTAGTTTCCGATGCACATCTGAAGGTATTCTGTAATCTCTGGACTATCACAGTGTTGATGAAACACAGAAATTGCATCGGGATTGAATACAACAGTCAGCAGGCGCTATTTCCTCCATGGGAGTAATGTCTCATACAGTCTACGCTTTGATCGTTCCCAGGAAAACCAGTAGTAGTTTCCGATGCACATTTGGGGGGCATTCTGTAATCTGTGGACTATCTGAGTGTTGATAAAACACAGAAATTGCATCGAGATTGAATACAACATTCACCATGCGCACTTTCCTCCATGGAAGTAATATCTCAAACAGTCTAAGCTTTGATCGTTAACTGGAAGACCAGTAGTAGTTTCCGATGCACATCTGGAGGCATACTAAAATCCTTGGACCTTCAAAGTGTTGATGAAACACAGAAATTGCCTCGGGATTGAATACAACAGTCACCATGCGCATATTCCTCCATAGGAGTAATGTCTCAAACAGTCTACGATTTGATCGTTACCTGGAAGACCAGTAGAAGTTTCCGATGCACATCTGGAGGCATTCTGTAATCTGTGGACTATCAGAGTGTTGATGCAACACAGAAATTGCATCGGGATTGAATACAACAGTCACCATCGGCACCTTCATCCATGGGAGTAATGTCTGAAACGGTCTACGCTTTTATCGTTTCCTGGAAGACCAGTAGTAGTTTCCGATGCACATCTGGAGGCATTCTGTAATCTGTGGACTATCAGAGTGTTGATGAAACACAGTAATTGCATCGGGATTGAATACAACAGTCCCCATGCGCACTTTCTTCCATGGGAGTAATGTCTCAGACAGTCTACACTTTGCCCGTTCCCTGGAAGACCAGTAGTAGTTTCCGATGCACATCTGGAGGCATTCTGTAATATGTGGACTATCAGAGTGTTGATGAAACACAGAAATTGCATCGGGATTGAATACAACAGTCACCATGCGCACTTTCCTCCATGGGAGTAATGTCTCAAACAGTCTAAGCTTTGATCGTTCCCTGGAAGACCAGTACTAGTTTCCGATGCACATCTGGAGGCATTCTATAATCTGTGAACTATCAGAGTGTTGATGAAACACAGAAATTGCATCAGGATTTTATACAACAGTCACCATTCGCTATTTCCTCCATGGGAGTAATGTCTGAAACAGTCTACGCTTTTATCGTTTCCTGGAAGACCAGTGTAGTTTCCGATGCACATCTGGGGGGCATTCTGTAATCTATGGACTATCTGAGTGTTGATAAAACACAGAAATTGCTTAAAGATTGAATACAACAGTCACCATGCGCACTTTCCTCCATGGGAGTAATATCTGAAACAGTCTAAGCTTTGATCGTTCCCTGGGAGACCAGTAGTAGTTTCCGATGCACATCTGAAGGTATTCTGTAATCTCTGGACTATCACAGTGTTGATGAAACACAGAAATTGCATCGGGATTGAATACAACAGTCAGCAGGCGCTATTTCCTCCATGGGAGTAATGTCTCAAACAGTCTACGCTTTGATCGTTCCCAGGAAAACCAGTAGTAGTTTCCGATGCACATTTGGGGGGCATTCTGTAATCTGTGGACTATCTGAGTGTTGATAAAACACAGAAATTGCATCGAGATTGAATACAACAGTCACCATGCGCACTTTCCTCCATGGGAGTAATGTCTCAAACAGTCTAAGCTTTGATCGTTCCCTGGAAGACCAGTACTAGTTTCCGATGCACATCTGGAGGCATTCTATAATCTGTGAACTATCAGAGTGTTGATGAAACACAGAAATTGCATCAGGATTTTATACAACAGTCACCATTCGCTATTTCCTCCATGGGAGTAATGTCTGAAACAGTCTACGCTTTTATCGTTTCCTGGAAGACCAGTGTAGTTTCCGATGCACATCTGGGGGGCATTCTGTAATCTATGGACTATCTGAGTGTTGATAAAACACAGAAATTGCTTAAAGATTGAATACAACAGTCACCATGCGCACTTTCCTCCATGGGAGTAATATCTCAAACAGTCTAAGCTTTGATCGTTCCCTGGGAGACCAGTAGTAGTTTCCGATGCACATCTGAAGGTATTCTGTAATCTCTGGACTATCACAGTGTTGATGAAACACAGAAATTGCATCGGGATTGAATACAACAGTCAGCAGGCGCTATTTCCTCCATGGGAGTAATGTCTCAAACAGTCTACGCTTTGATCGTTCCCAGGAAAACCAGTAGTAGTTTCCGATGCACATTTGGGGGGCATTCTGTAATCTGTGGACTATCTGAGTGTTGATAAAACACAGAAATTGCATCGAGATTGAATACAACATTCACCATGCGCACTTTCCTCCATGGAAGTAATATCTCAAACAGTCTAAGCTTTGATCGTTCCCTGGAAGACCAGTAGTAGTTTCCGATGCACATCTGGAGGCATACTAAAATCCTTGGACCTTCAAAGTGTTGATGAAACACAGAAATTGCCTCGGGATTGAATACAACAGTCACCATGCGCATATTCCTCCATAGGAGTAATATCTCAAACAGTCTACGATTTGATCGTTACCTGGAAGACCAGTAGAAGTTTCCGATGCACATCTGGAGGCATTCTGTAATCTGTGGACTATCAGAGTGTTGATGCAACACAGAAATTGCATCGGGATTGAATACAACAGTCACCATCGGCACCTTCCTCCATGGGAGTAATGTCTGAAACGGGCTACGCTTTTATCGTTTCCTGGACGACCAGTAGTAGTTTCCGATGCACATCTGGAGGCATTCTGTAATCTGTGGACTATCAGAGTGTTGATGAAACACAGTAATTGCATCGGGATTGAATACAACAGTCCCCATGCGCACTTTCTTCCATGGGAGTAATGTCTCAGACAGTCTACACTTTGCCCGTTCCCTGGAAGACCAGTAGTAGTTTCCGATGCAGATCTGGAGGCATTCTGTAATCTGTGGACTATCAGAGTGTTGATGAAACACAGAAATTGCATCGGGATTGAATACAACAGTCACCATGCGCACTTTCCTCCATGGGAGTAATGTCTCAAACAGTCTAAGCTTTGATCGTTCCCTGGAAGACCAGTACTAGTTTCCGATGCACATCTGGAGGCATTCTATAATCTGTGAACTATCAGAGTGTTGATGAAACACAGAAATTGCATCAGGATTTTATACAACAGTCACCATTCGCTATTTCCTCCATGGGAGTAATGTCTGAAACAGTCTACGCTTTTATCGTTTCCTGGAAGACCAGTGTAGTTTCCGATGCACATCTGGAGGCATTCTGCAATCTGTGGACTATCAGAGTGTTGATGAAACACAGAAATTGCATCGGGATTGAATACAACAGTCACCATGCGCACTTACCTCCATGGGAGTAATGTCTCAAACAGTTTAACCTTTGATCGTTCCCTGGAAGACCAGTAGTGGTTTCCGATGCAAATCTGGAGGCATTCTGTAATCTGTGGACTATCAGAGTGTTGATGAAACACTGAAATTGCACCGGGATTGAATACAACAGTCACCATGTGCACTTACCTCCATGGGAGTAATGTCTCAAACTGTCTACGCTTTGATCGTTTCCTGGAAGACCAGTAGTAGTTTCCGATGCACATCTGGAGGCACTCTGTAATCTGCGGACTAACAGAGTGTTGATGAAGCACTGTAATTGCATTGGGATTGAATACAACAGTCACCAGGCGCTATTTCCTCCATGGGAGTAATGTCTCAGACAGTCTACGATTTGATCGTTCCCTGGAAGACCAGTAGTAGCTTCCGATGCACATCTGGAGGCATTCTGTAATCTTTGGACTATCAGAGGGTTGATGAAACCAAAATTGCATCGGGATTGAATACAACAGTCACCATGCGCACTCTCCTCCATGGGAGTAATGTCTCAAACAGTCTACGCTTTGATCGTTCCCAGGAAAACCAGTAGTAGTTTCCGATGCACATCTGGGGGCCTTCTGTAATCTGTGGACTATCTGAGTGTTGATAAAACACAGAAATTGCATCGGGATTGAATACAACAGTCACAATGCGCACTTTCCTCCATGGGAGTAATATCTCAAACAGTCTAAGCTTTGATCGTTCCCTGGAAGACCAGTAGTAGTTTCCGATGCACATCTGAAGGCATTCTGTAATCTCTGGACTATCACAGTGTTGATGAAACACAGAAATTGCAACGGGATTGAATACAACAGTCACCAGGCGCTATTTCCTCCATGGGAGTAATGTCTCAAACAGTCTACCCTTTGATCGTTCCCTGGAAGACCAGTAGTAGTTTCCGATGCACATCTGGAGGCATTCTAAAATCCTTGGACCTTCAAAG
This sequence comes from Schistocerca gregaria, assembly GCF_023897955.1. Lineage (NCBI taxonomy): Eukaryota > Metazoa > Arthropoda > Insecta > Orthoptera > Acrididae > Schistocerca > Schistocerca gregaria. Next base: position 54,687,605 of record NC_064929.1, read on the forward strand.
TGTTGATGAAACACAGAAATTGCCTCGGGATTGAATACAACAGTCACCATGCGCACTTTCCTCCATGGGAGTAATGTCTCAAACAGTCTACGATTTGATCGTTACCTGGAAGACCAGTAGTAGTTTCCGATGCACATCTGGAGGCATTCTGTAATCTGTGGACAATCAGAGTGTTGATGAAACACAGAAATTGCATCGGGATTGAATACAACAGTCACCATCGGCACCTTCCTCCATGGGAGTAATGTCTGAAACAGTCTACGCTTTGATCGTTTCCTGGAAGACCAGTAGTAGTTTCCGATGCACATCTGGTGGCATTCTGTAATCTGTGGACTATCAGAGTGTTGATGAAACACAGTAATTGCATCGGGATTGAATACAACAGTCCCCATGCGCACTTTCCTCCATGGGAGTAATGTCTCTGACAGTCTACGATTTGATCGTTCCCTGGAAGACCAGTAGTAGTTTCCGATGCACATCTGGAGGCATTCTGTAATCTGTGGACTATCAGAGTGTTGATGAAACACAGAAATTGCATCGGGATTGAATACAGCAGTCACCAGGCGCTATTTCCTCCATGGGAGTAATGTCTCAAACAGTCTACGCTTTGATCGTTTCCTGGAAGTCCAGTAGCAGTTTCCGATGCACATCTGGAGGCATTCTGTAATCTGTGGACTATCAGAGTGTTGATGAAGCACTGATACTGCATCGGGATTGAATACAAAAGTCACCATGCGCACTTTCCTCCATGGGAGTAATATCTCTAACAGTCTAAGATTTGATCGTTACCTGGAAGACCAGTAGTAGTATCCGATGCACATCTGGAGGAATTCTGTAATCTGTGGACTATCAGAGTATTGATGAAACAAAGAAATTGCATCGGTATTGAATACAACAGTAACCATGCGCACTTACCTCCATGGGAGTAATGTCTCAAACAGTTTACTTTTTGATAGTTCCCTGGAAGACCAGTAGTAGTTTCCGATGCACATCTGGAGGCATTCTGTAATCTGTGGACTATCAGAGTATTGATGAAACAAAGAAATTGCATCGGGATTGAATACAACAGTCACCATGCGCACTTTCCTCCATGGGAGTAATGTCTCAGACAGTCTACACTTTGATCGTTCCCTGGAAGACCAGTAGTAATTTCCGATGCACATCTGGAGGCATTCTGTAATCTGTGGACTATCAGAGTGTTGATGAAACACAGAAATAGCATCGTGATTGAATACAACAGTCACCATGCGCACTTTAATCCATGGGAGTAATGGCTCAAACAGTCTACGCTTTGATCGTTCCCTGGAAGACCAGTAGAAGTTTCCGATGCACACCTGGAGGCATTCTGTAATCTGTGGACTATCTGAGTGTTGATGAAACACAGAAATTGCATCGGGATTGAATACAAAAGTCACCATGCGCACTTTCCTCCATGGGAGTAATATCTCTAACAGTCTAAGATTTGATCGTTACCTGGAAGACCAGTAGTAGTATCCGATGCACATCTGGAGGAATTCTGTAATCTGTGGACTATCAGAGTGTTGATGAAACACAGAAATTGCATCGGGATTGAATACAACAGTCACCATCGTCCCTTTCCTCCATGGAGTAATGTCTCAAACAGTCTACGCTTTGATCGTTCCCTGCAACACCAGTAGTAGTTTCCGATGCACATCTGGAGGCATTCTGTAATCCTTGGACCTTCAAAGTGTTGATGAAACACAGAAATTGCATCGGGATTGAATACTACAGTCACCATGCGCACTTTCCTCCATGGGAGTAATGTCTCAAACAGTCTACGCTTTGATCGTTTCCTGGAAGTCCAGTAGTAGTTTCCGATGCACATCTGGAGGCATTCTGTAATCTGTGGACAATCAGAGTGTTGATGAAACACTGATATTGCATCGGGATTGAATACAACAGTCACCATGCGCACTTACCTCCATGGGAGTAATGTCTGAAACAGTTTACTCTTTGATCGTTCCCTGGAAGACCAGTAGTAGTTTCCGATGCACATCTGGAGGCATTCTGTAATCTGTGGACTATCAGAGTGTTGATGAAACAAAGAAATTGCATCGGGATTAAATACAACAGTCACCATGCGCACTTACTTTCATGGGAGTAATGTCTCAAACAGTCTACGCTTTGATCGTTTCCTGGAAGACCAGTAGTAGTTTCCGATGCACAACTGGAGGCATTCTGTAATCTGATGACTATCAGGGTGTTGATGAAACACAGTAATTCATCGGGATTTAATACAACAGTCACCATGCGCACTTTCCTCCATGGGAGTAATGTCTCAGACAGTGTACGCTTTGATCGTTCCCTGGAAGACCAGTAGTAGTTTCCGATGCACATCTGGAGGCATTCTGTAATCCTTGGACCATCAGAGTGTTGATGAAACACAGATATTGCATCGGGATTGAATACAACAGTCACCATGCGCACTTTCCGCCAAGGGAGTAATGTCTCAAACAGTTTACTCTTTGATCGTTCCCTGGAAGACCAGTAGTAGTTTCCGATGCACATCTGGAGGCATTCTGTAATCTGTGGACTATCTGAGTGTTGATGAAACAAAGAAATTGCATCGGGATTGAATACAACAGTCACCATGCGCACTTTTCTAAACGGGAGTTATGTCTCAAACAGTCTACAATTTGATCATTCCCTGGAAGACCAGTAGTAGTGTCCGATGCACATCTGGAGGCATTCTGTAATCTGTGGACTATCAGAGTGTTGCTGTAACACAGAAATTGCATCGGGATTCAATACAACAGTCACCATGCGCACTTCCCTCCATGGGAGTAATGCCTCAAACAGTCTACGGTTTCATCGTATCCTGGTAGTCCAGTAGTAGTTTCCGATGCACATCTGGAGGCATTCTGTAATCTGTGGACTATCAGAGTGTTGATGAAACACAGTAATTGCATGGGGATTAAATACAACAGTCACCATGCGCACTTTCCTCCATGGGAGTAATGTCTCAGGCAGTGTACGCTTTGATCGTTCCCTGGAAGACCAGTAGTAGTTTCCGATGCACATCTGAAGGCATTCTGTAATCTGTGGACTATCAGAGTTTTGATGAAACACAGAAATTGCATCGAAATTGAATACAACAGTCACCATGCGAGCTTTCCTCCATGGGAGTAATGGCTCAAACCGTCTACGCTTTGATCGTTCCCTGGAAGACCAGTAGTAGTTTCTGATGCACATCTGGAGGCATTCTGTAATCTGTGGACTATCAGAGTGTTGATGAAACACAGAAATTGCATCGGGATTGAGTACAACGTTCACCATCGGCACTTTCATCCATGGAGTAATGTCTCAAACAGTCTACGCTTTGATCGTTCCCTGCAAGACCAGTAGTAGTTTCCGATGCACATCTGGAGGCATTCTGTAATCCTTGGACCTTGAAAGTGTTGATGAAAAACAGAAATAGAATCGGGATTGAATACAACAGTCACCATGCGAACTTTCCTCCATGGAAGTAATGTCTCAAACTGTCTACGCTTTGATCGTTACCTGGAAGACCAGTAGTAGTTTCCGATGCACATCTGGAGGCATTCCGTAATCTGTGAACTATCAGAGTGTTGATGAAACACAGAAATTGCATCGGGATTGAATACAACAGTCACCATGCGCACTTTCCTCCATGGGGTAATGTCTCAAACAGTCTAAGCTTTGATCGTTCCCTGGAAGACCAGTACTAGTTTCCGATGCACATCTGGAGGCATTCTATAATCTGTGAACTATCAGAGTGTTGATGAAACACAGAAATTGCATCAGGATTTTATACAACAGTCACCAGGCGCTATTTCCTCCATGGGAGTAATGTCTGAAACAGTCTACGCTTTTATCGTTTCCTGGAAAACCAGTGTAGTTTCCGATGCACATCTGGAGGCATTCTGCAATCTGTGGACTATCAGAGTGTTGATGAAACACAGAAATTGCATCGGGATTGAATACAACAGTCACCATGCGCACTTACCTCCATGGGAGTAATGTCTCAAACAGTTTAACTTTTGATCGTTCCCTGGAAGACCAGTAGTTGTTTCCGATGCACATCTGGAGGCATTCTGCAATCTGTGGACTATCAGAGTGTTGATGAAACACAGAAATTGCATCGGGATTGAATACAACAGTCACCATCGTCACCTTCCTCCATGGGAGTAATGTCTGAAACAGTCTACGCTTTGATCGTTTCCTGGAAGACCAGTAGTAGTTTCCGATGCACATCTGGAGGCATTCTGTAATCTGTGGACTATCAGAGTGTTGATGAAACACAGTAATTGCATCGGGATTGAATACAACAGTCACCAGGCGCTATTTCCTCCATGGGAGTAATGTCTCAGACAGTCTACGATTTGATCGTTCCCTGGAAGACCAGTAGTAGTTTCCGATGCACATCTGGAGGCATTCTGTAATCTTTGGACTATCAGAGTGTTGATGAAACCAAAATTGCATCGGGATTGAATACAACAGTCACCATGCGCACTCTCCTCTATGGGAGTAATGTCTCAAACAGTCTACGCTTTGATCGTCCCCAGGAAAACCAGTAGTAGTTTCCGATGCACATCTGGGGGCCTTCTGTAATCTGTGGACTATCTGAGTGTTGATAAAACACAGAAATTGCATCGGGATTGAATACAACAGTCACAATGCGCACTTTCCTCCATGGGAGTAATATCTCAAACAGTCTAAGCTTTGATCGTTCCCTGGAAGACCAGTAGTAGTTTCCGATGCACATCTGAAGGCATTCTGTAATCTCTGGACTATCACAGTGTTGATGAAACACAGAAATTGCAACGGGATTGAATACAACAGTCACCAGGCGCTATTTCCTCCATGGGAGTAATGTCTGAAACAGTCTACCCTTTGATCGTTCCCTGGAAGACCAGTAGTAGTTTCCGATGCACATCTGGAGGCATTCTAAAATCCTTGGACCTACAAAGTGTTGATGAAACACAGAAATTGCCTCGGGATTGAATACAACAGTCACCATGCGCACTTTCCTCCATGGGAGTAATGTCTCAAACAGTCTACGATTTGATCGTTACCTGGAAGACCAGTAGTTGTTTCCGATGCACATCTGGAGGCATTCTGTAATCTGTGGACTATCAGAGTGTTGATGAAACACAGAAATTGCATCGGGATTGAATACAACAGTCACCATCGTCACCTTCCTCCATGGGAGTAATGTCTGAAACAGTCTACGCTTTGATCGTTTCCTGGAAGACCAGTAGTAGTTTCCGATGCACATCTGGAGGCATTCTGTAATCTGTGGACTATCAGAGTGTTGATGAAACAAAGTAATTGCATCGGGATTGAATACAACAGTCCCCATGCGCACTTTCCTCCATGGGAGTAATGTCTCAGACAGTCTACGATTTGATCGTTCCCTGGAAGACCAGTAGTAGTTTCCGATGCACATCTGGAGGCATTCTGTAATCTGTGGACTATCAGAGTGTTGATGAAACACAGAAATTGCATCGGGATTGAATACAGCAGTCACCAGGCGCTATTTCCTCCATGGGAATAATGTCTCAAACAGTCTACGCTTTGATCGTTTCCTGGAAGTCCAGTAGCAGTTTCCGATGCACATCTGGAGGCATTCTGTAATCTGTGGACTATCAGAGTGTTGATGAAGCACTGATATTGCATCGGGATTGAATACAACAGTCACCATGCGCACTTACCTCCATGGGAGTAATGTCTCAAACAGTTTACTTTTTGATCGTTCCCTGGAAGACCAGTAGTAGTTTCCGAGGCACATCTGGAGTCATTCTGTAATCTGTGGACTATCAGAGTATTGATGAAACAAAGAAATTGCATCGGGATTGAATACAACAGTCACCATGCGCACTTTCCTCCATGGGAGTAATGTCTCAGACAGTCTACACTTTGATCGTTCCCTGGAAGACCAGTAGTAATTTCCGATGCACATCTGGAGGCATTCTGTAATCCTTGGACTATCAGAGTGTTGATGAAACACAGAAATTGCATCGGGATTGAATGCAACAGTCACCATGCGCACTTTAATCCATGGGAGTAATGGCTCAAACAGTCTACGCTTTGATCGTTCCCTGGAAGACCAGTAGAAGTTTCCGATGCACATCTGGAGGCATTCTGTAATCTGTGGACTATCTGAGTGTTGATGAAACACAGAAATTGCATCGGGATTGAATACAACAGTCACCATGCGCACTTTCCTCCATGGGAGTAATATCTCAAACAGTCTAAGATTTGATCTTTACCTGGAAGACCAGTAGTAGTATCCGATGCACATCTGGAGGAATTCTGTAATCTGTGGACTATCAGAGTGTTGATGAAACACAGAAATTGCATCGGGATTGAATACAACAGTCACCATCGTTCCTTTCCTCCATGGAGTAATGTCTCAAACAGTCTACGCTTTGATCGTTCCCTGCAACACCAGTAGTAGTTTCCGATGCACATCTGGAGGCATTCTGTAATCCTTGGACCTTGAAAGTGTTGATGAAACACAGAAATTGCATCGGGATTGAATACTACAGTCACCATGCGCACTTTCCTCCATGGGAGTAATGTCTCAAACAGTCTACGCTTTGATCGTTTCCTGGAAGACCAGTAGTAGTTTCCGATGCACATCTGAAGGCATTCTGTAATCTGTGGACAATCAGAGTGTTGATGAAACACTGATATTGCATCGGGATTGAATACAACAGTCACAATCGCACTTACCTCCATGGGAGTAATGTCTGAAACAGTTTACTCTTTGATCGTTCCCTGGAAGACCAGTAGTAGTTTCCGATGCACATCTGGAGGCATTCTGTAATCTGTGGACTATCAGAGTGTTGATGAAACAAAGAAATTGCATCGGGATTGAATACAACAGTCACCATGCGCACTTTTCTAAACGGGAGTAATTTCTCAAACAGTCTACAATTTGATCATTCCCTGGAAGACCAGTAGTAGTGTCCGATGCACATCTGGAGGCATTCTGTAATCTGTGGACTATCAGAGTGTTGCTGAAACACAGAAATTGCATCGGGATTCAATACAACAGTCACCATGCGCACTTTCCTCCATGGGAGTAATGTCTCAGACAGTCTACGCTTTGATCGTTCCCTGGAAGACTAGTAGTAGTTTCCGATGCACATCTGGAGGCATTCTGTAATCTGTGGACTATCTGAGTGTTGATGAAACACAGAAATTGCATCGGGATTGAATACAACAGTCACCATGCGCACTTTCCTCCATGGGAGTAATATCTCAAACAGTCTACGCTTTGATCGTTTCCTGGAAGACCAGTAGTAGTTTCCGATGCACAACTGGAGGCATTCTGTAGTCTGATGACTATCAGGGTGTTGATGAAACACAGTAATTGCATCGGGATTTAATACAACAGTCACCATGCGCACTTTCCTCCATGGGAGTAATGTCTCAGACAGTCTACGCTTTGATCGTTCCCTGGAAGACCAGTAGTAGTTTCCGATGCACATCTGGAGGCATTCTGTAATCCTTGGACCATCAGAGTGTTGATGAAACACAGAAATTGCATCGGGATTGAATACAACAGTCACCATGCGCACTTTCGTCCATGGGAGTAATGTCTCAAACAGTCTACGCTTTGATCGTTCCCTGGAAGATCAGTAGTAGTTTCCGATGCACATCTGGAGGCATTCTGTAATCTGCGGACTGTCAGAGTGTTGATGAAACACTGTAATTGCATCGGAATTGAATACAACAGTCACCATGCGCACTTTCCACCATGTGAGTAATGTCTCAAACAGTCTACGATTTGATAGTTCCCTACTAGACCAGTAGTAGTTTCCGATGCACATCTGGAGGCATTCTTTAATCAGTGGACTCCCCGAGTGTTGATGAAACACAGAAATTGCATCGGGATTGAATACATCAGTCACCATGCGCACTTTCCGCCAAGGGAGTAATGTCTCAAACAGTTTACTCTTTGATCGTTCCCTGGAAGACCAGTAGTAGTGTCCGATGCACATCTGGAGGCATTCTGTAATCTGTGGACTATCAGAGTGTTGCTGAAACACAGAAATTGCATCGGGATTCAATACAAAAGTCACCATGCGCCCTTCCCTCCATGGGAGTAATGCCTCAAACAGTCTACGGTTTCATCGTTTCCTGGTAGTCCAGTAGTAGTTTCCGATGCACATCTGGAGGCATTCTGTAATCTGTGGACTATCAGAGTGTTGATGAAACACAGTAATTGCATCGGGATTAAATACAACAGTCACCATGCGCACTTTCCTCCATGGGAGTAATGTCTCAGGCAGTGTACGCTTTGATCGTTCCCTGGAAGACCAGTAGTAGTTTCCGATGCACATCTGGAGGCATTCTGTAATCTGTGGACTATCAGAGTTTTGATGAAACACAGAAATTGCATCGAAATTGAATTCAACAGTCACCATGCGAACTGTCCTCCATGGGAGTAATGGCTCAAACCGTCTACGCTTTGATCGTTCCCTGGAAGACCAGTAGTAGATTCTGATGCACATCTGGAGGCATTCTGTAATCTGTGGACTATCAGAGTGTTGATGAAACACAGAAATTGCATCGGGATTGAGTACAACAGTCACCATCGGAACTTTCCTCCATGGAGTAATGTCTCAAACAGTCTACGCTTTGATCGTTCCCTGCAAGACCAGTAGTAGTTTCCGATGCACATCTGGAGGCATTCTGTAATCCTTGGACCTTCAAAGTGTTGATGAAAAACAGAAATAGAATCGGGATTGAATACAACAGTCACCATGCGAACTTTCCGCCATGAAAGTAATGTCTCAAACTGTCTACGCTTTGATCGTTACCTGGAAGACCAGTAGTAGTTTCCGATGCACATCTGGAGGCATTCCGTAATCTGTGAACTATCAGAGTGTTGATGAAACACAGAAATTGCATCGGGATTGAATACAACAGTCACCATGCGCACTTTCCTCCATGGGAGTAATGTCACAAACAGTCTACGCTTTGATCGTTTCCTGGAAGACCAGTAGTAGTTTCCGATGCACATCTTTAGGCATTCTGTAATCTGTGGACTATCAGAGTGTTGATGAAACACAGAAATTGCATCGGGATTGAATACAACATTCACCACGCGCACTTTCCTCCATGGGAGTAATGTCTCAAACAGTCTACGCTTTGATCGTTCCCTGGAAGACCAGTAGTAGTTTCCGATGCACATCTGGAGGCATTCTGTAATCCTTGGACCATCAGAGTGTTGATGAAACACAGAAATTGCATCGTGATTGAATACAACAGTCACCATGCGCACTTTCCTCCATGGGAGTAATGTCTCAAATAGTCTACGCTTTGATCCTTCCCTGGAAGACCAGTAGTAGTTTCCGATGCACATCTGGAGGCATTCTGTAATCTGCGGACTATCAGAGTGTTGATGAAACACAGAAATTGCATCGGGATTGAATACAACAGTCACCATGCGCACTTTCCGCCATGGTAGTAATGTCTCAAACAGTCTACGCTTTGATTGTTATCTGGAAGACGAGTAGTAGTTTCCGATTCACATCTGGAGGCGTTCTGTAATCTGTGGACTATCAGAGTGTTGATGAAACACAGAAATTGCATCGGGATTGAATACAACAGTCACCATGCAAACTTTCCTCCATGGGAGTAATGTCTCAAACAGTCTAAGATTTGATCGATACCTGGAAGACCAGTAGTAGTTTCCGATGCACATCTGGAGGAATTCTGTAATCTGTGGACTATCAGAGTGTTGATGAAACACTGAAATTGCAACGGGATTGAATACAACAGTCACCATCGTCACTTTCCTCCATGAGAGTAATGTCTCAAACTGTCTACGCTTTGATCGTTCCCTGCAAGACCAGTAGTAGTTTCCGATGTACATCTGGAGGCATTCTTTAATGCTTGGACTTTCAAAGTGTTGATGAAACACAGAAATTGCATCGGGATTGAATACAACAGTCACCATGCGCACTTTCCTCCATGGAAGTAATGTCTCAAACAGTCTACGCTTTGATCGTTACCTGGAAGACCAGTAGTAGTTTCCGATGCACATCTGGAGGCATTCCGTAATCTGTGGACTATCAGAGTGTTGATGAAACACAGAAATTGCATCGGGATTGAATACAACAGTCACCATGCGCAGTTTCCTCCATTTGAGTAATGTCTCAAACAGTCTACGCTTTGATCGTTTCCTGGAAGACCAGTAGTAGTTTCCGATGCACATCTGGAGGCATTCTGTAATCTGTGGACTATCAGAGTGTTGATGAAACCCTGATATTGCATCGGGATTGAATACAACAGTCACCTTGCGCACTTACCTCCATGGGAGTTATGTCTCAAAGAGTTTACTCTTTGAACGTTCCCTGGAAGACCAGTAGTAGTTTCCGATGCACATCTGGAGGCATTATGTAATCTGTGGACATTCAAAGTGTTGATGAAACAAAGAAATTGCATCGGGATTGAATACAACAGTCACCATGCGCACTTACCTCCATGGGAGTAATGTCTCAAACAGTCTACGCTTTGATCGTTTCCTGGAAGACCAGTAGTAGTTTCCGATGCACATCTGGAGGCATTCTGTAATCTGTGGACTATCAGAGTGTTGATGAAACCAAAATTGCATCGGATTGAATACAGCAGTCACTATACGCACTTTCCTCCATGGGAGTAAAGTCTTAAACAGTCTACGATTCGATCATTCCAAGGAAGACCAGTAGTAGTTTCCGATGCACATCTGGAGCCGCTCTGTAATCTGTGGACTATCAGAGTGTTGATGAAACACAGAAATTGCTTCGGGATTGGATACAACAGTCACCAGGCGCTATTTCCTCCATGGGAGTAATGTCTCAAACAGTCTACGCTTTGATCGTTTCCTGGAAGTCCAGTAGCAGTTTCCGATGCTCATCTGGAGGCATTCTGTAATCTGTGGACTATCAGAGTGTTGATGAAACACTGATATTGCATCGGGATTGAATACAACAGTCACCATGCGCACTTACCTCCATGGGAGTAATGTCTCAAACAGTTTACTGTTTGATCGTTCCCTGAAAGACCAGTAGTAGTTTCCGATGCACATCTGGAGGCCTTCTGTAATCTGTAGACTATCAGAGTGTTGATGAAACAAAGAAATTGCATCGGGATTGAATACAACAGTCACCATGCGCACTTTCCTCCATGGGAGTAATGTCTCAGACAGTCTACACTTTGATCGTTCCCTGGAAGACCAGTAGTAGTTTCCGATGCACATCTGGGGGCATTCTGTAATCTGTGGACTATCAGAGAGTTGATGAAACACAGAAATTGCATCGGGATTTAATACAACAGTCACCATGCGCACTCTCCTCCGTGGGAGTAATGTCTCAAACAGTCTACGCTTTGATCCTTCCCAAGAAGACCAGTAGTAGTTTCCGACGCAAATCTGGGGGCATTCTGTAATCTGTGGACTATCTGAGTGTTGATGAAACACAGAAATTGCATCATGATTGAATACAACAGTCACCATGAGCACTTTCCTCCATGGGAGTAATGTCTCAGAGAGTCTACACTTTGATCGTTCCCTGGAAGACCAGTAGTAGTTTCCGATGCACATCTGGGGGCATTCTGTAATCTGTGGACTATCAGAGTGTTGATGAAACACAGAAATTGCTTTGGGATTGAATACAGCAGTCACCATCGGCACTTTCCTCAATGAGAGTAATGTCTCAAACAGTCTACAATTTGATCATTCCATGGAAGACCAGTAGTAGTTTCCGATGCACATCTGGAGGCATTCTGTAATCCGTGGACTATCAGAGTGTTGCTGAAACACAGAAATTGCATCGGGATTGAATACAACAGTCACCATGCGCACTTTCCGCCATGGGAGTAATGCCTCAGACAGTCTACGCTTTGATCGTTCCCTGGAAGACCAGTAGTGGTTTCCGATGCACACCTGGAGGCATTCTTTAATCCTTGGACTTTCAAAGTGTTGATGAAACACAGAAATTGCATCGGGATTGAATACGTCACCATGCGCACTTTCCTCCATCGAAGTAATGTCTTAAACAGTCTACGCTTTGATCGTTACCTGGAAGACCAGTAGTAGTTTCCGATGCACATCTGGAGGCATTCCGTAATCTGTGGACTATCAGAGTGTTGATGAAACACAGAAATTGCATCGGGATTGAATACAACAGTCACCATGCGCAGTTTCCTCCATTTGAGTAATGTCTCAAACAGTCTACGCTTTGATCGTTTCCTGGAAGACCAGTAGTAGTTTCCGATGCACATCTGGAGGCATTCTGTAATCTGTGGACTATCAGAGTGTTGATGAAACACTGATATTGCATCGGGATTGAATACAACAGTCACCATGCGCACTTACCTCCATGGGAGTTATGTCTCAAACAGTTTACTCTTTGATCGTTCCCTGGAAGACCAGTAGTAGTTTCCAATGCTTATCTGGAGGCATTCTGTAATCTGTGGACCTTCAAAGTGTTGATGAAACAAAGAAATTGCATCGGGATTGAATACAACAGTCACCATGCGCACTTACCTCCATGGGAGTAGTGTCTCAAACAGTCTACGCTTTGATCTTTTCCTGGAAGACCAGTAGTAGTTTCCGATGCACATCTGGAGGCATTCTGTAATCTGTGGACTATCAGAGTGTTGATGAAACCACAATTGCATCGGATTGAATACAGCAGTCACCATGCGCACTTTCCTCCATTTGAGTAATGTCTTAAACAGTCTACGATTCGATCATTCCAAGGAAGACCAGTAGTAGTTTCCGATGCACATCTGGAGGCATTCTGTAATCTGCGGACTAGCAGAGTGTTGATGAAACACAGTCATTGCATCGGGATTGGATACAACACTCACCATGCGCACTTTCCCCCATGGGAGTAGTGTCTCAAACAGTTTACGCTTTGATCGTTCCCTCGAAGACCAGTAGTAGTTTCCGATGCACATCTGGAGGCATTCTGAAATCTGTGGACTATCTGAGTGTTGATGAAACACAGAAATTGCATCGGGATTGAATACAACAGTCACCATGCGCACTTTCCTCCATGGGAGTAATGTCTCAAACAGTCTAAGATTTGATCGTTACCTGGAAGACCAGTAGTAGTTTCCGATGCACATCTGGAGGAATTCTGTAATCTGTGGACTATCAGAGTGTTGATGAAACACTGAAATTGCAACGGGATTGAATACAACAGTCACCATCGTCACTTTCCTCCATGAGAGTAATGTCTCAAACAGTCTATGCTTTGATCGTTCCCTGCAAGACCAGTAGTAGTTTCCGATGTACATCTGGAGGCATTCTTTAATGCTTGGACTTTCAAAGTGTTGATGAAACACAGAAATTGCATCGGGATTGAATACAACAGTCACCATGCGCACTTTCCTCCATGGAAGTAATGTCTCAAACAGTCTACGCTTTGATCGTTACCTGGAAGACCAGTAGTAGTTTCCGATGCACATCTGGAGGCATTCCGTAATCTGTGGACTATCAGAGTGTTGATGAAACACAGAAATTGCATCGGGATTGAATACAACAGTCACCATGCGCAGTTTCCTCCATTTGAGTAATGTCTCAAACAGTCTACGCTTTGATCGTTTCCTGGAAGACCAGTAGTAGTTTCCGATGCACATCTGGAGGCATTCTGTAATCTGTGGACTATCAGAGTGTTGATGAAACCCTGATATTGCATCGGGATTGAATACAACAGTCACCATGCGCACTTACCTCCATGGGAGTTATGTCTCAAACAGTTTACTCTTCGATCGTTCCCTGGAAGACCAGTAGTAGTTTCCGATGCACATCTGGAGGCATTATGTAATCTGTGGACCTTCAAAGTGTTGATGAAACAAAGAAATTGCATCGGGATTGAATACAACAGTCACCATGCGCACTTACCTCCATGGGAGTAATGTCTCAAACAGTCTACGCTTTGATCGTTTCCTGGAAGACCAGTAGTAGTTTCCGATGCACATCTGGAGGCATTCTGTAATCTGTGGACTATCAGAGTGTTGATGAATCCAAAATTGCATCGGATTGAATACAGCAGTCACCATGCGCACTTTCCTCCATGGGAGTAAAGTCTTAAACAGTCTACGATTCGATCATTCCAAGGAAGACCAGTAGTAGTTTCCGATGCACATCTGGAGCCGTTCTGTAATCTGTGGACTATCAGAGTGTTGATGAAACACAGAAATTGCTTCGGGATTGGATACAACAGTCAGCAGGCGCTATTTCCTCCATGGGAGTAATGTCTCAAACAGTCTACGCTTTAATCGTTCCCAAGAAGACCAGTAGTAGTTTCCGACGCACATCTGGGGGCATTCTGTAATCTGTGGACTATCAGAGTGTTGATGAAACACAGAAATTGCATCATGATTGAATACAACAGTCACCATGAGCACTTTCCTCCATGGGAGTAATGTCTCAGACAGTCTACACTTTGATCGTTCCCTGGAAGACCAGTAGTAGTTTCCGATGCACATCTGGGGGCATTCTGTAATCTGTGGACTATCAGAGTGTTGATGAAACACAGAAATTGCATCGGGATTGAATACAACACACCATGCGCACTTTCCTCCATGGGAGTAATGTCTCAAACAGTCTAAGATTTGATCGTTACCTGGAAGACCAGTAGTAGTTTCCGATGCACATGTGGAGGAATTCTGTAATCTGTGGACTATCAGAGTGTTGATGAAACACAGAAATTGCTTTGGGATTGAATACAGCAGTCACCATCGGCACTTTCCTCAATGAGAGTAATGTCTCAAACAGTCTACAATTTGATCATTCCATGGAAGACCAGTAGTAGTTTCCGATGCACATCTGGAGGCATTCTGTAATCTGTGGACTATCAGAGTGTTGATGAAACACTGATATTGCATCGGGATTGAATACAACAGTCACCATGCGCACTTACCTCCATGGGAGTTATGTCTCAAACAGTTTACTCTTTGATCGTTCCCTGGAAGACCAGTAGTAGTTTCCGATGCTTATCTGGAGGCATTCTGTAATCTGTGGACCTTCAAAGTGTTGATGAAACAAAGAAATTGCATCGGGATTGAATACAACAGTCACCATGCGCACTTACCTCCATGGGAGTAGTGTCTCAAACAGTCTACGCTTTGATCTTTTCCTGGAAGACCAGTAGTAGTTTCCGATGCACATCTGGAGGCAATCTGTAATCTGTGGACTATCAGAGTGTTGATGAAACCAAAATTGCATCGGATTGAATACAGCAGTCACCATGCGCACTTTCCTCCATTTGAGTAATGTCTTAAACAGTCTACGATTCGATCATTCCAAGGAAGACCAGTAGTAGTTTCCGATGCACATCTGGAGGCATTCTGTAATCTGCGGACTAGCAGAGTGTTGATGAAACACAGTAATTGCATCGGGATTGGATACAACACTCACCATGCGCACTTTCCCCCATGGGAGTAGTGTCTCAAACAGTTTACGCTTTGATCGTTCCCTCGAAGACCAGTAGTAGTTTCCGATGCACATCTGGAGGCATTCTGTAATCTGCGGACTAGCAGAGTGTTGATGAAACACGGTAATTGCATCGGGATTGAATACAACAGTCACCATGCGCACTTACCTCCATGGGAGTAATGTCTCAAACAGTCCAAGCTTTGATCGTTCCCTGGAAGACCAGTAGTAGTTTCCGATGCACATCTGGAGGCATTCTGTAATCTGCGGACTATCAGAGTGTTGATGAAACACAGAAATTGCATCAGGATTGAATACAACAGTCACCAGGCGCTATTTCCTCCATGGGAGTAATGTCTCAAACAGTCTACGCTTTGATCGTTCCCAAGAAGACCAGTATTAGTTTCCGACGCACATCTGGGGGAATTCTGTAATCTGTGGACTATCTGAGTGTTGATGAAACACAGAAATTGCATCATGATTTAATACAACAGTCACCATGCGCACTTTCCTCCATGGGAGTAATATCTCAAACAGTCTAAGCTTTGATTGTTCCCAGGAAGACCAGTAGTAGTTTCCGATGCACATCTGAAGGCATTATGTAATCTGTGGAGTATCAGAGTGTAGATGAAACACAGAAATTGCATCGGGATTCAATACAACGGTCACCATGCGCACTTTCCTCCATGGGAGTAATGGCTCAAACAGTCTACGCTTTGATCGTCCCCTGGAAGACCAGTAGTGGTTCCCGATGCACATCTGGAGGCATTCTGTAATCTGTGGACTATCAGAGTGTTGATGAAACACAGAAATTGCATCGGGATTGAATACAACAGTCACCATGTGCACTTTCCGCCATGGGAGTAATGCCTCAAACAGTCTACGGTTTGATCTTTTCCTGGAAGTCCAGTAGTAGTTTCCGATGCACATCTGGTGTCATTCTGTAATCTGTGGACTATCAGAGTGTTGATGAAACACAGTAATTGCATCGGTATTGAATACAACAGTCACCATGCGCACTTTCTTCCATGGGAGTAATGTCTCAGACAGTCTACGCTTTGATCGTTCCCTGGAAGACCAGTAGTAGTTTCCGATGCACATCTGGAGGAATTCTGTAATATGTGGACTATCAGAGTGTTGATGAAACACAGAAATTGCATCGGGTTTGAATACAACAGTCACCATGCGCACTTTCTTCCATGGGAGTAATGGCTCAAACAGTCTACGCTTTGATCGTTCCCTGGAAGACCAGTAGTGGTTCCCGATGCACATCTGGAGGCTTCTGTAATCTGTTGACTATCTGAGTGTTGATGAAACACAGAAATTGCATCGGGATTGAATACAACAGTCACCATGCGCACTTTCCTCCATGGGAGTAATGTCTCAAACAGTCTACGCTTTGGTCGTTCCCTGGAAGACCAGTAGTAGTTTCCGATGCACATCTGTAGGCATTCCGTAATCTGTGGACTATCAGTGTTGATGAAACACAGAAATTGCATCGCGATTGAATACAACAGTCACCATGCGCAGTTTCCTCCATGGGAGTAATGTCTCAAACAGTCTACGTTTTAATCGTTTCCTGGAAGACAAGTAGTAGATTCCGGTGCACATCTGGAGGCATTCTGTAATCTGTGGACTATCAGAGTGTTGATGAAACACTGATATTGCATCGGGATTGAATACAACAGTCACCATGCGCACTTACCTCCATGGGAGTTATGTCTCAAACAGTTTACTCTTTGATCGGTCCCTGGAAGACTAGTAGTAGTTTCCGATGCACATCTGGAGGCATTCTGTAATCTGTGGACCTTCAAAGTGTTGATGAAACACAGAAATTGCATCGGGATTGAATACAACAGTCACCATGCGCACTTACCTCCATGGGAGTAATGTCTCAAACAGTCTACGCTTTGATCGTTACCTGGAAGACCAGTAGTAGTTTCCGATGCACATCTGTAGGCATTCCGTAATCTGTGGACTATCAGTGTTGATGAAACACAGAAATTGCATCGCGATTGAATACAACAGTCACCATGCGCAATTTCCTCCATGGGAGTAATGTCTCAAACAGTTTACGCTTTGATCGTTCCCTCGAAGACCAGTAGTAGTTTCCGATGCACATCTGGAGGCATCCTGTAATCTGCGGACTAGCAGAGTGTTGATGAAACACAGTAATTGCATCGGGATTGAATACAACAGTCACCATGCGCACTTTCCTCCATGGGAGTAATGTCTCAGACAATCTACACTTTGAACGTTCCCTGGAAGACCAGTAGTAGATTCCCATGAACATATGGATTCATTCTGTAATCTGTGGACTATCAGAGTGTTGATGAAACACAGAAATTGCATCGGGATTGAATTCAACAGTCACCATGCGCACTTACCTCCATGGGAGTAATGTCTCAAACAGTCTAAGCTTTGTCCGTTCCCTGGAAGACCAGTAGTAGTTTCCGATGCACATCTGGAGGCATTCTGTAATCTGTGGACTATCAGAGTGTTGATGAAACACAGAAATTGCATCGGAATTGATTACAACAGTCACCATGCGCACTTACCTCCATGGGAGTAATGTCTCAAACAGTCTACGGTTTGATCTTTTCCTGGAAGTCCAGTAGTAGTTTCCGATGCACATCTGGAGTCATTCTGTAATCTGTGGACTATCAGAGTGTTGATGAAACACAGTAACTGCATCGGTATTGAATACAACAGTCACCATGCGCACTTTCTTCCATGGGAGTAATGTCTCAGACAGTCTACGCTTTGATCGTTCCCTGGAAGACCAGTAGTAGTTTCCGATGCACATCTGGAGGAATTCAGTAATCTGTGGACTATCAGAGTGTTGATGAAACACAGAAATTGCATCGGGATTGAATACAACAGTCACCATGCGCACTTTCCTCCATGGGAGTAATGGCTCAAACAGTCTACCCTTTGATCGTTCCCTGGAAGACCAGTAGTAGTTCCCGATGCACATCTGGAGGCATTCTGTAAACTGTTGACCATCTGAGTGTTGATGAAACACAGAAATTGCATCGGGATTGAATACAACAGTCACCATGCGCACTTTCCTCCATGGGAGTAATGTCTCAAACAGTCTACGCTTTAATCGTTCCCTGGAAGACCAGTAGTAGTTTCCGATGCACATCTGTAGGCATTCCGTAATCTGTGGATTATCAGAGTGTTGATGAAACACAGAAATTGCATCGCGATTGAATACAACAGTCACCATGCGCAGTTTCCTCCATGGGAGTAATGTCTCAAATAGTGTACGTTTTAATCGTTTCCTGGAAGACCAGTAGTAGATTCCGGTGCACATCTGGAGGCATTCTGTAATCTGTGGACTATCAGAGTGTTGATGAAACACTGATATTGCATCGGGATTGAATACAACAGTCACCATGCGCACTTACCTCCATGGGAGTTATGTCTCAAACAGTTTACTCTTTGATCGTTCCCTGGAAGACCAGTAGTAGTTTCCGATGCACATCTGGAGGCATTCTGTAATCTGTGGACCTTCAAAGTGTTGATGAAACAAAGAAATTGCATCGGGATTGAATACAACAGTCACCATGCACACTTACCTCCATGGGAGTAATGTCTCAAACAGTCTACGCTTTGATCGTTTTCTGGAAGACCAGTAGTAGTTTCCGATGCACATCTGGAGGCATTCTGTAATCTGTGGACTATCCGAGTGTTGATGAAACCAAAATTGCATCGTATTGAATACAGCAGTCACCATGCGCACTTTCCTCCATGGTAGTAATGTTTTAAACAGTCTAAGATTCGATCATTCCAAGGAAGACCAGTAGTAGTTTCCGATGCACATCTGGAGCCGTTCTGTATTCTGTGGACTATCAGAGTGTTGATGAAACACAGAAATTGCTTCGGGATTGGATACAACACTCACCATGCGCACTTTCCCCCATGGGAGTAGTGTCTCAATTAGTTTACGCTTTGATCGTTCCCTCGAAGACCAGTGGTAGTTTCCGATGCACATCTGGAGGCATTCTGTAATCTGCGGACTAGCAGAGTGTTGATGAAACACAGTAATTGCATCGGGATTGAATACAACAGTCACCATGCGCACTTTCCTCCATGGGAGTAATGTCTCAGACAATCTACACTTTGAACGTTCCCTGGAAGACCAGTAGTAGTTCCCGATGCACATCTGGAGGCATTCTGTAATCTATGGACTATCAGACTGTTGATGAAACACAGAAATTGCATCAGGATTGAATACAACAGTCACCATGCGCTATTTCCTCCATGGGAGTAATGTCTCAAACAGTCTACGCTTTGATCGTTTCCTGGAAGTCCAGTAGCAGTTTCCGATGCACATCTGGAGGCATTCTGTAATCTGTGGACTATCAGAGTGTTGATGAAACACTGATATTGCATCGGGATTGAATACAACAGTCACCATGCGCACTTACCTCCATGGGAGTAATGTCTCAAACAATTTACTGTTTGATCGTTCCCTGGAAGACCAGTAGTAGTTTCCGATGCACATCTGGGGGCATTCTGTAATCTGTGGACTATCAGAGTGTTGATGAAACACAGAAATTGCATCGGGATTCAATACAACAGTCACCATGCGCACTCTCATCCGTGGGAGTAATGTCTCAAACAGTCTACGCTTTGATCGTTCCCAAGAAGACCAGTAGTAGATTCCGACGCACATCTGGGGGCATTCTGTAATCTGTGGACTATCTGAGTGTTGATGAAACACAGAAATTGCATCGGGATTGAATACAACAGTCACCATGCGCACTTTCCTCCATGGGAGTAATGTCTCAAACAGTCTAAGATTTGATCGTTACCTGGAAGACCAGTAGTAGTTTTCGATGCACATCTGGAGGAATTCTGTAATCTGTGGACTATCAGAGTTTTGATGAAACACAGAAACTGCTTTGGGATTGAATACAGCAGTCACCATCTTCACTTTCCTCCATGAGAGTAATGTCTCAAACAGTCTACAATTTGATCATTCCATGGAAGACCAGTAGTAGTTTCCGATGCACATCTGGAGGCATTCTGTAATCCGTGGACTATCAGAGTGTTACTGAAACACAGAAATTGCATCGGGATTGAATACAACAGTCACCATGCGCTCTTTCCGCCATGGGAGTAATGCCTCAAACAGTCTACGGAATGGTCTTTTCCTGGAAGTCCAGTAGTAGTTTCCGATGCACATCTGGAGTCATTCTGTAATCTGTAGACTATCAGGGTGTTGATGAAACACAGTAATTGCATCGGTATTGAATACAACAGTCACCATGCGCACTTTCTTCCATGGGAGTAATGTCTCAGACAGTTTACGCTTTGATCGTTCCCTGGAAGACCAGTAGTAGTTTCCGATGCACATCTGGAGGAATTCTGTAATCTGTGGACTATCAGAGTGTTGATGAAACACAGAAATTGCATCGGGATTGAATACAACAGTCACAATGCGCACTTTCCTCCATGGGAGTAATGGCTCAAACAGTCTACGCTTTGATCGTTCCCTGGAAGACCAGTAGTGGTTCCCGATGCACATCTGGAGGCATTCTGTAATCTGTTGACTATCTGAGTGTTGATGAAACACAGAAATTGCATCGGGATTGAATACAACAGTCACCATGCGCACTTTCCTCCATGGGAGTAATGTCTCAGACAGTCTACACTTTGAACGTTCCCTGGAAGACCAGTAGTAGTTTCCGATGCACATCTGGAGGCATTCTGTAATCTGTGGACTATCAGAGTGTTGATGAAACACAGAAATTGCATCGGGATTGAATACAACAGTCACCATGCGCAGTTACCTCCATGGGAGTAATGTCTCAAACAATCTACGCTTTGATCGATCCCAGGAAGACCAGTAGAAGTTTCCGATGCACATCTGGATGCATTCTGTAATCTGTGGACTATCAGAGTGTTGATGAAACACAGTAATTGCATCGGGATTCAATACAACAGTAACCATGCGCACTTTCCTCCATGGGAGTAGTGTCTCAGACAGTGTACGCTTTGATCGTTCCCTGGAAGACCAGTAGTAGTTTCCGATGCACATCTGGAGGCATTCTGTAATCTGTGGACTATCAGAGTGTTGATGAAACACAGAAATTGCATCGGGATTGAGTTCAACAGTCACCATCGGCACTTTCCTCCATGGAGTAACGTCTCAAACAGTCTACGCTTTGATCGTTCCCTGCAAGACCTGTAGTAGTTTCCGATGCACATCTGGAGGCATTCTGTAATCCTTGGACCTTCAAAGTGTTGATGAAAAACAGAAATAGAATCGGGATTGAATACAACAGTCACCATGCGACCTTTCCACCATGGAAGTAATGTCTCAAACTGTCTACGCTTTGATCGTTACCTGGAAGACCAGTAGTAGTTTCCGATGCACATCTGGAGGCATTCCGTAATCTGTGAACTATCAGAGTGTTGATGAAACACAGAAATTGCATCGGGATTGAATACAACATTCGCCATGCGCACTTTCCTCCATGGGAGTAATGTCTCAAACAGTCTACGATTTGATCATTCCCTGGAAGACCAGTAGTAGTTTCCGATGCATATCTGGAGGCATTCTGTAATCCTTGGACCATCAGAGTGTTGATGAAACACAGAAATTGCATCGTGATTGAATACAACAGTCACCATGCGCACTTTCCTCCATGGGAGTAATGTCTCAAACAGTCTACGCTTTGATCGTTCCCTGGAAGACCAGTAGTAGTTTCCGATGCACATCTGGAGGCATTCTGTAATCTGCGGACTATCAGAGTGTTGATGAAACACAGACATTGCATCGGGATTGAATACAACAGTCACCATGCGCACTTTCCGCCATGGGAGTAATGTCTCAAACAGTCTACGCTTTGATCGTTATCTGGAAGACGAGTAGTAGGTTCCGATTCACATCTGGAGGCATTCTGAAATCTGTGGACTATCTGAGTGTTGATGAAACACAGAAATTGCATCGGGATTGAATACAACAGTCACCAGGCGCTATTTCCTCCATGGGAGTAATGTCTCAAACAGTCTACGCTTTGATCGTTCCCTGGAAGACCAGTAGTACTTTCCGATGCACATCTGGAGGAATTCTGTAATCTGTGGACTATCAGAGTGTTGATGAAACACAGCAATTGCAACGGGATTGAATACAACAGTCACCATGCGCACTTTCCTCCATTGGAGTAATGGCTCAAACAGTCTACGCTTTAATCGTTCCCTGGAAGACCAGTAGTAGTTTCCGATGCACATCTGTAGGCATTCCGTAATCTGTGGACTATCAGAGTGTTGATGAAACACAGAAATTGCATCGCGATTGAATACAACAGTCACCATGCGCAGTTTCCTCCATGGGAGTAATGTCTCAAATAGTCTACGTTTTAATCGTTTCCTGGAAGACCAGTAGTAGATTCCGGTGCACATCTGGAGGCATTCTGTAATCTGTGGACTATCAGAGTGTTCATGAAACACTGATATTGCATCGGGATTGAATACAACAGTCACCATGCGCACTTACCTCCATGGGAGTTATGTCTCAAACAGTTTACTCTTTGATCGTTCCCTGGAAGACCAGTAGTAGTTTCCGATGCACATCTGGAGGCATTCTGTAATCTGTGGACCTTCAAAGTGTTGATGAAACAAAGAAATTGCATCGGGATTGAATACAACAGTCACCATGCACACTTACCTCCATGGGAGTAATGTCTCAAACAGTCTACGCTTTGATCGTTTTCTGGAAGACCAGTAGTAGTTTCCGATGCACATCTGGAGGCATTCTGTAATCTGTGGACTATCCGAGTGTTGATGAAACCAAAATTGCATCGGATTGAATACAGCAGTCACCATGCGCACTTTCCTCCATGGTAGTAATGTTTTAAACAGTCTAAGATTCGATCATTGCAAGGAAGACCAGTAGTAGTTTCCGATGCACATCTGGAGCCGTTCTGTATTCTGTGGACTATCAGAGTGTTGATGAAACACAGAAATTGCTTCGGGATTGGATACAACACTCACCATGCGCACTTTCCCCCATGGGAGTAGTGTCTCAATTAGTTTACGCTTTGATCGTTCCCTCGAAGACCAGTGGTAGTTTCCGATGCACATCTGGAGGCATTCTGTAATCTGCGGACTAGCAGAGTGTTGATGA
This sequence comes from Schistocerca gregaria, assembly GCF_023897955.1. Classification (NCBI taxonomy): domain Eukaryota; kingdom Metazoa; phylum Arthropoda; class Insecta; order Orthoptera; family Acrididae; genus Schistocerca; species Schistocerca gregaria. The sequence continues at coordinate 54,711,172 of NC_064929.1, forward strand.
AACACAGTAATTGCATCGGGATTGAATACAACAGTCACCATGCGCACTTTCCTCCATGGGAGTAATGTCTCAGACAATCTACACTTTGAACGTTCCCTGGAAGACCAGTAGTAGTTCCCGATGCACATCTGGAGGCATTCTGTAATCTGTGGACTATCAGAGTGTTGATGAAACACAGAAATTGCATCAGGATTTAATACAACAGTCACCATGCGCTATTTCCTCCATGGGAGTAATGTCTCAAACAGTCTACGCTTTGATCGTTTCCTGGAAGTCCAGTAGCAGTTTCCGATGCACATCTGGAGGCATTCTGTAATCTGTGGACTATCAGAGTGTTGATGAAACACTGATATTGCATCGGGATTTCGGGATTGAATACAACAGTCACCATGCGCACTTACCTCCATGGGAGTAATGTCTCAAACAATTTACTGTTTGATCGTTCCCTGGAAGATCAGTAGTAGTTTCCGATGCACATCTGGAGGCTTTCTGTAATCTGTAGACTATCAGAGTGTTGATGAAACAAAGAAATTGCATCAGAATTGAATACAACTGTCACCATGCGCACTTTCCTCCATAGGAGTAATGTCTCAGACAGTCTACACTTTGATCGTTCCCTGGAAGACCAGTAGTAGTTTCCGATGCACATCTGGGGGCATTCTGTAATCTGTGGACTATCAGAGTGTTGATGAAACACAGAAATTGCATCGGGATTCAATACAACAGTCACCATGCGCACTCTCCTCCGTGGGAGTAATGTCTCAAACAGTCTACGCTTTGATCGTTCCCAAGAAGACCAGTAGTAGTTTCCGACGCACATCTGGGGGCATTCTGTAATCTGTGGACTATCTGAGTGTTGATGAAACACAGAAATTGCATCGGGATTGAATACAACAGTCACCATGCGCACTTTCCTCCATGGGAGTAATGTCTCAAACAGTCTAAGATTTGATCGTTACCTGGAAGACCAGTAGTAGTTTTCGATGCACATCTGGAGGAATTCTGTAATCTGTGGACTATCAGAGTTTTGATGAAACACAGAAACTGCTTTGGGATTGAATACAGCAGTCACCATCTTCACTTTCCTCCATGAGAGTAATGTCTCAAACAGTCTACAATTTGATCATTCCATGGAAGACCAGTAGTAGTTTCCGATGCACATCTGGAGGCATTCTGTAATCCGTGGACTATCAGAGTGTTACTGAAACACAGAAATTGCATCGGGATTGAATACAACAGTCACCATGCGCACTTTCCGCCATGGGAGTAATGCCTCAAACAGTCTACGGAATGGTCTTTTCCTGGAAGTCCAGTAGTAGTTTCCGATGCACATCTGGAGTCATTCTGCAATCTGTAGACTATCAGGGTGTTGATGAAACACAGTAATTGCATCGGTATTGAATACAACAGTCACCATGCGCACTTTCTTCCATGGGAGTAATGTCTCAGACAGTTTACGCTTTGATCGTTCCCTGGAAGACCAGTAGTAGTTTCCGATGCACATCTGGAGGAATTCTGTAATCTGTGGACTATCAGAGTGTTGATGAAACACAGAAATTGCATCGGGATTGAATACAACAGTCACCATGCGCACTTTCCTCCATGGGAGTAATGGCTCAAACAGTCTACGTTTTGATCGTTCCCTGGAAGACCAGTAGTGGTTCCCGATGCACATCTGGAGGCATTCTGTAATCTGTTGACTATCTGAGTGTTGATGAAACACAGAAATTGCATCGGGATTGAATACAACAGTCACCATGCGCACTTTCCTCCATGGGAGTAATGTCTCAGACAGTCTACACTTTGAACGTTCCCTGGAAGACCAGTAGTAGTTTCCGATGCACATCTGGAGGCATTCTGTAATCTGTGGACTATCAGAGTGTTGATGAAACACAGAAATTGCATCGGGATTGAATACAACAGTCACCATGCGCAGTTACCTCCATGGGAGTAATGTCTCAAACAATCTACGCTTTGATCGATCCCAGGAAGACCAGTAGAAGTTTCCGATGCACATCTGGATGCATTCTGTAATCTGTGGACTATCAGAGTGTTGATGAAACACAGTAATTGCATCGGGATTCAATACAACAGTCACCATGCGCACTTTCCTCCATGGGAGTAGTGTCTCAGACAGTGTACGCTTTGATCGTTCCCTGGAAGACCAGTAGTAGTTTCCGATGCACATCTGGAGGCATTCTGTAATCTGTGGACTATCAGAGTTTTGATGAAACACAGAAATTGCATCGAAATTGAATACAACAGTCACCATGCGAACTTTCCTCCATGGGAGTAATGGCTCAAACAGTCTACGCTTTGATCGTTCCCTGGAAGACCAGTAATAGTTTCTGATGCACATCTGGAGGCATTCTGTAATCTGTGGACTATCAGAGTGTTGATGAAACACAGAAATTGCATCGGGATTGAGTTCAACAGTCACCATCGGCACTTTCCTCCATGGAGTAACGTCTCAAACAGTCTACGCTTTGATCGTTCCCTGCAAGACCTGTAGTAGTTTCCGATGCACATCTGGAGGCATTCTGTAATCCTTGGACCTTCAAAGTGTTGATGAAAAACAGAAATAGAATCGGGATTGAATACAACAGTCACCATGCGACCTTTCCTCCATGGAAGTAATGTCTCAAACTGTCTACGCTTTGATCGTTACCTGGAAGACCAGTAGTAGTTTCCGATGCACATCTGGAGGCATTCCGTAATCTGTGAACTATCAGAGTGTTGATGAAACACAGAAATTGCATCGGGATTGAATACAACAGTCGCCATGGGCACTTTCCTCCATGGGAGTAATGTCTCAAACAGTCTACGCTTTGATCGTTTCCTGGAAGACCAGTAGTAGTTTCCGATGCACATCTGGAGGCATTCTGTAATCTGTGGACTATCAGAGTGTTGATGAAACACAGAAATTGCATCGGGATTGAATACAACATTCGCCATGCGCACTTTCCTCCATGGGAGTAATGTCTCAAACAGTCTACGCTTTGATCATTCCCTGGAAGACCAGTAGTAGTTTCCGATGCATATCTGGAGGCATTCTGTAATCCTTGGACCATCAGAGTGTTGATGAAACACAGAAATTGCATCGTGATTGAATACAACAGTCACCATGCGCACTTTCCTCCATGGGAGTAATGTCTCAAACAGTCTACAGTTTGATCGTTCCCTGGAAGACCAGTAGTAGTTTCCGATGCACATCTGGAGGCATTCTGTAATCTGCGGACTATCAGAGTGTTGATGAAACACAGACATTGCATCGGGATTGAATACAACAGTCACCATGCGCACTTTCCGCCATGGGAGTAATGTCTCAAACAGTCTACGCTTTGATCGTTATCTGGAAGACGAGTAGTAGGTTCCGATTCACATCTGTAGGCATTCTGAAATCTGTGGACTATCTGAGTGTTGATGAAACACAGAAATTGCATCGGGATTGAATACAACAGTCACCAGGCGCTATTTCCTCCATGGGAGTAATGTCTCAAACAGTCTACGCTTTGATCGTTCCCTGGAAGACCAGTAGTACTTTCCGATGCACATCTGGAGGAATTCTGTAATCTGTGGACTATCAGAGTGTTGATGAAACACAGAAATTGCAACGGGATTGAATACAACAGTCACCATGCGCACTTTCCTCCATTGGAGTAATGGCTCAAACAGTCTACGTTTTGATCGTTCCTTGGAAGACCAGTAGTGGTTCCCGATGCACATCTGGAGACATTCTGTAATCTGTGGACTATCTGAGAGTTGATGAAACACAGAAATTGCATCGGGATTGAATACAACAGTCACCATGCGCACTTTCCTCCATGGGAGTAATGTCTCAAACAGTCTAAGGTTTGATCGTTACCTGGAAGACCAGTAGTAGTTTCCGATGCACATCTGGAGGAATTCTGTATTCTGTGGACTATCAGAGTTTTGATGAAACACAGAAATTGCAACGGGATTGAATACAACAGTCACCATCGGCACTTTCCTCCATGAGAGTAATGTCTCAAACAGTCTACGCTTTGATCGTTCCCTGCAAGACCAGTAGTAGTTTCCGATGTACATCTGGAGGCATTCTTTAATGCTTGGACTTTCAAAGTGTTGATGAAACACAGAAATTGCATCGGGATTGAATACAACAGTCACCATGCGCACTTTCCTTCATGGAAGTAATGTCTCAAACAGTCTACACTTTGATCGTTACCTGGAAGACCAGTAGTAGTTTCCGATGCACATCTGGAGGCATTCCGTAATCTGTGGACTATCAGAGTGTTGATGAAACACAGAAATTGCATCGGGATTGAATACAACAGTCACCATGCCCAGTTTCCTCCATTTGAGTAATGTCTCAAACAGTCTACGCTTTGATCGTTTCCTGGAAGACCAGTAGTAGTTTCCGATGCACATCTGGAGGCATTCTGTAATCTGTGGACTATCAGAGTGTTGATGAAACCCTGATATTGCATCGGGATTGAATACAACAGTCACCATGCGCACTTACCTCCATGGGAGTTATGTCTCAAACAGTTTACTCTTTGATCGTTCCTTGGAAGACCAGTAGTAGTTTCCGATGCACATCTGGAGGCATTATGTAATCTGTGGACCATCAAAGTGTTGATGAAACAAAGAAATTGCATCGGGATTGAATACAACAGTCACCATGCGCACTTTCCTCCATGGGAGTAATGTCTCGTACAGTCTACACTTTGATCGTTCCCTGGATGACCAGTAGTAGTTTCCGATGCACATCTGGGGGCATTCTGTAATCTGTGGACTATCAGAGTGTTGATGAAACACAGAAATTGCATCGGGATTGAATACAACAGTCACCATGCGCACTTTGCTCCATGGCAGTAATGTCTCAAACAGTCTAAGATTTGATCGTTACCAGGAAGTCCAGTAGTAGTTTCCGATGCACATCTGGAGGAATTCTGTAATCTGTGGACTATCAGAGTGTTGATGAATCACAGAAATTGCTTTGGGATAGAATACAGCAGTCACCATCGGCACTTTCCTCAATGAGAGTAATGTCTCAAACAGTCTACAATTTGATTATTCCATGGAAGACCAGTAGTAGTTTCCGATGCACATCTGGAGGCATTCTGTAATCTGTGGACTATCTGAGAGTTGATGAAACACAGAAATTGCATCGGGATTGAATACAACAGTCACCATGCGCACTTTCCTCCATGGGAGTAATGTCTCAAACAGTCTAAGATTTGATCGTTACCTGGAAGACCAGTAGTAGTTTCCGATGCACATCTGGAGGAATTCTGTAATCTGTGGACTATCAGACTGTTGATGAAACACAGAAATTGCAACGGGATTGAATAGAACAGTCACCATCGGCACTTTCCTCCATGAGAGTAATGTCTCAAACAGTCTACGCTTTGATCGTTCCCTGCAAGACCAGTAGTAGTTTCCGATGTACATCTGGAGGCATTCTTTAATCCTTGGACTTTCAAAGTGTTGATGAAACACAGAAATTGCATCGGGATTGAATACGTCACCATGCGCACTTTCCTCCATGGAAGTAATGTCTCAAACAGTCTACGCTTTGATCGTTACCTGGAAGACCAGTAGTAGTTTCCGATGCACATCTGGAGGCATTCCGTAATCTGTGGACTATCAGAGTGTTGATGAAACACAGAAATTGCATCAGGATTGAATACAACAGTCACCATGCGCAGTTTCCTCCATTTGAGTAAAGTCTCAAACAGTCTACGCTTTGATCGTTTCCTGGAAGACCAGTAGTAGTTTCCGATGCACATCTGGAGTCATTCTGTAATCTGTGGACTATCAGAGTGTTGATGAAACACTGATATTGCATCGGGATTGAATACAACAGTCACCATGCGCACTTACCTCCATGGGAGTTATGTCTCAAACAGTTTACTGTTTGATCGTTCCCTGGAAGACCAGTAGTACTTTCCGATGCACATCTGGAGGCAATCTGTAATCTGTGGACCTTCAAAGTGTTGATGAAACAAAGAAATTGCATCGGGATTGAATACAACAGTCACCATGCGCACTTACCTCCATGGGAGTAATGTCTTAAACAGTCTACGCTTTGATCGTTTCCTGGAAGACCAGTAGTAGTTTCCGATGCACATCTGGAGGCATTCAGTAATCTGTGGACTGTCAGAGTGTTGATGAAACCAAAATTGCATCGGATTGAATACAGCAGTCACCATGCGCACTTTCCTCCATTTGAGTAATGTTTTAAACAGTCTACAATTCGATCATTCCAAGGAAGACCAGTAGTAGTTTCCGATGTACATCTGGAGCCGTTCTGTAATCTGTGGACTATCAGAGTGTTGATGAAACACAGAAATTGCATCATGATTGAATACAACAGTCACCATGCGCACTTTCCTTCATTGGAGTAATATCTCAAACAGTCTGAGCTTTGATTGTTCCCAGGAAGACCAGTAGTTGTTTCCGATGCACATCTGAAGGCATTATGTAATCTGTGGAGTATCAGAGTGTTGATGAAACACAGAAATTGCATCGGGATTCAATACAACGGTTACCATGCGCACTTTCCTCCATGGGAGTAATGGCTCAAACAGTCTACGCTTTGATCGTCCCCTGGAAGACCAGTAGTGGTTCCCGATGCACATCTGGAGGAATTCTGAAATCTGTGGACTATCAGAGTGATGATGAAACACAGAAATTGCATCGGGATTGAATACAACAGTCACCATGCGCACTCTCCTCCGTGGGAGTAATGTCTCAAACAGTCTACGCTTTGATCGTTCCCAAGAAGACCTGTAGTAGTTTCCGACGCACATCTGGGGGCATTCTGTAATCTGTGGACTATCTGAGTGTTGATGAAACACAGAAATTGCATCGGGATTGAATACAACAGTCACCATGCGCACTTTCCGCCATGGGAGTAATGCCTCAAACAGTCTACAGTTTGATCTTTTCCTGGAAGTCCAGTAGTAGTTTCCGATGCACATCTGGAGTCATTCTGTAATCTGTGGACTATCAGAGTGTTGATGAAACACAGTAATTGCATCGGTATTGAATACAACAGTCACCATGCGCACTTTCTTCCATGGGAGTAATGTCTCAGACAGTCTACGCTTTGATCGTTCCCTGGAAGACCAGTAGTAGTTTCCGATGCACATCTGGAGGCATTCTGTAATCCTTGGACCATCAGAGTGTTGATGAAACACAGAAATTGCATCGTGATTGAATACAACAGTTACCATGCGCACTTTCCTCCATGGGAGTAATGTCTCAAACAGTCTACGCTTTGATCGTTCCCTGGAAGACCAGTATTAGTTTCCCATGCACATCTGGAGGCATTCTGTAATCTGCGGACTATCAGAGTGTTGATGAAACACAGAAATTGCATCGGGATTGAATACAACAGTCACCATGCGCACTTTCCGCCATGGGAGTAATGTCTCTAACAGTCTACGCTTTGATCGTTATCAGGAAGACGAGTAGTAGGTTCCGATTCACATCTGGAGGCATTCTGAAATCTGTGGACTATCTGAGTGTTGATGACACACAGAAATTGCATCGGGATTGAATACAACAGTCACCAGGCGCTATTTCCTCCATGGGAGTACTGTCTCAAACAGTGTACGCTTTGATCGTTCCCTGGAAGACCAGTAGTACTTTCCGATGCACATCTGGAGGAATTCTGTAATCTGTGGACTATCAGAGTGTTGATGAAACACAGAAATTGCATCGGGATTGAATACAACTGTCACCATGCCCAGTTTCCTCCATTTGAGTAATGTCTCAAACAGTCTACGCTTTGATCGTTTCCTGGAAGACCAGTAGTAGTTTCCGATGCACATCTGGAGGCATTCTGTAATCTGTGGACTATCAGAGTGTTGATGAAACCCTGATATTGTATCGGGATTGAATACAACAGTCACCATGCGCACTTACCTCCATGGGAGTTATGTCTCAAACAGTTTACTCTTTGATCGTTCCCTGGAAGACCAGTAATAGTTTCCGATGCACATCTGGAGGCATTATGTAATCTGTGGACCTTCAAAGTGTTGATGAAACAAAGAAATTGCATCGGGATTGAATACAACAGTCACCATGCGCACTTACCTCCATGGGAGTAATGTCTCAAACAGTCTACGCTTTGATCGTTTCCTGGAAGACCAGTAGTAGTTTCCGATGCACATCTGGAGGCATTCTGTAATCTGTGGACTATCAGAATGTTGATGAAACCAAAATTGCATCGGATTGAATACAGCAGTCACCATGCGCACTTTCCTCCATGGGAGTAATGTCTTAAACAGTCTACGATTCGATCATTCCAAGGAAGACCAGTAGTAGTTTCCGATGCACATCTGGAGCCGTTCTGTAATCTGTGGACTATCAGAGTGTTGATGAAACACAGAAATTGCTTCGGGATTGGATACAACAGTCACCAGGCGCTATTTCCTCCATGGGAGTAATGTCTCAAACAGTCTACGCTTTGATCGTTTCCTGGAAGTCCAGTAGCAGTTTCCGATGCACATCGGGAGGCATTCTGTAATCTGTGGACTATCAGAGTGTTGATGAAACACTGATATTGCATCGGGATTGAATACAACAGTCACCATGCGCACTTACCACCATAGGAGTAATGTCTCAAACAGTTTACTGTTTGATCGTTCCCTGAAAGACCAGTAGTAGTTTCCGATGCACATCTGGAAGCCTTCTGTAATCTGTAGACCATCAGAGTGTTGATGAAACAAAGAAATTGCATCGGGATTGAATACAACAGTCACCATGCGCACTTTCCTCCATGGGAGTAATGTCTCAGACAGTCTACACTTTGATCGTTCCCTGGAAGACCAGTAGTAGTTTCCGATGCACATCTGGGGGCATTCTGTAAACTGTGGACTATCAGAGTGTTGATGAAACACAGAAATTGCATCGGGATTTAATACAACAGTCACTATGCGCACTTTCCGCCATGGGAGTATTGCCTCAGACAGTCTACGCTTTGATCGTTCCCTGGAAGACCAGTAGTAGTTTCCGATGCACATCTGGAGGAATTCTGTAATCTGTGGACTATCAGAGTGTTGATGAAACACAGAAATTGCATCGGGATTGAATACAACAGTCACCATGCGCACTCTCCTCCGTGGGAGTAATGTCTTAAACAGTCTACGCTTTGATCGTTCCCAAGAAGACCAGTAGTAGTTTCCGACGCACATCTGGGTGCATTCTGTAATCTGTGGACTATCTGAGTGTTGATGAAACACAGAAATTGCATTATGATTGAATACAACAGTCACCATGAGCACTTTCCTCCATGGGAGTAATGTCTCAGACAGTCTACACTTTGATCGTTCCCTGGAAGACCAGTAGTAGTTTCCGATGCACATCTGGAGGCATTCTGTAATCTGTGGACTATCAGAGTGTTGATGAAACCAAAATTGCATCGGATTGAATACAGCAGTCACCATGCGCACTTTCCTCCATTTGAGTAATGTCTTAAACAGTCTACGATTCGATCATTCCAAGGAAGACCAGTAGTAGTTTCCGATGCACATCTGTAGGCATTCCGTAACCTGTGGACTATCAGTGTTGATGTAACACAGAAATTGCATCGCGATTGAATACAACAGTCATCATGCGCAGTTTCCTCCATGGGAGTAATGTCTCAAACAGTCTACGTTTTAATCGTTTCCTGGAAGACCAGTAGTAGTTTCCGATGCACATCTGGAGGCATTCTGTAATCCGTGGACTATCAGAGTGTTACTGAAACACAGAAATTGCATCGGGATTGAATACAACAGTCACCATGCGCACTTACCTCCATGGGAGTAATGTCTCAAACAGTCTACGCTTTGATCGTTTTCTGGAAGACCAGTAGTAGTTTCCGATGCACATCTGGAGGCATTCTGTAATCTGTGGACCTTCAAAGTGTTGATGAAACAAAGAAATTGCATCGGGATTGAATACAACAGTCTCCATAAGCACTTACCTCCACGGGAGTAATGTCTCAAACAGTCTACGCTTTGATCGTTTTCTGGAAGACCAGTAGTAGTTTCCGATGCACATCTGGAGGCATTCTGTAATCTGTGGACTATCAGAGTGTTGATGAAACCAAAATTGCATCGGATTGAATACAGCAGTCACCATGCGCACTTTCCTCCATGGGAGTAATGTTTTAAACAGTCTAAGATTAGATCATTCCAAGGAAGACCAGTAGTAGTTTCCGATGCACATCTGGAGCCGTTCTGTAATCTGTGGACTATCAGAGTGTTGATGAAACACAGAAATTGCTGCGGGATTGGATACAACACTCACCATGCGCACTTTCCCCCATGGGAGTAGTGTCTCAAACAGTTTACGCTTTGATCGTTCCCTCGAAGACCAGTAGTAGTTTCCGATGCACATCTGGAGGCATTCTGTAATCTGCGGCCTAGCAGAGTGTTGATGAAACATAGTAATTGCATCGGGATTGAATACAACAGTCACCATGCGCACTTTCCTCCATGGGCGTAATGTCTCAGACAATCTACACTTTGAACGTTCCCTGGAAGACCAGTAGTAGTTTCCGATGCACATCTGGAGGCATTCTGTAATCTGTGGACTATCAGAGTGTTGATGAAACACAGAAATTGCATCGGGATTGAATACAACAGTCACCATGCGCACTTACCTCCATGGGAGTAATGTCTCAAACAGTCTAAGCTTTGTTCGTTCCCTGGAAGACCAGTAGTAGTTTCCGATGCACATCTGGAGGCATTCTGTAACCTGTGGACTATCAGAGTGTTGATGAAACACAGAAATTGCATCGAAATTGAATACAACAGTCACCATGCGCACTTACCTCCATGGGAGTAATGTCTCAAACAGTCTACGCTTTGATCGATCCCAGGAAGACCAGTAGTAGTTTCCGATGCACATCTGGAGGCATTCTGTAATCTGTGGACTATCAGAGTGTTGATGAAACACAGAAATTGCATCAGGATTGAATACAACAGTCACCAGGCGCTATTTCCTCCATGGGAGTAATGTCTCAAACAGTCTACGCTTTGATCGTTTCCTGGAAGTCCAGTAGCAGTTTCCGATGCACATCTGGAGGCATTCTGTAATCTGTGGACTATCAGAGTGTTGATGAAACACTGATATAGCATCGGGATTGAATACAACAGTCACCATGCGCACTTACCTCCATGGGAGTAATGTCTCAAACAGTTTACTGTTTCATCGTTCCGTGGAAGACCAGTAGTAGTTTCCGATGCACATCTGGAGGCCTTCTGTAATCTGTAGACTATCAGAGTGTTGATGAAACAAAGAAATTGCATCGGGATTGAATACAACTGTCACCATGCGCACTTTCTTCCATGGGAGTAATGTCTCAGACTGTCTACACTTTGATCGTTCCCTGGAAGACCAGTAGTAGTTTCCGATGCACATCTGGGGGCATTCTGTAATCTGTGGACTATCAGAGTGTTGATGAAACACAGAAATTGCATCGGGATTGAATACAACAGTCACCATGCGCACTCTCCTCCGTGGGAGTAATGTCTCAAACAGTCTACGCTTTGATCGTTCCCAAGAAGACCAGTAGTAGTTTCCGACGCACATCTGGGGGCATTCTGTAATCTGTGGACTATCTGAGTGTTGATGAAACACAGAAATTGCATCATGATTGAATACTACAGTCACCATGCGCACTTTCCCCAATGGGAGTAGTGTCTCAAACAGTTTACGCTGTGATCGTACCCTCGATGACCAGTAATAGTTTACGATGCACATCTGGAGGCTTTCTGTAACCTGCGGACTATCAGAGTGTTGATGAAACGCAGTAATTGCATCGGGATTGAATACAACAATCACCATGCGCACTTTCCTCCATGGGAGTAATGTCTCAAACAGTCTACGCTTTGATCGATCCCAGGAAGACCAGTAGTAGTTTCCGATGCACATCTGGAGGCATTCTGTAATCTGTGGACTATCAGAGTGTTGATGAAACACAGAAATTGCATCAGGATTGAATACAACAGTCACCAGGCGCTATTTCCTCCATGGGAGTAATATCTCAAACAGTCTAAGCTTTGATTGTTCCCAGGAAGACCAGTAGTAGTTTCCGATGCACATCTGGAGGCATTTTGTAATCCGTAGACTATCAGAGTGTTACTGAAACACAGAAATTGCATCGGGATTGAATACAACAGTCACCTTGCGCACTTTCCGCCATGGGAGTAATGCGTCAAACAGTCTACGGAATGATCTTTTCCTGGAAGTCCAGTAGTAGTTTCCGATGCACATCTGGAGGAATTCTGTAATCTGTGGACTATCAGAGTGTTGATGAAACACAGAAATTGCTTCGAGATTGGATACAACACTCACCATGCGCACTTTCCCCAAAGGGAGTAGTGTCTCAATCAGTCTACGCTTTGATCGTTCCCTCGAAGACCAGTAATAGTTTACGATGCACATCTGGAGGCTTTCTGTAATCTGTGGACTATCTGAGTGTTGATGAAACACAGAAATTGCATCGGGATTGAATACAACAATCAGCATGCGCACTTTCCTCCATGGGAGTAATGTCTCAATCAGTCTACGCTTTGATCGTTCCCTGGAAGACCAGTAGTAGTATCCGATGCACATCTGGTGGCATTCTGTAATCTGTGGACTATCAGAGTGTTGATGAAACACAGAAATTGCATCGGGATTGAATACAACAATCACCATGCGCACTTTCCTCCATGGGAGTAATGTCTCAGACAGTCTACACTTTGAACGTTCCCGGGAAGACCAGTAGTAGTTTCCGATGCACATCTGGAGGCATTCTGTAATCTGTGGACTATCAGAGTGTTGATGAAACACAGAAATTGCATCGGGATTGAATACAACAGTCACCATGCGCACTTACCTCCATGGGAGTAATGTCTCAAACAGTCTAAGCATTGTTCGTTTGCTGGAAGACCAGTAGTAGTTGCCGATGCACATCTAGAGGCATTCTGTAATCTGTGGACTATCAGAGTGTTGATGAAACACAGAAATTGCATCGGGATTGAATACAACAGTCACCATGCGCACTTTCCTCCATGGGAGTAATGTCTCAAACAGTCTAAGATTTGATCGTTACCTGGAAGACCAGTAGTAGTTGCCGATGCACATCTGGAGGCATTCTGTAATCCGTGGACTATCAGAGTGTTACTGAAACACAGAAATTGCATCGGGATTGAATACAACAGTCACCTTGCGCACTTTGCGCCATGGGAGTAATGCCTCAAACAGTCTACGGAATGATCTTTTCCTGGAAGTCCAGTAGTAGTTTCCGATGCACATCTGGAGTCATTCTGTAATCTGTGGACTATCAGGGTGTTGATGAAACACAGTAATTGCATCGGTATTGAATACAACAGTCACCATGCGCACTTTCTTCCATGGGAGTAATGTCTCAGACAGTCTACGCTTTGATCGTTCCCTGGAAGACCAGTAGTAGTTTCCGATGCACATCTGGAGGAATTCTGAAATCTGTGGACTATCAGAGTGTTGATGAAACACAGAAATTGCATCGGGATTGAATACAACAGTCACCATGCGCACTTTCCTCCATGGGAGTAATGGCTCAAACAGTCTACGCTTTGATCGTTCCCTGGAAGACCAGTAGTGGTTCCCGATGCACATCTGGAGGCATTCTGTAATCTGTTGACTATCTGAGTGTTGATGAAACACAGAAATTGCATCATGATTGAATACTACAGTCACCATGCGCACTTTCCTCCATGGGAGTAATGTCTCAATCAGTCTACGCTTTGATAGTTCCCTGGAAGACCAGTAGTAGTTTCCGATGCACATCTGGAGCCGTTCTGTAATCTGTGGACTATCAGAGTGTTGATGAAACACAGAAATTGCTTCGGGATTGGATTCAACAGTCACCAGGCGCTATTTCCTCCATGGGAGTAATGTCTCAAACAGTCTACGCTTTGATCGTTTCCTGGAAGTCCAGTAGCAGTTTCCGATGCACATCTGGAGGCATTCTGTAATCTGTGGACTATCAGAGTGTTGATGAAACACTGATATTGCATCGGGATTGAATACAACAGTCACCATGCGCACTTACCTCCATGGGAGTAATGTCTCAAACAGTTTACTGTTTGATCGTTCCCTGAAAGACCAGTAGTAGTTTCCGATGCACATCTGGAGGCCTTCTGTAATCTGTAGACCATCAGAGTGTTGATGAAACAAAGAAATTGCATCGGGATTGAATACAACAGTCACCATGCGCACTTTCCTCCATGGGAGTAATGTCTCAGACAGTCTACACTTTGATCGTTCCCTGGAAGACCAGTAGTAGTTTCCGATGCACATCTGGGGGCATTCTGTAATCAGTGGACTATCAGAGTGTTGATGAAACACAGAAATTGCATCGGGATTTAATACAACAGTCACCATGCGCACTTTCCGCCATGGGAGTATTGCCTCAGACAGTCTACGCTTTGATCGTTCACTGGAAGACCAGTAGTAGTTTCCGATGCACATCTGGAGGAATTCTGTAATCTGTGGACTATCAGAGTGTTGATGAAACACAGAAATTGCATCGGGATTGAATACAACAGTCACCATGCGCACTCTCCTCCGTGGGAGTAATGTCTCAAACAGTCTACGCTTTGATCGTTCCCAAGAAGACCAGTAGTAGTTTCCGACGCACATCTGGGTGCATTCTGTAATCTGTGGACTATCTGAGTGTTGATGAAACACAGAAATTGCATTATGATTGAATACAACAGTCACCATGAGCACTTTCCTCCATGGGAGTAATGTCTCAGGCCGTCTACACTTTGATCGTTCCCTGGAAGACCAGTAGTAGTTTCCGATGCACATCTGGAGGCATTCTGTAATCTGTGGACTATCAGAGTGTTGATGAAACCAAAATTGCATCGGATTGAATACAGCAGTCACCATGCGCACTTTCCTCCATTTGAGTAATGTCTTAAACAGTCTACGATTCGATCATTCCAAGGAAGACCAGTAGTAGTTTCCGATGCACATCTGGAGCCGTTCTGTAATCTGTGGACTATCAGAGTGTTGATGAAACACAGAAATTGCTGCGGGATTGGATACAACACTCACCATGCGCACTTTCCCCCATGGGAGTAGTGTCTCAAACAGTTTACGCTTTGATCGTTCCCTCGAAGACCAGTAGTAGTTTCCGATGCACATCTGGAGGCATTCTGTAATCTGCGGCCTAGCAGAGTGTTGATGAAACATAGTAATTGCATCGGGATTGAATACAACAGTCACCATGCGCACTTTCCTCCATGGGCGTAATGTCTCAGACAATCTACACTTTGAACGTTCCCTGGAAGACCAGTAGTAGTTTCCGATGCACATCTGGAGGCATTCTGTAATCTGTGGACTATCAGAGTGTTGATGAAACACAGAAATTGCATCGGGATTGAATACAACAGTCACAATGCGCACTTACCTCCATGGGAGTAATGTCTCAAACAGTCTAAGCTTTGTTCGTTCCCTGGAAGACCAGTAGTAGTTTCCGATGCACATCTGGAGGCATTCTGTAATCTGTGGACTATCAGAGTGTTGATGAAACACAGAAATTGCATCGAAATTGAATACAACGGTCACCATGCGCACTTACCTCCATGGGAGTAATGTCTCAAACAGTCTACGCTTTGATCGATCCCAGGAAGACCAGTAGTAGTTTCCGATGCACATCTGGAGGCATTCTGTAATCTGTGGACTATCAGAGTGTTGATGAAACACAGAAATTGCATCAGGATTGAATACAACAGTCACCAGGCGCTATTTCCTCCATGGGAGTAATGTCTCAAACAGTCTACGCTTTGATCGTTTCCTGGAAGTCCAGTAGCAGTTTCCGATGCACATCTGGAGGCATTCTGTAATCTGTGGACTATCAGAGTGTTTATGAAACACTGATATAGCATCGGGATTGAATACAACAGTCACCATGCGCACTTACCTCCATGGGAGTAATGTCTCAAACAGTTTATTGTTTCATCGTTCCGTGGAAGACCAGTAGTAGTTTCCGATGCACATCTGGAGGCCTTCTGTAATCTGTAGACTATCAGAGTGTTGATGAAACAAAGAAATTGCATCGGGATTGAATACAACTGTCACCATGCGCACTTTCTTCCATGGGAGTAATGTCTCAGACTGTCTACACTTTGATCGTTCCCTGGAAGACCAGTAGTAGTTTCCGATGCACATCTGGGGGCATTCTGTAATCTGTGGACTATCAGAGTGTTGATGAAACACAGAAATTGCATCGGGATTGAATACAACAGTCACCATGCGCACTCTCCTCCGTGGGAGTAATGTCTCAAACAGTCTACGCTTTGATCGTTCCCAAGAAGACCAGTAGTAGTTTCCGACGCACATCTGGGGGCATTCTGTAATCTGTGGACTATCTGAGTGTTGATGAAACACAGAAATTGCATCATGATTGAATACTACAGTCACCATGCGCACTTTCCTCCATGGGAGTAATATCTCAAACAGTCTAAGCTTTGATTGTTCCCAGGAAGACCAGTAGTAGTTTCCGATGCACATCTGGAGGCATTCTGTAATCCGTAGACTATCAGAGTGTTACTGAAACACAGAAATTGCATCGGGATTGAATACAACAGTCACCTTGCGCACTTTCCGCCATGGGAGTAATGCGTCAAACAGTCTACGGAATGATCTTTTCCTGGAAGTCCAGTAGTAGTTTCCGATGCACATCTGGAGTCATTCTGTAATCTGTGGACTATCAGGGTGTTGATGAAACACAGTAATTGCATCGGTATTGAATACAACAGTCACCATGCGCACTTTCTTCCATGGGAGTAATGTCTCAGACAGTCTACGCTTTGATCGTTCCCTGGAAGACCAGTAGTAGTTTCCGATGCACATCTGGAGGAATTCTGTAATCTGTGGACTATCAGAGTGTTGATGAAACACAGAAATTGCATCGGGATTGAATACAACATTCACCATGCGCACTTTCCTCCATGGGAGTAATGGCTCAAACAGTCTACGCTTTGATCGTTCCCTGGAAGACCAGTTGTGGTTCCCGATGCACATCTGGAGGCATTCTGTAATCTGTTGACTATCTGAGTGTTGATGAAACACAGAAATTGCATCGGGATTGAATACAACAGTCACCATGCGCTCTTTCCTCCATATGAGTAATGTCTCAAACAGTCTACGCTTTGATCGTTCCCTGGAAGACCAGTAGTAGTTTCCGATGCACATCTGTAGGCATTCCGTAATCTGTGGACTATCAGAGTGTTGATGAAACACAGAAATTGCATCGCGATTGAATACAACAGTCCCCATGCGCAGTTTCCTCCATGGGAGTAATGTCTCAAACAGTCTACGTTTTAATCGTTTCCTGGAAGACCAGTAGTAGATTCCGGTGCACATCTGGAGGCATTCTGTAATCTGTGGACTATCAGAGTGTTGATGAAACACAGAAATTGCTTCGAGATTGGATACAACACTCACCATGTGCACTTTCCCCAATGGTAGTAGTGTCTCAAACAGTTTACGCTGTGATCGTTCCCTCGAAGACCAGTAATAGTTTACGATGCACATCTGGAGGCTTTCTGTAATCTGCGGACTATCAGAGTGTTGATGAAACACAGTAATTGCATCGGGATTGAATACAACTATCACCATGCGCACTTTCCTCCATGGGAGTAATGTCTCAGACAGTCTACACTTTGAACGTTCCCTGGAAGACCAGTAGTAGTTTCCGATGAACATCTGGAGGCATTCTGTAATCTGTGGACTAGCAGAGTGTTAATGAAACACAGTAATTGCATCGGGATTGAATACAACAGTCACCATGCGCACTTTCCTCCATAGGAGTAATGTCTCAGACAATCTACACTTTGAACGTTCCCGGGAAGACCAGTAGTAGTTTCCGATGCACATCTGGAGGCATTCTGTAATCTGTGGACTATCAGAGTGTTGATGAAACACAGAAATTGCATCGGGATTGAATACAACAGTCACCATGCGCACTTACCCCCATGGGAGTAATGTCTCAAACAGTCTCAGCTTTGTTCGTTTGCTGGAAGACCAGTAGTAGTTTCCGATGCACATCTAGAGGCATTCTGTAATCTGTGGACTATCAGAGTGTTGATGAAACACAGAAATTGCATCGGGATTGATTACAACAGTAACCATGCGCACTTTCCTCCATGGGAGTAATGGCTCAAACAGTCTACGCTTTGATCGTCCCCTGGAAGTCCAGTAGTGGTTCCCGATGCACATCTGGAGGCATTCTGTAATCTGTGGACTATCTGAGTGTTGATGAAACACAGAAATTGCATCGGGATTGAATACAACAGTCACCATGCGCACTTTCCTCCATGGGAGTAATGTCTCAAACAGTCTAAGATTTGATCGTTACCTGGAAGACCAGTAGTAGTTTCCGTTGCACATCTGGAGGAATTCTGTAATCTGTGGACTATCAGAGTCTTGATGAAACACAAAAATTGCTTTGGGATTGAATACAGCTGTCACCATCGGCACTTTCCTCCATGAGAGTAATGTCTCAAATAGTCTACAATTTGATCATTCCATGGAAGACCAGTAGTAGTTTCCGATGCACATGTGGAGGCATTCTGTAATCCGTGGACTATCAGAGTGTTACTGAAACACAGAAATTGCATCGGGATTGAATACAACAGTCACCATGCGCACTTTCCGCCATGGGAGTAATGCCTCAAACAGTCTACGCTTTGATCGATCCCAGGAAGACCAGTAGTAGTTTCCGATGCACATCTGGAGGCATTCTGTAAACTGTGGACTATTAGAGTGTTGATGAAACACAGAAATTGCATCAGGATTGAATACAACAGTCACCAATCGCTATTTCCTCCATGGGAGTAATGTCTGAAACAGTCTACGCTTTGATCGTTTCCTGGAAGTCCAGTAGCAGTTTACGATGCACATCTGGAGGCATTCTGTAATCTGTGGACTATCAGAGTGTTGATGAAACACTGATATAGCATCGGGATTGAATACAACAGTCACCATGCGCACTTACCTCCATGGGAGTAATGTCTCAAACAGTTTACTGTTTGATCGTTCCCTGGAAGACCAGAAGTAGTTTCCGATGCACATCTGCAGGCCTTCTGTAATCTGTAGACTATCAGAGTGTTGATGAAACAAAGAAATTGCATCGGGATTGAATACAACTGTCACCATGCGCACTTTCCTCCATGGGAGTAATGTCTCAGACAGTCTACACTTTGATCGTTCCCTGGAAGACCAGTAGTAGTTTCCGATGCACATCTGGAGCCATTCTGTAATCTGTGGACTATCAGAGTGTTGATGAAACACAGAAATTGCATCGGGATTGAATACAACAGTCACCATGCGCACTTTCCTCCATGGGAGTAATGTCTCAGACAGTCTACACTTTGATCGTTTCCTGGAAGACCAGTAGTAGATTCCGGTGCACATCTGGAGGCATTCTGTAATCTGTGGACTATCAGAGTGTTGATGAAACACAGAAATTGCTTCGAGATTGGATACAACACTCACCATGTGCACTTTCCCCAATGGTAGTAGTGTCTCAAACAGTTTACGCTGTGATCGTTCCCTCGAAGACCAGTAATAGTTTACGATGCACATCTGGAGGCTTTCTGTAATCTGCGGACTATCAGAGTGTTGATGAAACACAGTAATTGCATCGGGATTGAATACAACAATCACCATGCGCACTTCCCTCCATGGGAGTAATGTCTCAGACAGTCTACACTTTGAACGTTCCCTGGAAGACCAGTAGTTGTTTCCGATGCACATCTGGAGGCATTCTGTAATCTGTGGACTAGCAGAGTGTTAATGAAACACAGTAATTGCATCGGGATTGAATACAACAGTCACCATGCGCACTTTCCTCCATAGGAGTAATGTCTCAGACAATCTACACTTTGAACGTTCCCGGGAAGACCAGTAGTAGTTTCCGATGCACATCTGGAGGCATTCTGTAATCTGTGGACTATCAGAGTGTTGATGAAACACAGAAATTGCATCGGGATTGAATACAACAGTCACCATGCGCACTTACCCCCATGGGAGTAATGTCTCAAACAGTCTCAGCTTTGTTCGTTTGCTGGAAGACCAGTAGTAGTTTCCGATGCACATCTAGAGGCATTCTGTAATCTGTGGACTATCAGAGTGTTGATGAAACACAGAAATTGCATCGGGATTGATTACAACAGTAACCATGCGCACTTTCCTCCATGGGAGTAATGGCTCAAACAGTCTACGCTTTGATCGTCCCCTGGAAGTCCAGTAGTGGTTCCCGATGCACATCTGGAGGCATTCTGTAATCTGTGGACTATCTGAGTGTTGATGAAACACAGAAATTGCATCGGGATTGAATACAACAGTCACCATGCGCACTTTCCTCCATGGGAGTAATGTCTCAAACAGTCTAAGATTTGATCGTTACCTGGAAGACCAGTAGTAGTTTCCGTTGCACATCTGGAGGAATTCTGTAATCTGTGGACTATCAGAGTCTTGATGAAACACAAAAATTGCTTTGGGATTGAATACAGCTGTCACCATCGGCACTTTCCTCCATGAGAGTAATGTCTCAAATAGTCTACAATTTGATCATTCCATGGAAGACCAGTAGTAGTTTCCGATGCACATGTGGAGGCATTCTGTAATCCGTGGACTATCAGAGTGTTACTGAAACACAGAAATTGCATCGGGATAGAATACAACAGTCACCATGCGCACTTTCCGCCATGGGAGTAATGCCTCAAACAGTCTACGCTTTGATCGATCCCAGGAAGACCAGTAGTAGTTTCCGATGCACATCTGGAGGCATTCTGTAAACTGTGGATTATTAGAGTGTTGATGAAACACAGAAATTGCATCAGGATTGAATACAACAGTCACCAATCGCTATTTCCTCCATGGGAGTAATGTCTGAAACAGTCTACGCTTTGATCGTTTCCTGGAAGTCCAGTAGCAGTTTACGATGCACATCTGGAGGCATTCTGTAATCTGTGGACTATCAGAGTGTTGATGAAACACTGATATAGCATCGGGATTGAATACAACAGTCACCATGCGCACTTACCTCCATGGGAGTAATGTCTCAAACAGTTTACTGTTTGATCGTTCCCTGGAAGACCAGAAGTAGTTTCCGATGCACATCTGCAGGCCTTCTGTAATCTGTAGACTATCAGAGTGTTGATGAAACAAAGAAATTGCATCGGGATTGAATACAACTGTCACCATGCGCACTTTCCTCCATGGGAGTAATGTCTCAGACAGTCTACACTTTGATCGTTCCCTGGAAGACCAGTAGTAGTTTCCGATGCACATCTGGAGCCATTCTGTAATCTGTGGACTATCAGAGTGTTGATGAAACACAGAAATTGCATCGGGATTGAATACAACAGTCACCATGCGCACTCTCCTCCGTGGGAGTAATGTCTCAAACAGTCTACACTTTGAACGTTCCCAAGAAGACCAGTAGTAGTTTCCGACGCACATCTGGGGCATTCTGTAATCTGTGGACTATCTGAGTGTTGATGAAACACAGAAATTGCATCGGGATTCAATACAACGGTCACCATGCGCACTTTCCTCCATGGGAGTAATGGCTCAAACAGTCTACGCTTTGATCGTCCCCTGGAAGACCAGTAGTGGTTCCCGATGCACATCTGGAGGCATTCTGTAATCTGTGGACTATCTGAGTGTTGATGAAACACAGAAATTGCATCGGGATTGAATACAACAGTCACCATGCGCACTTTCCTCCATGGGAGTAATGTCTCAAACAGTCTAAGATTTGATCGTTACCTGGAAGACCAGTAGTAGTTGCCGATGCACATCTGGAGGCATTCTGTAATCCGTGGACTATCAGAGTGTTACTGAAACACAGAAATTGCATCGGGATTGAATACAACAGTCACCTTGCGCACTTTCCGCCATGGGAGTAATGCCTCAAACAGTCTACGGAATGATCTTTTCCTGGAAGTCCAGTAGTAGTTTCCGATGCACATCTGGAGTCATTCTGTAATCTGTGGACTATCAGGGTGTTGATGAAACACAGTAATTGCATCGGTATTGAATACAACAGTCACCATGCGCACTTTCTTCCATGGGAGTAATTTCTCAGACAGTCTACGCTTTGATCGTTCCCTGGAAGACCAGTAGTAGTTTCCGATGCACATCTGGAGGAATTCTGAAATCTGTGGACTATCAGAGTGTTGATGAAACACAGAAATTGCATCGGGATTGAATACAACAGTCACCATGCGCACTTTCCTCCATGGGAGTAATGGCTCAAACAGTCTACGCTTTGATCGTTCCCTGGAAGACCAGTAGTGGTTCCCGATGCACATCTGGAGGCATTCTGTAATCTGTTGACTATCTGAGTGTTGATGAAACACAGAAATTGCATCGGGATGGAATACAACAGTCACCATGCGCACTTTCCTCCATGGGAGTAATGTCTCAAACAGTCTAAGATTTGATCGTTACCTGGAAGACCAGTAGTAGTTTCCGATGCACATCTGAATTCATTATTTAATCTGTGGACTATCAGAGTGTTGATGAAACACAGAAATTGCATCGGGATTCAATACAACGGTCACCATGCGCACTTTCCTCCATGGGAGTAATGGCTCAAACAGTCTACGCCTTGATCGTCCCCTGGAAGACCAGTAGTGGTTCCCGATGCACATCTGGAGGCATTCTGTAATCTGTGGACTATCTGAGTGTTGATGAAACACAGAAATTGCATCGGGATTGTATACAACAGTCACCATGCGCACTTTCCTCCATGGGAGTAATGTCTCAAACAGTCTAAGATTTGATCGTTACCTGGAAGACCAGTAGTAGTTGCCGATGCACATCTGGAGGCATTCTGTAATCCGTGGACTATCAGAGTGTTACTGAAACACAGAAATTGCATCGGGATTGAATACAACAGTCACCTTGCGCACTTTCCGCCATGGGAGTAATGCCTCAAACAGTCTACGGAATGATCTTTTCCTGGAAGTCCAGTAGTAGTTTCCGATGCACATCTGGAGTCATTCTGTAATCTGTGGACTATCAGGGTGTTGATGAAACACAGTAATTGCATCGGTATTGAATACAACAGTCACCATGCGCACTTTCTTCCATGGGAGTAATGTCTCAGACAGTCTACGCTTTGATCGTTCCCTGGAAGACCAGTAGTAGTTTCCGATGCACATCTGGAGGAATTCTGTAATCTGTGGACTATCAGAGTGTTGATGAAACACAGAAATTGCATCGGGATTGAATACAACAGTCACCATGCGCACTTTCCTCCATGGGAGTAATGGCTCAAACAGTCTACGCTTTGATCGTTCCCTGGAAGACCAGTAGTGGTTCCCGATGCACATCTGGAGGCATTCTGTAATCTGCGGACTATCAGAGAGTTGATGAAACACAGTAATTGCATCGGGATTGAATACAACAATCACCATGCGCACTTTCCTCCATGGGAGTAATGTCTCAGACAGTCTACACTTTGAACGTTCCCTGGAAGACCAGTAGTAGTTTCCGATGCACATCTGGAGGCATTCTGGAATCTGTGGACTATCAGAGTGTTGATGAAACACAGAAATTGCATCGGGATTGAATACAACAGTCACCATGCGCAGTTACCTCCATGGGAGTAATGTCTCAAACAATCTACGCTTTGATCGATCCCAGGAAGACCAGTAGTAGTTTCCGATGCACATCTGGAGGCATTCTGTAATCTGTGGACTACCAGAGTGTTGATGAAACACAGTAATTGCATCGGGATTGAATACAACAGTCACCATGCGCACTTTCCTCCATAGGAGTAATGTCTCAGACAATCTACACTTTGAACGTTCCCGGGAAGACCAGTAGTAGTTTCCGATGCACATCTGGAGGCATTCTGTAATCTGTGGACTATCAGAGTGTTGATGAAACACAGAAATTGCATCGGGATTGAATACAACAGTCACAATGCGCACTTACCTCCATGGGAGTAATGTCTCAAACAGTCTAAGCTTTGTTCGTTTGCTGGAAGACCAGTAGTAGTTTCCGATGCACATCTGGAGGCATTCTGTAATCTGTGGACTATCAGAGTGTTGATGAAACACAGAAATTGCATCGGGATTCAATACAACGGTCACCATGCGCACTTTCCTCCATGGGAGTAATGGCTCAAACAGTCTACGCCTTGATCGTCCCCTGGAAGACCAGTAGTGGTTCCCGATGCACATCTGGAGGCATTCTGTAATCTGTGGACTATCTGAGTGTTGATGAAACACAGAAATTGCATCGGGATTGAATACAACAGTCACCATGCGCACTTTCCTCCATGGGAGTAATGTCTCAAACAGTCTAAGATTTGATCGTTACCTGGAAGACCAGTAGTAGTTGCCGATGCACATCTGGAGGCATTCTGTAATCCGTGGACTATCAGAGTGTTACTGAAACACAGAAATTGCATCGGGATTGAATACAACAGTCACCTTGCGCACTTTCCGCCATGGGAGTAATGCCTCAAACAGTCTACGGAATGATCTTTTCCTGGAAGTCCAGTAGTAGTTTCCGATGCACATCTGGAGTCATTCTGTAAAATGTGGACTATCAGGGTGTTGATGAAACACAGTAATTGCATCGGTATTGAATACAACAGTCACCATGCGCACTATCTTCCATGGGAGTAATGTCTCAGACAGTCTACGCTTTGATCGTTCCCTGGAAGACCAGTAGTAGTTTCCGATGCACATCTGGAGGAATTCTGTAATCTGTGGACTATCAGAGTGTTGATGAAACACAGAAATTGCATCGGGATTGAATACAACAGTCACCATGCGCACTTTCCTCCATGGGAGTAATGGCTCAAACAGTCTACGCTTTGATCGTTCCCTGGAAGACCAGTAGTGGTTCCCGATGCACATCTGGAGGCATTCTGTAATCTGTGGACTACCAGAGTGTTGATGAAACACAGTAATTGCATCGGGATTGAATACAACAGTCACCATGCGCACTTTCCTCCATAGGAGTAATGTCTCAGACAATCTACACTTTGAACGTTCCCGGGAAGACCAGTAGTAGTTTCCGATGCACATCTGGAGGCATTCTGTAATCTGTGGACTATCAGAGTGTTGATGAAACACAGAAATTGCATCGGGATTGAATACAACAGTCACAATGCGCACTTACCTCCATGGGAGTAATGTCTCAAACAGTCTAAGCTTTGTTCGTTTGCTGGAAGACCAGTAGTAGTTTCCGATGCACATCTGGAGGCATTCTGTAATCTGTGGACTATCAGAGTGTTGATGAAACACAGAAATTGCATCGGGATTCAATACAACGGTCACCATGCGCACTTTCCTCCATGGGAGTAATGGCTCAAACAGTCTACGCCTTGATCGTCCCCTGGAAGACCAGTAGTGGTTCCCGATGCACATCTGGAGGCATTCTGTAATCTGTGGACTATCTGAGTGTTGATGAAACACAGAAATTGCATCGGGATTGAATACAACAGTCACCATGCGCACTTTCCTCCATGGGAGTAATGTCTCAAACAGTCTAAGATTTGATCGTTACCTGGAAGACCAGTAGTAGTTGCCGATGCACATCTGGAGGCATTCTGTAATCCGTGGACTATCAGAGTGTTACTGAAACACAGAAATTGCATCGGGATTGAATACAACAGTCACCTTGCGCACTTTCCGCCATGGGAGTAATGCCTCAAACAGTCTACGGAATGATCTTTTCCTGGAAGTCCAGTAGTAGTTTCCGATGCACATCTGGAGTCATTCTGTAAAATGTGGACTATCAGGGTGTTGATGAAACACAGTAATTGCATCGGTATTGAATACAACAGTCACCATGCGCACTATCTTCCATGGGAGTAATGTCTCAGACAGTCTACGCTTTGATCGTTCCCTGGAAGACCAGTAGTAGTTTCCGATGCACATCTGGAGGAATTCTGTAATCTGTGGACTATCAGAGTGTTGATGAAACACAGAAATTGCATCGGGATTGAATACAACAGTCACCATGCGCACTTTCCTCCATGGGAGTAATGGCTCAAACAGTCTACGCTTTGATCGTTCCCTGGAAGACCAGTAGTGGTTCCCGATGCACATCTGGAGGCATTCTGTAATCTGTTGACTATCTGAGTGTTGATGAAACACAGAAATTGCATCGGGATTGAATACAACAGTTACCATGCGCACTTTCCTCCATGGGAGTAATGTCTCAAACAGTTTACTGTTTGATCGTTCCCTGGAAGACCAGTAGTAGTTTCCGATGCACATCTGTAGGCATTCCGTAATCTGTGAACTATCAGAGTGTTGATGAAACACAGAAATTGCATCGCGATTGAATACAACAGTCACCATGCGCAGTTTCCTCCATGGGAGTAATGTCTCAAACAGTCTACGTTTTAATCGTTTCCTGGAAGACCAGTAGTAGATTCCGGTGCACATCTGGAGGCATTCTGTAATCTGTGGACTATCAGAGTGTTGATGAAACACAGAAATTGCTTCGGGATTGGATACAACACTCACCATGCGCACTTTCCCCAATGGGAGTAGTGTCTCAAACAGTTTACGCTGTGATCGTTCCCTCGAAGACCAGTAATAGTTTACGATGCACATCTGGAGGCATTCTGTAATCTGCGGACTATCAGAGAGTTGATGAAACACAGTAATTGCATCGGGATTGAATACAACAATCACCATGCGCACTTTCCTCCATGGGAGTAATGTCTCAGACAGTCTACACTTTGAACGTTCCCTGGAAGACCAGTAGTAGTTTCCGATGCACATCTGGAGGCATTCTGGAATCTGTGGACTATCAGAGTGTTGATGAAACACAGAAATTGCATCGGGATTGAATACAACAGTCACCATGCGCAGTTACCTCCATGGGAGTAATGTCTCAAACAATCTACGCTTTGATCGATCCCAGGAAGACCAGTAGTAGTTTCCGATGCACATCTGGAGGCATTCTGTAATCTGTGGACTAGCAGAGTGTTGATGAAACACAGTAATTGCATCGGGATTGAATACAACAGTCACCATGCGCACTTTCCTCCATAGGAGTAATGTCTCAGACAATCTACACTTTGAACGTTCCCGGGAAGACCAGTAGTAGTTTCCGATGCACATCTGGAGGCATTCTGTAATCTGTGGACTATCAGAGTGTTGATGAAACACAGAAATTGCATCGGGATTGAATACAACAGTCACAATGCGCACTTACCTCCATGGGAGTAATGTCTTAAACAGTCTAAGCTTTGTTCGTTTGCTGGAAGACCAGTAGTAGTTTCCGATGCACATCTGGAGGCATTCTGTAATCTGTCGACTATCAGAGTGTTGATGAAACACAGAAATTGCATCGGGATTGATTACAACAGTCACCATGCGCACTTTCCTCCATGGGAGTAATGGCTCAAACAGTCTACGCTTTGATCGTCCCCTGGAAGTCCAGTAGTGGTTCCCGATGCACATCTGGAGGCATTCTGTAATCTGTTTACTATCTGAGTGTTGATGAAACACAGAAATTGCATCGGGATTGAATACAACAGTCACCATGCGCACTTTCCTCCATGGGAGTAATGTCTCAAACAGTCTAAGATTTGATCGTTACCTGGAAGACCAGTAGTAGTTTCCGATGCACATCTGGAGGAATTCTGTAATCTGTGGACTATCAGAGTGTTGATGAAACACAAAAATTGCTTTGGGATTGAATACAGCAGTTACCATCGGCACTTTCCTCCATGAGAGTAATGTCTCAAATAGTCTATAATTTGATCATTCCATGGAAGACCAGTAGTAGTTTCCGATGCACATCTGGAGGCATTCTGTAATCCGTGGACTATCAGAGTGTTACTGAAACACAGAAATTGCATCGGGATTGAATACAACAGTCACCATGCGCACTTTCCGCCATGGGAGTAATGCCTCAAACAGTCTACGGTTTGATCTTTTCCTGGAAGTCCAGTAGTAGTTTCCGATGCACATCTGGAGTCATTCTGTAATCTGTGGACTATCAGAGTGTTGATGAAACACAGTAATTGCATCGGTATTGAATACAACAGTCACCATGCGCACTTTCTTCCATGGGAGTAATGTCTCAGACAGTCTACGCTTTGATCGTTTCCTGGAAGACCAGTAGTAGTTTCCGATGCACATCTGGAGGAATTCTGTAATCTGTGGACTATCAGAGTGTTGATGAAACACAGAAATTGCATCGGGATTGAATACAACAGTCACCATGCGCACTTTCCTCCATGGGAGTAATGGCTCAAACAGTCTACGCTTTGATCGTTCCCTGGAAGACCAGTAGTGGTTCCCGATGCACATCAGGAGGCATTCTGTAATCAGTTGACTATCTGAGTGTTGATGAAACACAGAAATTTCATCGGGATTGAATACAACAGTCAACATGCGCACTTTCCTCCATGGGAGTAATGTCTCAAACAGTCTACGCTTTGATCATTCCCTGGAAGACCAGTAGTAGTTTCCGATGCACATCTGTAGGCATTCCGTAATCTGTGGACTATCAGAGTGTTGATGAAACACAGAAATTGCATCGCGATTAAATACAACAGTCACCATGCGCAATTTCCTCCATGGGAGTATGTCACAAACAGTCTACGTTTTAATCGTTTCCTGGAAGACCAGTAGTAGATTCCGGTGCACATCTGGAGGCATTCTGTAATCTGTGGACTATCAGAGTGTTGATGAAACACTGATATTGCATCGGGATTGAATACAACAGTCACCATGCGCACTTACCTCCATGGGAGTAATGTCTCAAACAGTTTACTCTTTGAACGTTCCCTGGAAGACCAGTAGTAGTTTCCGATGCACATCTGGAGGCATTCTGTAATCTGTGGACTATCAGAGTGTTGAAGAAACAAAGAAATTGCATCGGGATTGAATACAACAGTCAGCATGCACACTTTCCTCCATGGGAGTAATGTCTCAAACAGTCTACGATTTGATCATTCCAAGGAAGACCAGTAGCAGTTTCCGATGCACATCTGGAGCTGTTCTGTAAAATGTGGACTATCAGAGTGTTGATGAAACACAGAAATTGCTTCGGGATTGGATACAACACTCACCATGCGCACTTTCCCCCATGGGAGTAGTGTCTCAAACAGTTTACGCTGTGATCGTTCCCTCGAAGACCAGTAATAGTTTACGATGCACATCTGGAGGCATTCTGTAATCTGCGGACTATCAGGGTGTTGATGAAACACAGTAATTGCATCGGTATTGAATACAACAGTCACCATGCGCACTTTCTTCCATGGGAGTAATGTCTCAGACAGTCTACACTTTGATCGTTCCCTGGAAGACCAGTAGTAGTTTCCGATGCACATCTGGAGGAATTCTGAAATCTGTGGACTATCAGAGTGTTGATGAAACACAGAAATTGCATCGGGATTGAATACAACAGTCACCATGCGCACTTTCCTCCATGGGAGTAATGGCTCAAACAGTCTACGCTTTGATCGTTCCCTGGAAGACCAGTAGTGGTTCCCGATGCACATCTGGAGGCACTCTGTAATCTGTTGACTATCTGAGTGTTGATGAAACACAGAAATTGCATCGGGATGGAATACAACAGTCACCATGCGCACTTTCCTCCATGGGAGTAATGTCTCAATCAGTCTACGCTCTGATCGTTCCCTGGAAGACCAGTAGTAGTTTCCGATGCACATCTGTAGGCATTCCGTAATCTGTGGACTATCAGAGTGTTGATGAAACACAGAAATTGCATCGCGATTGAATACAACAGTCACCATGCGCAGTTTCCTCCATGGGAGTAATGTCTCAAACAGTCTACGTTTTAATCGTTTCCTGGAAGACCAGTAGTAGATTCCGGTGCACATCTGGAGGCATTCTGTAATCTGTGGA
Organism: Schistocerca gregaria; assembly: GCF_023897955.1. Classification (NCBI taxonomy): domain Eukaryota; kingdom Metazoa; phylum Arthropoda; class Insecta; order Orthoptera; family Acrididae; genus Schistocerca; species Schistocerca gregaria. Next base: position 54,741,063 of record NC_064929.1, read on the forward strand.
CTATCAGAGTGTTGATGAAACACAGAAATTGCTTCGGGATTGGATACAACACTCACCATGCGCACTTTCCTCCATGGAAGTAATGTCTCAAACAGTCTACGATTTGATCGTTACCTGGAAAACCAGTAGTAGTTTCCGATGCACATCTGGAGGCATTCCGTAATCTGTGGACTATCAGAGTGTTGATGAAACACAGAAATTGCATCGGGATTGAATACAACAGTCACCATGCGCACTTTCCTCCATGGGAGTAATGTCTCAGACAGTCTACACTTTGAACGTTCCCTGGAAGACCAGTAGTAGTTTCCGATGCACATCTGGAGGCATTCTGTAATCTGTGGACTATCAGAGTGTTGATGAAACACAGAAATTGCATCGAGATTGAATACAACAGTCACTATGCGCAGTTACCTCCATGGGAGGAATGTCTCAAACAATCTACGCTTTGATCGATCCCAGGAAGACCAGTAGTAGTTTCCGATGCACATCTGGAGGCATTCTGTAATCTGTGGACTAGCAGAGTGTTGATGAAACACAGTAATTGCATCGGGATTGAATACAACAGTCACCATGCGCACTTTCCTCCATAGGAGTAATGTCTCAGACAATCTACACTTTGAACGTTACCGGGAAGACCAGTAGTAGTTTCCGATGCACATCTGGAGGCATTCTGTAATCTGTGGACTATCAGAGTGTTGGTGAAACACAGAAATTGCATCGGGATTGAATACAACAGTCACCATGCGCACTTACCTCCATGGGAGTAATGTCTCAAACAGTCTAAGCTTTGTTCATTTGCTGGAAGACCAGTAGTAGTTTCCGATGCACATCTGGAGGCATTCTGTAATCTGTGGACTATCAGATTGTTGATGAAACACAGAAATTGCATCGGGATTGATTACAACAGTCACCATGCGCACTTTCCTCCATGGGAGTAATGGCTCAAACAGTCTACGCTTTGATCGTCCCCTGGAAGTCCAGTAGTGGTTCCCGATGCACATCTGGAGGCATTCTGTAATCTGTGGACTATCTGAGTGTTGATGAAACACAGAAATTGCATCGAGATTGAACACAACAGTCACCATGCGCACTTTCCTCCATGGGAGTAATATCTCAAACAGTCTAAGATTTGATCGTTACCTGGAAGACCAGTAGTAGTTTCCGATGCACATCTGAATTCATTATGTAATCTGTGGACTATCAGAGTGTTACTGAAACACAGAAATTGCATCGGGATTGAATACAACAGTCACCTTGCGCACTTTCCGCCATGGGAGTAGTGCCTCAAACAGTCTACGGAATGATCTTTTCCTGGAAGTCCAGTAGTAGTTTCCGATGCACATCTGGAGTCATTCTGTAATCTGTGGACTATCAGGGTGTTGATGAAACACAGTAATTGCATCGGTATTGAATACAACAGTCACCATGCGCACTTTCTTCCATGGGAGTAATGTCTCAGACAGTCTACGCTTTGATCGTTCCCTGGAAGACCAGTAGTAGTTTCCGATGCACATCTGGAGGAATTCTGTAATCTGTGGACTATCAGAGTGTTGATGAAACACAGAAATTGCATCGGGATTGAATACAACAGTCACCATGCGCACTTTCCTCCATGGGAGTAATGTCTCAAACAGTCTACGCTTTGATCGTTCCCTGGAAGACCAGTAGTGGTTCCCGATGCACATCTGGAGGCATTCTGTAATCTGTTGACTATCTGAGTGTTGATGAAACACAGAAATTGCATCGGGATTGAATACAACAGTCACCATGCGCACTTTCCTCCATGGGAGTAATGTCTCAAACAGTTTACTGTTTGATCGTTCCCTGGAAGACCAGTAGTAGTTTCCGATGCACATCTGTAGGCATTCCGTAATCTGTGAACTATCAGAGTGTTGATGAAACACAGAAATTGCATCGCGATTGAATACAACAGTCACCATGCGCAGTTTCCTCCATGGGAGTAATGTCTCAAACAGTCTACGTTTTAATCGTTTCCTGGAAGACCAGTAGTAGATTCCGGTGCACATCTGGAGGCATTCTGTAATCTGTGGACTATCAGAGTGTTGATGAAACACAGAAATTGCTTCGGGATTGGATACAACACTCACCATGCGCACTTTCCCCAATGGGAGTAGTGTCTCAAACAGTTTACGCTGTGATCGTTCCCTCGAAGACCAGTAATAGTTTACGATGCAATTCACGAGGCATTCTGCAATCTGCGGACTATCAGAGAGTTGATGAAACACAGTAATTGCATCGGGATTGAATACAACAATCACCATGCGCACTTTCCTCCATGGGAGTAATGTCTCAGACAGTCTACACTTTGAACGTTCCCTGGAAGACCAGTAGTAGTTTCCGATGCACATCTGGAGGCATTCTGGAATCTGTGGACTATCAGAGTGTTGATGAAACACAGAAATTGCATCGGGATTGAATACAACAGTCACCATGCGCAGTTACCTCCATGGGAGTAATGTCTCAAACAATCTACGCTTTGATCGATCCCAGGAAGACCAGTAGTAGTTTCCGATGCACATCTGGAGGCATTCTGTAATCTGTGGACTAGCAGAGTGTTGATGAAACACAGTAATTGCATCGGGATTGAATACAACAGTCACCATGCGCACTTTCCTCCATAGGAGTAATGTCTTAGACAATCTACACTTTTAACGTTCCCGGGAAGACCAGTAGTAGTTTCCGATGCACATCTGGAGGCATTCTGTAATCTGTGGACTATCAGAGTGTTGATGAAACACAGAAATTGCATCGGGATTGAATACAACAGTCACCATGCGCACTTACCTCCATGGGAGTAATGTCTCAAACAGTCTAAGATTTGATCGTTACCTGGAAGACCAGTAGTAGTTGCCGATGCACATCTGGAGGCATTCTGTAATCTGTGGACTATCAGAGTGTTGATGAAACACAGAAATTGCATCGGGATTGATTACAACAGTCACCATGCGCACTTTCCTCCATGGGAGTAATGGCTCAAACAGTCTACGCTTTGATCGTCCCCTGGAAGTCCAGTAGTGGTTCCCGATGCACATCTGGAGGCATTCTGTAATCTGTTTACTATCTGAGTGTTGATGAAACACAGAAATTGCATCGGGATTGAATACAACAGTCACCATGCGCACTTTCCTCCATGGGAGTAATGTCTCAAACAGTCTAAGATTTGATCGTTACCTGGAAGACCAGTAGTAGTTTCCGATGCACATCTGGAGGAATTCTGTAATCTGTGGACTATCAGAGTGTTGATGAAACACAAAAATTGCTTTGGGATTGTGTACAGCAGTCACCATCGGCACTTTCCTCCATGAGAGTAATGTCTCAAATAGTCTATAATTTGATCATTCCATGGAAGACCAGTAGTAGTTTCCGATGCACATCTGGAGGCATTCTGTAACCGTGGACTATCAGAGTGTTACTGAAACACAGAAATTGCATCGGGATTGAATACAACAGTCACCATGCGCACTTTCCGCCATGGGAGTAATGCCTCAAACAGTCTACGGTTTGATCTTTTCCTGGAAGTCCAGTAGTAGTTTCCGATGCACATCTGGAGTCATTCTGTAATCTGTGGACTATCAGAGTGTTGATGAAACACAGTAATTGCATCGGTATTGAATACAACAGTCACCATGCGCACTTTCTTCCATGGGAGTAATGTCTCAGACAGTCTACGCTTTGATCGTTTCCTGGAAGACCAGTAGTAGTTTCCGATGCACATCTGGAGGAATTCTGTAATCTGTGGACTATCAGAGTGTTGATGAAACACAGAAATTGCATCGGGATTGAATACAACAGTCACCATGCGCACTTTCCTCCATGGGAGTAATGGCTCAAACAGTCTACGCTTTGATCGTTCCCTGGAAGACCAGTAGTGGTTCCCGATGCACATCTGGAGGCATTCTGTAATCTGTTGACTATCTGAGTGTTGATGAAACACAGAAATTGCATCGGGATTGAATACAACAGTCACCATGCGCACTTTCCTCCATGGGAGTAATGTCTCAAACAGTCTACGCTTTGATCTTTCCCTGGAAGACCAGTAGTAGTTTCCGATGCACATCTGTAGGCATTCCGTAATCTGTGGACTATCAGAGTGTTGATGAAACACAGAAATTGCATCGCGATTAAATACAACAGTCACCATGCGCAGTTTCCTCCATGGGAGTATGTCTCAAACAGTCTACGTTTTAATCGTTTCCTGGAAGACCAGTAGTAGATTCCGGTGCACATCTGGAGGCATTCTGTAATCTGTGGACTATCAGAGTGTTGATGAAACACTGATATTGCATCGGGATTGAATACAACAGTCACCATGCGCACTTACCTCCATGGGAGTAATGTCTCAAACAGTTTACTCTTTTGATCGTTCCCTGGAAGACCAGTAGTAGTTTCCGATGCACATCTGGAGGCATTCTGTAATCTGTGGACTATCAGAGTGTTGAAGAAACAAAGAAATTGCATCGGGATTGAATAGAACAGTCAGCATGCACACTTTCCTCCATGGGAGTAATGTCTCAAACAGTCTACGATTTGATCATTCCAAGGAAGACCAGTAGCAGTTTCCGATGCACATCTGGAGCTGTTCTGTAAAATGTGGACTATCAGAGTGTTGATGAAGCACAGAAATTGCTTCGGGATTGGATACAACACTCACCATGCGCACTTTCCCCCATGGGAGTAGTGTCTCAAACAGTTTACGCTGTGATCGTTCCCTCGAAGACCAGTAATAGTTTACGATGCACATCTGGAGGCATTCTGTAATCTGCGGACTATCAGAGTGTTGATGAAACACAGTAATTGCATCGGGATTGAATACAACAGTCACCATGCGCACTTTCCTCCATGGGAGTAATGTCTCAGACAGTCTACACTTTGAACGTTCCCTGGAAGACCAGTAGTAGTTTCCGATGCACATCTGGAGGCATTCTGTAATCTGTGGACTATCAGAGTGTTGATGAAACACAGAAATTGCATCAGGATTGAATACAACAGTCACCATGCGCAGTTACCTCCATGGGAGTAATGTCTCAAACAATCTACGCTTTGATCGATCCCAGGAAGACCAGTAGTAGTTTCCGATGCACATCTGGAGGCATTCTGTAATCTGTGGACTAGCAGAGTGTTGATGAAACACAGTAATTGCATCGTGATTGAATACAACAGTAACCATGCGCACTTTCCTCCATGGGAGTAATGTCTCAGACAATCTACACTTTGAACGTTCCCTGGAAGACCAGTAGTAGTTTCCGATGCACATCTGGAGTCATTCTGTAATCTGTGGACTATCAGAGTGTTGATGAAACACAGTAATTGCATCGGTATTGAATACAACAGTCACCATGCGCACTTTCTTCCATGGGAGTAATGTCTCAGACAGTGTACGCTTTGATCGTTCCCTGGAAGACCAGTAGTAGTTTCCGATGCACATCTGGAGGAATTCTGTAATCTGTGGACTATCAGAGTGTTGATGAAACACAGAAATTGCATCGGGATTGAATACAACAGTCACCATGCGCACTTTCCTCCATGGGAGTAATGTCTCAAACAGTCTACGCTTTGATCGTTCCCTGGAAGACCAGTAGTAGTTTCCGATGCACATCTGTAGGCATTCCGTAATCTGTGGACTATGAGAGTGTTGATGAAACACAGAAATTGCATCGCGATTGAATACAACAGTCACCAAGCGCAGTTTCCTCCATGGGAGTATGTCTCAAACAGTCTACGTTTTAATCGTTTCCTGGAAGACCAGTAGTAGATTCCGGTGCACATCTGGAGGCATTCTGTAATCTGTGGACTATCAGAGTGTTGATGAAACACTGATATTGCATCGGGATTGAATACAACAGTCACCATGCGCACGTACCTCCATGGGAGTAAATGTCTCAAACAGTCTACTCTTTGATCGTTCCCTGGAAGACCAGTAGTAGTTTCCGATGCACATCTGGATTCATTCTGTAATCTGTGGACTATCAGAGTGTTGAAGAAACAAAGAAATTGCATCGGGATTGAATACAACAGTCAGCATGCACACTTTCCTCCATGGGAGTAATGTCTCAAACAGTCTACGATTTGATCATTCCAAGGAAGACCAGTAGCAGTTTCCGATGCACATCTGGAGCTGTTCTGTAAAATGTGGACTATCAGAGTGTTGATGAAACACAGAAATTGCTTCGGGATTGGATACAACACTCACCATGCGCACTTTCCCCCATGGGAGTAGTGTCTCAAACAGTTTACGATGTGATCGTTCCCTCGAAGACCAGTAATAGTTTACGATGCACATCTGGAGGCATTCTATAATCTGCGGACTATCAGAGTGTTGATGAAACACAGTAATTGCATCGGGATTGAATACAACAGTCACCATGCGCACTTTCCTCCATGGGAGTAATGTCTCAGACAGTCTACACTTTGAACGTTCCCTGGAAGACCAGTAGTAGTTTCCGATGCACATCTGGAGGCATTCTGTAATCTGTGGACTATCAGAGTGTTGATGAAACACAGAAATTGCATCAGCATTGAATACAACAGTCACCATGCGCAGTTACCTCCATGGGAGTAATGTCTCAAACAATCTACGCTTTGATCGATCCCAGGAAGACCAGTAGTAGTTTCCGATGCACATCTGGAGGCATTCTGTAATCTGTGGACTAGCAGAGTGTTGATGAAACACAGTAATTGCATCGGGATTGAATACAACAGTCACCATGCGCACTTTCCTCCATGGGAGTAATGTCTCAGACAATCTACACTTTGAACGTTCCCTGGAAGACCAGTATTAGTTTCCGATGCACAGCTGGAGGCATTCTGTAATCTGTGGACTATCAGAGTGTTGATGAAACACAGAAGTTGCATCGGGATTGAATACAACAGTCACCATGCGCTCTTACCTCCGTGGGAGTAATGTCTCAGACAGTCTACACTTTGATCGTTCCCTGGAAGACCAGTAGTAGTTTCCGATGCACATCTGGAGGCATTCTGGAATCTGTGGACTATCAGAGTGTTGATGAAACACAGAAATTGCATCGGGATTGAATACAACAGTCACCATGCGCAGTTACCTCCATGGGAGTAATGTCTCAAACAATCTACGCTTTGATCGATCCCAGGAAGACCAGTAGTAGTTTCCGATGCACATCTGGAGGCATTCTGTAATCTGTGGACTAGCAGAGTGTTGATGAAACACAGTAATTGCATCGGGATTGAATACAACAGTCACCATGCGCACTTTCCTCCATAGGAGTAATGTCTCAGACAATCTACACTTTTAACGTTCCCGGGAAGACCAGTAGTAGTTTCCGATGCACATCTGGAGGCATTCTGTAATCTGTGGACTATCAGAGTGTTGATGAAACACAGAAATTGCATCGGGATTGAATACAACAGTCACCATGCGCACTTACCTCCATGGGAGTAATGTCTCAAACAGTCTAAGATTTGTTCGTTTGCTGGAAGACCAGTAGTAGTTTCCGATGCACATCTGGAGGCATTCTGTAATCTGTGGACTATCAGAGTGTTGATGAAACACAGAAATTGCATCGGGATTGATTACAACAGTCACCATGCGCACTTTCCTCCATGGGAGTAATGGCTCAAACAGTCTACGCTTTGATCGTCCCCTGGAAGTCCAGTAGTGGTTCCCGATGCACATCTGGAGGCATTCTGTAATCTGTTTACTATCTGAGTGTTGATGAAACACAGAAATTGCATCGGGATTGAATACAACAGTCACCATGCGCACTTTCCTCCATGGGAGTAATGTCTCAAACAGTCTAAGATTTGATCGTTACCTGGAAGACCAGTAGTAGTTTCCGATGCACATCTGGAGGAATTCTGTAATCTGTGGACTATCAGAGTGTTGATGAAACACAAAAATTGCTTTGGGATTGAGTACAGCAGTCACCATCGGCACTTTCCTCCATGAGAGTAATGTCTCAAATAGTCTATAATTTGATCATTCCATGGAAGACCAGTAGTAGTTTCCGATGCACATCTGGAGGCATTCTGTAACCGTGGACTATCAGAGTGTTACTGAAACACAGAAATTGCATCGGGATTGAATACAACAGTCACCATGCGCACTTTCCGCCATGGGAGTAATGTCTCAAACAGTCTACGCTTTGATCTTTCCCTCGAAGACCAGTAATAGTTTACGATGCACATCTGGAGGCATTCTGTAATCTGCGGACTATCAGAGTGTTGATGAAACACAGTAATTGCATCGGGATTGAATACAACAGTCACCATGCGCACTTTCCTCCATGGGAGTAATGTCTCAGACAGTCTACACTTTGAACGTTCCCTGGAAGACCAGTAGTAGTTTCCGATGCACATCTGGAGGCATTCTGTAATCTGTGGACTATCAGAGTGTTGATGAAACACAGAAATTGCATCAGGATTGAATACAACAGTCACCATGCGCAGTTACCTCCATGGGAGTAATGTCTCAAACAATCTACGCTTTGATCGATCCCAGGAAGACCAGTAGTAGTTTCCGATGCACATCTGGAGGCATTCTGTAATCTGTGGACTATCAGAGTGTTGATGAAACACAGAAATTGCATCCGGATTGAATACAACAGTCACCATGCGCACTTACCTCCATGGGAGTAATGTCTCAAACTGTTTACTGTTTGATCGTTCCCTGGAAGACCAGTAGTAGTTTCCGATGCACATCTGGAGGCCTTCTGTAATCTGTAGACTGTCAGAGTGTTGATGAAACAAAGAAATTGCATCGGGATTGAATACAACAGTCACCATGCGCTCTTTCCGCCATGGGAGTAATGCCTCAAACAGTCTACGGTTTGATCTTTTCCTGGAAGTCCAGTAGTAGTTTCCGATGCACATCTGGAGTCATTCTATAATCTGTGGACTATCAGAGTGTTGATGAAACACAGTAATTGCATCGGTATTGAATACAACAGTCACCATGCGCACTTTCTTCCATGGGAGTAATGTCTCAGACAGTCTACGCTTTGATCGTCCCCTGGAAGTCCAGTAGTGGTTCCCGATGCACATCTGGAGGCATTCTGTAATCTGTGGACTATCTGAGTGTTGATGAAACACAGAAATTGCATCGGGATTGAATACAACAGTCACCATGCGCAATTTCCTCCATGGGAGTAATGTCTCAAACAGTCTAAGATTTGATCGTTACCTGGAAGACCAGTAGTAGTTTCCGATGCACATCTGGAGGAATTCTGTAATCTGTGGACTATCAGAGTGTTGATGAAACACAGAAATTGCTTTGGGATTGAATACAGCAGTCACCATCGGCACTTTCCTCCATGAGAGTAATGTCTCAAATAGTCTACAATTTGATCATTCCATGGAAGACCAGTAGTAGTTTCCGATGCACATCTGGAGGCATTCTGTAATCCGTGGACTATCAGAGTGTTACTGAAACACAGAAATTGCATCGGGATTGAATACAACAGTCACCATGCGCACTTTCCGCCATGGGAGTAATGCCTCAAACAGTCTACGAGTTGATCTTTTCCTGGAAGTCCAGTAGTAGTTTCCGATGCACATCTAGAGTCATTCTGTAATCTGTGGACTATCAGAGTGTTGATGAAACACAGTAATTGCATCGGTATTGAATACAACAGTCACCATGCGCACTTTCTTCCATGGGAGTAATGTCTCAGACAGTCTACGCTTTGATCGTTCCCTGGAAGACCAGTAGTAGTTTCCGATGCACATCTGGAGGAATTCTGCAATCTGTGGACTATCAGAGTGTTGATGAAACACAGAAATTGCATCGGGATTGAATACAACAGTCACCATGCGCACTTTCCTCCATGGGAGTAATGTCTCAAACAGTCTACGCTTTGATCGTTCCCTGGAAGACCAGTAGTAGTTTCCGATGCACATCTGTAGGCATTCCGTAATCTGTGGACTATCAGAGTGTTGATGAAACACAGAAATTGCATCGCGATTGAATACAACAGTCACCAAGCGCAGTTTCCTCCATGGGAGTATGTCTCAAACAGTCTACGTTTTAATCGTTTCCTGGAAGACCAGTAGTAGATTCCGGTGCACATCTGGAGGCATTCTGTAATCTGTGGACTATCAGAGTGTTGATGAAACACTGATATTGCATCGGGATTGAATACAACAGTCACCATGCGCACGTACCTCCATGGGAGTAAATGTCTCAAACAGTCTACTCTTTGATCGTTCCCTGGAAGACCAGTAGTAGTTTCCGATGCACATCTGGATTCATTCTGTAATCTGTGGACTATCAGAGTGTTGAAGAAACAAAGAAATTGCATCGGGATTGAATACAACAGTCAGCATGCACACTTTCCTCCATGGGAGTAATGTCTCAAACAGTCTACGATTTGATCATTCCAAGGAAGACCAGTAGCAGTTTCCGATGCACATCTGGAGCTGTTCTGTAAAATGTGGACTATCAGAGTGTTGATGAAACACAGAAATTGCTTCGGGATTGGATACAACACTCACCATGCGCACTTTCCCCCATGGGAGTAGTGTCTCAAACAGTTTACGCTGTGATCGTTCCCTCGAAGACCAGTAATAGTTTACGATGCACATCTGGAGGCATTCTATAATCTGCGGACTATCAGAGTGTTGATGAAACACAGTAATTGCATCGGGATTGAATACAACAGTCACCACGCGCACTTTCCTCCATGGGAGTAATGTCTCAGACAGTCTACACTTTGAACGTTCCCTGGAAGACCAGTAGTAGTTTCCGATGCACATCTGGAAGCATTCTGTAATCTGTGGACTGTCAGAGTGTTGATGAAACACAGAAATTGCATCAGCATTGAATACAACAGTCACCATGCGCAGTTACCTCCATGGGAGTAATGTCTCAAACAATCTACGCTTTGATCGATCCCAGGAAGACCAGTAGTAGTTTCCGATGCACATCTGGAGGCATTCTGTAATCTGTGGACTAGCAGAGTGTTGATGAAACACAGTAATTGCATCGGGATAGAATACAACAGTCACCATGCGCACTTTCCTCCATGGGAGTAATGTCTCAGACAATCTACACTTTGTACGTTCCCTGGAAGACCAGTATTAGTTTCCGATGCACAGCTGGAGGCATTCTGTAATCTGTGGACTATCATAGTGTTGATGAAACACAGAAATTGCATCGGGATTGAATACAACAGTCACCATGCGCTCTTACCTCCGTGGGAGTAATGTCTCAGACAGTCTACACTTTGATCGTTCCCTGGAAGACCAGTAGTAGTTTCCGATGCACATCTGGAGGCATTCTGTGGACTAGCAGAGTGTTGATGAAACACAGTAATTGCATCGTGATTGAATACAACAGTCAACATGCGCACTTTCCTCCATGGGAGTAATATCTCAGACAATCTACAATTTGAACGTTCCCTGGAAGACCAGTAGTAGTTTCCGATGCACAGCTGGAGGCATTCTGTAATCTGTGGACTATCAGAGTGTTGATGAAACACAGAAATTGCATCGGGATTGAATACAACAGTCACCATGCGCACTTACCTCCATGGGAGTAATGTCTCAAACAGTCTAAGCTTTGTTCGTTCCCTGGAAGACCAGTAGTAGTTTCCGATGCACATCTGGAGGCATTCTGTAATCTGTGGACTATCAGAGTGTTGATGAAACACAGAAATTGCATCCGGATTGAATACAACAGTCACCATGCGCACTTACCTCCATGGGAGTAATGTCTCAAACAGTTTACTGTTTGATCGTTCCCTGGAAGACCAGTAGTAGTTTCCGATGCACATCTGGAGGCCTTCTGTAATCTGTAGACTATCAGAGTGTTGATGAAACAAAGAAATTGCATCGGGATTGAACACAACAGTCACCATGCGCACTTTCCGCCATGGGAGTAATGCCTCAAACAGTCTACGGTTTTATCTTTTCCTGGAAGTCCAGTAGTAGATTCCGATGCACATCTGGAGTAATTCTGTAATCTGTGGACTATCAGAGTGTTGATGAAACACAGTAATTGCATCGGTATTGAATACAACAGTCACCATGCGCACTTTCTTCCATGGGAGTAATGTCTCAGACAGTCTACGATTTGATCGTTCCCTGGAAGACCAGTAGTAGTTTCCGATGCACATCTGGAGGAATTCTGTAATCTGTGGACTATCAGAGTGTTGATGAAACACAGAAATTGCATCGGGATTGATTACAACAGTCACCATGCGCACTTTCCTCCATGGGAGTAATGGCTCAAACATTCTACGCTTTGATCGTCCCCTGGAAGTCCAGTAGTGGTTCCCGATGCACATCTGGAGGCATTCTGTAATCTGTGGACTATCTGAGTGTTGATGAAACACAGAAATTGCATCGGGATTGAATACAACAGTCACCATGCGCACTTTCCTCCATGGGAGTAATGTCTCAAACAGTCTAAGATTTGATCGTTACCTGGAAGACCAGTAGTAGTTTCCGATGCACATCTGGAGGAACTCTGTAATCTGTGGACTATCAGAGTGTTGATGAAACACAGATATTGCTTTGGGATTGAATACAGCAGTCACCATCGGCACTTTCCTCCATGAGAGTAATGTCTCAAATAGTCTACAATTTGATCATTCCATGGAAGACCAGTAGTAGTTTCCGATGCACATCTGGAGGCATTCTGTAATCCGTGGACTATCAGAGTGTTACTGAAACTCAGAAATTGCATCGGGATTGAATACAACAGTCACCATGCGCACTTTCCGCCATGGGAGTAATGCCTCAAACAGTCTACGAGTTGATCTTTTCCTGGAAGTCCAGTAGTAATTTCCGATGCACATCTGGAGTCATTCTGTAATCTGTGGACTATCAGAGTGTTGATGAAACACAGTAATTGCATCGGTATTGAATACAACAGTCACCATGCGCACTTTCTTCCATGGGAGTAATGTCTCAGACAGTCTACGCTTTGATCGTTCCCTGGAAGACCAGTAGTAGTTTCCGATGCACATCTGGAAGAATTCTGTAATCTGTGGACTATCAGAGTGTTGATGAAACACAGAAATTGCATTGGGATTGAATACAACAGTCACCATGCGCACTTTCCTCCATGGGAGTAATGGCTCAAACAGTCTACGCTTTGATCGTTCCCTGGAAGACCAGTAGTGGTTCCCGATGCACATCTGGAGGCATTCTGTAATCTGTGGACTAGCAGAGTGTTGATGAAACACAGTAATTGCATCGGGATTGAATACAACAGTCACCATGCGCACTTTCCTCCATGGGAGTAATGTCTCAGACAATCTACACTTTGAACGTTCCCTGGAAGACCAGTATTAGTTTCCGATGCACAGCTGGAGGCATTCTGTAATCTGTGGACTATCATAGTGTTGATGAAACACAGAAATTGCATCGGGATTGAATACAACAGTCACCATGCGCTCTTACCTCCTTGGGAGTAATGTCTCAGACAGTCTACACTTTGATCGTTCCCTGGAAGACCAGTAGTAGTTTCCGATGCACATCTGGAGGCATTCTGTAATCTGTGGACTAGCAGAGTGTTGATGAAACACAGTAATTGCATCGTGATTGAATACAACAGTCAACATGCGCACTTTCCTCCATGGGAGTAATATCTCAGACAATCTACAATTTGAACGTTCCCTGGAAGACCAGTAGTAGTTTCCGATGCACAGCTGGAGGCATTCTGTAATCTGTGGACTATCAGAGTGTTGATGAAACACAGAAATTGCATCGGGATTGAATACAACAGTCACCATGCGCACTTACCTCCATGGGAGTAATGTCTCAAACAGTCTAAGCTTTGTTCGTTCCCTGGAAGACCAGTAGTAGTTTCCGATGCACATCTGGAGGCATTCTGTAATCTGTGGACTATCAGAGTGTTGATGAAACACAGAAATTGCATCCGGATTGAATACAACAGTCACCATGCGCACTTACCTCCATGGGAGTAATGTCTCAAACAGTTTACTGTTTGATCGTTCCCTGGAAGACCAGTAGTAGTTTCCGATGCACATCTGGAGGCCTTCTGTAATCTGTAGACTATCAGAGTGTTGATGAAACAAAGAAATTGCATCGGGATTGAATACAACAGTCACCATGCGCACTTTCCGCCATGGGAGTAATGCCTCAAACAGTCTACGGTTTTATCTTTTCCTGGAAGTCCAGTAGTAGATTCCGATGCACATCTGGAGTAATTCTGTAATCTGTGGACTATCAGAGTGTTGATGAAACACAGTAATTGCATCGGTATTGAATACAACAGTCACCATGCGCACTTTCTTCCATGGGAGTAATGTCTCAGACAGTCTACGATTTGATCGTTCCCTGGAAGACCAGTAGTAGTTTCCGATGCACATCTGGAGGAATTCTGTAATCTGTGGACTATCAGAGTGTTGATGAAACACAGAAATTGCATCGGGATTGATTACAACAGTCACCATGCGCACTTTCCTCCATGGGAGTAATGGCTCAAACATTCTACGCTTTGATCGTCCCCTGGAAGTCCAGTAGTGGTTCCCGATGCACATCTGGAGGCATTCTGTAATCTGTGGACTATCTGAGTGTTGATGAAACACAGAAATTGCATCGGGATTGAATACAACAGTCACCATGCGCACTTTCCTCCATGGGAGTAATGTCTCAAACAGTCTAAGATTTGATCGTTACCTGGAAGACCAGTAGTAGTTTCCGATGCACATCTGGAGGAATTCTGTAATCTGTGGACTATCAGAGTGTTGATGAAACACAGATATTGCTTTGGGATTGAATACAGCAGTCACCATCGGCACTTTCCTCCATGAGAGTAATGTCTCAAATAGTCTACAATTTGATCATTCCATGGAAGACCAGTAGTAGTTTCCGATGCACATCTGGAGGCATTCTGTAATCCGTGGACTATCAGAGTGTTACTGAAACACAGAAATTGCATCGGGATTGAATACAACAGTCACCATGCGCACTTTCCGCCATGGGAGTAATGCCTCAAACAGTCTACGAGTTGATCTTTTCCTGGAAGTCCAGTAGTAATTTCCGATGCACATCTGGAGTCATTCTGTAATCTGTGGACTATCAGAGTGTTGATGAAACACAGTAATTGCATCGGTATTGAATACAACAGTCACCATGCGCACTTTCTTCCATGGGAGTAATGTCTCAGACAGTCTACGCTTTGATCGTTCCCTGGAAGACCAGTAGTAGTTTCCGATGCACATCTGGAAGAATTCTGTAATCTGTGGACTATCAGAGTGTTGATGAAACACAGAAATTGCATTGGGATTGAATACAACAGTCACCATGCGCACTTTCCTCCATGGGAGTAATGGCTCAAACAGTCTACGCTTTGATCGTTCCCTGGAAGACCAGTAGTGGTTCCCCATGCACATCTGGAGGCATTCTGTAATCTGTTGACTTTCGGAGTGTTGATGAAACACAGAAATTGCATCGGGATTGAATACAACAGTCACCATGCGCACTTTCCTCCATGGGAGTAATGTCTCAAACAGTCTACGCTTTGATCGTTCCCTGGAAGACCAGTAGTAGTTTCCGATGCACATCTGTAGGCATTCCGTAATCTGTGGACTATCAGAGTGTTGATGAAACACAGAAATTGCATCGCGATTGAATACAACAGTCACCATGCGCAGTTTCCTCCATGGGAGTATGTCTCAAACAGCCTACGTTTTAATCGTTTCCTGGAAGACCAGTAGTAGATTCCGGTGCACACCTGGAGGCATTCTGTAATCTGTGGACTATCAGAGTGTTGATGAAACACTGATATTGCATCGGGATTGAATACAGCAGTCACCATGCGCACTTACCTCCATGGGAGTAATGTCTCAAACAGTTTACTCTTTGATCGTTCCCTGGAAGACCAGTAGTAGTTTCCGATGCACATCTGGATTCATTCTGTAATCTGTGGACTATCAGAGTGTTGAAGAAACAAAGAAATTGCATCGGGATTGAATACAACAGTCAGCATGCACACTTTCCTCCATGGGAGTAATGTCTCAAACAGTCTACGATTTGATCATTCCAAGGAAGACCAGTAGCAGTTTCCGATGCACATTTGGAGCTGTTCTGTAAAATGTGGACTATCAGAGTGTTGATGAAACACAGAAATTGCTTCGGGATTGGATACAACACTCACCATGCGCACTTTCCCCCATGGGAGTAGTGTCTCAAACAGTTTACGCTGTGATCGTTCCCTCGAAGACCAGTAATAGTTTACGATGCACATCTGGAGGCATTCTGTAATCTGCGGACTATCAGAGTGTTGATGAAACACAGTAATTGCATCGGGATTGAATACAACAGTCACCATGCGCACTTTCCTCCATGGGAGTAATGTCTCAGACAGTCTACACTTTGAACGTTCCCTGGAAGACCAGTAGTAGTTTCCGATGCACATCTGGAGGCATTCTGTAATCTGTGGACTATCAGAGTGTTGATGAAACACAGAAATTGCATCAGGATTGAATACAACAGTCACCATGCGCAGTTACCTCCATGGGAGTAATGTCTCAAACAATCTACGCTTTGATCGATCCCAGGAAGACCAGTAGTAGTTTCCGATGCACATCTGGAGGCATTCTGTAATCTGTGGACTAGCAGAGTGTTGATGAAACACAGTAATTGCATCGTGATTGAATACAACAGTCACCATGCGCACTTTCCCCCATGGGAGTAATGTCTCAGACAATCTACACTTTGAACGTTCCCTGGAAGACCAGTAGTAGTTTCCGATGCACAGCTGGAGGCATTCTGTAATCTGTGGACTATCAGAGTGTTGATGAAACACAGAAATTGCATCGAGATTGAATACAACAATCACCATTCGCACATACCTCCATGGGAGTAATGTCTCAAACAGTCTAAGCTTTGTTCGTTCCCTGGAAGACCAGTAGTAGTTTCCGATGCACATCTGGAGGCATTCTGTAATCTGTGGACTATCAGAGTGTTGATGAAACACAGAAATTGCATCCGGATTGAATACAACAGTCACCATGCGCACTTACCTCCATGGGAGTAATGTCTCAAACAGTTTACTGTTTGATCGTTCCCTGGAAGACCAGTAGTAGTTTCCGATGCACATCTGGAGGCCTTCTGTAATCTGTAGACTATCAGAGTGTTGATGAAACAAAGAAATTGCATCGGGATTGAATACAACAGTCACCATGCGCACTTTCCGCCATGGGAGTAATGCCTCAAACAGTCTACGGTTTGATCTTTTCCTGGAAGTCCAGTAGTAGTTTCCGATGCACATCTGGAGTCATTCTATAATCTGTGGACTATCAGAGTGTTGATGAAACACAGTAATTGCATCGGTATTGAATACAACAGTCACCATGCGCACTTTCTTCCATGGGAGTAATGTCTCAGACAGTCTACGCTTTGATCGTCCCCTGGAAGTCCAGTAGTGGTTCCCGATGCACATCTGGAGGCATTCTGTAATCTGTGGACTATCAGAGTGTTGATGAAACACAGTAATTGCATCGGTATTGAATACAACAGTCACCATGCGCACTTTCTTCCATGGGAGTAATGTCTCAGACAGTCTACGCTTTGATCGTTCCCTGGAAGACCAGTAGTAGTTTCCGATGCACATCTGGAGGAATTCTGTAATCTGTGGACTATCAGAGTGTTGATGAAACACAGAAATTGCATCGGGATTGAA
Organism: Schistocerca gregaria; assembly: GCF_023897955.1. Classification (NCBI taxonomy): domain Eukaryota; kingdom Metazoa; phylum Arthropoda; class Insecta; order Orthoptera; family Acrididae; genus Schistocerca; species Schistocerca gregaria. Next base: position 54,758,710 of record NC_064929.1, read on the forward strand.
TACAACAGTCACCATGCGCACTTTCCTCCATGGGAGTAATGTCTCAAACAGTCTACGCTTTGATCGTTCCCTGGAAGACCAGTAGTAGTTTCCGATGCACATCTGTAGGCATTCCGTAATCTGTGGACTATCAGAGTGTTGATGAAACACAGAAATTGCATCGCGATTGAATACAACAGTCACCAAGCGCAGTTTCCTCCATGGGAGTATGTCTCAAACAGTCTACGTTTTAATCGTTTCCTGGAAGACCAGTAGTAGATTCCGGTGCACATCTGGAGGCATTCTGTAATCTGTGGACTATCAGAGTGTTGATGAAACACTGATATTGCATCGGGATTGAATACAACAGTCACCATGCGCACGTACCTCCATGGGAGTAAATGTCTCAAACAGTCTACTCTTTGATCGTTCCCTGGAAGACCAGTAGTAGTTTCCGATGCACATCTGGATTCATTCTGTAATCTGTGGACTATCAGAGTGTTGAAGAAACAAAGAAATTGCATCGGGATTGAATACAACAGTCAGCATGCACACTTTCCTCCATGGGGGTAATGTCTCAAACAGTCTACGATTTGATCATTCCAAGGAAGACCAGTAGCAGTTTCCGATGCACATCTGGAGCTGTTCTGTAAAATGTGGACTATCAGAGTGTTGATGAAACACAGAAATTGCTTCGGGATTGGATACAACACTCACCATGCGCACTTTCCCCCATGGGAGTAGTGTCTCAAACAGTTTACGCTGTGATCGTTCCCTCGAAGACCAGTAATAGTTTACGATGCACATCTGGAGGCATTCTATAATCTGCGGACTATCAGAGTGTTGATGAAACACAGTAATTGCATCGGGATTGAATACAACAGTCACCACGCGCACTTTCCTCCATGGGAGTAATGTCTCAGACAGTCTACACTTTGAACGTTCCCTGGAAGACCAGTAGTAGTTTCCGATGCACATCTGGAGGCATTCTGTAATCTGTGGACTATCAGAGTGTTGATGAAACACAGAAATTGCATCAGCATTGAATACAACAGTCACCATGCGCAGTTACCTCCATGGGAGTAATGTCTCAAACAATCTACGCTTTGATCGATCCCAGGAAGACCAGTAGTAGTTTCCGATGCACATCTGGAGGCATTCTGTAATCTGTGGACTAGCAGAGTGTTGATGAAACACAGTAATTGCATCGGGATTGAATACAACAGTCACCATGCGCACTTTCCTCCATGGGAGTAATGTCTCAGACAATCTACACTTTGAACGTTCCCTGGAAGACCAGTATTAGTTTCCGATGCACAGCTGGAGGCATTCTGTAATCTGTGGACTATCATAGTGTTGATGAAACACAGAAATTGCATCGGGATTGAATACAACAGTCACCATGCGCTCTTACCTCCGTGGGAGTAATGTCTCAGACAGTCTACACTTTGATCGTTCCCTTGGAAGACCAGTAGTAGTTTCCGATGCACATCTGGAGGCATTCTGTAATCTGTGGACTAGCAGAGTGTTGATGAAACACAGTAATTGCATCGTGATTGAATACAACAGTCAACATGCGCACTTTCCTCCATGGGAGTAATGTCTCAGACAATCTACAATTTGAACGTTCCCTGGAAGACCAGTAGTAGTTTCCGATGCACAGCTGGAGGCATTCTGTAATCTGTGGACTATCAGAGTGTTGATGAAACACAGAAATTGCATCGGGATTGAATACAACAGTCACCATGCGCACTTACCTCCATGGGAGTAATGTCTCAAACAGTCTAAGCTTTGTTCGTTCCCTGGAAGACCAGTAGTAGTTTCCGATGCACATCTGGAGGCATTCTGTAATCTGTGGACTATCAGAGTGTTGATGAAACACAGAAATTGCATCCGGATTGAATACAACAGTCACCATGCGCACTTACCTCCATGGGAGTAATGTCTCAAACAGTTTACTGTTTGATCGTTCCCTGGAAGACCAGTAGTAGTTTCCGATGCACATCTGGAGGCCTTCTGTAATCTGTAGACTATCAGAGTGTTGATGAAACAAAGAAATTGCATCGGGATTGAATACAACAGTCACCATGCGCACTTTCCGCCATGGGAGTAATGCCTCAAACAGTCTACGGTTTTATCTTTTCCTGGAAGTCCAGTAGTAGATTCCGATGCACATCTGGAGTAATTCTGTAATCTGTGGACTATCAGAGTGTTGATGAAGCACAGTAATTGCATCGGTATTGAATACAACAGTCACCATGCGCACTTTCTTCCATGGGAGTAATGTCTCAGACAGTCTACGATTTGATCGTTCCCTGGAAGACCAGTAGTAGTTTCCGATGCACATCCGGAGGAATTCTGTAATCTGTGGACTATCAGAGTGTTGATGAAACACAGAAATTGCATCGGGATTGATTACAACAGTCACCATGCGCACTTTCCTCCATGGGAGTAATGGCTCAAACATTCTACGCTTTGATCGTCCCCTGGAAGTCCAGTAGTGGTTCCCGATGCACATCTGGAGGCATTCTGTAATCTGTGGACTATCTGAGTGTTGATGAAACACAGAAATTGCATCGGGATTGAATAAACAGTCACCATGCGCACTTTCCTCCATGGGAGTAATGTCTCAAACAGTCTAAGATTTGATCGTTACCTGGAAGACCAGTAGTAGTTTCCGATGCACATCTGGAGGAATTCTGTAATCTGTGGACTATCAGAGTGTTGATGAAACACAGATATTGCTTTGGGATTGAATACAGCAGTCACCATCGGCACTTTCCTCCATGAGAGTAATGTCTCAAATAGTCTACAATTTGATCATTCCATGGAAGACCAGTAGTAGTTTCCGATGCACATCTGGAGGCATTCTGTAATCCGTGGACTATCAGAGTGTTACTGAAACACAGAAATTGCATCGGGATTGAATACAACAGTCACCATGCGCACTTTCCGCCATGGGAGTAATGCCTCAAACAGTCTACGAGTTGATCTTTTCCTGGAAGTCCAGTAGTAGTTTCCGATGCACATCTGGAGTCATTCTGTAATCTGTGGACTATCAGAGTGTTGATGAAACACAGTAATTGCATCGGTATTGAATACAACAGTCACCATGCGCACTTTCTTCCATGGGAGTAATGTCTCAGACAGTCTACGCTTTGATCGTTCCCTGGAAGACCAGTAGTAGTTTCCGATGCACATCTGGAAGAATTCTGTAATCTGTGGACTATCAGATTGTTGATGAAACACAGAAATTGCATTGGGATTGAATACAACAGTCACCATGCGCACTTTCCTCCATGGGAGTAATGGCTCAAACAGTCTACGCTTTGATCGTTCCCTGGAAGACCAGTAGTGGTTCCCGATGCACATCTGGAGGCATTCTGTAATCTGTTGACTATCGGAGTGTTGATGAAACACAGAAATTGCATCGGGATTGAATACAACAGTCACCATGCGCACTTTCCTCCATGGGAGTAATGTCTCAAACAGTCTACGCTTTGATCGTTCCCTGGAAGACCAGTAGTAGTTTCCGATGCACATCTGTAGGCATTCCGTAATCTGTGGACTATCAGAGTGTTGATGAAACACAGAAATTGCATCGCGATTGAATACAACAGTCACCATGCGCAGTTTCCTCCATGGGAGTATGTCTCAAACAGCCTACGTTTTAATCGTTTTCTGGAAGACCAGTAGTAGATTCCGGTGCACACCTGGAGGCATTCTGTAATCTGTGGACTATCAGAGTGTTGATGAAACACTGATATTGCATCGGGATTGAATACAGCAGTCACCATGCGCACTTACCTCCATGGGAGTAATGTCTCAAACAGTTTACTCTTTGATCGTTCCCTGGAAGACCAGTAGTAGTTTCCGATGCACATCTGGATTCATTCTGTAATCTGTGGACTATCAGAGTGTTGAAGAAACAAAGAAATTGCATCGGGATTGAATACAACAGTCAGCATGCACACTTTCCTCCATGGGAGTAATGTCTCAAACAGTCTACGATTTGATCATTCCAAGGAAGACCAGTAGCAGTTTCCGATGCACATTTGGAGCTGTTCTGTAAAATGTGGACTATCAGAGTGTTGATAAAACACAGTAATTGCATCGGGATTGAATACAACAGTCACCATGCGCACTTTCCCCCATGGGAGTAGTGTCTCAAACAGTTTACGCTGTGATCGTTCCCTCGAAGACCAGTAATAGTTTACGATGCACATCTGGAGGCATTCTGTAATCTGCGGACTATCAGAGTGTTGATGAAACACAGTAATTGCATCGGGATTGAATACAACAGTCACCATGCGCACTTTCCTCCATGGGAGTAATGTCTCAGACAGTCTACACTTTGAACGTTCCCTGGAAGACCAGTAGTAGTTTCCGATGCACATCTGGAGGCATTCTGTAATCTGTGGACTATCAGAGTGTTGATGAAACACAGAAATTGCATCAGGATTGAATACAACAGTCACCATGCGCAGTTACCTCCATGGGAGTAATGTCTCAAACAATCTACGCTTTGATCGATCCCAGGAAGACCAGTAGTAGTTTCCGATGCACATCTGGAGGCATTCTATAATCTGTGGACTAGCAGAGTGTTGATGAAACACAGTAATTGCATCGTGATTGAATACAACAGTCACCATGCGCACTTTCCTCCATGGGAGTAATGTCTCAGACAATCTACACTTTGAACGTTCCCTGGAAGACCAGTAGTAGTTTCCGATGCACAGCTGGAGGCATTCTGTAATCTGTGGACTATCAGAGTGTTGATGAAACACAGAAATTGCATCGGGATTGAATACAACAATCACCATTCGCACATACCTCCATGGGAGTAATGTCTCAAACAGTCTAAGCTTTGTTCGTTCCCTGGAAGACCAGTAGTAGTTTCCGATGCACATCTGGAGGCATTCTGTAATCTGTGGGCTATCAGAGTGTTGATGAAACACAGAAATAGCATCCGGATTGAATACAACAGTCACCATGCGCACTTACCTCCATGGGAGTAATGTCTCAAACAGTTTACTGTTTGATCGTTCCCTGGAAGACCAGTAGTAGTTTCCGATGCACATCTGGAGGCCTTCTGTAATCTGTAGACTATCAGAGTGTTGATGAAACAAAGAAATTGCATCGGGATTGAATACAACAGTCACCATGCGCACTTTCCGCCATGGGAGTAATGCCTCAAACAGTCTACGGTTTGATCTTTTCCTGGAAGTCCAGTAGTAGTTTCCGATGCACATCTGGAGTCATTCTGTAATCTGTGGACTATCAGAGTGTTGATGAAACACAGTAATTGCATCGGTATTGAATACAACAGTCACCATGCGCACTTTCTTCCATGGGAGTAATGTCTCAGACAGTCTACGCTTTGATCGTCCCCTGGAAGTCCAGTAGTGGTTCCCGATGCACATCTGGAGGCATTCTGTAATCTGTGGACTATCTGAGTGTTGATGAAACACAGAAATTGCATCGGGATTGAATACAACAGTCACCATGCGCACTTTCCTCCATGGGAGTAATGTCTCAAACAGTCTAAGATTTGATCGTTACCTGGAAGACCAGTAGTAGTTTCCGATGCACATCTGGAGGAATTCTGTAATCTGTGGACTATCAGAGTGTTGATGAAACACAGAAATTGCTTTGGGATTGAATACAGCAGTCACCATCGGCACTTTCCTCCATGAGAGTAATGTCTCAAATAGTCTACAATTTGATCATTCCATGGAAGACCAGTAGTAGTTCCCGATGCACATCAGGAGGCATTCTGTAATCCGTGGACTATCAGAGTGTTACTGAAACACAGAAATTGCATCGGGATTGAATACAACAGTCACCATGCGCACTTTCCGCCATGGGAGTAATGCCTCAAACAGTCTACGAGTTGATCTTTTCCTGGAAGTCCAGTAGTAGTTTCCGATGCACATCTGGAGTCATTCTGTAATCTGTGGACTATCAGAGTGTTGATGAAACACAGTAATTGCATCGGTATTGAATACAACAGTCACCATGCGCACTTTCTTCCATGGGAGTAATGTCTCAGACAGTCTACGCTTTGATCGTTCCCTGGAAGACCAGTAGTAGTTTCCGATGCACATCTGGAGGAATTCTGTAATCTGTGGACTATCAGAGTGTTGATGAAACACAGAAATTGCATCGGGATTGAATACAACAGTCACCTTGCGCACTTTCCTCCATGGGAGTAATGTCTCAAACAGTCTACGCTTTGATCGTTCCCTGGAAGACCAGTAGTAGTTTCCGATGCACATCTGTAGGCATTCCGTAATCTGTGGACTATCAGAGTGTTGATGAAACACAGAAATTGCATCGCGATTGAATACAACAGTCACCAAGCGCAGTTTCCTCCATGGGAGTATGTCTCAAACAGTCTACGTTTTAATCGTTTCCTGGAAGACCAGTAGTAGATTCCGGTGCACATCTGGAGGCATTCTGTAATCTGTGGACTATCAGAGTGTTGATGAAACACTGATATTGCATCGGGATTGAATACAACAGTCACCATGCGCACGTACCTCCATGGGAGTAAATGTCTCAAACAGTCTACTCTTTGATCGTTCCCTGGAAGACCAGTAGTAGTTTCCGATGCACATCTGGATTCATTCTGTAATCTGTGGACTATCAGAGTGTTGAAGTAACAAAGAAATTGCATCGGGATTGAATACAACAGTCAGCATGCACACTTTCCTCCATGGGAGTAATGTCTCAAACAGTCTACGATTTGATCATTCCAAGGAAGACCAGTAGCAGTTTCCGATGCACATCTGGAGCTGTTCTGTAAAATGTGGACTATCAGAGTGTTGATGAAACACAGAAATTGCTTCGGGATTGGATACAACACTCACCATGCGCACTTTCCCCCATGGGAGTAGTGTCTCAAACAGTTTACGCTGTGATCGTTCCCTCGAAGACCAGTAATAGTTTACGATGCACATCTGGAGGCATTCTATAATCTGCGGACTATCAGAGTGTTGATGAAACACAGTAATTGCATCGGGATTGAATACAACAGTCACCATGCGCACTTTCCTCCATGGGAGTAATTTCTCAGACAGTCTACACTTTGAACGTTCCCTGGAAGACCAGTAGTAGTTTCCGATGCACATCTGGAGGCATTCTGTAATCTGTGGACTATCAGAGTGTTGATGAAACACAGAAATTGCATCAGCATTGAATACAACAGTCACCATGCGCAGTTACCTCCATGGGAGTAATGTCTCAAACAATCTACGCTTTGATCGATCCCAGGAAGACCAGTAGTAGTTTCCGATGCACATCTGGAGGCATTCTGTAATCTGTGGACTAGCAGAGTGTTGATGAAACACAGTAATTGCATCGGGATTGAATACAACAGTCACCATGCGCACTTTCCTCCATGGGAGTAATGTCTCAGACAATCTACACTTTGAACGTTCCCTTGAAGACCAGTATTAGATTCCGATGCACAGCTGGAGGCATTCTGTAATCTGTGGACTATCAGAGTGTTGATGAAACACAGAAATTGCATCGGGATTGAATACAACAGTCACCATGCGCTCTTACCTCCGTGGGAGTAATGTCTCAGACAGTCTACACTTTGATCGTTCCCTGGAAGACCAGTAGTAGTTTCCGATGCACATCTGGAGGCATTCTGTAATCTGTGGACTAGCAGAGTGTTGATGAAACACAGTAATTGCATCGTGATTGAATACAACAGTCACCATGCGCACTTTCCTCCATGGGAGTAATGTCTCAGACAATCTACAATTTGAACGTTCCCTGGAAGACCAGTAGTAGTTTCCGATGCACAGCTGGAGGCATTCTGTAATCTGTGGACTATCAGAGTGTTGATGAAACACAGAAATTGCATCGGGATTGAATACAACAGTCACCATGCGCACTTACCTCCATGGGAGTAATGTCTCAAACAGTCTAAGCTTTGTTCGTTCCCTGGAAGACCAGTAGTAGTTTCCGATGCACATCTGGAGGCATTCTGTAATCTGTGGACTATCAGAGTGTTGATGAAACACAGAAATTGCATCCGGATTGAATACAACAGTCACCATGCGCACTTACCTCCATGGGAGTAATGTCTCAAACAGTTTACTGTTTGATCGTTCCCTGGAAGACCAGTAGTAGTTTCCGATGCACATCTGGAGGCCTTCTGTAATCTGTAGACTATCAGAGTGTTGATGAAACAAAGAAATTGCATCGGGATTGAATACAACAGTCACCATGCGCACTTTCCGCCATGGGAGTAATGCCTCAAACAGTCTACGGTTTTATCTTTTCCTGGAAGTCCAGTAGTAGATTCCGATGCACATCTGGAGTCATTCTGTAATCTGTGGACTATCAGAGTGTTGATGAAACACAGTAATTGCATCGGTATTGAATACAACAGTCACCATGCGCACTTTCTTCCATGGGAGTAATGTCTCAGACAGTCTACGCTTTCATCGTTCCCTGGAAGACCAGTAGTAGTTTCCGATGCACATCTGGAGGAATTCTGTAATCTGTGGACTATCAGAGTGTTGATGAAACACAGAAATTGCATCGGGATTGATTACAACAGTCACCATGCGCACTTTCCTCCATGGGAGTAATGGCTCAAACATTCTACGCTTTGATCGTCCCCTGGAAGTCCAGTAGTGGTTCCCGATGCACATCTGGAGGCATTCTGTAATCTGTGGACTATCTGAGTGTTGATGAAACACAGTAATTGCATCGGGATTGAATACAACACTCACCATGCGCACTTTCCCCCATGGGAGTAGTGTCTCAAACAGTTTACGCTGTGATCGTTCCCTCGAAGACCAGTAATAGTTTACGATGCACATCTGGAGGCATTCTGTAATCTGCGGACTATCAGAGTGTTGATGAAACACAGTAATTGCATCGGGATTGAATACAACAGTCACCATGCGCACTTTCCTCCATGGGAGTAATGTCTCAGACAGTCTACACTTTGAACGTTCCCTGGAAGACCAGTAGTAGTTTCCGATGCACATCTGGAGGCATTCTGTAATCTGTGGACTATCAGAGTGTTGATGAAACACAGAAATTGCATCAGGATTGAATACAACAGTCACCATGCGCAGTTACCTCCATGGGAGTAATGTCTCAAACAATCTACGCTTTGATCGATCCCAGGAAGACCAGTAGTAGTTTCCGATGCACATCTGGAGGCATTCTGTAATCTGTGGACTAGCAGAGTGTTGATGAAACACAGTAATTGCATCGTGATTGAACACAACAGTCACCATGCGCACTTTCCTCCATGGGAGTAATGTCTCAGACAATCTACACTTTGAACGTTCCCTGGAAGACCAGTAGTACTTTCCGATGCACAGCTGGAGGCATTCTGTAATCTGTGGACTATCAGAGTGTTGATGAAACACAGAAATTGCATCGGGATTGAATACAACAATCACCATTCGCACATACCTCCATGGGAGTAATGTCTCAAACAGTCTAAGCTTTGTTCGTTCCCTGGAAGACCAGTAGTAGTTTCCGATGCACATCTGGAGGCATTCTGTAATCTGTGGACTATCAGAGTGTTGATGAAACACAGAAATAGCATCCGGATTGAATACAACAGTCACCATGCGCACTTACCTCCATGGGAGTAATGTCTCAAACAGTTTACTGTTTGATCGTTCCCTGGAAGACCAGTAGTAGTTTCCGATGCACATCTGGAGGCCTTCTGTAATCTGTAGACTATCAGAGTGTTGATGAAACAAAGAAATTGCATCGGGATTGAATACAACAGTCACCATGCGCACTTTCCGCCATGGGAGTAATGCCTCAAACAGTCTACGGTTTGATCTTTTCCTGGAAGTCCAGTAGTAGTTTCCGATGCACATCTGGAGTCATTCTGTAATCTGTGGACTATCAGGGTGTTGATGAAACACAGTAATTGCATCGGTATTGAATACAACAGTCACCATGCGCACTTTCTTCCATGGGAGTAATGTCTCAGACAGTCTACGCTTTGATCGTCCCCTGGAAGTCCAGTAGTGGTTCCCGATGCACATCTGGAGGCATTCTGTAATCTGTGGACTATCTGAGTGTTGATGAAACACAGAAATTGCATCGGGATTGAATACAACAGTCACCATGCGCACTTTCCTCCATGGGAGTAATGTCTCAAACAGTCTAAGATTTGATCGTTACCTGGAAGACCAGTAGTAGTTTCCGATGCACATCTGGAGGAATTCTGTAATCTGTGGACTATCAGAGTGTTGATGAAACACAGAAATTGCTTTGGGATTGAATACAGCAGTCACCATCGGCACTTTCCTCCATGAGAGTAATGTCTCAAATAGTCTACAATTTGATCATTCCATGGAAGACCAGTAGTAGTTTCCGATGCACATCAGGAGGCATTCTGTAATCCGTGGACTATCAGAGTGTTACTGAAACACAGAAATTGCATCGGGATTGAATACAACAGTCACCATGCGCACTTTCCGCCATGGGAGTAATGCCTCAAACAGTCTACGAGTTGATCTTTTCCTGGAAGTCCAGTAGTAGTTTCCGATGCACATCTGGAGTCATTCTGTAATCTGTGGACTATCAGAGTGTTGATGAAACACAGAAATTGCATCGGGATTGAATACAACAGTCACCTTGCGCACTTTCCTCCATGGGAGTAATGTCTCAAACAGTCTACGCTTTGATCGTTCCCTGGAAGACCAGTAGTAGTTTCCGATGCACATCTGTAAGCATTCCGTAATCTGTGGACTATCAGAGTGTTGATGAAACACAGAAATTGCATCGCGATTGAATACAACAGTCACCAAGCGCAGTTTCCTCCATGGGAGTATGTCTCAAACAGTCTACGTTTTAATCGTTTCCTGGAAGACCAGTAGTAGATTCCGGTGCACATCTGGAGGCATTCTGTAATCTGTGGACTATCAGAGTGTTGATGAAACACTGATATTGCATCGGGATTGAATACAACAGTCACCATGCGCACGTACCTCCATGGGAGTAAATGTCTCAAACAGTCTACTCTTTGATCGTTCCCTGGAAGACCAGTAGTAGTTTCCGATGCACATCTGGATTCATTCTGTAATCTGTGGACTATCAGAGTGTTGAAGTAACAAAGAAATTGCATCGGGATTGAATACAACAGTCAGCATGCACACTTTCCTCCATGGGAGTAATGTCTCAAACAGTCTACGATTTGATCATTCCAAGGAAGACCAGTAGCAGTTTCCGATGCACATCTGGGGCTGTTCTGTAAAATGTGGACTATCAGAGTGTTGATGAAACACAGAAATTGCTTCGGGATTGGATACAACACTCACCATGCGCACTTTCCCCCATGGGAGTAGTGTCTCAAACAGTTTACGCTGTGATCGTTCCCTCGAAGACCAGTAATAGTTTACGATGCACATCTGGAGGCATTCTATAATCTGCGGACTATCAGAGTGTTGATGAAACACAGTAATTGCATCGGGATTGAATACAACAGTCACCATGCGCACTTTCCTCCATGGGAGTAATTTCTCAGACAGTCTACACTTTGAACGTTCCCTGGAAGACCAGTAGTAGTTTCCGATGCACATCTGGAGGCATTCTGTAATCTGTGGACTATCAGAGTGTTGATGAAACACAGAAATTGCATCAGCATTGAATACAACAGTCACCATGCGCAGTTACCTCCATGGGAGTAATGTCTCAAACAATCTACGCTTTGATCGTTCCCTGGAAGACCAGTAGTAGTTTCCGATGCACATCTGGAGGCATTCTGTAATCTGTGGACTAGCAGAGTGTTGATGAAACACAGTAATTGCATCGTGATTGAATACAACAGTCACCATGCGCACTTTCCTCCATGGGAGTAATGTCTCAGACAATTTTCAATTTGAACGTTCCCTGGAAGACCAGTAGTAGTTTCCGATGCACAGCTGGAGGCATTCTGTAATCTGTGGACTATCAGAGTGTTGATGAAACACAGAAATTGCATCGGGATTGAATACAACAGTCACCATGCGCACTTACCTCCATGGGAGTAATGTCTCAAACAGTCTAAGCTTTGTTCGTTCCCTGGAAGACCAGTAGTAGTTTCCGATGCACATCTGGAGGCATTCTGTAATCTGTGGACTATCAGAGTGTTGATGAAACACAGAAATTGCATCCGGATTGAATACAACAGTCACCATGCGCACTTACCTCCATGGGAGTAATGTCTCAAACAGTTTACTGTTTGATCGTTCCCTGGAAGACCAGTAGTAGTTTCCGATGCACATCTGGAGGCCTTCTGTAATCTGTAGACTATCAGAGTGTTGATGAAACAAAGAAATTGCATCGGGATTGAATACAACAGTCACCATGCGCACTTTCCGCCATGGGAGTAATGCCTCAAACAGTCTACGGTTTTATCTTTTCCTGGAAGTCCAGTAGTAGATTCCGATGCACATCTGGAGTCATTCTGTAATCTGTGGACTATCAGAGTGTTGATGAAACACAGTAATTGCATCGGTATTGAATACAACAGTCACCATGCGCACTTTCTTCCATGGGAGTAATGTCTCAGACAGTCTACGATTTGATCGTTCCCTGGAAGACCAGTAGTAGTTTCCGATGCACATCTGGAGGAATTCTGTAATCTGTGGACTATCAGAGTGTTGATGAAACACAGAAATTGCATCGGGATTGATTACAACAGTCACCATGCGCACTTTCCTCCATGGGAGTAATGGCTCAAACATTCTACGCTTTGATCGTCCCCTGGAAGTCCAGTAGTGGTTCCCGATGCACATCTGGAGGCATTCTGTAATCTGTGGACTATCTGAGTGTTGATGAAACACAGAAATTGCATCGGGATTGAATACAACAGTCACCATGCGCACTTTCCTCCATGGGAGTAATGTCTCAAACAGTCTAAGATTTGATCGTTACCTGGAAGACCAGTAGTAGTTTCCGATGCACATCTGGAGGAATTCTGTAATCTGTTGACTATCGGAGTGTTGATGAAACACAGAAATTGCATCAGGATTGAATACAACAGTCACCATGCGCACTTTCCTCCATGGGAGTAATGGCTCAAACATTCTACGCTTTGATCGTCCCCTGGAAGTCCAGTAGTGGTTCCCGATGCACATCTGGAGGCATTCTGTAATCTGTGGACTATCTGAGTGTTGATGAAACACAGAAATTGCATCGGGATTGAATACAACAGTCACCATGCGCACTTTCCTCCATGGGAGTAATGTCTCAAACAGTCTAAGATTTGATCGTTACCTGGAAGACCAGTAGTAGTTTCCGATGCACATCTGGAGGAATTCTGTAATCTGTTGACTATCGGAGTGTTGATGAAACACAGAAATTGCATCAGGATTGAATACAACAGTCACCATGCGCACTTTCCTCCATGGGAGTAATGTCTCAAACAGTCTACGCTTTGATCGTTCCCTGGAAGACCAGTAGTAGTTTCCGATGCACATCTGGATTCATTCTGTAATCTGTGGACTATCAGAGTGTTGAAGAAACAAAGAAATTGCATCGGGATTGAATACAACAGTCAGCATGCACACTTTCCTCCATGGGAGTAATGTCTCAAACAGTCTACGATTTGATCATTCCAAGGAAGACCAGTAGCAGTTTCCGATGCACATTTGGAGCTGTTCTGTAAAATGTGGACTATCAGAGTGTTGATGAAACACAGAAATTGCTTCGGGATTGGATACAACACTCACCATGCGCACTTTCCCCCATGGGAGTAGTGTCTCAAACAGTTTACGCTGTGATCGTTCCCTCGAAGACCAGTAATAGTTTACGATGCACATCTGGAGGCATTCTGTAATCTGCGGACTATCAGAGTGTTGATGAAACACAGAAATTGCACCAGCATTGAATACAACAGTCACCATGCGGAGTTACCTCCATGGGAGTAATGTCTCAAACAATCTACGCTTTGATCGATCCCAGGAAGACCAGTAGTAGTTTCCGATGCACATCTGGAGGCATTCTGTAATCTGTGGACTAGCAGAGTGTTGATGAAACACAGTAATTGCATCGGGATTGAATACAACAGTCACCGTGCGCACTTTCCTCCATGGGAGTAATGTCTCAGACAATCAACACTTTGAACGTTCCCTGGAAGACCAGTAGTAGTTTCCGATGCACAGCTGGAGGCATTCTGTAATCTGTGGACTATCAGAGTGTTGATGAAACACAGAAATTGCATCGGGATTGAATACAACAGTCACCATGCGCTCTTACCCCCATGGGAGTAATGTCTCAAACAGTCTAAGCTTTGTTCGTTCCCTGGAAGACCAGTAGTAGTTTCCGATGCACATCTGGAGGCATTCTGTAATCTGTGGACTATCAGAGTGTTGATGTAACACAGAAATTGCATCCGGATTGAATACAACAGTCACCATGCGCACTTACCTCCATGGGAGTAATGTCTCCAACAGTTTACTGTTTGATCGTTCCCTGGAAGACCAGTAGTAGTTTCCGATGCACATCTGGAGGCCTTCTGTAATCTGTAGACTATCAGAGTGTTGATGAAACAAAGAAATTGCATCGGGATTGAATACAACAGTCACCATGCGCACTTTCCTCCATGGGAGTAATGTCTCAGACAGTCTACACTTTGATCGTTCCCTGGAAGACCAGTAGTAGTTTCCGATGCACATCTGGGGGCATTCTGTAATCTGTGGACTATCAGAGTGTTGATGAAACACAGAAATTGCATCGGGATTGAATACAACGGTCACCATGCGCACTTTCCTCCATGGGAGTAATGTCTCAGACAGTCTACACTTTGATCGTTCCCTGGAAGACCAGTAGTAGTTTCCGATGCACATCTGGGGGCATTCTGTAATCTGTGGACGATCAGAGTGTTGATGAAACACAGAAATTGCATCGGGATTGAATACAACAGTCACCATGCGCACTCTCCTCCGTGGGAGTAATGTCTCAAACAGTCTACGCTTTGATCGTTCCCAAGAAGACCAGTAAAGGTTTCCGACGCACATCTGGGGGCATTCTGTAATCTGTGGACTATCTGAGTGTTGATGAAACACAGAAGTTGCATCATGATTGAATACAACAGTCACCATGCGCACTTTCCTCCATGGGAGTAATATCTCAAACAGTCTAAGCTTTGATTGTTCCCAGGAAGACCAGTAGTAGTTTCCGATGCACATCTGAAGGCATTATGTAATCTGTGGACTATCAGAGTGTTGATGAAACACAGAAATTGCATCGGGATTCAATACAACGGTCACCATGCGCACTTTCCTAAATGGGAGTAATGTCTCAAACAGTCTAAGATTTGATCGTTACCTGGAAGACCAGTAGAAGTTTCCGATGCACATCTGGACTAATTCTGTAATCTGTGGACTATCAGAGTGTTGATGAAACACAGAAATTGCTTTGCGATTGAATACAGCAGTCACCATGCGCACTTTCCGCCATGGGAGTAATGTATCATAGAGTCTACGGTTTGATCTTTTCCTGGAAGTCCAGTAGTAGTTTCCGATGCACATCTGGAGTCAATCTGTAATCTGTGGACTATCAGAGTGTTGATGAAACACAGTTATTGCATCGGGATTGAATACAACAGTCCCCATGCGCACTTTCCTCCATGGGAGTAATGTATCAGACTGTCTACGCTTCGATCGTTCCGTGGAAGACCAGTAGTAGTTTCCGATGCACATCTGGAGGCATTCTGTATTCTGTGGACTATCAGAGTGTTGATGAAACACAGAAATTGCATCGGGATTGAATAAAACAGTCACCATGCGCTCTTTCCTCCATGGGAGTAATGTCTCAAACAGTCTAAGCTTTGATCGTTCCCTGGAAGACCAGTAGTAGTTTCCGATGCACATCTGAAGGAATTCTGTATTCTGTGACTATCAGAGTGTTGATGAAACACAGATATTGCATCAGGATTGAATACAACAGTCACCAGGCGCTATTTCCTCAATGGGAGTAATGTCTCAAACAGTCTACGCTTTGATCGTTCCCTGGAAGGCCAGTAGTAGCTCCCGATGCACATCTGGAGGCATTCTGTAATCTGTGGACTATCAGAGTGTTGATGAAACACAGTTATTGCATCGGGATTGAATACAACAGTCCCCATGCGCACTTTCCTCCATGGGAGTAATGTATCAGACTGTCTACGCTTCGATCGTTCCGTGGAAGACCAGTAGTAGTTTCCGATGCACATCTGGAGGCATTCTGTATTCTGTGGACTATCAGAGTGTTGATGAAACACAGAAATTGCATCGGGATTGAATAAAACAGTCACCATGCGCACTTTCCTCCATGGGAGTAATGTCTCAAACAGTCTAAGCTTTGATCGTTCCCTGGACGACCAGTAGTAGTTTCCGATGCACATCTGAAGGCATTCTGTATTCTGTGACTATCAGAGTGTTGATGAAACACAGATATTGCATCAGGATTGAATACAACAGTCACCAGGCGCTATTTCCTCAATGGGAGTAATGTCTCAAACAGTCTACGCTTTGATCGTTCCCTGGAAGGCCAGTAGTAGTTTCCGATGCACATCTTGACGCAATGTGTAATCCTTGGACCTTCAAAGTGTTGATGAAACACAGAAATTGCATCGGGATTGAATACAACAGTCACCATGCGCACTTTCATCCATGGGAGTAATGTCTCAAACAATCTACGCTTTTATCGTTTCCTGGAAGACCAGTAGTTATTTCCGACGCACATCTGGAGGCATTCTGTAATTTGCGGACTATCAGAGTGTTGATGAAACACTGTAATTGCATCGGGATTGAATACAACAGTCACCATGCGCACTTTCCGCCATGTGAGTATTGTTTCAAACAGTCTACGGTTTGATCGTTCCCTGGAAAACCAATAGTAGTTTCCGATGCACATCTGAAGGCATTCTGTAATCTGCGGACTATCAGAGTGTTGATGAAACACAGAAATTGCATCGAGATTGAATACAACAGTCACCAGGCGCACTTTCCTCCATGGGAGTAATGTCTCAAACAGTCTACGCTTTGATCGCTTCCCGGAAGTACAGTAGCAGTTTCCGTTGCACATCTGGAGGCATTCTGTAATCTGTGGACTATCAGGGTGTTGATGAAACACAGTAATTGCATCGGGATTTAATACAACAGTCACCATGCGCACTTTCCTCCATGGGAGTAATGTCTCAAACAGTTTACTCTTTGATCGTTCCCTGGAAGACCAGTAGTAGTTTCCGATGCACATCTGGAGGCATTCTGTAATCTGTGGACTATCTGAGTGTTGATGAAACACAGAAATTGCATCGGGATTGAATACAATAGTCACCATGCGCCCTTTCCTCCATGGGAGTAATGTCTCAAACAGTCTAAGCTTTGATCGTTCCCTGGAAGACCAGTAGTTGTTTCCGATGCACATCCGAAGACATTCTGTAATATGTGGACTATCAGAGTGTTTATGAAACACAGAAATTGCATCGGGATTGATTACAACAGTCACCATGCGCTCTTTCCTCCATGGCAGTAATGTCTCAAACAGTCTACGCTTTGATCGTTCCCTGGAAGACCAGTAGTAGTTTCCGATGCACATCTGGAGGAATTCTGTAATCCTTGGACCTTCAAAGTGTTGATGAAACACAGAAATTGCCTCGGGATTGAATACAACAGTCACCATCGGCACTTTCCTCCATGGGAGTTATTTCTCAAACAGTCTACGCTTTGATCGTTTCCTGGAAGACTAGTAGTAGCTTCCGATGCACATCTGGAGGCATTCTGTAATCTGTGGACTATCAGAGTGTTGATGAAACACAGTTATTGCATCGGGATTGAATACAACAGTCCCCATGCGCACTTTCCTCCATGGGAGTAATGTATCAGACTGTCTACGCTTCAATCGTTCCGTGGAAGACCAGTAGTAGTTTCCGATGCACATCTGGAGGCATTCTGTATTCTGTGGACTATCAGAGTGTTGATGAAACACAGAAATTGCATCGGGATTGAATAAAACAGTCACCATCGCACTTTCCTCCATGGGAGTAATGTCTCAAACAGTCTAAGCTTTGATCGTTCCCTGGAAGACCAGTAGTAGTTTCCGATGCACATCTGAAGGCATTCTGTATTCTGTGACTATCAGAGTGTTGATGAAAAACAGATATTGCATCAGGATTGAATACAACAGTCACCAGGCGCTATTTCCTCAATGGGAGTAATGTCTCAAACAGTCTACGCTTTGATCGTTCCCTGGAAGACCAGTAGTAGTTTCCGATGCACATCTGGAGGCATTCTGTATTCTGTGACTATCAGAGTGTTGATGAAACACAGATATTGCATCAGGATTGAATACAACAGTCACCAGGCGCTATTTCCTCAATGGGAGTAATGTCTCAAACAGTCTACGGTTTGATCGTTCCCTGCAAAACCAATAGTAGTTTCCGATGCACATCTGAAGACATTCTGTAATCTGCGGACTATCAGAGTGTTGATGAAACACTGTAATTGCATCGAGATTGAATACAACAGACACCAGGCGCACTTTCCTCCATGGGAGTAATGTCTCAAACAGTCTACGCTTTGATCGCTTCCCGGAAGTACAGTAGCAGTTTCCGTTGCTTCTGGAGGCATTCTGTAATCTGTGGACTATCAGGGTGTTGATGAAACACAGTAATTGCATCGGGATTTAATACAACAGTCACCATGCGCACTTTCCTCCATGGGAGTAATGTCTCAGACAGTCTACGCTTTGATCGTTCCCTGGAAGACCAGTAGTAGTTTCCGATGCACATCTGGAGGCATTCTGTAATCCTTGGACCATCAGAGTGTTGATGAAACACAGAAATTGCATCGGGATTGAATACAACAGTCACCATGCGCACTTTCGTCCATGGGAGTAATGTCTCAAACAGTCTACGGTTTGATCGTTCCCTGGAAGATCAGTAGTAGTTTCCGATGCACATCTCTAGGCATTCTGTAATCAGTGGACTATCAGAGTGTTGATGAAACACAGAAATTGCATCGGGATTGAATACAACAGTCACCATGCGCACTTTCCGCCAAGGGAGTAATGTCTCAAACAGTTTACTCTTTGATCGTTTCCTGGAAGACCAGTAGTAGTTTCCGATGCACATCTGGAGGCATTCTGTAATCTGTGGACTATCTGAGTGTTGATGAAACAAAGAAATTGCATCCGGATTGAATACAACAGTCACCATGCGCACTTTTCTAAACTGGAGCAATGTCTCAAACTGTCTACAATTTGATCATTCCCTGGAAGACCAGTAGTAGTCTCCGATGCACATCTGGAGGCATTCTGTAATCTGTGGACTATCAGAGTGTTGCTGAAACACAGAAATTGCATCGGGATTGAATACAACAGTCACCATCCGCACTTTTCTAAACGCGAGCAATGTCTCAAACAGTCTACAATTTGATCATTCCCTGGAAGACCAGTAGTAGTCTCCGATGCACATCTGGAGGCATTCTGTAATCTGTGGACTATCAGAGTGTTGCTGAAACACAGAAATTGCATTGGGATTCAATACAACAGTCACCATGCGCACTTCCCTCCATGGGAGTAATGCCTCAAACAGTCTACGCTTTGATCGTTTCATGGAAGTCCAGTAGTAGTTTCCGATGCACATCTGGAGGCATTCTGTAATCTGTGGACTATCAGAGTGTTGAAGAAAAACAGTAATTGCATCGGGATTGAATACAATAGTCACCATGCGCACTTTCCTCCATCCGAGTAATGTCTCAGACAGTCTACGCTTTGATCGTTCCCTGGATGACCAGTAGTAGTTTCCGATGCACATCTGGAGGCATTCTGTAATCTCCGGACTATCAGAGTGTTGATGAAACACAGAAATTGCATCGAAATTGAATACAACAGTCACCATGCGAACTTTCCTCCATGGGAGTAATGGCTCAAACAGTCTACGCTTTGATCGTTCCCTGGAAGACCAGTAATAGTTTCCGATGCACATCTGGAGGCATTCTGTAATCTGTGGACTATCAGAGTGTTGATGAAACACAGAAATTGCATCGGGATTGAATACAACAGTCACCATCGGCACTTTCCTCCATGGAGTAATGTCTCAAACAGTCTACGCTTTGATCGTTCCCTGCAAGACCAGTAGTAGTTTCCGATGCACATCTGGAGCCTTTCTGTAATCCTTGGACCTTCAAAGTGTTGATGAAAAACAGAAATAGCATCGGGATTGAATACAACAGTCACCATGCCAACTTTCCTCCATGGAAGTAATGTCTCAAACTGTCTACGCTTTGATCGTTACCTGGAAGACCAGTAGTAGTTTCCGATGCACATCTGGAGGCATTCCGTAATCTGTGGACTATCAGAGTGTTGATGAAACACAGAAATTGCATCGGGATTGAATACAACAGTCACCATGCGCACTTTCCTCCATGGGATTAATGTCTCAAACAGTCACCGCTTTGATCGTCTCCTGGAAGACTAGTAGTAGCTTCCGATGCACATCTGAAGGCATTCTGTAATCTGTGGACTATCAGAGTGTTGATGAAACACTGATATTGCATCGGGATTGAATACAACAGTCACCATGCGCACTTACCTCCATGGGAGTAATGTCTTAAACAGTTTACTCTTTGATCGTACCCTGGAAGACCAGTAGTAGTTTCCGATGCACATCTGGAGGCATTCGGTAATCTGTGGACTATCAGAGTGTTGATGAAACAAAGTAATTGCATCGGGATTGAATACAACAGTCTCTATGCGCACTTACCTCCATGGGAGTAATGTCTCAAACAGTCTACGCTTTGATCGTTTCCTGGAAGACCAGTAGTAGTTTCCGATGCACAACTGGAGGCATTCTGTAATCTGTGGACTATCAGAGTGTTGATGAAACACAGAAATTGCATCGGGATTGAATACAACATTCACCATGCGCACTTTCGTCAATGGGAGTAATGTCTCAAACAGTCTACGCTTTGATCGTTCCCTGGAAGACCAGTAGTAGTTTCCGGTCAACATCTGGAGGCATTCTGTAATCCTTGGCCCATCAGAGTGTTGATGAAACACAGAAATTGCATCGTGATTGAATACAACAGTCACCATGCGCACTTTCCACCATGGGAGTAATGTCTCAAACAGTCTACGCTTTGATCGTTCCCTGGAAGACCAGTAGTAGTTTCCGATGCACATCTGGAGGCATTCTGTAATCTGCGGACTATCAGAGTGTTGATGAAACACAGAAATTGCATCGGGATTGAATACAACAGTCACCATCGGCACTTTCCTCCTTGAGAGTAATGTCTCAAACAGTCTACGCTTTGATCGTTCCCTGCAAGACCAGTAGTAGTTTCCGATGTACATCTGGAGGCATTCTTTAATCCTTGGACTTTCAAAGTGTTGATGAAACATAGAAATTGCATCGGGATTGAATACAACAGTCACCATGCGCACTTTCCTCCATGGAAGTAATGTCTCAAACAGTCTACGATTTTATCGTTACCTGGAAAACCAGTAGTAGTTTCCGATGCACATCTGGAGGCATTCCGTAATCTGTGGACTATCAGAGTGTTGATGAAACACAGAAATTGCATCGGGATTGAATACAACAGTCACCATGCGCACTTTCCTCCATGGGAGTAATGTCTCAAACAGTCTACGCTTTGATCGTTTCCTGGAAGACCAGTAGTAGTTTCCGATGCACATCTGGAGGCATTCTGTAATCTGTGGACTATCAGAGTGTTGATGAAACACTGATATTGCATCGGGATTGAATACAACAGTCACCATGCACTCTTACCTCCATGGGAGTTATGTCTCAAACAGTTTACTCTTTGATCGTTCCCTGGAAGACCAGTAGTAGTTTCCGATGCACATCTGGAGGCATTCTGTAATCCTTCGACCTTCAAAGTGTTGATGAATCACAGAAATTGCCTCGGGATTAAAAACAACAGTCACCATGCGCACTTTCCTCCATGGGAGTAATGTCTCAAACAGTCTACGATTTGATCGTTCCCTGGAAGACCAGTAGTAGTTTCTGATGCACATCTGGAGGCATTCTGTAATCTGTGGACTATCAGAGTGTTGATGAAATACAGTTATTGCATCGGGATTGAATACAACAGTCACCATGCGCACTTTCTTCCATGGGAGTAATGTCTCAGACAGTCTACGCTTTGATCGTTCCCTGGCAGACCAGTAGTCGTTTCCGATGCACATCTGGAGGCATTCTGTAATCTGTGGACTATCAGAGTGTTGATGACACACAGAAATTGCATCGGGATTGAATACAACAGTCACCATGCGCACTTTCCTCCATTTGAGTAATGGCTAAAACAGTCTACGCTTTGATCGTTCCCTGGAAGACCAGTAGTGGTTCCCGATGCACATCTGGAGGCATTCTGTAATCTGTGGACTATCTGAGTGTTGATGAAACAAAGAAATTGCATCGGGATTGAATACAACAGTCACCATGCGCACTTTCTCCATGGGAGTAATGTCTCTAACAGTCTAAGATTTTATCGTTACCTGGAAGACCAGTAGTAGTTTCCGATGCACATCTGGAGGAATTCTGTAATCTGTGGACTATCAGAGTGTTGATGAAACACAGAAATTGCATCGGGATTGAATACAACAGTCGCCATCGGCACTTTCCTCCATGAGAGTAATGTCTCAAACAGTCTACGCTTTGATCGTTCCCTGCAAGACCAGTAGTAGTTTCCGATGTACATCTGGAGGCATTCTTTAATCCTTGGACTTTCAAAGTGTTGATGAAACACAGACATTGCATCGGGATTGAATACAACAGTCACCATGCGCACTTTCCTCAATGGAAGTAATGTCTCAAACAGTCTACGATTTGATCGTTACCTGGAAAACCAGTAGTAGTTTCCGATGCACATCTGGAGGCATTCCGTAATCTGTGGACTATCAGAGTGTTGATGAAACACAGAAATTGCATCGGGATTGAATACAACAGTCACCATGCGCACTTTCCTCCATGGGAGTAATGTCTCAAACAGTCTACGCTTTGACCGTTTCCTGGAAGACCAGTAGTAGTTTCCGACGCACATCTGGAGGCATTCTGTAATCTGTGGACTATCAGAGTGTTGATGAAACACTGATATTGCATCGGGATTGAATACAACAGTCACCATGCGCTCTTACCTCCATGGGAGTTATGTCTCAAACAGTTTACTCTTTGATCGTTCCCTGGAAGACCAGTAGTAGTTTCCGATGCACATCTGGAGGCATTCTGTAATCTGTGGACCTTCAAAGTTTTGATGAAACAAAGAAATTGCATCGGGATTGAATACAACAGTCACCATGCGCCATTACCTCCATGGGAGTAATGTCTCAAACAGTCTACGCTTTGATCGTTTCCTGGAAGACCAGTAGTAGTTTCCGATGCACATCTGGAGGCATTCTGTAATCTGTGGACTATCAGAGTGTTGATGAAACCAAAATTGCATCGGATTGAATACAACAGTCACCATGCGCACTTTCCTCCATGGGGGTAATGTCTTAAACAGTCTACGATTCGATCATTCCAAGGAAGACCAGTAGTAGTTTCCGATGCACATCTGGAGCCGTTCTGTAATCTGTGGACTATCAGAGTGTTGATGAAACACAGAAATTGCATCGGGATTGATTACAACAGTCACCATCGGCACTTTCCTCCATGAGAGTAATGTCTCAAACAGTATACGCATTGATCGTTCCCTGCAAGACCAGTAGTAGTATCCGATGTACATCTGGAGGCATTCTTTAATCCTTGGACTTTCAAAGTGTTGATGAAACACAGAAATTGCATCGGGATTGAATACAACAGTCACCATGCGCACTTTCCTCCATGGAAGTAATGTCTCAAACAGTCTACGATTCGATCGTAACCTGGAAAACCTGTAGAAGTTTCCGATGCACATCTGGAGGCATTCCGTAATCTGTGGACTATCAGAGTGTTGATGAAACACAGAAATTGCATCGGGATTGAATACAACAGTCACCATGCGCACTTTCCTCCATGGGAGTAATGTCTCAAACAGTCTACGCTTTGATCGTTTCCTGGAAGACCAGTAGTAGTTTCCGATGCACATCTGGAGGCCTTCTGTAATCTGTGGACCTTCAAAGTTTTGATGAAACAAAGAAATTGCATCGGGATTGAATACAACAGTCACCATGCGCACTTACCTCCATGGGAGTAATGTCTCAAACAGTCTACGCTTTGATCGTTTCCTGGAAGACCAGTAGTAGTTTCCTATGCACATCTGGAGGCATTCTGTAATCTGTGGACTATCAGAGTGTTGATGAAACCAAAATTGCATCGGATTGAATACAACAGTCACCATGCGCACTTTCCTCCATGGGAGTAATGTCTTAAACAGTCTACGATTCGATCATTCCAAGAAAAACCAGTAGTAGTTTCCGATGCACATCTGGAGCCGTTCTGTAATCTGTGGACTATCAGAGTGTTGATGAAACACAGAAATTGCTTCGGGATTGGATACAACACTCATAATGCGCACTTTCCCCCATGGGAGTAGTGTCTCAAACAGTTTACGCTTTGATCGTTCCCTCGAAGACCAGTAGTAGTTTCCGATGCACATCTGGAGGCATTCTGTAATCTGCGGACTAGCAGAGTGTTGATGAAACACAGTAATTACATCGGGATTGAATACAACAGTCACCATGCGCACTTTCCTCCATGGGAGTAATGTCTCAAACAGTCTACGCTTTGATCGTTTCCTGGAAGACCAGTAGTAGTTTCCGATGCACATCTGGAGGCATTCTGTAATCTGTGGACTATCAGAGTGTTGATGAAACACAGAAATTGCATCGGGATTGAATACAACAGTCACCATGCGCACTTACCTCCATGGGAGTAATGTCTCAAACAGTCCAAGCTTTGTTCGTTCCCTGGACGACCAGTAGTAGTTTCCGATGCACATCTGGAGGCATTCTGTAATCTGTGGACTATCAGAGTGTTGATGAAACACAGAAATTGCATCGGGATTGAATACAACAGTCACCATGCGCACTTACCTCCATGGGAGTAATGTCTCAAACAGTCTACGCTTTGATCGATCCCAGGAAGTCCAGTAGTAGTTTCCGATGCACATCTGGAGCCATTCTGTAATCTGTGGACTATCAGAGTGTTGATGAAAGACAGAAATTGCATCAGGATTGAATACAACAGTCACCAGGCGCTATTTCCTCCATCTGAGTAATGTCTCAAACAGTCTACGCTTTGATCGTTTCCTGGAAGTCCAGTAGCAGTTTCCGATGCACATCTGGAGGCATTCTGTAATCTGTGGACTATCAGAGTGTTGATGAAACACTGAAATTGCATCGGGATTGAATACAACAGTCACCATGCCCACTTACCTTCATTGGAGTAATGTCTCAAACAGTTTACTGTTTGATCGTTCCCTGGAAGACCAGTAGTAGTTTCCGATACACATCTGGAGGCCTTCTGTAATCTGTTGACTATCAGTGTGTTGATGAAACAAAGAAATTGCATCGGGATTGAATACAACAGTCACCATGCGCACTTTCCTCCATGGGAGTAATGTCTCAGACAGTCTACAATTTGATCGTTCTCTGGAAGACCAGTATTAGTTTCCGACGCACATCTGGGGGCATTCTGTAATCTGTGGACTATCTGAGTGTTGATGAAACACAGAAATTGCATCATGATTGAATACTACAGTCACCATGCGCACTTTCCTCCATGGGAGTAATATCTCAAACAGTCTAAGCTTTGATTGTTCCCAGGAAGACCAGTAGTAGTTTCCGATGCACATCTGAAGGCATTATGTTATCTGTGGACTATCAGAGTGTTGATGAAACAAAGAAATTGCATCGGGATTCAATACAACGGTCACCATGCGCACTTTCCTCCATGGGAGTAATGGCTCAAACAGTCTACGCTTTGATCGTTCCCTGGAAGACCAGTAGTGGTTCCCGATGCACATCTGGAGGCATTCTTTAATCTGTGGACTATCTGAGTGTTGATGAAACACAGAAATTGCATCGGGATTGAATACAACAGTCACCATGCGCACTTTCCTCCATGGGAGTAATGTCTCAAACGGTCTAAGATTTGATCGTTACCTGGAAGACCAGTAGTAGTTTCCGATACACATCTGGAGGAATTCTGTAATCTGTGGACTATCAGAGTGTTGATGAAACACAGAAATTGCTTTGGGATTGAATACAGCAGTCACCATCGGCACTTTCCTCCATGAGAGTAATGTCTCAAACAGTCTACAATTTGATCATTCCATGGAAGACCAGTAGTAGTTTCCGATGCACATCTGGGGGCATTCTGTAATCCGTGGACTATCAGAGTGTTGCTGAAACACAGAAATTGCATCGGGATAGAATACAACAGTCACTATGCGCACTTTCCGACATGGGAGTAATGCCTCAAACAGTCTACGGTTTGATCTTTTACTGGAAGTCCAGTAGTAGTTTCCGATGCACATCTGGAGTCATTCTGTAATCTGTGGACTATCAGAGTGTTGATGAAACACAGTAATTGCATCGGTATTGAATACAACAGTCACCATGCGCACCTTCTTCCATGGGAGTAATGTCTCAGACAGTCTACGCTTTCATCGTTCCCTGGAAGACCAGTAGTAGTTTCCGATGCACATCTGGAGGAATTCTGTAATCTGTGGACTATCAGAGTGTTGATGAAACATAGAAATTGCATCGCGATTGAATACAACAGTCACCATGCGCACTTTCCTCCATGGGAGTAATGGCTCAAAGAGTCTACGCTTTGATCGTTCCCTGGAAGACCAGTAGTGGTTCCCGATGTACATCTGGAGGCATTCTGTAATCTGTGGACTATCTGAGTGTTGATGAAACACAGAAATTGCATCGGGATTGAATACAACAGTCACCATGCGCACTTTCCTCCATGGGAGTAATGTCTCAAACAGTCTACGCTTTGATCGTTCCCTGGAAGACCAGTAGTAGTTTACGATGCACAGCTGTAGGCATTCCGTAATCTGTGGACTATCAGAGTGTTGATGAAACACAGAAATTGCATCGCGATTGAATACAACAGTCACCATGCGCAGTTTCCTCCATGGGAGTAATGTCTCAAATAGTCTACGTTTTAATCGTTTCCTGGAAGACCAGTATTAGATTCCGGTGCACATTTGGAGGCATTCTGTAATCTGTGGACTATCAGAGTGTTGATGAAACACTGATATTGCATCGGGATTGAATACAACAGTCACCATGCGCACTTACCTCCATGGGAGTAATGTCTCAAACAGTTTACTCTTAAATCGTTCCCTGGAAGACCAGTAGTAGTTTCCGATGCACATCTGGAGGCATTTTGTAATCTGTGGACTATCAGAGTGTTGATGAAACACAGAAATTGCATCGGGATTGAATACAACAGTCACCATGCGCACTTTCCTCCATGGGAGTAATGGCTCAAACAGTCTACGCTTTGATCGTTCCCTGGAAGACCAGTAGTGGTTCCCGATGCACATCTGGAGGCATTCTGTAATCTGTGGACTATCTGAGTGTTGATGAAACACAGAAATTGCATCGGGATTGAATACAACAGTCACCATGCGCACTTTCCTCCATGGGAGTAATGTCTCAAACAGTCTAAGATTTGATCGTTACCTGGAAGACCAGTAGTAGTTTCCGATGCACATCTGGAGGAATTCTGTAATCTGTGGACTATCAGAGTGTTGATGAAACACAGAAATTGCATCGGGATTGAATACAACAGTCACCATCGGCACTTTCCTCCATGAGAGTAATGTCTCAAACAGTCTACGCTTTGATCGTTCCCTGCAAGACCAGTAGTAGTTTCCGATGTACATCTGGAGGCATTCTTTAATCCTTGGACTTTCAAAGTGTTGATGAAACACAGAAATTGCATCGGGATTGAATACAACAGTCACCATGCGCACTTTCCTCAATGGAAGTAATGTCTCAAACAGTCTACGATTTGATCGTTACCTGGAAAACCAGTAGTAGTTTCCGATGCACATCTGGAGTCATTCCGTAATCTGTGGACTATCAGAGTGTTGATGAAACACAGAAATTGCCTCGGGATTGAATACAACAGTCACCATGCGCACTTTCCTCCATGGGAGTAATGTCTCAAACAGTCTACGCTTTGATCGTTTCCTGGAAGACCAGTAGTAGTTTCCGATGCACATCTGGAGGCATTCTGTAATCTGTGGACTATCAGAGTGTTGATGAAACACTGATATTGCATCGGGATTGAATACAACAGTCACCATGCGCTCTTACCTCCATGGGAGTTATGTCTCAAACAGTTTACTCTTTGATCGTTCCCTGGAAGACCAGTAGTAGTTTCCGATGCACATCTGGAGGCATTCTGTAATCTGTGGACCTTCAAAGTTTTGATGAAACAAAGAAATTGCATCGGGATTGAATACAACAGTCACCATGCGCCATTACCTCCATGGGAGTAATGTCTCAAACAGTCTACGCTTTGATCGTTTCCTGGAAGACCAGTAGTAGTTTCCGATGCACATCTGGAGGCATTCTGTAATCTGTGGACTATCAGAGTGTTGATGAAACCAAAATTGCATCGGATTGAATACAACAGTCACCATGCGCACTTTCCTCCATGGGAGTAATGTCTTAAACAGTTTACGATTCGATCATTCCAA
Source organism: Schistocerca gregaria (assembly GCF_023897955.1). Taxonomy (NCBI): domain Eukaryota; kingdom Metazoa; phylum Arthropoda; class Insecta; order Orthoptera; family Acrididae; genus Schistocerca; species Schistocerca gregaria. The sequence continues at coordinate 54,787,320 of NC_064929.1, forward strand.
GGAAGGCCAGTAGTAGTTGCCGATGCACATCTGGAGCCGTTCTGTAATCTGTGGACTATCAGAGTGTTGATGAAACACAGAAATTGCATCGGGATTGAATACAACAGTCACCATCGGCACTTTCCTGCATGAGAGTAATGTCTCAAACAGTATACGTTTTGATCGTTCCCTGCAAGACCAGTAGTAGTTTCCGATGTACATCTGGAGGCATTCTTTAATCCTTGGACTTTCAAAGTGTTGATGAAACACAGAAATTGCATCGGGATTGAATACAACAGTCACCATGCGCACTTTCCTCCATGGAAGTAATGTCTCAAACAGTCTACGATTTGATCGTTACCTGGAAAACCAGTAGTAGTTTCCGATGCACATCTGGAGGCATTCCGTAATCTGTGGACTATCAGAGTGTTGATGAAACACAGAAATTGCATCGGGATTGAATACAACAGTCACCATGCGCACTTTCCTCCATGGGAGTAATGTCACAAACAGTCTACGCTTTGATCGTTTCCTGGAAGACCAGTAGTAGTTTCCGATGCACATCTGGAGGCATTCTGTAATCTGTGGACTATCAGAGTGTTGATGAAACACTGATATTGCATCGGGATTGAATACAACAGTCACCATGCGCTCTTACCTCCATGGGAGTTATGTCTCAAACAGTTTACTCTTTGATCGTTCCCTGGAAGACCAGTAGTAGTTTCCGATGCACATCTGGAGGCATTCTGTAATCTGTGGACCTTCAAAGTTTTGATGAAACAAAGAAATTGCATCGGGATTGAATACAACAGTCACCATGCGCACTTACCTCCATGGGAGTGATGTCTCAAACAGTCTACGCTTTGATCGTTTCCTGGAAGACCAGTAGTAGTTTCCGATGCACATCTGGAGGCATTCTGTAATCTGTGGACTATCAGAGTGTTGATGAAATACAGTTATTGCATCGGGATTGAATACAACAGTCACCATGCGCACTTTCCTCCATGGGAGTAATGGCTCAAACAGTCTACGCTTTGATCGTTCCCTGGAAGACCAGTAGTGGTTCCCGATGCACATCTGGAGGCATTCTGTAATCTGTGGACTATCTGAGTGTTGATGAAACACAGAAATTGCATCGGGATTGAATACAACAGTCACCATGCGCACTTTCCTCCATGGGAGTAATGTCTCAAACAGTCTAAGATTTGATCGTTACCTGGAAGACCAGTAGTAGTTTCCGATGCACATCTGGAGGCATTCCGTAATCTGTGGACTATCAGAGTGTTGATGAAACACAGAAATTGCATCGGGATTGAATACAACAGTCACCATGCGCACTTTCCTCCATGGGAGTAATGTCACAAACAGTCTACGCTTTGATCGTTTCCTGGAAGACCAGTAGTAGTTTCCGATGCACATCTGGAGGCATTCTGTAATCTGTGGACTATCAGAGTGTTGATGAAACACTGATATTGCATCGGGATTGAATACAACAGTCACCATGCGCTCTTACCTCCATGGGAGTTATGTCTCAAACAGTTTACTCTTTGATCGTTCCCTGGAAGACCAGTAGTAGTTTCCGATGCACATCTGGAATCATTCTGTAATCTGTGGACCTTCAAAGTTTTGATGAAACAAAGAAATTGCATCGGGATTGAATACAACAGTCACCATGCGCCATTACCTCCATGGGAGTAATGTCTCAAACAGTCTACGCTTTGATCGTTTCCTGGAAGATCAGTAGTAGTTTCCGATGCACATCTGGAGGCATTCTGTAATCTGTGAACTATCAGAGTGTTGATGAAACCAAAATTGCATCGGATTGAATACAACAGTCCCCATGCGCACTTTCCTCCATGGAAGTAATGTCTTAAACAGTCTACGATTCGATCATTCCAAGGAAGGCCAGTAGTAGTTGCCGATGCACATCTGGAGCCGTTCTGTAATCTGTGGACTATCAGAGTGTTGATGAAACACAGAAATTGCATCGGGATTGAATACAACAGTCACCATCGGCACTTTCCTGCATGAGGGTAATGTCTCAAACAGTATACGTTTTCATCGTTCCCTGCAAGACCAGTAGTAGTTTCCGATGTACATCTGGAGGCATTCTTTAATCCTTGGACTTTCAAAGTGTTGATGAAACACAGAAATTGCATCGGGTTTGAATACAACAGTCAACATGCGCACTTTCCTCCATGGAAGTAATGTCTCAAACAGTCTACGATTTGATCGTTACCTGGAAAACCAGTAGTAGTTTCCGATGCACATCTGGAGGCATTCCGTAATCTGTGGACTATCAGAGTGTTGATGAAACACAGAAATTGCATCGGGATTGAATACAACAGTCACCATGCGCACTTTCCTCCATGGGAGTAATGTCACAAACAGTCTACGCTTTGATCGTTTCCTGGAAGACCAGTAGTAGTTTCCGATGCACATCTGGAGGCATTCTGTAATCTGTGGACTATCAGAGTGTTGATGAAACACTGATATTGCATCGGGATTGAATACAACAGTCACCATGCGCTCTTACCTCCATGGGAGTTATGTCTCAAACAGTTTACTCTTTGATCGTTCCCTGGAAGACCAGTAGTAGTTTCCGATGCACATCTGGAGGCATTCTGTAATCTGTGGACCTTCAAAGTTTTGATGAAACAAAGAAATTGCATCGGGATTGAATACAACAGTCACCATGCGCACGTACCTCCATGGGAGTGATGTCTCAAACAGTCTACGCTTTGATCGTTTCCTGGAAGACCAGTAGTAGTTTACGATGCACATCTGGAGGCATTCTGTAATCTGTGGACTATCAGAGTGTTGATGAAACCAAAATTGCATCGGATTGAATACAACAGTCACCATGCGCACTTTCCTCCATGGGAGTAATGTGTTAAACAGTCTACGATTCGATCATTCAAAGGAAAATCAGTAGTAGTTTCCGCTGCACATCTGGAGCCGTTCTGTAATCTGTGGACTATCAGAGTGTTGATGAAACACAGAAATTGCTTCGGGATTGGATACAACACTCACCATGCGCACTTTCCCCCATGGGAGTAGTGTCTCAAACAGTTTACGCTTTGATCGTTCCCTCGAAGACCAGTAGTAGTTTCCGATGCACATCTGGAGGCATTCTGTAATCTGCGGACTAGCAGAGTGTTGATGAAACACAGTAATTACATCGGGATTGAATACAACAGTCACCATGCGCACTTTCCTCCATGGGAGTAATGTCTCATACAATCTACACTTTGAACGTTCCCTGGAAGACCAGTAGTAGTTTCCGATGCACATCTGGAGGCATTCTGTAATCTGTGGACTATCAGAGTGTTGATGAAACACAGAAATTGCATCGGGATTGAATACAACAATCACCATGCGCACTTACCTCCATGGGAGTAATGTCTCAAACAGTCCAAGCTTTGTTCGTTCCCTGGACGACCAGTAGTAGTTTCCGATGCACATCTGGAGGCATTCTGTAATCTGTGGACTATCAGAGTGTTGATGATACACAGAAATTGCATCGGGATTGAATACAACAGTCACCATGCGCAATTACCTCCATGGGAGTAATGTCTCAAACAGTCTACGCTTTGATCGATCCCAGGAAGTCCAGTAGTAGTTTCCGATGCACATCTGGAGCCATTCTGTAATCTGTGGACTATCAGAGTGTTGATGAAAGACAGAAATTGCATCAGGATTGAATACAACAGTCACCAGGCGCTATTTCCTCCATGGGAGTAATGTCTCAAACAGTCTACGCTTTGATCGTTTCCTGGAAGTCCAGTAGCAGTTTCCGATGCACATCTGGAGGCATTCTGTAATCTGTGGACTATCAGAGTGTTGATGAAACACTGAAATTGCATCGGGATTGAATACAACAGTCACCATGCCCACTTTCCTCCATGGGAGTAATGTCTCAGATAGTCTACACTTTGATCGTTCTCTGGAAGACCAGTAGTAGTTTCCGACGCACATCTGGGGGCATTCTGTAATCTGTGGACTATCTGAGTGTTGATGAAACACAGAAATTGCATCATGATTGAATACAACAGTCACCATGCGCACTTTCCTCCATGGGAGTAATATCTCAAACAGTCTAAGCTTTGATTGTTCCCAGGAAGACCAGTAGTAGTTTCCGATGCACATCTGAAGGCATTATGTAATCTGTGGACTATCAGAGTGTTGATGAAACAACGAAATTGCATCGGGATTCAATACAACGGTCACCATGCGCACTTTCCTCCATGGGAGTAATGGCTCAAACAGTCTACGCTTTGATCGTTCCCTGGAAGACCAGTAGTGGTTCCCGATGCACATCTGGAGGCATTCTTTAATCTGTGGACTATCTGAGTGTTGATGAAACACAGACATTGCATCGGGATTGAATACAACAGTCACCATTCGCACTTTCCTCCATGGGAGTAATGTCTCAAACAGTCTAAGATTTGATCGTTACCTGGAAGACCAGTAGTAGTTTCCGATACACATCTGGAGGAATTCTGTAATCTGTGGACTATCAGAGTGTTGATGAAACACAGAAATTGCTTTGGTATTGAATACAGCAGTCACCATCGGCACATTCCTCCATGTGAGTAATGTCTCAAACAGTCTACAATTTGATCATTACATGGAAGACCAGTAGTAGTTTCCGATGCACATCTGGAGGCACTCTGTAATCCGTGGACTAGCAGAGTGTTGCTGAAACACAGAAATTACATCGGGATTGAATACAACAGTCACCATGCGCACTTTCCGCCATGGGAGTAATGCCTCAAACAGTCTACGGTTTGATCTTTTCCTGGAAGACCAGTAGTAGTTTCCGATGCACATCTGGAGTCATTCTGTAATCTGTGGACTATCAGAGTGTTGATGAAACACAGTAATTGCATCGGTATTGAATACAACAGTCACCATGCGCACTTTCTTCCATGGGAGTAATGTCTCAGACAGTCTACGCTTTCATCGTTCCCTGGAAGACCTGTAATAGTTTCCGATGCACATCTGGAGGAATTCTGTAATCTGTGGACTATCAGAGTGTTGATGAAACATAGAAATTGCATCGGGACTGAATACAACAGTCACCATGCGCACTTTCCTCCATGGGAGTAATGGCCCAAAGAGTCTACGCTTTGATCGTTCCCTGGAAGACCAGTAGTGGTTCCCGATGTACATCTGGAGGCATTCTGTAATCTGTGGACTATCTGAGTGTTGATGAAACACAGAAATTGCATCGGGATTGAATACAACAGTCACCATGCGCACTTTCCTCCATGGGAGTAATGTCTCAAACAGTCTACGCTTTGAACGTTCCCTGGAAGACCAGTAGTAGTTTCCGATGCACAGCTGTAGGCATTCCGTAATCTGTGGACTATCAGAGTGTTGATGAAACACAGAAATTGCGTCGCGATTGAATACAACAGTCACCATGCGCAGTTTCTTCCATGGGAGTAATGTCTCAAACACTCTACGTTTTAATCGTTTCCTGGAAGACCAGTAGTAGATTCCGGTGCACATTTGGAGGCATTCTGTAATCTGTGGACTATCAGATTGTTGATGAAACACTGATATTGCATCGGGATTGAATACAACAGTCACCATGCGCACTTACCTCCATGGGAGTAATGTCTCAAACAGTTTACTCTTAAATCGTTCCCTTGAAGACCAGTAGTAGTTTCCGATGCACATCTGGAGGCATTCTGTAATCTGTGGACTATCAGAGTGTTGATGAAACCAAAATTGCATCGGATTGAATACAACAGTCACCATGCACACTTTCCTCCATGGGAGTAATGTTCCAAACAGTCTACGATTTGATCATTCCAAGGAAGACCAGTAGTAGTTTCCGATGCACATCTGGAGCTGTTCTGTAATCTGTGGACTATCAGAGTGTTGATGAATCACAGAAATTGCATCGGGATTGAATACAACAGTCACCATGCGCAGTTACCTCCATGGGAGTAATGTCTCAAACAATCAACGCTTTGATCGAACCCAGGAAGACCAGTAGTAGTTTCTGATGCACATCTGGAGGCATTCTGTAATCTGTGGACTATCTGAGTGTTGATAAAACACAGAAATTACATCGGGATTGAATACAATAGTCACCATGCGCACTTTCCTCCATGGGAGTAATGTGTCAAACAGTCTAAGCTTTGATCGTTCCCTGGAAGACCAGTAGTTGTTTCCGATGCACATCCGAAGACATTCTGTAATCTGTGGACTATCAGAGTGTTTATGAAACACAGAAATTGCATCGGGATTGATTACAACAGTCACCATGCGCTCTTTCCTCCATGGGAGTAATGTCTCAAACAGTCTACGCTTTGATCGTTCCCTGGAAGACCAGTAGTAGTTTCCGATGCACATCTGGAGGCATTCTGTAATCCTTGGACATTCAAAGTGTTGATGAAACACAGAAATTGCCTCGGGATTGAATACAACAGTCACCATGCGCACTTTCCTCCATGGGAGTAATGTCTCAAACAGTCTGCGATTTGATCGTTCCCTGGAAGACCAGTAGTAGTTTCCGATGCACATCTGGAGGCATTCTGTAATCTGTGGACTATCAGAGTGTTGATGAAACACAGAAATTGCATCGGGATTGAATACAACAGTCACCATGCACACTGTCCTCCATGGGAGTAATGTCTCAAACAGTCTACGCTTTGATCGTTCCCAGGAAAACCAGTAGTAGTTTCCGATGCACATCTGGGGGCATTCTGTAATCTGTGGACTATCTGAGTGTTGATGATACACAGAAGTTGCATCGGGATTGAATACAACAGTCACCAGGCACTATTTCCTCCATGGGAGTAATGTCTCAGACAGTCTACGCTTTGATCGTTCCCTGGAAGACCAGTAGTAGTTTCCGATGCACATCTGGGGGCATTCTGTAATCTGTGGACTATCTGAGTGTTGATGATACACAGAAATTGCATCGGGATTGAATACAACAGTCACCATGCGCACTTTCCTCCATGGGAGTAGTATCTCAAACAGTCTAAGCTTCGATCGTTCCCTGGAAGACCAGTAGTAGTTTCCGATGCACATCTGAAGGCATTCTGTAATCTGTGGACTATCACAGTGTTGATGAAACACAGAAATTGCATCGGGATTGAATACAACAGTCACCAGGCACTATTTCCTCCATGGGAGTAAAGTCTCAAACAGTCTACGCTTTGATCGTTCCCTGGAGGACCAGTAGTAGTTTCTGATGCATTCTGTAATCTGCGGACTATCAGAGTGTTGATGAAACACTGTAATTGCATCGGGATTGAATACAACAGTCACCATACGCACTTTCCGCCATTAGAGTAAAGTCTCAAACAGTCTACGCTTTTATCGTTCCCTGGAAGACCAGTAGTAGTTTCCGATGCACATCTGGAGGAATTCTATAAACTGTGGACTGTCAGTGTGTTGATGAAACACAGAAATTGCATCGGGATTGAATACAACAGTCACCATGCGCACTTTCCGCCATGGGACAAATGTCTCAAACAGTCTAAGCTTTGATCGTTCCCTGGAAAACCAGTAGTAGTTTCCGATGCACATCTGAAGGCATTCTGTAATCTGTGAACTTTCAGCGTGTTTATGAAACACAGAAATTGCATCGGGATTGAATACAACAGTCACCAGGCGTAACTTCCTCCATGGGAGTAATGTCTCAAACAGTCTACGCATTGATAATTTCCTTGAAGTCCAGTAGCAGTTTCCGATGCACATCTGGAGGCATTCTGTAATCTGTGGACTATCAGAGTGTTGATGAAACACAGAAATTGCATCGGGATTGAATACAACAGTCACCATGCGCACTCTCCTGCATGGGAGTAATTTCTCAAACTGTCTACGATTTGATCGTTTCCTGGAGGACCATTAGAAGTTCCCGATGCACATCAGGAGGTATTCTGTAATCTGTGGACTATCAGAGTGTTGATGAAACAAAGAAATTGCATCGGGATTGAATACAACAGTCACCATGCGCACTTTCCTCCATGGGAGTAATGTCTCAGACAGTTTACACTTCGATCGTTCCCTGGAATACCAGTAGTAGTTTCCGATGCACATCTGGAGGCATTCTCTAATCTGTGGACTATCTGAGTGTTAATGAAACACAGAAATTGCATCGGGATTGAATACAATAGTCACCAAGCGCACTTTCCTCTGTGCGAGTAATTTCTCTAACAGTCTAGCTTTGATCGTTCCCTGGAAGACCAGTAGTAGTTTCCGATGCACATCCGAAGGCATTCTCTAATCTGTGGACTATCAGAGTGTTGATGAAACACAGAAATTGCATCGGGATTGAATACAACAGCAACCAGGCGCTATTTCCTCCATGGGAGTAATGTCTCAAACAGTCTACGGTTTGATCGTTCCCTGGAAGACGAGTAGTAGTTTCCGATGGACATCTGGAGGCATTCTGTAATCCTTGGACCTTCAAATTGTTGATGAAACACAGAAATTGCCTCGGGATTGAATACAACAGTCACCATGCGTACTTTCCTCCATGGGAGTAATTTCTCAAACAGTCTACGCTTTGATCGTTTCCTGGAAGACCAGTAGTAGTTCCCGATGCACATCTGGAGGCATTCTGTAATCTGTGGACTATCAGAGTGTTGATGAAACACAGTTATTGCATCGGGATTAAATACAACAGTCCCCATGCGCACATTCCTCCATGGGAGTAATGTATCAGACAGTCTACGCTTTGATCGTTCCCTGGAAGACCAGTAGTAGTTTCCGATGCACATCTGGAGGCATTCTGTAATCTGTGGACTATCAGAGTGTTGATGAAACACAGAAATTGCATCAGGATTGAATACAACAGTCACCTGGGGCTATAGCCTCAATGGGAGTAATGTCTCAAACAGTCTACGCTTTGATCGTTCCCTGGAAGGCCAGTAGTAGTTTCAAATGCACATCTGGACGCAATCATTATACCTTGGACCTTCAAAGTGTTGATGAAACACAGAAATTGCCTCGGGATTGAATACAACAGTCACCATGCGCACTTTCCTCCATGGGAGTAATGTCTCAATCAGTCTACGCTTTGATCGTTCCCTGGAAGACCAGTAGTAGTTCCCATGCACATCTGGAGGCATTCTGTAATCTGTGGACTATCTGAGTGTTGATGAAACACAGAAATTGCATCGGGATTGCATACAACAGTCACCATGCGCACTTTCCTTTATGGGAGTAATGTCTCAAACAATCTACGCTTTGATCGTTTCCTGGAAGAAAAGTAGTAGTTTCCGATGCACATCTGGAGGCACTCTGTAATCTGTGGACTATCAGAGTGTTGATGAAACAATGAAATTGCATCGGGATTAAATACAACAGTCACCATGCGCACTTACCTCCATGGGAGTAATGTCTCAAACACTTTACTCTTTGATCGTTCCCTGGAAGACCAGTAGTAGTTTCCGATGCACATCTGGAGGCATTCTGTAATCTATGGACTATCAGAGTGTTGATGAAACACAGAAATTGCATCGGCATTGAATACAACAGTCACCATGCGCACTCTCCTCCATGGGAGTAATGTCTCAAACAGTCTACGCTTTGATCGTTCCCTGGATGACCAGTAGTAGTTTCCGATGCACATCTGGGGTCATTCCGTAATCTGTGGACTATCTGAGTGTTGCTGAAACACAGAAATTGCATCAGGATTGAATACAACAGTCACCACGCGCACTTTCCGCCATGGGAGTAATGTCTCAAACAGTCTAAACTTTGATCGTTCCCTGGAAAACCAGTAGTAGTTTCCGATGCACATCTGAAGGCATTGTGTAATCTGTGGACTATGAGAGTGTTGATGAAACACAGAAATTGCATCGGGATTGAATACAACAGTCACCAGGCGCACTTTCCTCCATGTGAGTAATGTCTCAAACAGTCTACGCTTTGATCGTTTCCTGGAAGTCCAGTAGCAGTTTCCGATGGACATCTGGAGGCATTCTGTAATCTGTGGACTATCAGAGTGTTGATGAAACACTGATATTGCATCAGGATTGAATACAACACTCACCATGCGCACTTTCCTCCATGGGAGTAATGTCTCAGACAGTCTACACTTCGATCGTTCCCTGGAAGACCAGTAGTAGTTTCCGATGCACATCTGGAGGCATTCTGTAATCTGTGGACTATCAGAGTGTTGATGAAACACAGAAATTGCATCGGCATTGAATACAACAGTCACCATGAGCACTCTAAGCCATGGGAGTAATGTCTCAAACAGTCTACGCTTTGATCGTTCCCTGGAAGACCAGTAGTAGTTTCCGAAGCACATCTGGGGTCATTCTGTAATCTGTGGACTATCTGAGTGTTGATGAAACACAGAAATTGCATCAGGGATTGAATACAACAGTCACCATGCGCACTCTCCTCCATGGGAGTAATATCTCAAACAGTCTAAGCTTTGACCGTTCCCTGGAAGACCAGTAGTAGTTTCCGATGCACATCTGGAGGCATTCTGTAATTTGTGGACTATCAGAGTGTTGATGAAACACAGAAATTGCATCGGGATTGAATACAACAGTCACCAGGCGCTATTTCCTCCATGGGAGTAATGTCCCAAACAGTCTACGCTTTGATCGTTCCCTGGAAGACCAGTAGTAGTAGTTTCCGATGCACATCTGGAGGCATTCTGTAATCTGCGGACTATCAGACTGTTCATGAAACACTGTAATTGCATCGGGATTGAATACAACAGTCACCATGCGCACTTCCCGCCATTAGAGTAATGTCTCAGTCTACGCTTTGATCGTTCCCTGGAAGACCAGTAGTAGTTTCCGATGCACATCTGGAGGCATTCTATAATCTGTGGTCTATCAGAGTGTTGATGAAACACAGAAATTGCATCGGGATTGAATACAACAGTCACCATGCGCACTTTCCGCCATGGGAGTAATGTCTCAAACAGTCTAAACTTTGATCGTTCCCTGGAAAACCAGTATTACTTTCCGACGCACATCTGTGGGCATTCTGTAATCTGTGGACTATCAGAGTGTTGATGAAACACTGATATTGCATCAGGATTGAATACAATAGTCACCATGCGCACCTACCTCCATGGGAGTAATGTCTCAAACAGTTTACTCTTTGATCGTTCCCTGGAAGACCAGTAGTAGTTTCCGATGCACATCTGGAGGAATTCTGTAATCTGAGGACCATCAGAGTGTTTATGAAACACAGAAATTGCATCGGGATTGAATACAACAGTCACCATGCGCACTGTCCTCAATGGGAGTAATGTCTCAAACAGTCTACGCTTTGATCGTTCCCAGGAAGACCAGTATTACTTTCCGACGCACATCTGTGGGCATTCTGTAATCTGTGGACTATCTGAGTGTTGATGAAACACAGAAATTGCATCTTGATTGAATACAACAGTCACCATGCGCACTTTCCTCCATGGGAGTAATATCTCAAACAGTCTAAGCTTTGATCGTTCCCTGGAAGACCAGTAGTAGTTTCCGATTCACATCTGAAGGCATTCTGTAATCTGAAGACTATCAGAGTGTTGATGAAACACAGAAATTGCGTCGGGATTGAATACAACAGTCACCAGGCGCTATTTCCTCCATGGGAGTAATGTCTGAAACAGTCTAAGATTTTGATCGTTACCTGGGAGACAAGTAGTAGTTTCCGAAGCACATCTGGAGGCATTCTGTAATCCTTGGACCTTCAAAGTGTTGATGAAATACAGAAATTGCCTCGGGATTGAATACAACAGACACCATGCCCATTTTCCACCATGTGAGTAATGCCTCAAACAGTCTACGCTTTGATCGTTCCCTGGAAGACCAGTAGTAGATTCCGATGCACATCTGGAGGCATTCTGTAATCTGTGGACTATCAGAGTGTTGATGAAACACAGAAATTGCATCGGGATTGAATACAACAGTCACCATCGGCACTTTCCTCCATGGGAGTAATGTCTCAAGCAGTCTACGCTTTGATCGTTTCCTGGAAGACCAGTAGTAGTTTCCGATGAACATCAGGAGGCATTCTGTAATCTGTGGACTATCAGAGTGTTGATGAAACACAGTAATTGCATCGGGATTGAATACAACAGCCCTTATGCGCACTTTCCTCCACGGGAGTAATGTCTCAGACAATCTATTCCTTGATCGTTCCCTGGATCACCAGTAGTAGTTTCCGATGCACATCTAGAGGCAATCTGTAATCTGTGATCTATCAGAGTGTTGATGAAACACAGAAATTGCATCGGTATTGAGTACAACATTCACCATGCGCACTTTCCTTTATGGGTGTAATGTCTCAAACAGTCTACGCTTTGATCGTTCCCTGGAAGACCAGTAGTAGTTCCCGATGCACATGTGGAGGCATTCTGAAATCTGCGGACTATCTGAGTGTTGATGAAACACTGTAATTGCATCGGGATTGAATGCAACAGTCACCATGCGCACTTTCCTCCATGGGAGTAATGTCTCAAACAGTCTAAGCTTTGATCGTTCCCTGGAAGACCAGTAGTAGTTTCCGATGCACTTCTGGAGGCATTCTGTAATCTGTGGACTATCAGAGTGTTGATGAAACACAGAAATTGCATCAGGATTGAATACAACAGTCACCAGGCGCTATAGCCTCAATGGGAGTAATGTCTCAAACAGTCTACGCTTTGATCGTTCCCTGGAAGGCCAGTAGTAGTTTCAAATGCACATCTGGACGCAATCTGTACACCTTGGACCTTCAAAGTGTTGATGAAACACAGAAATTGCCTCGGGATTGAATACAACAGTCACCATGCGCACTTTCCTCCATGGGAGTAATGTCTCAAGCAGTCTAAACTTTGATCGTTCCCTGGAAAACCAGTAGTAGTTTCCGATGCACATCTGAAGGCATTCTGTAATCTGTGGACTATCAGAGTGTTGATGAAACACAGAAATTGCATCGGGATTGAATACAACAGTCACCAGGCGCTATTTCCTCCATGGGAGTGATGTCTCAAACAGTGTACGCTTTGATAGTTTCCTGGAAGTCCAGTAGCAGTTTCCGATGCACATCTGGAGGCATTCTGTAATCTGTGGACTATCAGAGTGTTGATGAAACACTGATATTGCATCAGGATTGAATACAACAGTCACCATGCGCACCTACCTCCATGGGAGTAATGTCTCAAACAGTTTACTCTTTGATCGTTCCCTGGAAGACCAGTAGTAGTTTCCGATGCACATCTGGAGGCATTCTGTAATCTGTGGACTATCAGAGTGTTTATGAAACACAGAAATTGCATCGGGATTGAGTACAACAGTCACCATGCGCACTCTCCTCAATGGGAGTAATGTCTCAAACAGTATACGCTTTGATCATTCCCAGGAAGACCAGTATTAGTGTAAGACGCACATCTGGGGCATTCCGTAATCTGTGGACTATCAGAGTGTTGATGAAACAAAGAAATTGCACCGGGACTGAATACAACAGTCACCATGCGCAGTTTCCTCCATGGGAGTAATGTCTCAGATAGTCCACACTTCGATCGTTCCCTGGAAGACCAGTAGTAGTTTCCGATGCACATCTGGAGGAATTCTGTAATCTGAGGACCATCAGAGTGTTTATGAAACACAGAAATTGCATCGGGATTGAATTCAACAGTCACCATGCGCACTGTCCTCAATGGGAGTAATGTCTCAAACAGTCTACGCTTTGATCGTTCCCAGGAAGACCAGTATTACTTTCCGACGCACATCTGTGGGCATTCTGTAATCTGTGGACTATCTGAGTGTTGATGAAACACAGAAATTGCATCTTGATTGAATACAACAGTCACCATGCGCACTTTCCTCCATGGGAGTAATATCTCAAACAGTCTAAGCTTTGATCGTTCCCTGGAAGACCAGTAGTAGTTTCCGATGCACATCTGAAGGCATTCTGTAATCTGTGGACTATCAGAGTGTTGATGAAACACAGAAATTGCCTCGGGATTGAATACAACAGACACCATGCGCATTTTCCTCCATGTGAGTAATGCCTCAAACAGTCTAGGCTTTGATCGTTCCCTGGAAGACCAGTAGTAGTTTCCGATGCACATCTGGAGGCATTCTGTAATCTGTGTACTATCAGAGTGTTGATGAAAAACAGAAATTGCATCGGGATTGAATACAACAGTCACCATCAGCACTTTCCTCCATGGGAGTAATGTCTCAAGCAGTCTACGCTTTGATCGTTTCCTGGAAGACCAGTAGTAGTTTCCGATGCACATCAGGAGGCATTCTGTAATCTGTGGACTATCAGAGTGTTGATGAAACACAGTAATTGCATCGGGATTGAATACAACAGTCCCCATGCGCACTTTCCTCCATGGGAGTAATGTCTCAGACAATCTACGCCTTGATCGTTCCCTGGATCACCAGTAGTAGTTTCCGATGCACATCTGGAGGCAATCTGTAATCTGTGATCTATCAGAGTGTTGATGAATCACAGAAATTGCATCGGTATTGAATACAACATTCACCATGCGCACTTTCCTTTATGAGTGTAATATCTCAAACAGTCTACGCTTTGATCGTTCCCTGGAAGACCAGTAGTAGTTCCCAATGCACATGTGGAGGCATTCTGTAATCTGCGGACTATCTGAGTGTTGATGAAACACTGTAATTGCATCGGGATTGAATGCAACAGTCACCATGCGCACTTTCCTCCATGGGAGTAATGTCTCAAACAGTCTAAGCTTTGATCGTTCCCTGGAAGACCAGTAGTAGTTTCCGATGCACATCTGGAGGCATTCTGTAATCTGTGGACTATCAGAGTGTTGATGAAACACACAGAAATTGCATCAGGATTGAATACAACAGTCACCAGCGCTATAGCCTCAATGGGAGTAATGTCTCAAACAGTCTACGCTTTGATCGTTCCCTGGAATGCCAGTAGTAGTTTCAAATGCACATCTGGACGCAATCTGTATACCTTGGACCTTCAAAGTGTTGATGAAACACAGAAATTGCCTCGGGATTGAATACAACAGTCACCATGCGCACTTTCCTCCATGGGAGTAATGTCTCAAGCAGTCTACACTTCGATCGTTCCCTGGAAGACCAGTTGTAGTTACCGATGCACATCAGGAGGCATTCTGTAAACTGAGGACTATCAGAGTGTTTATGAAACACAGAAATTGCATCGGGATTGAATACAACAGTCACCATGCGCACCTACCTCCATGGGAGTAATGTCTCAAACAGTCTACGCTTTGATCGTTCCCAGGAAGACCAGTATTAGTTTCCGACGCACATCTGGGGCATTCTGTAATCTGTGGACTATCAGAGTGTTGATGAAACAAAGAAATTGCATCGGGATTGAATACAACAGTCACCATGCGCAGTTTCCTCCATGGGAGTAATGTCTCAGACAGTCTACACTTCGATCGTTCCCTGGAAGACCAGTAGTAGTTTCCGATGCACATCTGGAGGAATTCTGTAATCTGAGGACTATCAGAGTGTTTATGAAACACAGAAATTGCATTGGGATTGAATACAACAGTCACCATGCGCACTCTCCTCAGTGGGAGTAATGTCTCAAACAGTCTACGCTTTGATCGTTCCCAGGAAGACCAGTAGTAGTTTCCGATGCACATCTGAAGGCATTCTGTAATCTGTGGACTATCAGAGTGTTGATGAAACACAGAAATTGCATCGGGATTGAATACAACAGTCACCAGGCGCTATTTCCTCCATGGGAGTAATGTCTCAAACAGTCTAAGCTTTTGATCGTTCCCTGGGAGACAAGTAGTAGTGTCCGAAGCACATCTGGAGGCATTCTGTAATCCTTGGACCCTCAAAGTGTTGATAAAACACAGAAATTGCCTCGGGATTGAATACAACAGACACCATCGGCACTTTCCTCCATGGGAGTAATGTCTCAAGCAGTCTACGCTTTGATCGTTTCCTGGAACACCAGTAGTAGTTTCCGATGCACATCAGGAGGCATTCTGTAATCTGTGGACTATCAGAGTGTTTATGAAACACAGAAATTGCATCGGGATCGAATACAACAGTCCCCATGCGCACTTTCCTCCATGGGAGTAATGTCTCAGACAATCTACGACTTGATCGTTCCCTGGATCACCAGTAGTAGTTCCCGATGCACATGTGGAGGCATTCTGTAATCTGCGGACTATCTGAGTGTTGATGAAACACTGTAATATCATCGGGATTGAATACAACAGTCACCATGGGCAGTTTCCTCCATGGGAGTAATGTCTCAAACAGTCTACGCTTTGATCGTTCCCAGGAAGACCAGTATTACTTTCCGACGCACATCTGTGGGCATTCTGTAATCTGTGGACTATCTGAGTGTTGATGAAACACAGAAATTGCATCGGGATTGAATACAACAGTCACCAGGCGCTATTTCCTCCATGGGAGTAATGTCCCAAACAGTCTACGCTTTGATCGTTCCCTGGAAGACCAGTAGTAGTAGTTTCCGATGCACATCTGGAGGCATTCTATAATCTGCGGACTATCAGAGTGTTGATGAAACACTGTAATTGCATCGGGATTGAATACAACAGTCACCATGCGCACTTCCCGCCATTAGAGTAATGTCTCAGTCTACGCTTTGATCTTTCCCTGGAAGACCAGTAGTAGTTTCCGATGCACATCTGGAGGCATTCTATAATCTGTGGACTATCAGAGTGTTGATGAAACAAAGAAATTGCACCGGGATGGAATACAACAGTCACCATGCGCAGTTTCCTCCATGGGAGTAATGTCTCAGATAGTCTACACTTCGATCGTTCCCTGGAAGACCAGTAGTAGTTTCCGATGCACATCTGGAGGAATTCTGTAATCTGAGGACCATCAGAGTGTTTATGAAACACAGAAATTGCATCGGGATTGAATACAACAGTCACCATGCGCACTGTCCTCAATGGGAGTAATGTCTCAAACAGTCTACGCTTTGATCGTTCCCAGGAAGACCAGTATTACTTTCCGACGCACATCTGTGGGCATTCTGTAATCTGTGGACTATCTGAGTGTTGATGAAACACAGAAATTGCATCTTGATTGAATACAACAGTCACCATGCGCACTTTCCTCCATGGGAGTAATATCTCAAACAGTCTAAGCTTTGATCGTTCCCTGGAAGACCAGTAGTAGTTTCCGATTCACATCTGAAGGCATTCTGTAATCTGAGGACTATCAGAGTGTTGATGAAACACAGAAATTGCGTCGGGATTGAATACAACAGTCACCAGGCGCTATTTCCTCCATGGGAGTAATGTCTGAAACAGTCTAAGATTTTGATCGTTACCTGGGAGACAAGTAGTAGTTTCCGAAGCACATCTGGAGGCATTCTGTAATCCTTGGACCTTCAAAGTGTTGATGAAACACAGAAATTGCCTCGGGATTGAATACAACAGACACCATGCCCATTTTCCACCATGTGAGTAATGCCTCAAACAGTCTACGCTTTGATCGTTCCCTGGAAGACCAGTAGTAGTTTCCGATGCACATCTGGAGGCATTCTGTAATCTGTGGACTATCAGAGTGTTGATGAAACACAGAAATTGCATCGGGATTGAATACAACAGTCACCATCGGCACTTTCCTCCATGGGAGTAATGTCTCAAGCAGTCTACGCTTTGATCGTTTCCTGGAAGACCAGTAGTAGTTTCCGATGCACATCAGGAGGCATTCTGTAATCTGTGGACTATCAGAGTGTTGATGAAACACAGTAATTGCATCGGGATTGAATACAACAGTCCCAATGCGCACTTTCCTCCATGGGAGTATTGTCTCAGACAATCTACGCCTTGATCGTTCCCTGGATCACCAGTAGTAGTTTCCGATGCACATCTGGAGGCAATCTGTAATCTGTGATCTATCAGAGTGTTGATGAAACACAGAAATTGCATCGGTATTGAATACAACATTCACCATGCGCACTTTCCTTTATGGGTGTAATGTCTCAAACAGTCTACGCTTTGATCGTTCCCTGGAAGACCAGTAGTAGTTCCCGATGCACATGTGGAGGCATTCTGTAATCTGCGGACTATCTGAGTGTTGATGAAACACTGTAATTGCATCGGGATTGAATGCAACAGTCACCATGCGCACTTTCCTCCATGGGAGTAATGTCTCAAACAGTCTAAGCTTTCATCGTTCCCTGGAAGACCAGTAGTAGTTTCCGATGCACATCTGGAGGCATTCTGTAATCTGTGGACTATCAGAGTGTTGATGAAACACAGAAATTGCATCAGGATTGAATACAACAGTCACCAGGCGCTATAGCCTCAATGGGAGTAATGTCTCAAACATTCTACGCTTTGATCGTTCCCTGTAAGGCCAGTAGTAGTTTCAAATGCACATCTGGACGCAATCTGTATACCTTGGACCTTCAAAGTGTTGATGAAACACAGAAATTGCCTCGGGATTGAATACAACAGTCACCATGCGCACTTTCCTCCATGGGAGTAATGTCTCAAGCAGTCTACACTTCGATCGTTCCCTGGAAGACCAGTAGTAGTTACCGATGCACATCAGGAGGCATTCTGTAAACTGAGGACTATCAGAGTGTTTATGAAACACAGAAATTGCATCGGGATTGAATACAACAGTCACCATGCGCACTCTCCTCAATGGGAGTAATGTCTCAAACAGTCTACGCTTTGATCGTTCCCAGGAAGACCAGTATTAGTTTCCGACGCACATCTGGGGCATTCTGTAATCTGTGGACTATCAGAGTGTTGATGAAACAAAGAAATTGCATCGGGATTGAATACAACAGTCACCATGCGCAGTTTCCTCCATGGGAGTAATGTCTCAGACAGTCTACACTTCGATCGTTCCCTGGAAGACCAGTAGTAGTTTCCGATGCACATCTGGAGGAATTCTGTAATCTGAGGACTATAAGAGTGTTTATGAAACACAGAAATTGCATTGGGATTGAATACAACAGTCACCATGCGCACTCTCCTCAATGGGAGTGATGCCTCAAACAGTCTACGCTTTGATCGTTCCCAGGAAGACCAGTAGTAGTTCCCGATGCACATCTGAAGGCATTCTGTAATCTGTGGACTATCAGAGTGTTGATGCAACACAGAAATTGCATCGGGATTGAATACAACAGTCACCAGGCGCTATTTCCTCCATGGGAGTAATGTCTCAAACAGTCTAAGCTTTTGATCGTTCCCTGGGAGACAGGTAGTAGTTTCCGAAGCACATCTGGAGGCATTCTGTAATCCTTGGACCCTCAAAGTGTTGATGAAACACAGAAATTGCCTCGGGATTGAATACAACAGACACCATCGGCACTTTCCTCCATGGGAGTAATGTCTCAAGCAGTCTACGCTTTGATCGTTTCCTGGAACACCAGTAGTAGTTTCCGATGCACATCAGGAGGCATTCTGTAATCTGTGGACTATCAGAGTGTTTATGAAACACAGAAATTGCATCGGGATTGAATACAACAGTTCCCATGCGCACTTTCCTCCATGAGAGTAATGTCTCAGACAATCTACGCCTTGATCGTTCCCTGGATCACCAGTAGTAGTTCCCGATGCACATGTGGAGGCATTCTGTAATCTGCGGACTATCTGAGTGTTGATGAAACACTGTAATTGCATCGGGATTGAATACAACAGTCACTATGCGCACTTTCCACCATGGGAGTAATGTCTCAATCAGTCTACGCTTTGATCGTTCCCTGGAAGACCAGTAGTAGTTCCGATGCACATCTGGAGGCATTCTGTAATCTGTGGACTATCTGAGTGTTGATGAAACACAGAAATTGCATCAGGATTGAATACAACAGTCACCAGGCGCTATAGCCTCAATGGGAGTAATGTCTCAAACAGTCTACGCTTTGATCGTTCCCTGGAAGGCCAGTAGTAGTTTCAAATGCACATCTGGACGCAATCTGTATACCTTGGACCTTCAAAGTGTTGATGAAACACAGAAATTGTTTCGGGATTGAATACAACAGTCACCATGCGCACTTTCCTCCATGGGAGTAATGTCTCAATCAGTCTACGCTTTGATCGTTCCCTGGAAGACCAGTAGTAGTTCCGATGCACATCTGGAGGCATTCTGTAATCTGTGGACTATCTGAGTGTTGATGAAACACAGAAATTGCATCGGGATTGAATACAACAGTCACCATGGGCAGTTTCCTCCATGGGAGTAATGTCTCAGACAGTCTACACTTCGATCGTTCCCTGGAAGACCAGTAGTAGTTTCCGATGCACATCTGGAGGAATTCTGTAATCTGAGGACTATCAGAGTGTTTATGAAACACAGAAATTGCATCGGGATTGAATACAACAGTCACCATGCGCACTCTCCTCAATGGGAGTAATGTCTCAAACAGTCTACGCTTTTATCGTTCCCAGGAAGACCAGTATTACTTTCCGACGCACATCTGTGGGCATTCTGTAATCTGTGGACTATCTGAGTGTTGATGAAACACAGAAATTGCATCTTGATTGAATACAACAGTCACCATGCGCACTTTCCTCCATGGGAGTGATATCTCAAACATTCTAAGCTTTGATCGTTCCCTGGAAGACCAGTAGTAGTTTCCGATGCACATCTGAAGGCATTCTGTAATCTGTGGACTATCAGAGTGTTGATGAAACACTGATATTGCATCAGGATTGAATACAATAGTCACCATGCGCACCTACCTCCATGGGAGTAATGTCTCAAACAGTTTACTCTTTGATCGTTCCCTGGAAGACCAGTAGTAGTTTCCGATGCACATCTGGAGGCATTCTGTAAACTGAGGACTATCAGAGTGTTTATGAAACACAGAAATTGCATCGGGATTGAATACAACAGTCACCATGCGCACTCTCCTCAATGGGAGTAATGTCTCAAACAGTATACGCTTTGATCGTTCCCAGGAAGACCAGTATTAGTTTAAGACGCAAATCTGGGGCATTCTGTAATCTGTGGACTATCAGAGTGTTGATGAAACAAAGAAATTGCACCGGGATTGAATACAACAGTCACCATGCGCAGTTTCCTCCATGGGAGTAATGTCTCAGATAGTCTACACTTCGATCGTTCCCTGGAAGACCAGTAGTAGTTTCCGATGCACATCTGGAGGAATTCTGTAATCTGAGGACCATCAGAGTGTTTATGAAACACAGAAATTGCATCGGGATTGAATACAACAGTCACCATGTGCACTGTCCTCAATGGGAGTAATGTCTCAAACAGTCTACGCTTTGATCGTTCCCAGGAAGACCAGTATTACTTTCCGACGCACATCTGTGGGCATTCTGTAATCTGTGGACTATCTGAGTGTTGATGAAACACAGAAATTGCATCTTGATTGAATACAACAGTCACCATGCGCACTTTCCTCCATGGGAGTAATATCTCAAACAGTCTAAGCTTTGATCGTTCCCTGGAAGACCAGTAGTAGTTTCCGATTCACATCTAAAGGCATTCTGTAATCTGAGGACTATCAGAGTGTTGATGAAACACAGAAATTGCGTCGGGATTGAATACAACAGTCACCAGGCGCTATTTCCTCCATGGGAGTAATGTCTGAAACAGTCTAAGATTTTGATCGTTACCTGGGAGACAAGTAGTAGTTTCCGAAGCACATCTGGAGGCATTCTGTAATCCTTGGACCTTCAAAGTGTTGATGAAACACAGAAATTGCCTCGGGATTGAATACAACAGACACCATGCCCATTTTCCACCATGTGAGTAATGCCTCAAACAGTCTACGCTTTGATCGTTCCCTGGAAGACCAGTAGTAGTTTCCGATGCGCATCTGGAGGCATTCTGTATTCTGTGGACTATCAGAGTGTTGATGAAACACAGAAATTGCATCGGGATTGAATACAACAGTCACCATTGTCACTTTCCTCCATGGGAGTAATGTCTCAAGCAGTCTACGCTTTGATCGTTTCCTGGAAGACCAGTAGTAGTTTCCGATGAACATCAGGAGGCATTCTGTAATCTGTGGACTATCAGAGTGTTGATGAAACACAGTAATTGCATCGGGATTGAATACAACAGTCCCCATGCGCACTTTCCTCCATGGGAGTAATGTCTCAGACAATCTATTCCTTGATCGTTCCCTGGATCACCAGTAGTAGTTTCCGATGCACATCTAGAGGCAATCTGTAATCTGTGATCTATCAGAGTGTTGATGAAACACAGAAATTGCATCGGTATTGAGTACAACATTCACCATGCGCACTTTCCTTTATGGGTGTAATGTCTCAAACAGTCTACGCTTTGATCGTTCCCTGGAAGACCAGTAGTAGTTCCCGATGCACATGTGGAGGCATTCTGAAATCTGCGGACTATCTGAGTGTTGATGAAACACTGTAATTGCATCGGGATTGAATGCAACAGTCACCATGCGCACTTTCCTCCATGGGAGTAATGTCTCAAACAGTCTACGCTTTGATCGTTCCCAGGAAGACCAGTATTACTTTCCGACGCACATCTGTGGGCATTCTGTAATCTGTGGACTATCAGAGTGTTGATGAAACACAGAAATTGCATCGGGATTGAATACAACAGTCACCAGGCGCTATTTCCTCCATGGGAGTGATGTCTCAAACAGTGTACGCTTTGATAGTTTCCTGGAAGTCCAGTAGCAGTTTCCGATGCACATCTGGAGGCATTCTGTAATCTGTGGACTATCAGAGTGTTGATGAAACACTGATATTGCATCAGGATTGAATACAACAGTCACCATGCGCACCTACCTCCATGGGAGTAATGTCTCAAACAGTTTACTCTTTGATCGTTCCCTGGAAGACCAGTAGTAGTTTCCGATGCACATCTGGAGGCATTCTGTAATCTGTGGACTATCAGAGTGTTGATGAAACAAAGAAATTGCATCGGGATTGAATACAACAGTCACCATGCGCACTTTTCTCCATGGGAGTAATGTCTCAAGCAGTCTACACTTCGATCGTTCCCTAGAAGACCAGTAGTAGTTACCGATGCACATCAGGAGGCATTCTGTAAACTGAGGACTATCAGAGTGTTTATGAAACACAGAAATTGCATCGGGATTGAGTACAACAGTCACCATGCGCACTCTCCTCAATGGGAGTAATGTCTCAAACAGTATACGCTTTGATCATTCCCAGGAAGACCAGTATTAGTGTAAGACGCACATCTGGGGCATTCCGTAATCTGTGGACTATCAGAGTGTTGATGAAACAAAGAAATTGCACCGGGACAGAATACAACAGTCACCATGCGCAGTTTCCTCCATGGGAGTAATGTCTCAGATAGTCTACACTTCGATCGTTCCCAGGAAGACCAGTAGTAGTTTCCGATGCACATCTGGAGGAATTCTGTAATCTGAGGACCATCAGAGTGTTTATGAAACACAGAAATTGCATCGGGATTGAATTCAACAGTCACCATGCGCACTGTCCTCAATGGGAGTAATGTCTCAAACAGTCTACGCTTTGATCGTTCCCAGGAAGACCAGTATTACTTTCCGACGCACATCTGTGGGCATTCTGTAATCTGTGGACTATCTGAGTGTTGATGAAACACTGTAATTGCATCGGGATTGAATACAACAGTCACTATGCGCACTTTCCACCATGGGAGTAATGTCTCAATCAGTCTACGCTTTGATCGTTCCCTGGAAGACCAGTAGTAGTTCCGATTCACATCTGGAGGCATTCTGTAATCTGTGGACTATCTGAGTGTTGATGAAACACAGAAATTGCATCAGGATTGAATACAACAGTCACCAGGCGCTATAGCCTCAATGGGAGTAATGTCTCAAACAGTCTACGCTTTGATCGTTCCCTGGAAGGCCAGTAGTAGTTTCAAATGCACATCTGGACGCAATGTGTATACCTTGGACCTTCAAAGTGTTGATGAAACACAGAAATTGTTTCGGGATTGAATACAACAGTCACCATGCGCACTTTCCTCCATGGGAGTAATGTCTCAATCAGTCTACGCTTTGATCGTTCCCTGGAAGACCAGTAGTAGTTCCGATGCACATCTGGAGGCATTCTGTAATCTGTGGACTATCTGAGTGTTGATGAAACACAGAAATTGCATCGGGATTGAATACAACAGTCACCATGGGCAGTTTCCTCCATGGGAGTAATGTCTCAGACAGTCTACACTTCGATCGTTCCCTGGAAGACCAGTAGTAGTTTCCGATGCACATCTGGAGGAATTCTGTAATCTGAGGACTATCAGAGTGTTTATGAAACACAGAAATTGCATCGGGATTGAATACAACAGTCACCATGCGCACTCTCCTCAATGGGAGTAATGTCTCAAACAGTCTACGCTTTTATCGTTCCCAGGAAGACCAGTATTACTTTCCGACGCACATCTGTGGGCATTCTGTAATCTGTGGACTATCTGAGTGTTGATGAAACACAGAAATTGCATCTTGATTGAATACAACAGTCACCATGCGCACTTTCCTCCATGGGAGTGATATCTCAAACATTCTAAGCTTTGATCGTTCCCTGGAAGACCAGTAGTAGTTTCCGATGCACATCTGAAGGCATTCTGTAATCTGTGGACTATCAGAGTGTTGATGAAACACAGAAATTGCATCGGGATTGAATACAACAGTCACCAGGCGCTATTTCCTCCATGGGAGTAATGTCTCAAACAGTCTAAGCTTTTGATCGTTCCCTGGAACACCGGTAGTAGTTTCCGATGCACATCTGGAGGCATTCTGTAATCAGTGGACTATCAGAGTGTTGCTGAAACACAGAAATTGCATCGGGATTGAATACAACAGTCACCATCGGCACTTTCCTCCATGGGAGTAATGACTCAAGCAGTCTACGCTTAGATCATTTCCTGGAAGACCAGTAGTAGTTTCCGATGCACATCAGGAGGCATTCTGTAATCTGTGGACTATCAGAGTGTTGATGAAACACATTAATTGCATCGCGATTGAATACAACAGTCCCCATGCGCACTTTCCTAGATGGGAGTAATGTCTCAGACAATCTACGCCTTGATCGTTCCCTGGATCACCAGTAGTAGTTTCCGATGCACATCTGGAGGCAATCTGTAATCTGTGATCTATCAGAGTGTTGATGAAACACAGAAATTGCATCGGTATTGAATACAACATTCACAATGCGCACTTTCCTCCATGGGTGTAATGTCTCAAACAGTCTACGATTTGATCGTTCCCTGGAAGACCAGTAGTAGTTCCCGATGCACATGTGGAGGCATTCTGTAATCTGCGGACTATCTGAGTGTTGATGAAACACAGAAATTGCATCGGGATTGAATACAACAGTCACCATGCGCACTTTCCTCCATGGGAGTAATGTCTCAAACAGTCTAAGCTTTGATCGTTCCCGGGAAGGACAGTAGTAGTTTCAAATGCACATCTGGACGCAATCTGTATACCTTGGACCTTCAAAGTGTTGATGAAACACAGAAATTGCCTCGGGATTGAATACAATAGTCACCATGGGCACTTTCCTGCATGGGAGTAATGTCTCAATCAGTCTACGCTTTGATCGTTCCCTGGAAGACCAGTAGTAGTTCCGATGCACATCTGGAGGCATTCTGTAATCTGTGGACTATCTGAGTGTTGATGAAACACAGAAATTGCATCGGGATTGCATACAACAGTCACCATGCGCACTTTCGTTTATGGGAGTAATGTCTCAAACAATCTACGCTTTGATCGTTTCCTGGAAGACCAGTATTAGTTTACAATGCTCATCTGGAGGCCCTCTGTAATCTGTGGACTATCAGAGTGTTGATGAAACACAGAAATTGCATCGGTATTGAATACAACAGTCACCTTGCGCACTTAACTCCATGGGAGTAATGTCTCAAACAGTTTACTTTTTGATCGTTCCCTGGAAGACCAGTAGTAGTTTCCGATGCACATCTGGTGTCATTCTGTAATCTGTGGACTATCAGAGTGTTGATGAAACACTGTAATTGCATCGGGATTGAATACAACTGTCACTATGCGCACTTTCCACCATGGGAGTAA
This sequence comes from Schistocerca gregaria, assembly GCF_023897955.1. Classification (NCBI taxonomy): domain Eukaryota; kingdom Metazoa; phylum Arthropoda; class Insecta; order Orthoptera; family Acrididae; genus Schistocerca; species Schistocerca gregaria. The sequence continues at coordinate 54,813,252 of NC_064929.1, forward strand.
TGTCTCAAACAGTCTAAGCTTTGATCGTTCCCTGGAAGACCAGTAGTAGTTTACGATGCACATCTGGAGGCATTCTGTAATCTGTGGACTATCAGAGTGTTGATGAAACACAGAAATTGCATCAGGATTGAATACAACAGTCACCAGGCGCTATAGCCTCAATGGGAGTAATGTCATGTCTCAAACAGTCTACGATTTGATCGTTCCCTGGAAGGCCAGTAGTAGTTTCAAATGCACATCTGGACGCAATCTGTATACCTTGGACCTTCAAAGTGTTGATGAAACACAGAAATTGTTTCAGGATTGAATACAACAGTCACCATGCGCACCTTCCTCCATGGGAGTAATGTCTCAATCAGTCTACGCTTTGATCGTTCCCTGGAAGACCAGTAGTAGTTCCGATGCACATCTGGAGGCATTCTGTAATCTGTGGACTATCTGAGTGTTGATGAAACACAGAAATTGCATCGGGATTGAATACAACAGTCACCATGGGCAGTTTCCTCCATATGAGTAATGTCTCAGACAGTCTACACTTCGATCGTTCCCTGGAAGACCAGTAGTAGTTTCCGATGCACATCTCGAGGAATTCTGTAATCTGAGGACTATCAGAGTGTTTATGAAACACAGAAATTACCTCGGGATTGAAAACAACAGACACCATGCGCACTTTCCTCCATGGGAGTAATGTCTCAAACAGTCTAAGCTTTGATCGTTCCCTGGAAGACCAGTAGTAGTTTCCGATGCACATCTGAAGGCATTCTGTAATCTGTGGACTATCAGAGTGTTGATGAAACACAGAAATTGCATCGGGATTGAATACAACAGTCACCAGGCGCTATTTCCTCCATGTGAGTAATGTCTCAAACAGTGTAAGCTTTTGATCGTTCCCTGGGAGACAAGTAGTAGTTTCCGAAGCACATCTGGAGGCATTCTGTAATCCTTGGACCTTCAAAGTGTTGATGAAACACAGAAATTGCCTCGGGATTGAAAACAACAGACACCATGCGCACTTTCCTCCATGGGAGTAATGCCTCAAACAGTCTACGCTTTGATCGTTCCCTGGAAGACCGGTAGTAGTTTCCGATGCACATCTGGAGGCATTCTGTAATCTGTGGACTATCAGAGTGTTGATGAAACACAGAAATTGCATCGGGATTGAATACAACAGTCACCATGGGCACTTTCCTCCATGGGAGTAATATCTCAAACAGTCTAAGCTTTGATCGTTCCCTGGAAGTCCGGTAGTAGTTTCCCATGCACATCTGAAGGCATTCTGTAATCTGTGGACTATCAGAGTGTTGATGAAACACAGAAATTGCATCGGGATTGAATACAACAGTCACCAGGCGCTATTACCTCCATGGGAGTAATGTCTCATACAGTCTAAGTTTTTGATCGTTACCTGGGAGACAAGTAGTAGTTTCCGAAGCGCATCTGGAGGCATTCTGTAATCCTTGGACCTTCAAAGTGTTGATGAAACACAGAAATTGCCTCGGGATTGAATACAACAGACACCATGCGCATTTTCCTCCATGTGAGTAATGCCTCAAACAGTCTACGCTTTGATCGTTCCCTGGAAGACCAGTAGTAGTTTCCGATGCACATCTGGAGGCATTCTGTAATCTGTGGACTATCAGAGTGTTGATGAAACACAGTAATTGCATCGGGATTGAATACAACAGTCCCAATGCGCACTTTCCTCCATGGGAGTATTGTCTCAGACAATCTACGCCTTGATCGTTCCCTGGATCACCAGTAGTAGTTTCCGATGCGCATCTGGAGGCAATCTGTAATCTGTGATCTATCAGAGTGTTGATGAAACACAGAAATTGCATCGGTATTGAATACAACATTCACCATGCGCACTTTCCTTTATGGGTGTAATGTCTCAAACAGTCTACGCTTTGATCGTTCCCTGGAAGGCCGGTAGTAGTTCCCGATGCACATGTGGAGGCATTCTGTAATCTGCGGACTATCTGAGTGTTGATGAAACACTGTAATTGCATCGGGATTGAATGCAACAGTCACCATGCGCACTTTCCTCCATGGGAGTAATGTCTCAAACAGTCTAAGCTTTCATCGTTCCCTGGAAGACCAGTAGTAGTTTCCGATGCACATCTGGAGGCATTCTGTAATCTGTGGACTATCAGAGTGTTGATGAAACACAGAAATTGCATCAGGATTGAATACAACAGTCACCAGGCGCTATAGCCTCAATGGGAGTAATGTCTCAAACAGTCTACGCTTTGATCGTTCCCTGTATGGCCAGTAGTAGTTTCAAATGCACATCTGGACGCAATCTGTATACCTTGGACCTTCAAAGTGTTGATGAAACACAGAAATTGCCTCGGGATTGAATACAACAGTCACCATGCGCACTTTCCTCCATGGGAGTAATGTCTCAAGCAGTCTACACTTCGATCGTTCCCTGGAAGACCAGTAGTAGTTACCGATGCACATCAGGAGGCATTCTGTAAACTGAGGACTATCAGAGCGTTTACGAAACACAGAAATTGCATCGGGATTGAATACAACAGTCACCATGCGCACTCTCCTCAATGGGAGTAATGTCTCAAACAGTCTACGCTTTGATCGTTCCCAGGAAGACCGGTATTAGTTTCCGACGCACATCTGGGGCATTCTGTAATCTGTGGACTATCAGAGTGTTGATGAAACAAAGAAATTGCTTCGGGATTGAATACAACAGTCACCATGCGCAGTTTCCTCCATGGGAGTAATGTCTCAGACAGTCTACACTCCGATCGTTCCCTGGAAGACCAGTAGTAGTTTCCGATGCACATCTGGAGGAATTCTGTAATCTGAGGACTATCAGAGTGTTTATGAAACACAGAAATTGCATTGGGATTGAATACAACAGTCACCATGCGCACTCTCCTCAATGGGAGTGATGCCTCAAACAGTCTACGCTTTGATCGTTCCCAGGAAGACCAGTAGTAGTTTCCGATGCACATCTGAAGGCATTCTGTAATCTGTGGACTATCAGAGTGTTGATGAAACACAGAAATTGCATCGGGATTGAATACAACAGTCACCAGGCGCTATTTCCTCCATGGGAGTAATGTCTCAAACAGTCTAAGCTTTTGATCGTTCCCTGGGAGACAGGTAGTAGTTTCCGAAGCACATCTGGAGGCATTCTGTAATCCTTGGACCCTCAAAGTGTTGATGAAACAAAGAAATTGCCTCGGGATTGAATACAACAGACACCATCGGCACTTTCCTCCATGGGAGTAATGTCTCAAGCAGTCTACGCTTTGATCGTTTCCTGGAACACCAGTAGTAGTTTCCGATGCACATCAGGAGGCATTCTGTAATCTGTGGACTATCAGAGTGTTTATGAAACACAGAAATTGCATCGGGATTGAATACAACAGTCCCCATGCGCACTTTCCTCCATGAGAGTAATGTCTCAGACAATCTACGCCTTGATCGTTCCCTGGATCACCAGTAGTAGTTCCCGATGCACATGTGGAGGCATTCTGTAATCTGCGGACTATCTGAGTGTTGATGAAACACTGTAATTGCATCGGGATTGAATACAACAGTCACTATGCGCACTTTCCACCATGGGAGTAATGTCTCAATCAGTCTACGCTTTGATCGTTCCCTGGAAGACCAGTAGTAGTTCCGATGCACATCTGGAGGCATTCTGTAATCTGTGGACTATCTGAGTGTTGATGAAACACAGAAATTGCATCAGGATTGAATACAACAATCACCAGGCGCTATAGCCTCAATGGGAGTAATGTCTCAAACAGTCTACGCTTTGATCGTTCCCTGGAAGGCCAGTAGTAGTTTCAAATGCACATCTGGACGCAATCTGTATACCTTGGACCTTCAAAGTGTTGATGAAACACAGAAATTGTTTCGGGATTGAATACAACAGTCACCATGCGCACTTTCCTCCATGGGAGTAATGTCTCAATCAGTCTACGCTTTGATCGTTCCCTGGAAGACCAGTAGTAGTTCCGATGCACATCTGGAGGCATTCTGTAATCTGTGGACTATCTGAGTGTTGATGAAACACAGAAATTGCATCGGGATTGAATACAACAGTCACCATGGGCAGTTTCCTCCATGGGAGTAATGTCTCAGACAGTCTACACTTCGATCGTTCCCTGGAAGACCAGTAGTAGTTTCCGATGCACATCTGGAAGAATTCTGTAATCTGAGGACTATCAGAGTGTTTATGAAACACAGAAATTGCATCGGGATTGAATACAACAGTCACCATGCGCACTCTCCTCAATGGGAGTAATGTCTCAAACAGTCTACGCTTTTATCGTTCCCAGGAAGACCAGAATTACTTTCCGACGCACATCTGTGGGCATTCTGTAATCTGTGGACTATCAGAGTGTTGATGAAACACAGAAATTGCATCGGGATTGAATACAACAGTCACCATCGTCACTTTCCTCCATGGGAGTAATGTCTCAAGCAGTCTACGCTTTGATCATTTCCTGGAAGACCAGTAGTAGTTTCCGATGCACATCAGGAGGCATTCTGTAATCTGTGGACTATCAGAGTGTTGATGAAACACATTAATTGCATCGGGATTGAATACAACAGTCCCCATGCGCACTTTCCTAGATGGGAGTAATGTCTCAGACAATCTACGCCTTGATCGTTCCCTGGATCACCAGTAGTAGTTTCCGATGCACATCTGGAGGCAATCTGTAATCTGTGATCTATCAGAGTGTTGATGAAACACAGAAATTGCATCGGTATTGAATACAACATTCACCATGCGCACTTTCCTCCATGGGTGTAATGTCTCAATCAGTCTACGCTTTGATCGTTCCCTGGAAGACCAGTAGTAGTTCCGATGCACATCTGGAGGCATTCTGTAATCTGTGGACTATCTGAGTGTTGATGAAACACAGAAATTGCATCGGGATCGCATACAACAGTCACCATGCGCACTTTCGTTTATGGGAGTAATGTCTCAAACAATCTACGCTTTGATCGTTTCCTGGAAGACCAGTATTAGTTTACAATGCTCATCTGGAGGCCCTCTGTAATCTGTGGACTATCAGAGTGTTGATGAAACACAGAAATTGAATCGGTATTGAATACAACAGTCACCATGCGCAATTAACTCCATGGGAGTAATGTCTCAAACAGTTTACTTTTTGATCGTTCCCTGGAAGACCAGTAGTAGTTTCCGATGCACATCTGGTGTCATTCTGTAATCTGTGGACTATCAGAGTGTTGATGAAACACTGTAATTGCATCGGGATTGAATACAACTGTCACTATGCGCACTTTCCACCATGGGAGTAATGTCTCAAACAGTCTAAGCTTTGATCGTTCCCTGGAAGACCAGTAGTAGTTTCCGATGCACATCTGGAGGCATTCTGTAATCTGTGGACTATCAGAGTGTTGATGAAACACAGAAATTGCATCAGGATTGAATACAACAGTCACCAGGCGCTATAGCCTCAATGGGAGTAATGTCTCAAACAGTCTACGCTTTGATCGTTCCCTGGAAGGCCAGTAGTAGTTTCAAATGCACATCTGGACGCAATCTGTATACCTTGGAACTTCAAAGTGTTGATGAAACACAGAAATTGTTTCGGGATTGAATACAACAGTCACCATGCGCACTCTCCTCAATGGGAGTAATGTCTTAAACAGTATACGCTTTGATCGTTCCCAGGAAGACCAGTATTAGTTTAAGACGCACATCTGGGGCATTATGTAATCTGTGGACTATCAGAGTGTTGATGAAACAAAGAAATTGCACCGGGATTGAATACAACAGTCACCATGCGCAGTTTCCTCCATGGGAGTAATGTCTCAGATAGTCTACACTTCGATCGTTCCCTGGAAGACCAGTAGTAGTTTCCGATGCACATCTGGAGGAATTCTGTAATCTGAGGACCATCAGAGTGTTTATGAAACACAGAAATTGCATCGGGATTGAATACAACAGTCACCATGCGCACTCTCCTCAATGGGAGTAATGTCTCAACCAGTCTACGCTTTGATCGTTCCCTGGAAGACCAGTACTAGTTCCGATGCACATCTGGAGGCATTCTGTAATCTGTGGACTATCTGAGTGTTGATGAAACACAGAAATTGCATCGGGATTGCATACAACAGTCACCATGCGCACTTTCCTTTATGGGAGTAATATCTCAAACAATCTACGCTTTGATCGTTTCCTGGAAGACCAGTAGTAGTTTCCGATGCACATCTGGAGGCATTCTGTAATCTGTGGACTATCAGAGTGTTGATGAAACACAGAAATTGCATCGGGATTGAATACAACAGTCACCATGCGCACTTTCCTTTATGGGTGTAATGTCTCAAACAGTCTACGCTTTGATCGTTCCCTGGAAGGCCAGTAGTAGTTCCCGATGCACATGTGGAGGCATTCTGTAATCTGCGGACTATCAGAGTGTTGATGAAACACAGAAATTGCATCGGGATTGAATACAGCAGTCACCATGGGCACTTTCCTCCATGGGAGTAATATCTCAAACAGTCTAAGCTTTGATCGTTCCCTGGAAGACCGGTAGTAGTTTCCCATGCACATCTGAAGGCATTCTGTAATCTGTGGACTATCAGAGTGTTGATGAAACACAGAAATTGCATCGGGATTGAATACAACAGTCACCAGGCGCTATTACCTCCATGGGAGTAATGTCTCATACAGTCTAAGTTTTTGATCGTTACCTGGGAGACAAGTAGTAGTTTCCGAAGCGCATCTGGAGGCATTCTGTAATCCTTGGACCTTCAAAGTGTTGATGAAACACAGAAATTGCCTCGGGATTGAATACAACAGACACCATGCGCATTTTCCTCCATGTGAGTAATGCCTCAAACAGTCTACGCTTTGATCGTTCCCTGGAAGACCAGTAGTAGTTTCCGATGCACATCTGGAGGCATTCTGTAATCTGTGGACTATCAGAGTGTTGATGAAACACAGTAATTGCATCGGGATTGAATACAACAGTCCCAATGCGCACTTTCCTCCATGGGAGTATTGTCTCAGACAATCTACGCCTTGATCGTTCCCTGGATCACCAGTAGTAGTTTCTGATGCGCATCTGGAGGCAATCTGTAATCTGTGATCTATCAGAGTGTTGATGAAACACAGAAATTGCATCGGTATTGAATACAACATTCACCATGCGCACTTTCCTTTATGGGTGTAATGTCTCAAACAGTCTACGCTTTGATCGTTCCCTGGAAGGCCAGTAGTAGTTCCCGATGCACATGTGGAGGCATTCTGTAATCTGCGGACTATCTGAGTGTTGATGAAACACTGTAATTGCATCGGGATTGAATGCAACAGTCACCATGCGCACTTTCCTCCATGGGAGTAATGTCTCAAACAGTCTAAGCTTTCATCGTTCCCTGGAAGACCAGTAGTAGTTTCCGATGCACATCTGGAGGCATTCTGTAATCTGTGGACTATCAGAGTGTTGATGAAACACAGAAATTGCATCAGGATTGAATACAACAGTCACCAGGCGCTATAGCCTCAATGGGAGTAATGTCTCAAACAGTCTACGCTTTGATCGTTCCCTGTATGGCCAGTAGTAGTTTCAAATGCACATCTGGACGCAATCTGTATACCTTGGACCTTCAAAGTGTTGATGAAACACAGAAATTGCCTCGGGATTGAATACAACAGTCACCATGCGCACTTTCCTCCATGGGAGTAATGTCTCAAGCAGTCTACACTTCGATCGTTCCCTGGAAGACCAGTAGTAGTTACCGATGCACATCAGGAGGCATTCTGTAAACTGAGGACTATCAGAGCGTTTACGAAACACAGAAATTGCATCGGGATTGAATACAACAGTCACCATGCGCACTCTCCTCAATGGGAGTAATGTCTCAAACAGTCTACGCTTTGATCGTTCCCAGGAAGACCGGTATTAGTTTCCGACGCACATCTGGGGCATTCTGTAATCTGTGGACTATCAGAGTGTTGATGAAACAAAGAAATTGCATCGGGATTGAATACAACAGTCACCATGCGCAGTTTCCTCCATGGGAGCAATGTCTCAGACAGTCTACACTCCGATCGTTCCCTGGAAGACCAGTAGTAGTTTCCGATGCACATCTGGAGGAATTCTGTAATCTGAGGACTATCAGAGTGTTTATGAAACACAGAAATTGCATTGGGATTGAATACAACAGTCACCATGCGCACTCTCCTCAATGGGAGTGATGCCTCAAACAGTCTACGCTTTGATCGTTCCCAGGAAGACCAGTAGTAGTTTCCGATGCACATCTGAAGGCATTCTGTAATCTGTGGACTATCAGAGTGTTGATGAAACACAGAAATTGCATCGGGATTGAATACAACAGTCACCAGGCGCTATTTCCTCCATGGGAGTAATGTCTCAAACAGTCTAAGCTTTTGATCGTTCCCTGGGAGACAGGTAGTAGTTTCCGAAGCACATCTGGAGGCATTCTGTAATCCTTGGACCCTCAAAGTGTTGATGAAACAAAGAAATTGCCTCGGGATTGAATACAACAGACACCATCGGCACTTTCCTCCATGGGAGTAATGTCTCAAGCAGTCTACGCTTTGATCGTTTCCTGGAACACCAGTAGTAGTTTCCGATGCACATCAGGAGGCATTCTGTAATCTGTGGACTATCAGAGTGTTTATGAAACACAGAAATTGCATCGGGATTGAATACAACAGTCCCCATGCGCACTTTCCTCCATGAGAGTAATGTCTCAGACAATCTACGCCTTGATCGTTCCCTGGATCACCAGTAGTAGTTCCCGATGCACATGTGGAGGCATTCTGTAATCTGCGGACTATCTGAGTGTTGATGAAACACTGTAATTGCATCGGGATTGAATACAACAGTCACTATGCGCACTTTCCACCATGGGAGTAATGTCTCAATCAGTCTACGCTTTGATCGTTCCCTGGAAGACCAGTAGTAGTTCCGATGCACATCTGGAGGCATTCTGTAATCTGTGGACTATCTGAGTGTTGATGAAACACAGAAATTGCATCAGGATTGAATACAACAATCACCAGGCGCTATAGCCTCAATGGGAGTAATGTCTCAAACAGTCTACGCTTTGATCGTTCCCTGGAAGGCCAGTAGTAGTTTCAAATGCACATCTGGACGCAATCTGTATACCTTGGACCTTCAAAGTGTTGATGAAACACAGAAATTGTTTCGGGATTGAATACAACAGTCACCATGCGCACTTTCCTCCATGGGAGTAATGTCTCAATCAGTCTACGCTTTGATCGTTCCCTGGAAGACCAGTAGTAGTTCCGATGCACATCTGGAGGCATTCTGTAATCTGTGGACTATCTGAGTGTTGATGAAACACAGAAATTGCATCGGGATTGAATACAACAGTCACCATGGGCAGTTTCCTCCATGGGAGTAATGTCTCAGACAGTCTACACTTCGATCGTTCCCTGGAAGACCAGTAGTAGTTTCCGATGCACATCTGGAAGAATTCTGTAATCTGAGGACTATCAGAGTGTTTATGAAACACAGAAATTGCATCGGGATTGAATACAACAGTCACCATGCGCACTCTCCTCAATGGGAGTAATGTCTCAAACAGTCTACGCTTTTATCGTTCCCAGGAAGACCAGAATTACTTTCCGACGCACATCTGTGGGCATTCTGTAATCTGTGGACTATCTGAGTGTTGATGAAACACAGAAATTGCATCTTGATTGAATACAACAGTCACCATGCGCACTTTCCTCCATGGGAGTGATATCTCAAACATTCTAAGATTTGATCGTTCCCTGGAAGACCAGTAGTAGTTTCCGATGCACATCTGAAGGCATTCTGTAATCTGTGGACTATCAGAGTGTTGATGAAACACAGAAATTGCATCGGGATTGAATACAACAGTCACCAGGCGCTATTTCCTCCATGGGAGTAATGTCTCAAACAGTCTAAGCTTTTGATCGTTCCCTGGGAGACAAGTAGTAGTTTCCGAAGCACATCTATAGGCATTCTGTAATCCTTGGACCTTCAAAGTGTTGATGAAACACAGAAATTGCCTCGGGATTGAATACAACAGACACCATGCGCACTTTCCTCCATGGGAGTAATGCCTCAAACAGTCTACGCTTTGATCGTTCCCTGGAACACCGGTAGTAGTTTCCGATGCACATCTGGAGGCATTCTGTAATCTGTGGACTATCAGAGTGTTGATGAAACACAGAAATTGCATCGGGATTGAATACAACAGTCACCATCGTCACTTTCCTCCATGGGAGTAATGTCTCAAGCAGTCTACGCTTTGATCATTTCCTGGAAGACCAGTAGTAGTTTCCGATGCACATCAGGAGGCATTCTGTAATCTGTGGACTATCAGAGTGTTGATGAAACACATTAATTGCATCGGGATTGAATACAACAGTCCCCATGCGCACTTTCCTAGATGGGAGTAATGTCTCAGACAATCTACGCCTTGATCGTTCCCTGGATCACCAGTAGTAGTTTCCGATGCACATCTGGAGGCAATCTGTAATCTGTGATCTATCAGAGTGTTGATGAAACACAGAAATTGCATCGGTATTGAATACAACATTCACCATGCGCACTTTCCTCCATGGGTGTAATGTCTCAATCAGTCTACGCTTTGATCGTTCCCTGGAAGACCAGTAGTAGTTCCGATGCACATCTGGAGGCATTCTGTAATCTGTGGACTATCTGAGTGTTGATGAAACACAGAAATTGCATCGGGATCGCATACAACAGTCACCATGCGCACTTTCGTTTATGGGAGTAATGTCTCAAACAATCTACGCTTTGATCGTTTCCTGGAAGACCAGTATTAGTTTACAATGCTCATCTGGAGGCCCTCTGTAATCTGTGGACTATCAGAGTGTTGATGAAACACAGAAATTGAATCGGTATTGAATACAACAGTCTCCATGCGCAATTAACTCCATGGGAGTAATGTCTCAAACAGTTTACTTTTTGATCGTTCCCTGGAAGACCAGTAGTAGTTTCCGATGCACATCTGGTGTCATTCTGTAATCTGTGGACTATCAGAGTGTTGATGAAACACTGTAATTGCATCGGGATTGAATACAACTGTCACTATGCGCACTTTCCACCATGGGAGTAATGTCTCAAACAGTCTAAGCTTTGATCGTTCCCTGGAAGACCAGTAGTAGTTTCCGATGCACATCTGGAGGCATTCTGTAATCTGTGGACTATCAGAGTGTTGATGAAACACAGAAATTGCATCAGGATTGAATACAACAGTCACCAGGCGCTATAGCCTCAATGGGAGTAATGTCTCAAACAGTCTACGCTTTGATCGTTCCCTGGAAGGCCAGTAGTAGTTTCAAATGCACATCTGGACGCAATCTGTATACCTTGGACCTTCAAAGTGTTGATGAAACACAGAAATTGTTTCGGGATTGAATACAACAGTCACCATGCGCACTCTCCTCAATGGGAGTAATGTCTTAAACAGTATACGCTTTGATCGTTCCCAGGAAGACCAGTATTAGTTTAAGACGCACATCTGGGGCATTATGTAATCTGTGGACTATCAGAGTGTTGATGAAACAAAGAAATTGCACCGGGATTGAATACAACAGTCACCATGCGCAGTTTCCTCCATGGGAGTAATGTCTCAGATAGTCTACACTTCGATCGTTCCCTGGAAGACCAGTAGTAGTTTCCGATGCACATCTGGAGGAATTCTGTAATCTGAGGACCATCAGAGTGTTTATGAAACACAGAAATTGCATCGGGATTGAATACAACAGTCACCATGCGCACTCTCCTCAATGGGAGTAATGTCTCAAACAGTCTACGCTTTGATCGTTCCCAGGAAGACCAGTATTACTTTCCGACGCACATCTGTGGGCATTCTGTAATCTGTGGACTATCTGAGTGTTGATGAACACAGAAATTGCATCTTGATTGAATACAACAGTCACCATGCGCACTTTCCTCCATGGGAGTAATATCTCAAACATTCTAAGCTTTGATCGTTCCCTGGAAGACCAGTAGTAGTTTCCGATGCACATCTGAAGGCATTCTGTAATCTGTGGACTATCAGAGTGTTGATGAAACACAGAAATTGCATCGGGATTGAATACATCAGTCACCAGGCGCTATTTCCTCCATGGGAGTAATGTCTCAAACAGTGTAAGCTTTTGATCGTTCCCTGGGAGACAAGTAGTAGTTTCCGAAGCACATCTGGAGGCATTCTGTAATCCTTGGACCTTCAAAGTGTTGATGAAACACAGAAATTGCCTCGGGATTGAAAACAACAGACACCATGCGCACTTTCCTCCATGGGAGTAATGCCTCAAACAGTCTACGCTTTGATCGTTCCCTGGAAGACCGGTAGTAGTTTCCGATGCACATCTGGAGGCATTCTGTAATCTGTGGACTATCAGAGTGTTGATGAAACACAGAAATTGCATCGGGATTGAATACAACAGTCACCATCGGCACTTTCCTCCATGGGAGTAATGTCTCAAGCAGTCTACGCTTTGATCATTTCCTGGAAGACCAGTAGTAGTTTCCGATGCACATCTGGAGGCAATCTGTAATCTGTGATCTATCAGAGTGTTGATGAAACACAGAAATTGCATCGGTATTGAATACAACATTCACCATGCGCACTTTCCTCCATGGGTGTAATGTCTCAAACAGTCTACGCTTTGATCGTTCCCTGGAAGACCAGTAGTAGTTCCCGATGCACATGTGGAGGCATTCTGTAATCTGCGGACTATCTGAGTGTTGATGAAACACAGAAATTGCATCGGGATTGAATACAACAGTCACCATGCGCACTTTCCTCCATGGGAGTAATGTCTCAAACAGTCTAAGCTTTGATCGTTCCCTGGAAGGCCAGTAGTAGTTTCAAATGCACATCTGGACGCAATCTGTATACCTTGGACCTTCAAAGTGTTGATGAAACACAGAAATTGCCTCGGGATTGAATACAACAGTCACCTTGCGCACTTTCCTCCATGGGAGTAATGTCTCAATCAGTCTACGCTTTGATCGTTCCCTGGAAGACCAGTAGTAGTTCCGATGCACATCTGGAGGCATTGTGTAATCTGTGGACTATCTGAGTGTTGATGAAACACAGAAATTGCATCGGGATTGCATACAACAGTCACCATGCGCACTTTCGTTTATGGGAGTAATGTCTCAAACAATCCTCGCTTTGATCGTTTCCTGGAAGACCAGTAGTAGTTTCCGATGCACATCTGGAGGCCCTCTGTAATCTGTGGACTATCAGAGTGTTGATGAAACACAGAAATTGCATCGGGATTGAATACAACAGTCACCATGCGCACTTAACTCCATGCGAGTAATGTCTCAAACAGTTTACTCTTTGATCGTTCCCTGGAAAACCAGTAGTAGTTTCCGATGCACATCTGGAGGCAATCTGTAATCTGTGATCTATCAGAGTGTTGATGAAACACAGAAATTGCATCGGTATTGAATACAGCATTCACCATGCGCTCTTTCCTTCATGGGTGTAATGTCTCAAACAGTCTACGCTTTGATCGTTCCCTGGAAGACCAGTAGTAGTTCCCGATGCACATGTGGAGGCATTCTGTAATCTGCGGACTATCTGAGTGTTGATGAAACACAGAAATTGCATCGGGATTGAATACAACAGTCACCATGCGCGCTTTCCTCCATGGGAGTAATGTCTCAAACAGTCTAAGCTTTGATCGTTCCCTGGAAGGCCAGTAGTAGTTTCAAATGCACATCTGTACGCAATCTGTATACCTTGGACCTTCAAAGTGTTGATGAAACACAGAAATTGCCTCGTGATTGAATACAACAGTCACCATGCGCACTTTCCTCCATGGGAGTAATGTCTCAACCAGTCTACGCTTTGATCGTTCCCTGGAAGACCAGTACTAGTTCCGATGCACATCTGGAGGCATTCTGTAATCTGTGGACTATCTGAGTGTTGATGAAACACAGAAATTGCATCGGGATTGCATACAACAGTCACCATGCGCACTTTCCTTTATGGGAGTAATATCTCAAACAATCTACGCTTTGATCGTTTCCTGGAAGACCAGTAGTAGTTTCCGATGCACATCTGGAGGCATTCTGTAATCTGTGGACTATCAGAGTGTTGATGAAACACAGAAATTGCATCGGGATTGAATACAACAGTCACCATGCGCACTTTCCTTTATGGGTGTAATGTCTCAAACAGTCTACGCTTTGATCGTTCCCTGGAAGGCCAGTAGTAGTTCCCGATGCACATGTGGAGGCATTCTGTAATCTGCGGACTATCAGAGTGTTGATGAAACACAGAAATTGCATCGGGATTGAATACAACAGTCACCATGGGCACTTTCCTCCATGGGAGTAATATCTCAAACAGTCTAAGCTTTGATCGTTCCCTGGAAGACCGGTAGTAGTTTCCCATGCACATCTGAAGGCATTCTGTAATCTGTGGACTATCAGAGTGTTGATGAAACACAGAAATTGCATCGGGATTGAATACAACAGTCACCAGGCGCTATTACCTCCATGGGAGTAATGTCTCATACAGTCTAAGTTTTTGATCGTTACCTGGGAGACAAGTAGTAGTTTCCGAAGCGCATCTGGAGGCATTCTGTAATCCTTGGACCTTCAAAGTGTTGATGAAACACAGAAATTGCCTCGGGATTGAATACAACAGACACCATGCGCATTTTCCTCCATGTGAGTAATGCCTCAAACAGTCTACGCTTTGATCGTTCCCTGGAAGACCAGTAGTAGTTTCCGATGCACATCTGGAGGCATTCTGTAATCTGTGGACTATCAGAGTGTTGATGAAACACAGTAATTGCATCGGGATTGAATACAACAGTCCCAATGCGCACTTTCCTCCATGGGAGTATTGTCTCAGACAATCTACGCCTTGATCGTTCCCTGGATCACCAGTAGTAGTTTCCGATGCGCATCTGGAGGCAATCTGTAATCTGTGATCTATCAGAGTGTTGATGAAACACAGAAATTGCATCGGTATTGAATACAACATTCACCATGCGCACTTTCCTTTATGGGTGTAATGTCTCAAACAGTCTACGCTTTGATCGTTCCCTGGAAGGCCAGTAGTAGTTCCCGATGCACATGTGGAGGCATTCTGTAATCTGCGGACTATCTGAGTGTTGATGAAACACTGTAATTGCATCGGGATTGAATGCAACAGTCACCATGCGCACTTTCCTCCATGGGAGTAATGTCTCAAACAGTCTAAGCTTTCATCGTTCCCTGGAAGACCAGTAGTAGTTTCCGATGCACATCTGGAGGCATTCTGTAATCTGTGGACTATCAGAGTGTTGATGAAACACAGAAATTGCATCAGGATTGAATACAACAGTCACCAGGCGCTATAGCCTCAATGGGAGTAATGTCTCAAACAGTCTACGCTTTGATCGTTCCCTGTATGGCCAGTAGTAGTTTCAAATGCACATCTGGACGCAATCTGTATACCTTGGACCTTCAAAGTGTTGATGAAACACAGAAATTGCCTCGGGATTGAATACAACAGTCACCATGCGCACTTTCCTCCATGGGAGTAATGTCTCAAGCAGTCTACACTTCGATCGTTCCCTGGAAGACCAGTAGTAGTTACCGATGCACATCAGGAGGCATTCTGTA
Source organism: Schistocerca gregaria (assembly GCF_023897955.1). Lineage (NCBI taxonomy): Eukaryota > Metazoa > Arthropoda > Insecta > Orthoptera > Acrididae > Schistocerca > Schistocerca gregaria. Next base: position 54,828,890 of record NC_064929.1, read on the forward strand.
AACTGAGGACTATCAGAGCGTTTACGAAACACAGAAATTGCATCGGGATTGAATACAACAGTCACCATGCGCACTCTCCTCAATGGGAGTAATGTCTCAAACAGTCTACGCTTTGATCGTTCCCAGGAAGACCGGTATTAGTTTCCGACGCACATCTGGGGCATTCTGTAATCTGTGGACTATCAGAGTGTTGATGAAACAAAGAAATTGCATCGGGATTGAATACAACAGTCACCATGCGCAGTTTCCTCCATGGGAGTAATGTCTCAGACAGTCTAAGCTTTTGATCGTTCCCTGGGAGACAGGTAGTAGTTTCCGAAGCACATCTGGAGGCATTCTGTAATCCTTGGACCCTCAAAGTGTTGATGAAACAAAGAAATTGCCTCGGGATTGAATACAACAGACACCATCGGCACTTTCCTCCATGGGAGTAATGTCTCAAGCAGTCTACGCTTTGATCGTTTCCTGGAACACCAGTAGTAGTTTCCGATGCACATCAGGAGGCATTCTGTAATCTGTGGACTATCAGAGTGTTTATGAAACACAGAAATTGCATCGTTATTGAATACAACAGTCCCCATGCGCACTTTCCTCCATGAGAGTAATGTCTCAGACAATCTACGCCTTGATCGTTCCCTGGATCACCAGTAGTAGTTCCCGATGCACATGTGGAGGCATTCTGTAATCTGCGGACTATCTGAGTGTTGATGAAACACTGTAATTGCATCGGGATTGAATACAACAGTCACTATGCGCACTTTCCACCATGGGAGTAATGTCTCAATCAGTCTACGCTTTGATCGTTCCCTGGAAGACCAGTAGTAGTTCCGATGCACATCTGGAGGCATTCTGTAATCTGTGGACTATCTGAGTGTTGATGAAACACAGAAATTGCATCAGGATTGAATACAACAATCACCAGGCGCTATAGCCTCAATGGGAGTAATGTCTCAAATAGTCTACGCTTTGATCGTTCCCTGGAAGGCCAGTAGTAGTTTCAAATGCACATCTGGACGCAATCTGTATACCTTGGACCTTCAAAGTGTTGATGAAACACAGAAATTGTTTCGGGATTGAATACAACAGTCACCATGCGCACTTTCCTCCATGGGAGTAATGTCTCAATCAGTCTACGCTTTGATCGTTCCCTGGAAGACCAGTAGTAGTTCCGATGCACATCTGGAGGCATTCTGTAATCTGTGGACTATCTGAGTGTTGATGAAACACAGAAATTGCATCGGGATTGAATACAACAGTCACCATGGGCAGTTTCCTCCATGGGAGTAATGTCTCAGACAGTCTACACTTCGATCGTTCCCTGGAAGACCAGTAGTAGTTTCCGATGCACATCTGGAAGAATTCTGTAATCTGAGGACTATCAGAGTGTTTATGAAACACAGAAATTGCATCGGGATTGAATACAACAGTCACCATGCGCACTCTCCTCAATGGGAGTAATGTCTCAAACAGTCTACGCTTTTATCGTTCCCAGGAAGACCAGAATTACTTTCCGACGCACATCTGTGGGCATTCTGTAATCTGTGGACTATCTGAGTGTTGATGAAACACAGAAATTGCATCTTGATTGAATACAACAGTCACCATGCGCACTTTCCTCCATGGGAGTGATATCTCAAACATTCTAAGATTTGATCGTTCCCTGGAAGACCAGTAGTAGTTTCCGATGCACATCTGAAGGCATTCTGTAATCTGTGGACTATCAGAGTGTTGATGAAACACAGAAATTGCATCGGGATTGAATACAACAGTCACCAGGCGCTATTTCCTCCATGGGAGTAATGTCTCAAACAGTCTAAGCTTTTGATCGTTCCCTGGGAGACAAGTAGTAGTTTCCGAAGCACATCTATAGGCATTCTGTAATCCTTGGACCTTCAAAGTGTTGATGAAACACAGAAATTGCCTCGGGATTGAATACAACAGACACCATGCGCACTTTCCTCCATGGGAGTAATGCCTCAAACAGTCTACGCTTTGATCGTTCCCTGGAACACCGGTAGTAGTTTCCGATGCACATCTGGAGGCATTCTGTAATCTGTGGACTATCAGAGTGTTGATGAAACACAGAAATTGCATCGGGATTGAATACAACAGTCACCATCGTCACTTTCCTCCATGGGAGTAATGTCTCAAGCAGTCTACGCTTTGATCATTTCCTGGAAGACCAGTAGTAGTTTCCGATGCACATCAGGAGGCATTCTGTAATCTGTGGACTATCAGAGTGTTGATGAAACACATTAATTGCATCGGGATTGAATACAACAGTCCCCATGCGCACTTTCCTAGATGGGAGTAATGTCTCAGACAATCTACGCCTTGATCGTTCCCTGGATCACCAGTAGTAGTTTCCGATGCACATCTGGAGGCAATCTGTAATCTGTGATCTATCAGAGTGTTGATGAAACACAGAAATTGCATCGGTATTGAATACAACATTCACCATGCGCACTTTCCTCCATGGGTGTAATGTCTCAATCAGTCTACGCTTTGATCGTTCCCTGGAAGACCAGTAGTAGTTCCGATGCACATCTGGAGGCATTCTGTAATCTGTGGACTATCTGAGTGTTGATGAAACACAGAAATTGCATCGGGATCGCATACAACAGTCACCATGCGCACTTTCGTTTATGGGAGTAATGTCTCAAACAATCTACGCTTTGATCGTTTCCTGGAAGACCAGTATTAGTTTACAATGCTCATCTGGAGGCCCTCTGTAATCTGTGGACTATCAGAGTGTTGATGAAACACAGAAATTGAATCGGTATTGAATACAACAGTCACCATGCGCAATTAACTCCATGGGAGTAATGTCTCAAACAGTTTACTTTTTGATCGTTCCCTGGAAGACCAGTAGTAGTTTCCGATGCACATCTGGTGTCATTCTGTAATCTGTGGACTATCAGAGTGTTGATGAAACACTGTAATTGCATCGGGATTGAATACAACTGTCACTATGCGCACTTTCCACCATGGGAGTAATGTCTCAAACAGTCTAAGCTTTGATCGTTCCCTGGAAGACCAGTAGTAGTTTCCGATGCACATCTGGAGGCATTCTGTAATCTGTGGACTATCAGAGTGTTGATGAAACACAGAAATTGCATCAGGATTGAATACAACAGTCACCAGGCGCTATAGCCTCAATGGGAGTAATGTCTCAAACAGTCTACGCTTTGATCGTTCCCTGGAAGGCCAGTAGTAGTTTCAAATGCACATCTGGACGCAATCTGTATACCTTGGACCTTCAAAGTGTTGATGAAACACAGAAATTGTTTCGGGATTGAATACAACAGTCACCATGCGCACTCTCCTCAATGGGAGTAATGTCTTAAACAGTATACGCTTTGATCGTTCCCAGGAAGACCAGTATTAGTTTAAGACGCACATCTGGGGCATTATGTAATCTGTGGACTATCAGAGTGTTGATGAAACAAAGAAATTGCACCGGGATTGAATACAACAGTCACCATGCGCAGTTTCCTCCATGGGAGTAATGTCTCAGATAGTCTACACTTCGATCGTTCCCTGGAAGACCAGTAGTAGTTTCCGATGCACATCTGGAGGAATTCTGTAATCTGAGGACCATCAGAGTGTTTATGAAACACAGAAATTGCATCGGGATTGAATACAACAGTCACCATGCGCACTCTCCTCAATGGGAGTAATGTCTCAAACAGTCTACGCTTTGATCGTTCCCAGGAAGACCAGTATTACTTTCCGACGCACATCTGTGGGCATTCTGTAATCTGTGGACTATCTGAGTGTTGATGAACACAGAAATTGCATCTTGATTGAATACAACAGTCACCATGCGCACTTTCCTCCATGGGAGTAATATCTCAAACATTCTAAGCTTTGATCGTTCCCTGGAAGACCAGTAGTAGTTTCCGATGCACATCTGAAGGCATTCTGTAATCTGTGGACTATCAGAGTGTTGATGAAACACAGAAATTGCATCGGGATTGAATACATCAGTCACCAGGCGCTATTTCCTCCATGGGAGTAATGTCTCAAACAGTGTAAGCTTTTGATCGTTCCCTGGGAGACAAGTAGTAGTTTCCGAAGCACATCTGGAGGCATTCTGTAATCCTTGGACCTTCAAAGTGTTGATGAAACACAGAAATTGCCTCGGGATTGAAAACAACAGACACCATGCGCACTTTCCTCCATGGGAGTAATGCCTCAAACAGTCTACGCTTTGATCGTTCCCTGGAAGACCGGTAGTAGTTTCCGATGCACATCTGGAGGCATTCTGTAATCTGTGGACTATCAGAGTGTTGATGAAACACAGAAATTGCATCGGGATTGAATACAACAGTCACCATCGGCACTTTCCTCCATGGGAGTAATGTCTCAAGCGGTCTACGCTTTGATCATTTCCTGGAAGACCAGTAGTAGTTTCCGATGCACATCAGGAGGCATTCTGTAATCTGTGGACTATCAGAGTGTTGATGAAACACATTAATTGCATCGGGATTGAATACAACAGTCCCCATGCTCACTTTCCTAGATGGGAGTAATGTCTCAGACAATCTACGCCTTGATCGTTCCGTGGATCACCAGTAGTAGTTTCCGATGCACATCTGGAGGCAATCTGTAATCTGTGATCTATCAGAGTGTTGATGAAACACAGAAATTGCATCGGTATTGAATACAACATTCACCATGCGCACTTTCCTCCATGGGTGTAATGTCTCAAACAGTCTACGCTTTGATCGTTCCCTGGAAGACCAGTAGTAGTTCCGATGCACATCTGGAGGCATTCTGTAATCTGTGGACTATCTGAGTGTTGATGAAACACAGAAATTGCATCGGGATTGCATACAACAGTCACCATGCGCACTTTCGTTTATGGGAGTAATGTCTCAAACAATCTACGCTTTGATCGTTTCCTGGAAGACCAGTAGTAGTTTCCGATGCACATCTGGAGGCCCTCTGTAATCTGTGGACTATCAGAGTGTTGATGAAACACAGAAATTGCATCGGGATTGAATACAACAGTCACCATGCGCACTTAACTCCATGCGAGTAATGTCTCAAACAGTTTACTCTTTGATCGTTCCCTGGAAAACCAGTAGTAGTTTCCGATGCACATCTGGAGGCAATCTGTAATCTGTGATCTATCAGAGTGTTGATGAAACACAGAAATTGCATCGGTATTGAATACAGCATTCACCATGCGCTCTTTCCTTCATGGGTGTAATGTCTCAAACAGTCTACGCTTTGATCGTTCCCTGGAAGACCAGTAGTAGTTCCCGATGCACATGTGGAGGCATTCTGTAATCTGCGGACTATCTGAGTGTTGATGAAACACAGAAATTGCATCGGGATTGAATACAACAGTCACCATGCGCGCTTTCCTCCATGGGAGTAATGTCTCAAACAGTCTAAGCTTTGATCGTTCCCTGGAAGGCCAGTAGTAGTTTCAAATGCACATCTGGACGCAATCTGTATACCTTGGACCTTCAAAGTGTTGATGAAACACAGAAATTGCCTCGTGATTGAATACAACAGTCACCATGCGCACTTTCCTCCATGGGAGTAATGTCTCAACCAGTCTACGCTTTGATCGTTCCCTGGAAGACCAGTACTAGTTCCGATGCACATCTGGAGGCATTCTGTAATCTGTGGACTATCTGAGTGTTGATGAAACACAGAAATTGCATCGGGATTGCATACAACAGTCACCATGCGCACTTTCCTTTATGGGAGTAATATCTCAAACAATCTACGCTTTGATCGTTTCCTGGAAGACCAGTAGTAGTTTCCGATGCACATCTGGAGGCATTCTGTAATCTGTGGACTATCAGAGTGTTGACGAAACACAGAAATTGCATCGGGATTGAATACAACAGTCACCATGCGCACTTACCTCCATGGGAGTAATGCCTCAAACAGTCTACGGTTTGATCGTTCCCTGGAAGACAGGTAGTAGTTTCCGATGCACATCTGGAGGCATTCTGTAATCTGTGGACTATCAGAGTGTTGATGAAACACAGAAATTGCATCGGGATTGAATACAACAGTCACCATCGGCACTTTCCTCCATGGGAGTAATGTCTCAAGCAGTCTACGCTTTGATCGTTTCCTGGAACCCCAGTAGTAGTTTCCGATGCACATCAGGAGGCATTCTGTAATCTGTGGACTATCAGAGTGTTGATGAAACACAGTAATTGCATCGGGAATGAATACAACAGTCCCCATGCGCATTTTCCTCCATTGGAGTAATGTCTCAGACAATCTACGCCTTGATCGTTCCCTGGATCACCAGTAGTAGTTCCCGATGCACATGTGGAGGCATTCTGTAATCTGCGGACTATCTGAGTGTTGATGAAACACTGTAATTGCATCGGGATTGAATACAACAGTCACCATGAGCACTTTCCTCCATGGGAGTAATGTCTCAAACAGTCTAAGCTTTGATCGTTCCCAGGAAGACCAGTAGTAGTTCCCGATGCACATGTGGAGGCATTCTGTAATCTGCGGACTATCTGAGTGTTGATGAAACACTGTAATTGCATCGGGATTGAATACAACAGTCACCATGAGCAATTTCCTCCATGGGAGTAATGTCTCAAACAGTCTAAGCTTTGATCGTTCCCAGGAAGACCAGTAGTAGTTTCCGATGCACATCTGGAGGCATTCTGTAATCTGTGGACTATCAGAGTGTTGATGAAACACAGAAATTGCATCAGGATTGAATACATTATTCACCAGGCGCTATAGCCTCAATGGGAGTAATGTCTCAAACAGTCTACGCTTTGATCGTTCCCTGGAAGGCCAGTAGTAGTTTCAAATGCACATCTGGACGCAATCTGTATACTTTGGACCTTCAAAGTGTTGATGAAACACAGAAATTGCCTCGGGATTGAATACAACAGTCACCATGCGCACTTTCCTCCATGGCAGTAATGTCTCAATCAGTCTACGCTTTGATCGTTCCCTGGAAGACCAGTAGTAGTTCCGATGCACATCTGGAGGCATTCTGTAATCTGTGGACTATCTGAGTGTTGATGAAACACAGAAATTGCATCGGGATTGAATACAACAGTCACCATGGGCAGTTTCCTCCATGGGAGTAATGTCTCAGACAGTCTACACTTCGATCGTTCCCTGGAAGACCAGTAGTAGTTTCCGATGCACATCTGGAGGAATTCTGTAATCTGAGGACTATCAGAGTGTTTATGAAACACAGAAATTGCATCGGGATTGAATACAGCAGTCACCATGCGCACTCTCCTCAATGGGAGTAATGTCTCAAACAGTCTACGCTTTGATCGTTCCCAGGAAGACCAGTATTACTTTCCGACGCACATCTGTGGGCATTCTGTAATCTGTGGACTATCTGAGTGTTGATGAAACACAGAAATTGCATCTTCATTGAATACAACAGTCACCATGCGCACTTTCCTCATGGGAGTAATATCTCAAACAGTCTAAGCTTTGATCGTTCCCTGGAAGACCAGTAGTAGTTTCCGATGCACATCTGAAGGCATTCTGTAATCTGTGGACTATCAGAGTGTTGATGAAACACAGAAATTGCATCGGGATTGAATACAACAGACACCATGCGCACTTTCCTCCATGGGAGTAATGCCTCAAACAGTCTACGCTTTGATCGTTCCCTGGTAGACCGGTAGTAGTTTCCGATGCACATCTGGAGTCATTCTGTAATCTGTGGACTATCAGAGTGTTGATGAAACACAGAAATTGCATCGGGATTGAATACAACAGTCACCATCGGCACTTTCCTCCATGGGAGTAATGTCTCAAGCAGTCTACGCTTTGATCATTTCCTGGAAGACCAGTAGTAGTATCCGATGCACATCAGGAGGCATTCTGTAATCTGTGGACTATCAGAGTGTTGATGAAACACATTAATTGCTTCGGGATTGAATACAACAGTCCCCATGCGCACTTTCCTAGATGGGAGTAATGTCTCAGACAATCTACGCCTTGATCGTTCCCTGGATCACCAGTAGTAGTTTCCGATGCACATCTGGAGGAAATCTGTAATCTGTGATCTATCAGAGTGTTGATGAAACACAGAAATTGCATCGGTATTGAATACAACATTCACCATGCGCACTTTCCTCCATTGGTGTAATGTCTCAAACAGTCTACGCTTTGATCGTTCCCTGGAAAACCAGTAGTAGTTTCCGATGCACATCTGGGGTCATTCTGTAAACTGTGGACTATCTGAGTGTTGATGAAACACAGAAATTGCATCGGGATTGAATACAACAGTCACCACGCGCTCTTTCCTCAATGGGAGTAATGTCTCAAGCTGTCATCGCTTTGCTCGTTAGCTGAAGACCAGTTTCCGATGCACATCTGGTGGCATTCTGTAATCAGTGGACTATCAGAGTGTTGATGAAACCCAGAAATTGCATCAGGGTTGAATACAACAGTCACCATGCGCACTTTCGTATGGGAGTAATGTCTCAAGCAGTCTAAACTTCGATCGTTCCCTGGAAGACCAGTAGTAGTTACCGATGCACATCAGGAGGCATTCTGTAATCTGAGGACTATCAGAGTGTTTATGAAACACAGAAATTGCATCGGGATTGAATACAACAGTCACCATGCGCACTCTCCTCAATGGGAGTAATGTCTCAAACAGTCTACGCTTTGATCGTTCCCAGGAAGACCAGTATTAGTTTCCGACGCACATCTGAAGGCATTCTGTAATCTGTGGACTATCAGAGAGTTGATGAAACACAGAAATTGCCTCGGGATTGAATACAACAGACACCATGCGCACTTTCCTCCATGGGAGTAATTCTTCAAACAGTCTACGCTTTGATCGTTCCCTGGAAGACCGGTAGTAGTTTCCGATGCACATCTGGAGGCATTCTGTAATCTGTGGACTATCAGAGTGTTGATGAAACACAGAAATTGCATCGGGATTGAATACAACAGTCACCATCGGCACTTCCCTCCATGGGAGTAATGTCTCAAGCAGTCTACGCTTTGATCGTTTCCTGGAAGACCAGTAGTAGTTTCCGATGCTCATCAGGATTCATTCTGTAATCTGTGGACTATCAGAGTGTTGATGAAACACAGTAATTGCATCGGGATTGAATACAACAGACCCCATGCGCACTTTCCTCCATGGGAGTAATGTCTCAGACAATCTACGCCTTGATCGTTCCCTGGATCACCAGTAGTAGTTTCCGATGCACATCTGGAGGCAATCTGTAATCTGTGATCTATCAGAGTGTTGATGAAACACAGAAATTGCATCGGTATTGAATACAACATTCACCATGCGCACTTTCCTCCATGCGTGTAAAGTCTCAAACAGTCTAAGCTTTGATCGTTCCCTGGAAGACCAGTACTAGTTTCCGATGCACATCTGGAGGCATTCTGTAATCTGTGGACTATCAGAGTGTTGATGAAACACAGAAATTGCATCAGGATTGAATACAACAGTCACCAGGCGCTATAGCCTCAATGGGAGTAATGTCTCAAACAGTCTAAGCTTTGATCGTTCCCTGGAAGGCCAGTAGTAGTTTCAAATGCACATCTGGACGCAATCTGTATACCTTGGACCTTCAAAGTGATGATGAAACAATGAAATTGCCTCGGGATTGAATACAACAGTCACCATGCGCACTTTCCTCCATGGGAGTAATGTCTCAATTAGTCTACGCTTTGATCGTTCCCTGGAAGACCAGTAGTAGTTCCGATGCACATCTGGAGGCAATCTGTAATCTGTGGACTATCTGAGTGTTGATGAAACACAGAAATTGCATCGGGATTGCATACAACAGTCACCATGTGCACTTTCCTTTATGGGAGTAATGTCTCAAACAATCTACGCTTTGATCGTTTCCTGGAAGACCAGTAGTAGTTTCCGATGCACATCTGGAGGCACTCTGTAATCTGTGGACTATCTGAGTGTTGATGAAACACAGAAATTGCATCGGGATTGAATACAACAGTCACCATGCGCACTTAACTCCATGGGAGTAATGTCTCAAACAGTTTACTCTTTGATCGTTCCCTGGAAGACCAGTAGTAGTTTCCGATGCACATCTGGAGGCATTCTGTAATCTGTGGACTATCTGAGTGTTGATGAAACACAGAAATTGCATCGGGATTGAATACAACAGTCACCATGCGCACTTTCCTTTATGGGAGTAATGTCTCGAACAATCTACGCTTTGATCGTTTCCTGGAAGACCAGTAGTAGTTTCCGATGCACATCTGGGGTCATTCTGTAATCTGTGGACTATCTGAGTGTTGATGAAACACAGAAATTGCATCGGGATTGAATACAAAAGTCACCATGCGCACTCTCCTCCATGGGAGTATTATCCCAAACAGTCTAAGCTTTGATCGATCCCTGGAAGACCAGTAGTAGTTTCCGAAGCACATCTGGAGGCATTCTGTAATCCTTGGACCTTCAAAGTGTTGATGAAACACCGAAATTGCCTCGGGATTGAATACAAAAGTCACCATGCGCACTTTCCTAAATGGGAGTAATATGTCAAACAGTCTAAGCTTTGATCGTTCCCTGGAAGACCAGTAGTAGTTTCCGATGCACATCAGAAGGCATTCTGTAATCTGTGGACTATCAGAGTGTTGATGAAACACAGTAATTGCATCGGGATTGAATACAACAGTCCATATGCGCACTTTCCTCCATGGGAGTAATGTCTCAGACAATCTACGCCATGATCGTTCCCTGGATCACCAGAAGTAGTTTCCGATGCACATCTGGAGGCATTCTTTAATCTGTGGACTATCAGAGTGTTGATGAAACACAGAAATTGCATCAGGATTGAATACAACAGTCACCAGGCGCTATATCCTCAATGGGAGTAATGTCTCAAACAGTCTACGCTTTGATCGTTCCCTGGAAGGCCAGTAGTAGTTTCAAATGCTCATCTGGACGCAATCTGTATACCTTGGACCTTTAAAGTGTTGATGAAACACAGAAATTGCCTCGGGATTGAATACAACAGTCACCATGCGCACTTTCCTCCATGGGAGTAATGTCTCAATCAGTCTACGCTTTGATCGTTCCCTGGAAGACCAGTAGTAGTTCCGATGGACATCTGGAGGCATTCTGTAATCTGTGGACAATCTGAGTGTTGATGAAACACAGAAATTGCATCGGGATTGAATACATTCAGTCACCATGCGCACTTAACTCCATGGGAGTAATGTCTCAAACAGTTTACTCTTTGCTCGTTCCCTGGAAGACCAGTAGTAGTTTCCGATGCACATCTGGATTCATTCTGTAATCTGTGGACTATCAGAGTGTTGATGAAACACAGAAATTGCATCGGCATTGAATACAACAGTCACCATGCGCACTCTCCTCCATGGGAGTAATGTCTCCAACAGTCTACGCTTTGATCGTTCCCTGGAAGACCAGTAGTAGTTTCCGATGCACATCTGTGGTCATTCTGTAATCTGTGGACTATCTGAGTGTTGATGAAACACAGAAATTGCATCGGGATTGAATACAACAGTCACCTTGCGCACTCTCCTCCATGGGAGTAATATCTTAAACAGTCTAAGCTATGATCGTTCCCTGGAAGACCAGTAGTAGTTTCCGATGCACATCTGGGGGCATTCTGTAACCTGTGGACTATCAGAGTGTTGATGAAACCCAGAAATTGCATCTTGATTGAATACAACAGTCACCATGCGCACTTTCCTCCATGGGAGTAATATCTCAAACAGTCTAAGCTTTGATCGTTACCTGGAAGACCAGTAGTAGTTTCCGATGCACATCTGGAGGCATTCTGTAATCTGTGGACTATCAGAGTGTTGATGAAACACAGAAATTGCATCGGGATTGAATACAACAGTCACCAGGCCCTATTTCCTCCATGGGAGTAATGTCTCAAACAGTCTAAGTTTTGATCGTTCCCTGGGAGACAAGTAGTAGTTTCCGAATCACATCTGGAGGCATTCTGTAATCCTTGGACCTTCAAAGTGTTGATGAAACACAGAAATTGCCTCGGGATTGAATACAACAGACACCATGCGCACTTTCCTCCATGGGAGTAATGCCTAAAACAGTCTACGCTTTGATCGTTCCCTGGAAGACCGGTAGTAGATTCCGATGCACATCTGGAGGCATTCTGTAATCTGTGGACTATCAGAGTGTTGATGAAACACAGAAATTGCATCGGGATTGAATACAACAGTCACCATCGGCACTTTCCTCCATGGGAGTAATGTATCAAGCAGTCTACGCATTGATCGTTTCCTGGACGACCAGTAGTAGTTTCCGATGCACATCAGGAGGCATTCTGTAATCTGTGGACTATCAGAGTGTTGATGAAACATAGAAATTGCATCGGTATTGAATACAACATTCACCATGCGCACTTTCCTCCATGGGTGTAATGTCTCTAACAGTCTACGCTTTGATCGTTCCCTGGAAGACCAGTAGTAGTTCCCGATGCACATGTGGAGGCATTCTGTAATCTGCGGACTATCTGAGTGTTGATGAAACACTGTAATTGCATCGGGATTGAATACAACAGTCACCATGCGCACTTTCCTCCATGGGAGTAATGTCTCAAACAGTCTAAGCTTTGATCGTTCCCTGGAAGACCAGTAGTAGTTTCCGATGCACATATGGAGGCATTCTGTAATCTGTGGACTATCTGAGTGTTGATGAAACACAGAAATTGCATCAGGATTGAATACAACAGTCACCAGGCGCTATAGCCTCAATGGGAGTAATGTCTCAAACAGTCTACGCTTTGATCGTTCCCTGGAAGGCCAGTAGTAGTTTCAAATGCACATCTGGACGCAATCTGTATACCTTGGACCTTCAAAGTGTTGATGAAACACAGAAATTGCCTCGGGATTGAATACAACAGTCACCATGCGCACTTTCCTCCATGGGAGTAATGTCTCACTCAGTCTACGCTTTGATCGTTCCCTGGAAAACCAGTAGTAGTTCCGATGCACATGTGGAGGCAATCTGTAATCTGTGGACTATCTGAGTGTTGATGAAACACAGAAATTGCATCGGTATTGAATACAACATTCACCATGCGCACTCTCCTCCATGGGAGTAATGTCTCCAACAGTCTACGCTTTGATCGTTCCCTGGAAGACCAGTAGTAGTTTCCGATGCACATCTGTGGTCATTCTGTAATCTGTGGACTATCTGAGTGTTGATGAAACACAGAAATTGCATCGGGATTGAATACAACAGTCACCTTGCGCACTCTCCTCCATGGGAGTAATATCTTAAACAGTCTAAGCTATGATCGTTCCCTGGAAGACCAGTAGTAGTTTCCGATGCACATCTGGGGGCATTCTGTAACCTGTGGACTATCAGAGTGTTGATGAAACCCAGAAATTGCATCTTGATTGAATACAACAGTCACCATGCGCACTTTCCTCCATGGGAGTAATATCTCAAACAGTCTAAGCTTTGATCGATCCCTGGAAGACCAGTAGTAGTTTCCGATGCACATCTGGAGGCATTCTGTAATCTGTGGACTATCAGAGTGTTGATGAAACACAGAAATTGCATCGGGATTGAATACAACAGTCACCAGGCCCTATTTCCTCCATGGGAGTAATGTCTCAAACAGTCTAAGTTTTGATCGTTCCCTGGGAGACAAGTAGTAGTTTCCGAATCACATCTGGAGGCATTCTGTAATCCTTGGACCTTCAAAGTGTTGATGAAACACAGAAATTGCCTCGGGATTGAATACAACAGACACCATGCGCACTTTCCTCCATGGGAGTAATGCCTAAAACAGTCTACGCTTTGATCGTTCCCTGGAAGACCGGTAGTAGATTCCGATGCACATCTGGAGGCATTCTGTAATCTGTGGACTATCAGAGTGTTGATGAAACACAGAAATTGCATCGGGATTGAATACGTCACCATCGGCACTTTCCTCCATGGGAGTAATGTATCAAGCAGTCTACGCATTGATCGTTTCCTGGACGACCAGTAGTAGTTTCCGATGCACATCAGGAGGCATTCTGTAATCTGTGGACTATCAGAGTGTTGATGAAACATAGAAATTGCATCGGTATTGAATACAACATTCACCATGCGCACTTTCCTCCATGGGTGTAATGTCTCTAACAGTCTACGCTTTGATCGTTCCCTGGAAGACCAGTAGTAGTTCCCGATGCACATGTGGAGGCATTCTGTAATCTGCGGACTATCTGAGTGTTGATGAAACACTGTAATTGCATCGGGATTGAATACAACAGTCACCATGCGCACTTTCCTCCATGGGAGTAATGTCTCAAACAGTCTAAGCTTTGATCGTTCCCTGGAAGACCAGTAGTAGTTTCCGATGCACATATGGAGGCATTCTGTAATCTGTGGACTATCTGAGTGTTGATGAAACACAGAAATTGCATCAGGATTGAATACAACAGTCACCAGGCGCTATAGCCTCAATGGGAGTAATGTCTCAAACAGTCTACGCTTTGATCGTTCCCTGGAAGGCCAGTAGTAGTTTCAAATGCACATCTGGACGCAATCTGTATACCTTGGACCTTCAAAGTGTTGATGAAACACAGAAATTGCCTCGGGATTGAATACAACAGTCACCATGCGCACTTTCCTCCATGGGAGTAATGTCTCACTCAGTCTACGCTTTGATCGTTCCCTGGAAAACCAGTAGTAGTTCCGATGCACATGTGGAGGCAATCTGTAATCTGTGGACTATCTGAGTGTTGATGAAACACAGAAATTGCATCGGTATTGAATACAACATTCACCATGCGCACTTAACTCCATGGGAATAATGTCTCAAACATTTTACTCTTTGATCGTTCCCTGGAAGACCAGTAGTAGTTTCCGATGCACATCTGGAGGCATTCTGTAATCTGTGGACTATCAGAGTGTTGATGAAACACAGTAATTGCATCGGGATTGAATACAACAGTCCCCATGCGCACTTTCCTCCATGGGAGTAATGTCTCAGACAATCTACGCCTTGATCGTTCCCTGGATCACCAGTAGTAGTTTCCGATGCACATCTGGAGGCAATCTGTAATCCTTGGACCTTCAAAGTGTTGATGAAACACAGAAATTACCTCGGGATTGAATACAACAGACACCATGCGCACTTTCCTCCATGGGAGTAATGCCTCAAACAGTCTACGCTTTGATCGTTCCCTGGAAGACCGGTAGTAGTTTCCGATGCACATCTGGAGGCATTCTGTAATCTGTGGACTATCAGAGTGTTGATGAAACACAGAAATTGCATCGGGATTGAATACAACAGTCACCATCGGCACTTTCCTCCATGGGAGTAATGTATCAAGCAGTCTACGCTTCGATCGTTTCCTGGAAGACCAGTAGTAGTTTCCGATGCTCATCGGGAGGCATTCTGTAATCTGTGGACTATCAGAGTGTTGATGAAACACGGTAATTGCATCGGGATTGAATACAACAGTCCCCATGCGCACTTTCCTCCATGGGGGTAATGTCTCAGACAATCTACGCCTTGATCGTTCCCTGGATCACCAGTAGTAGTTTCCGATGCACATCTGGAGGCAATCTGTAATCTGTGGACTATCTGAGTGTTGATGAAACACAGAAATTGCATCGGTATTGAATACAACATTCACCATGCGCACTTTCCTCCATGGGTGTAATGTCTCAAACAGTCTACGCTTTGATCGTTCCCTGGAATACCAGTAGTAGTTCCCGATGCACATGTGGAGGCATTCTGTAATCTGCGGACTATCTGAGTGTTGATGAAACACTGTAATTGCATCGGGATTGAATACAACAGTCACCATGCGCACTTTCCTCCATGGGAGTAATTTCTCAAACAGTCTAAGCTTTGATCGTTCCCTGGAAGACCAGTAGTAGTTTCCGATGCACATCTGGAGGCATTCTATAATCTGTGGAATCTCTGAGTACTGATGAAACACAGAAATTGCATCAGGATTGAATACAACAGTCACCATGCGCTATAGCCTCAATGGGAGTAATGTCTCAAACAGTCTACGCTTTGATCGTTCCCTGGAAGGCCAGTAGTAGTTTCAAATGCACATCTGGACGCAATCTGTATACCTTGGACCTTCAAAGTGTTGATGAAACACAGAAATTGCCTCGGGATTGAATACAACAGTCACCATGTGCACTTTCCTCCATGGGAGTAATGTCTCATTCAGTCTACGCTTTGATCGTTCCCTGGAAGACCAGTAGTAGTTCCGATGCACATCTGGAGGCATTCTGTAATCTGTGGACTATCTGAGTGTTGATGAAACACAGAAATTGCATCGGGATTGAATACAACAGTCACCATGCGCAGTTAACTCCATGGGAGTAATGTCTCAAACATTTTACTCTTTGATCGTTCCCTGGAAGACCAGTAGTAGTTTCCGATGCACATCTGGAGGCATTCTGTAATCTGTGGACTATCTGAGTGTTGATGAAACACAGAAATTGCATCGGGATTGAATACAACAGTCACCATGCGCACATTCCTTTATGGGAGTAATGTCTCAAACAGTCTAAGCTTTGAACGTTCCCTGGAAGACCAGTAGTAATTTCCGATGCACATCTGGAGGCATTCTGTAATCTGTGGACTATCTGAGTGTTGATGAAACACAGAAATTGCATCAGGATTGAATACAACAGTCACCAGGCGCTATAGCCTCAATGGGAGTAATGTCTCAAACAGTCTACGCTTTGATCGTTCCCTGGAAGGCCAGTAGTAGTTTCAAATGCACATCTGGACGCAATCTGTATACCTTGGACCTTCAAAGTGTTGATGAAACACAGAAATTGCCTCGGGATTGAATACAACAGTCACCATGCGCACTTTCCTCCATGGGAGTAATGTCTCACTCAGTCTACGCTTTGATCGTTCCCTGGAAAACCAGTAGTAGTTCCGATGCACATGTGGAGGCAATCTGTAATCTGTGGACTATCTGAGTGTTGATGAAACACAGAAATTGCATCGGTATTGAATACAACATTCACCATGCGCACTCTCCTCCATGGGAGTAATGTCTCCAACAGTCTACGCTTTGATCGTTCCCTGGAAGACCAGTAGTAGTTTCCGATGCACATCTGTGGTCATTCTGTAATCTGTGGACTATCTGAGTGTTGATGAAACACAGAAATTGCATCGGGATTGAATACAACAGTCACCTTGCGCACTCTCCTCCATGGGAGTAATATCTTAAACAGTCTAAGCTATGATCGTTCCCTGGAAGACCAGTAGTAGTTTCCGATGCACATCTGGGGGCATTCTGTAACCTGTGGACTATCAGAGTGTTGATGAAACCCAGAAATTGCATCTTGATTGAATACAACAGTCACCATGCGCACTTTCCTCCATGGGAGTAATATCTCAAACAGTCTAAGCTTTGATCGTTCCCTGGAAGACCAGTAGTAGTTTCCGATGCACATCTGGAGGCATTCTGTAATCTGTGGACTATCAGAGTGTTGATGAAACACAGAAATTGCATCGGGATTGAATACAACAGTCACCAGGCCCTATTTCCTCCATGGGAGTAATGTCTCAAACAGTCTAAGTTTTGATCGTTCCCTGGGAGACAAGTAGTAGTTTCCGAATCACATCTGGAGGCATTCTGTAATCCTTGGACCTTCAAAGTGTTGATGAAACACAGAAATTGCCTCGGGATTGAATACAACAGACACCATGCGCACTTTCCTCCATGGGAGTAATGCCTAAAACAGTCTACGCTTTGATCGTTCCCTGGAAGACCGGTAGTAGATTCCGATGCACATCTGGAGGCATTCTGTAATCTGTGGACTATCAGAGTGTTGATGAAACACAGAAATTGCATCGGGATTGAATACAACAGTCACCATCGGCACTTTCCTCCATGGGAGTAATGTATCAAGCAGTCTACGCATTGATCGTTTCCTGGACGACCAGTAGTAGTTTCCGATGCACATCAGGAGGCATTCTGTAATCTGTGGACTATCAGAATGTTGATGAAACATAGAAATTGCATCGGTATTGAATACAACAGTCACCATGCGCACTTTCCTCCATGGGAGTAATGTCTCACTCAGTCTACGCTTTGATCGTTCCCTGGAAAACCAGTAGTAGTTCCGATGCACATGTGGAGGCAATCTGTAATCTGTGGACTATCTGAGTGTTGATGAAACACAGAAATTGCATCGGTATTGAATACAACATTCACCATGCGCACTTAACTCCATGGGAATAATGTCTCAAACATTTTACTCTTTGATCGTTCCCTGGAAGACCAGTAGTAGTTTCCGATGCACATCTGGAGGCATTCTGTAATCTGTGGACTATCAGAGTGTTGATGAAACACAGTAATTGCATCGGGATTGAATACAACAGTCCCCATGCGCACTTTCCTCCATGGGAGTAATGTCTCAGACAATCTACGCCTTGATCGTTCCCTGGATCACCAGTAGTAGTTTCCGATGCACATCTGGAGGCAATCTGTAATCCTTGGACCTTCAAAGTGTTGATGAAACACAGAAATTACCTCGGGATTGAATACAACAGACACCATGCGCACTTTCCTCCATGGGAGTAATGCCTCAAACAGTCTACGCTTTGATCGTTCCCTGGAAGACCGGTAGTAGTTTCCGATGCACATCTGGAGGCATTCTGTAATCTGTGGACTATCAGAGTGTTGATGAAACACAGAAATTGCATCGGGATTGAATACAACAGTCACCATCGGCACTTTCCTCCATGGGAGTAATGTATCAAGCAGTCTACGCTTTGATCGTTTCCTGGAAGACCAGTAGTAGTTTCCGATGCTCATCGGGAGGCATTCTGTAATCTGTGGACTATCAGAGTGTTGATGAAACACGGTAATTGCATCGGGATTGAATACAACAGTCCCCATGCGCACTTTCCTCCATGGGAGTAATGTCTCAGACAATCTACGCCTTGATCGTTCCCTGGATCACCAGTAGTAGTTTCCGATGCACATCTGGAGGCAATCTGTAATCTGTGGACTATCTGAGTGTTGATGAAACACAGAAATTGCATCGGTATTGAATACAACATTCACCATGCGCACTTTCCTCCATGGGTGTAATGTCTCAAACAGTCTACGCTTTGATCGTTCCCTGGAATACCAGTAGTAGTTCCCGATGCACATGTGGAGGCATTCTGTAATCTGCGGACTATCTGAGTGTTGATGAAACACTGTAATTGCATCGGGATTGAATACAACAGTCACCATGCGCACTTTCCTCCATGGGAGTAATTTCTCAAACAGTCTAAGCTTTGATCGTTCCCTGGAAGACCAGTAGTAGTTTCCGATGCACATCTGGAGGCATTCTATAATCTGTGGAATCTCTGAGTACTGATGAAACACAGAAATTGCATCAGGATTGAATACAACAGTCACCATGCGCTATAGCCTCAATGGGAGTAATGTCTCAAACAGTCTACGCTTTGATCGTTCCCTGGAAGGCCAGTAGTAGTTTCAAATGCACATCTGGACGCAATCTGTATACCTTGGACCTTCAAAGTGTTGATGAAACACAGAAATTGCCTCGGGATTGAATACAACAGTCACCATGTGCACTTTCCTCCATGGGAGTAATGTCTCATTCAGTCTACGCTTTGATCGTTCCCTGGAAGACCAGTAGTAGTTCCGATGCACATCTGGAGGCATTCTGTAATCTGTGGACTATCTGAGTGTTGATGAAACACAGAAATTGCATCGGGATTGAATACAACAGTCACCATGCGCAGTTAACTCCATGGGAGTAATGTCTCAAACATTTTACTCTTTGATCGTTCCCTGGAAGACCAGTAGTAGTTTCCGATGCACATCTGGAGGCATTCTGTAATCTGTGGACTATCTGAGTGTTGATGAAACACAGAAATTGCATCGGGATTGAATACAACAGTCACCATGCGCACATTCCTTTATGGGAGTAATGTCTCAAACAGTCTAAGCTTTGATCGTTCCCTGGAAGACCAGTAGTAATTTCCGATGCACATCTGGAGGCATTCTGTAATCTGTGGACTATCAGAGTGTTGATGAAATACAGAAATTGCCTCGGGATTGAATACAACAGTCACCATGCGCACTTTCCTCAATGGGAGTAATGTCTCAATCAGTCTACGCTTTGATCGTTCCCTGGAAGGGCAGTAGTAGTTTCAAATGCTCATCTGGACGCAATCTGTATACCTTGGACATTCAAAGTGTTGATGAAACACAGAAATTGCCTCGGGATTGAATACAACAGTCACCATGCGCACTTTCCTCCATGGGAGTAATGTCTCAATCGGTCTACGCTTTGATCGTTCCCTGGAAGACCAGTAGTAGTTCCGATGCACATCTGGAGGCATTCTGTAATCTGTGGACTATCTGAGTGTTGATGAAACACAGAAATTGCATCGGGATTGCATACAACAGTCACCATGCGCTCTTTCCTTTATTTGAGTAATGTCTCAAACAATCTACGCTTTGATCGTTTCCTGGAAGACCAGTAGTAGTTTCCGATGCACATCTGGAGGCACTCTGTAATCTGTGGACTAGCAGAGTGTTGATGAAACAAAGAAATTGCATCGGGGTTGAATACAACAGTCACCATGCGCAGTTTCCTCCATGGGAGTAATGTCTCAGACAGTCTACACTTCGATCGTTCCCTGGAAGACCAGTAGTAGTTTCCGATGCACATCTGAAGGAATTCTGTAATCTGAGGACTATCAGTGTGTTTATGAAACACAGAAATTTGCATCGGGATTGAATACAACAGTCACCATGCGCACTCTCCTCAATGGGAGTAATGTCTCAAACAGTGTACGCTTTGATCGTTCCCAGGAAGACCAGTATTACTTTCGGACGCACATCTGTGGGCATTCTGTAATCTGTGGACTATCTGAGTGTTGATGAAACACAGAAAATGCATGTTGATTGAATACAACAGTCACCATGCGCACTTTCCTCTATGGGAGTAATATCTCAAACAGTCTAAGCTTTGATCGTTCCCTGGAAGACCAGTAGTAGTTTCCGATGCACATCTGGAGGCATTCTGTAATCTGTGGACTATCAGAGTGTTGATGAAACACAGAAATTGCATCGGGATTGAATACAACAGTCACCAGGCCCTATTTCCTCCATGGGAGTAATGTCTCAAACAGTCTAAGTTTTGATCGTTCCCTGGGAGACAAGTAGTAGTTTCCGAAGCACATCTGGGGGCATTCTGTAATCCTTGGACCTTCAAAGTGTTGATGAAACACAGAAATTGCCTCGGGATTGAATACAACAGACACCATGCGCACTTTCCTCCATGGGAGTAATGCCTCAAACAGTCTACGCTTTGATCGTTCCCTGGAAGACCGGTAGTAGATTCCGATGCACATCTGGAGGCATTCTGTAATCTGTGGACTATCAGAGTGTTGATGAAACACAGAAATTGCATCGGGATTGAATACAACAGTCACCATCGGCACTTTCCTCCATGGGAGTAATGTATCAAGCAGTCTACGCTTTGATCGTTTCCTGGAAGACCAGTAGTAGTTTCCGATGCACATCAGGAGGCATTCTGTAATCTGTGGACTATCAGAGTGTTGATGAAACACAGTAATTGCATCGGGAATGAATACAACAGTCCCCATGCGCACTTTCCTCCATGGGAGTAATGTCTCAGACAATCTACGCCTTGATCGTTCCCTGGATCACCAGTAGTAGTTTCCGATGCACATCTGGAGGCAATCTGTAATCCTTGGACCTTCAAAGTGTTGATGAAACACAGAAATTGCCTCGGGATTGAATACAACTGACACCATGCGCACTTTCCTCCATGGGAGTAATGCCTCAAACAGTCTACGCTTTGATCGTTCCCTGGAAGACCGGTAGTAGTTTCCGATGCACATCTGGAGGCATTCTGTAATCTGTGGACTATCAGAGTGTTGATGAAACACAGAAATTGCATCGGGATTGAATACAACAGTCACCATCGGCACTTTCCTCCATGGGAGTAATGTATCAAGCAGTCTACGCTTTGATCGTTTCCTGGAAGACCAGTAGTAGTTTCCGATGCACATCAGGAGGCATTCTGTAATCTGTGGACTATCAGAGTGTTGATGAAACACAGTAATTGCATCGGGATTGAATACAACAGTCCCCATGCGCACTTTCCTCCATGGGAGTAATGTCTCAGACAATCTACACCTTGATCGTTCCCTGGATCACCAGTAGTAGTTTCCGATGCACATCTGGAGGCAATCTGTAATCTGTGATCTATCAGAGTGTTGATGAAACACAGAAATTGCATCGGTATTGAATACAACATTCACCATGCGCACTTTCCTCCATGGGTGGAATGTCTCAAACAGTCTACGCTTTGATCGTTCCCTGGAAGACCAGTAGTAGTTCCCGATGCACATGTGGAGGCATTCTGTAATTTGCGGACTATCTGAGTGTTGATGAAACACTGTAATTGCATCGGGATTGAATACAACAGTCACCATGCACACTTTCCTCCATGGGAGTAATGTCTCAAACAGTCTAAGCTTTGATCGTTCCCTGGAAGACCAGTAGTAGTTTCCGATGCACATCTGGAGGCATTCTGTAATCTGTGGACTATCTGAGTGTTGATGAAACACAGAAATTGCATCAGGATTGAATACAACAGTCACCAGGCGCTATAGCCTCAATGGGAGTAATGTCTCAAACAGTCTACGCTTTGATCGTTCCCTGGAAGGCCAGTAGTAGTTTCAAATGCACATCTGGACGCAATCTGTATACCTTGGACCTTCAAAGTGTTGATGAAACACAAAAATTGCCTCGGGATTGAATACAACAGTCACCATGTGCACTTTCCTCCATGGGAGTAATGTCTCATTCAGTCTACGCTTTGATCATTCCCTGGAAGACCAGTAGTAGTTTCCGATGCACATCTGGAGGCATTCTGTAATCTGTGGACTATCAGAGTGTTGATGAAACCCAGAAATTGCATCGGCATTGAATACAACAGTCACCATGCGCACTCTCCTCCATGGGAGTAATGTCTCAAACAGTCTACGCTTTGATCGTTCCCTGGAAGACCAGTAGTAGTTTCCGATGCACATCTGGGGTCATTCTGTAGTCTGTGGACTATCAGAGTGTTGATGAAACACAGAAATTGCATCGGGATTGAATACAAAAGTCACCATGCGCACTTTCCTCCATGGGAGTAATGCCTCAAACAGTCTACGCTTTGATCGTTCCCTGGAAGACCGGTAGTAGTTTCCGATGCACATTTGGAGGCATTCTGTAATCTGTGGACTATCAGAGTGTTGATGAAACACAGAAATTGCATCGGGATTGAATACAACAGTCACCATGCGCAGTTAACTCCATGGGAGTAATGTCTCAAACATTTTACTCTTTGATCGTTCCCTGGAAGACCAGTAGTAGTTTCCGATGCACATCTGGAGGCATTCTGTAATCTGTGGACTATCTGAGTGTTGATGAAACACAGAAATTGCATCGGGATTGAATACAACAGTCACCATGCGCACATTCCTTTATGGGAGTAATGTCTCAAACTATCTACGCTTTGATCGTTTCCTGGAAGACCAGTAGTAGTTTCCGATGCACATCTGGAGGCATTCTGTAATCTGTGAACTATCAGAGTGTTGATGAAACACAGAAATTGCATCGGGATTGAATACAACAGTCACCATGCGCACTTACCTCCATGGGTGTAATGTCTCAAACAGTTTACTCTTTGATCGTTCCGTGGAAGACCAGTAGTAGTTTCCGATGCACATCTGGAGGCATTCTGTAATCTGTGGACTATCAGAGTGTTGATGAAACCCAGAAATTGCATCGGCATTGAATACAACAGTCACCATGCGCACTCTCCTCCATGGGAGTAATGTCTCAAACAGTCTACGCTTTGAACGTTCCCTGGAAGACCAGTAGTATTTTCCGATGCACATCTGGGGTCATTCTGTAGTCTGTGGACTATCTGAGTGTTGATGAAACACAGAAATTGCATCGGGATTGAATACAAAAGTCACCATGCGCACTCTCCTCCATGGGAGTAATATCTCAAACAGTCTAAGCTTTGATCGTTCCCTGGAAGACCAGTAGTAGTTTCCGATGCACATCTGGAGGCATTCTGTAATCTGTGGACTATCAGAGTGTTGATGAAATACAGAAATTGCCTCGGGATTGAATACAACAGTCACCATGCGCACTTTCCTCAATGGGAGTAATGTCTCAATCAGTCTACGCTTTGATCGTTCCCTGGAAGGGCAGTAGTAGTTTCAAATGCTCATCTGGACGCAATCTGTATACCTTGGACCTTCAAAGTGTTGATGAAACACAGAAATTGCCTCGGGATTGAATACAACAGTCACCATGCGCACTTTCCTCCATGGGAGTAATGTCTCAATCGGTCTACGCTTTGATCGTTCCCTGGAAGACCAGTAGTAGTTCCGATGCACATCTGGAGGCATTCTGTAATCTGTGGACTAGCAGAGTGTTGATGAAACACAGAAATTGCATCGGGATTGCATACAACAGTCACCATGCGCTCTTTCCTTTATTTGAGTAATGTCTCAAACAATCTACGCTTTGATCGTTTCCTGGAAGACCAGTAGTAGTTTCCGATGCACATCTGGAGGCACTCTGTAATCTGTGGACTAGCAGAGTGTTGATGAAACAAAGAAATTGCATCCGGGTTGAATACAACAGTCACCATGCGCAGTTTCCTCCATGGGAGTAATGTCTCAGACAGTCTACACTTCGATCGTTCCCTGGAAGACCAGTAGTAGTTTCCGATGCACATCTGGAGGAATTCTGTAATCTGAGGACTATCAGTGTGTTTATGAAACACAGAAATTTGCATCGGGATTGAATACAACAGTCACCATGCGCACTCTCCTCAATGGGAGTAATGTCTCAAACAGTGTACGCTTTGATCGTTCCCAGGAAGACCAGTATTACTTTCGGACGCACATCTGTGGGCATTCTGTAATCTGTGGACTATCTGAGTGTTGATGAAACACAGAAAATGCATGTTGATTGAATACAACAGTCACCATGCGCACTTTCCTCCATGGGAGTAATATCTCAAACAGTCTAAGCTTTGATCGTTCCCTGGAAGACCAGTAGTAGTTTCCGATGCACATCTGGAGGCATTCTGTAATCTGTGGACTATCAGAGTGTTGATGAAACACAGAAATTGCATCGGGATTGAATACAACAGTCACCAGGCCCTATTTCCTCCATGGGAGTAATGTCTCAAACAGTCTAAGTTTTGATCGTTCCCTGGGAGACAAGTAGTAGTTTCCGAAGCACATCTGGAGGCATTCTGTAATCCTTGGACCTTCAAAGTGTTGATGAAACACAGAAATTGCCTCGGGATTGAATACAACAGACACCATGCGCACTTTCCTCCATGGGAGTAATGCCTCAAACAGTCTACGCTTTGATCGTTCCCTGGAAGACCGGTAGTAGATTCCGATGCACATCTGGAGGCATTCTGTAATCTGTGGACTATCAGAGTGTTGATGAAACACAGAAATTGCATCGGGATTGAATACAACAGTCACCATCGGCACTTTCCTCCATGGGAGTAATGTATCAAGCAGTCTACGCTTTGATCGTTTCCTGGAAGACCAGTAGTAGTTTCCGATGCACATCAGGAGGCATTCTGTAATCTGTGGACTATCAGAGTGTTGATGAAACACAGTAATTGCATCGGGATTGAATACAACAGTCCCCATGCGCACTTTCCTCCATGGGAGTAATGTCTCAGACAATCTACGCCTTGATCGTTCCCTGGATCACCAGTAGTAGTTTCCGATGCACATCTGGAGGCAATCTGTAATCCTTGGACCTTCAAAGTGTTGATGAAACACAGAAATTGCCTCGGGATTGAATACAACTGACACCATGCGCACTTTCCTCCATGGGAGTAATGCCTCAAACAGTCTACGCTTTGATCGTTCCCTGGAAGACCGGTAGTAGTTTCCGATGCACATCTGGAGGCATTCTGTAATCTGTGGACTATCAGAGTGTTGATGAAACACAGAAATTGCATCGGGATTGAATACAACAGTCACCATCGGCACTTTCCTCCATGGGAGTAATGTATCAAGCAGTCTACGCTTTGATCGTTTCCTGGAAGACCAGTAGTAGTTTCCGATGCACATCAGTAGGCATTCTGTAATCTGTGGACTATCAGAGTGTTGATGAAACACAGTAATTGCATCGGGATTGAATACAACAGTCCCCATGCGCACTTTCCTCCATGGGAGTAATGTCTCAGACAATCTACACCTTGATCGTTCCCTGGATCACCAGTAGTAGTTTCCGATGCACATCTGGAGGCAATCTGTAATCTGTGATCTATCAGAGTGTTGATGAAACACAGAAATTGCATCGGTATTGAATACAACATTCACCATGCGCACTTTCCTCCATGGGTGGAATGTCTCAAACAGTCTACGCTTTGATCGTTCCCTGGAAGACCAGTAGTAGTTCCCGATGCACATGTGGAGGCATTCTGTAATTTGCGGACTATCTGAGTGTTGATGAAACACTGTAATTGCATCGGGATTGAATACAACAGTCACCATGCGCACTTTCCTCCATGGGAGTAATGTCTCAAACAGTCTAAGCTTTGATCGTTCCCTGGAAGACCAGTAGTAGTTTCCGATGCACATCTGGAGGCATTCTGTAATCTGTGGACTATCTGAGTGTTGATGAAACACAGAAATTGCATCAGGATTGAATACAACAGTCACCAGGCGCTATAGCCTCAATGGGAGTAATGTCTCAAACAGTCTACGCTTTGATCGTTCCCTGGAAGGCCAGTAGTAGTTTCAAATGCACATCTGGACGCAATCTGTATACCTTGGACCTTCAAAGTGTTGATGAAACACAAAAATTGCCTCGGGATTGAATACAACAGTCACCATGTGCACTTTCCTCCATGGGAGTAATGTCTCATTCAGTCTACGCTTTGATCATTCCCTGGAAGACCAGTAGTAGTTTCCGATGCACATCTGGAGGCATTCTGTAATCTGTGGACTATCAGAGTGTTGATGAAACCCAGAAATTGCATCGGCATTGAATACAACAGTCACCATGCGCACTCTCCTCCATGGGAGTAATGTCTCAAACAGTCTACGCTTTGATCGTTCCCTGGAAGACCAATAGTAGTTTCCGATTCACATCTGGGGTCATTCTGTAGTCTGTGGACTATCTGAGTGTTGATGAAACACAGAAATTGCATCGGGATTGAATACAAAAGTCACCATGCGCACTTTCCTCCATGGGAGTAATGCCTCAAACAGTCTACGCTTTGATCGTTACCTGGAAGACCGGTAGTAGTTTCCGATGCACATTTGGAGGCATTCTGTAATCTGTGGACTATCAGAGTGTTGATGAAACACAGAAATTGCATCGGGATTGAATACAACAGTCACCATCGGCACTTTCCTCCATAGGAGTAATGTCTCAAGCAGTCTACGCTTTGATCGTTTCCTGGAAGACCAGTAGTAGTTTCCGATGCACATCAGGAGGCATTCTGTAATCTGTGGACTATCAGAGTGTTGATGAAACACAGAAATTGCATCAGGATTGAATACAACAGTCACCAGGCGCTATAGCCTCAATGGGAGTAATGTATCAAACAGTCTACGCTTTGATCGTTCCCTGGAAGGCCAGTAGTAGTTTCAAATGCAAATCTGGACGCAATCTGTATACCTTGGAACTTCAAAGTGTTGATGAAACACAGATATTGCCTCGGGATTGAATGCAACAGTCACCATGCGCTCTTTCCTCCATGGGAGTAACGTCTCAATCAGTTTACTCTTTGATCGTTCCCTGGAAGACCAGTAGTAGATTCCGATGCACATCTGGAGGCATTCTGTAATCTGTGGACTATCAGAGTGTTGATGAAACCCAGAAATTGCATCGGCATTGACTACAACAGTCACCATGCGCACTCTCCTCCATGGGAGTAATGTCTCAAACAGTCTACGCTTTGATCGTTCCCTGGAAGACCAGTAGTATTTTCCGATGCACATCTGGGGTCATTCTGTAGTCTGTGGACTATCTGAGTGTTGATGAAACACAGAAATTGCATCGGGATTGAATACAAAAGTCACCATGCGCACTCTCCTCCATGGGAGTAATATCTCAAACAGTCTAAGCTTTGATCGTTCCCTGGAAGCCAGTAGTAGTTTCCGATGCACATCTGGAGGCATTCTGTAATCTGTGGACTATCAGAGTGTTGATGAAATACAGAAATTGCCTCGGGATTGAATACAACAGTCACCATGCGCACTTTCCTCAATGGGAGTAATGTCTCAATCAGTCTACGCTTTGATCGTTCCCTGGAAGGCCAGTAGTAGTTTCAAATGCTCATCTGGACGCAATCTGTATACCTTGGACCTTCAAAGTGTTGATCAAACACAGAAATTGCCTCGGGATTGAATACAACAGTCACCATGCGCACTTTCCTCCATGGGAGTAATGTCTCAATCGGTCTACGCTTTGATCGTTCCCTGGAAGACCAGTAGTAGTTCCGATGCACATCTGGAGGCATTCTGTAATCTGTGGACTATCTGAGTGTTGATGAAACACAGAAATTGCATCGGGATTGCATACAACAGTCACCATGCGCTCTTTCCTTTATTTGAGTAATGTCTCAAACAATCTACGCTCGATCGTTTCCTGGAAGACCAGTAGTAGTTTCCGATGCACATCTGGAGGCATTCTGTAATCAGTGGACTATCAGAGTGTTGATGAAACACAGAAATTGCATCGGGATTGAGAACAACAGTCACCAGTCGCTATTTCCTCCATGGGAGTAATGTCTCAAACAGTCTAAGCTTTTGATCGTTCCCTGGGAGACAAGTAGTAGATTCCAAAGCACATCTGGAGGCAATCTGTAATCCTTGGACCTTCAAAGTGTTGATGAAACACAGAAATTGCCTCGGGATTGAATACAACAGACACCATGCGCACTTTCCTCCATGGGAGTAATGCCTCAAACAGTCTACGCTTTGATCGTTCCCTGGAAGACCGGTAGTAGTTTCCGATGCACATTTGGAGGCATTCTGTAATCTGTGGACTATCAGAGTGTTGATGAAACACAGAAATTGCATCGGGATTGAATACAACAGTCACCATCGGCACTTTCCTCCATAGGAGTAATGTCTCAAGCAGTCTACGCTTTGATCGTTTCCTGGAAGACCAGTAGTAGTTTCCGATGCACATCAGGAGGCATTCTGTAATCTGTGGACTATCAGAGTGTTGATGAAACACAGAAATTGCATCAGGATTGAATACAACAGTCACCAGGCGCTATAGCCTCAATGGGAGTAATGTCTCAAACAGTCTACGCTTTGATCGTTCCCTGGAAGGCCAGTAGTAGTTTCAAATGCAAATCTGGACGCAATCTGTATACCTTGGACCTTCAAAGTGTTGATGAAACACAGATATTGCCTCGGGATTGAATGCAACAGTCACCATGCGCACTTTCCTCCATGGGAGTAATGTCTCAATCAGTTTACTCTTTGATCGTTCCCTGGAAGACCAGTAGTAGATTCCGATGCACATCTGGAGGCATTCTGTAATCTGTGGACTATCAGAGTGTTGATGAAACCCAGAAATTGCATCGGCATTGACTACAACAGTCACCATGCGCACTCTCCTCCATGGGAGTAATGTCTCAAACAGTCTACGCTTTGATCGTTCCCTGGAAGACCAGTAGTATTTTCCGATGCACATCTGGGGTCATTCTGTAGTCTGTGGACTATCTGAGTGTTGATGAAACACAGAAATTGCATCGGGATTGAATACAAAAGTCACCATGCGTACTCTCCTCCATGGGAGTAATATCTCAAACAGTCTAAGCTTTGATCGTTCCCTGGAAGCCAGTAGTAGTTTCCGATGCACATCTGGAGGCATTCTGTAATCTGTGGACTATCAGAGTGTTGATGAAATACAGAAATTGCCTCGGGATTGAATACAACAGTCACCATGCGCACTTTCCTCAATGGGAGTAATGTCTCAATCAGTCTACGCTTTGATCGTTCCCTGGAAGGCCAGTAGTAGTTTCAAATGCTCATCTGGACGCAATCTGTATACCTTGGACCTTCAAAGTGTTGATGAAACACAGAAATTGCCTCGGGATTGAATACAACAGTCACCATGCGCACTTTCCTCCATGGGAGTAATGGCTCAATCGGTCTACGCTTTGATCGTTCCCTGGAAGACCAGTAGTAGTTCCGATGCACATCTGGAGGCATTCTGTAATCTGTGGACTATCTGAGTGTTGATGAAACACAGAAATTGCATCGGGATTGCATACAACAGTCACCATGCGCTCTTTCCTTTATTTGAGTAATGTCTCAAACAATCTACGCTTCGATCGTTTCCTGGAAGACCAGTAGTAGTTTCCGATGCACATCTGGAGGCACTCTGTAATCTGTGGACTATCAGAGTGTTGATGAAACAAAGAAATTGCATCGGGATTGAATACAACAGTCACCATGCGCAGTTTCCTCCATGGGAGTAATGTCTCAGACAGTCTACACTTCGATCGTTCCCTGGAAGACCAGTAGTAGTTTCCGATGCACATCTGGAGGAATTCTGTAATCTGAGGACTATCAGTGTGTTTATGAAACACAGAAATTTGCATCGGGATTGAATACAACAGTCACCATGCGCACTCTCCTCAATGGGAGTAAGGTCTCAAAGAGTGTACGCTTTGATCGTTCCCAGGAAGACCAGTATTACTTTCGGACGCACATCTGTGGGCATTCTGTAATCTGTGGACTATCTGAGTGTTGATGAAACACAGGAATTGCATCTTGATTGAATACAACAGTCACCATGCGCACTTTCCTCCATGGGAGTAATATCTCAAACAGTCTAAGCTTTGATCGTTCCCTGGAAGACCAGTAGTAGTTTCCGATGCACATCTGGAGGCATTCTGTAATCTGTGAACTATCAGAGTGTTGATGAAACACAGAAATTGCATCGGGATTGAATACAACAGTCACCAGGCCCTATTTCCTCCATGGGAGTAATGTCTCAGACAATCTACGACTTGATCGTTCCCTGGATCACCAGTAGTAGTTTCCGATGCACATCTGGAGGCAATCTGTAATCCTTGGACCTTCAAAGTGTTGATGAAACACAGAAATTGCCTCGGGATTGAATACAACTGACACCATGCGCACTTTCCTCCATGGGAGTAATGCCTCAAACAGTCTACGCTTTGATCGTTCCCTGGAAGACCGGTAGTAGTTTCCGATGCACATCTGGAGGCACTCTGTAATCTGTGGACTATCAGAGTGTTGATGAAACACAGAAATTGCATCGGGATTGAATACAACAGTCACCATCGGCACTTTCCTCCATGGGAGTAATGTATCAAGCAGTCTACGCTTTGATCGTTTCCTGGAAGACCAGTAGTAGTTTCCGATGCACATCAGGAGGCATTCTGTAATCTGTGGACTATCAGAGTGTTGATGAAACACAGTAATTGCATCGGGATTGAATACAACAGTCCCCATGCGCACTTTCCTCCATGGGAGTAATGTCTCAGACAATCTACACCTTGATCGTTCCCTGGATCACCAGTAGTAGTTTCCGATGCACATCTGGAGGCAATCTGTAATCTGTGATCTATCAGAGTGTTGATGAAACACAGAAATTGCATCGGTATTGAATACAACATTCACCATGCGCACTTTCCTCCATGGGTGGAATGTCTCAAACAGTCTACGCTTTGATCGTTCCCTGGAAGACCAGTAGTAGTTCCCGATGCACATGTGGAGGCATTCTGTAACTTGCGGACTATCTGAGTGTTGATGAAACACTGTAATTGCATCGGGATTGAATACAACAGTCACCATGCGCACTTTCCTCCATGGGAGTAATGTCTCAAACAGTCTAAGCTTTGATCGTTCCCTGGAAGACCAGTAGTAGTTTCCGATGCACATCTGGAGGCATTCTGTAATCTGTGGACTATCTGAGTGTTGATGAAACACAGAAATTGCATCAGGATTGAATACAACAGTCACCAGGCGCTATAGCCTCAATGGGAGTAATGTCTCAAACAGTCTACGCTTCGATCGTTCCCTGGAAGGCCAGTAGTAGTTTCAAATGCACATCTGGACGCAATCTGTATACCTTGGACCTTCAAAGTGTTGATGAAACACAAAAATTGCCTCGGGATTGAATACAACAGTCACCATGTGCACTTTCCTCCATGGGAGTAATGTCTCATTCAGTCTACGCTTTGATCATTCCCTGGAAGACCAGTAGTAGTTCCGATGCACATCTGGAGGCATTCTGTAATCTGTGGACTATCAGAGTGTTGATGAAACACAGCAATTGCATCGGGATTGAATACAACAGTCACCATGCGCCCTTACCTCCATGGGAGTAATGTCTCAAACAGTTTATTCTTTGATCGTTACCTGGAAGACCAGTAGTAGTTTCCGATGCACATCTGGAGGCATTCTGTAATCTGTGGACTATCAGAGTGTTGATGAAACCCAGAAATTGCATCGGCATTGAATACAACAGTCACCATGCGCACTCTCCTCCATGGGAGTAATGTCTCAAACAGTCTACGCTTTGATCGTTCCCTGGAAGACCAGTAGTAGTTTCCGATGCACATCTGGGGTCATTCTGTAGTCTGTGGACTATCTGAGTGTTGATGAAACACAGAAATTGCATCGGGATTGAATACAAAAGTCACCATGCGCACTCTCCTCCATGGGAGTAATATCTCAAACAGTCTAAGCTTTGATCGTTCCCTGGAAGACCAGTAGTAGTTTCCGATGCACATCTGGAGGCATTCTGTAATCAGTGGACTATCAGAGTGTTGATGAAACACAGAAATTGCATCGGGATTGAATACAACAGTCACCAGTCGCTATTTCCTCCATGGGAGTAATGTCTCAAACAGTCTAAGCTTTTGATCGTTCCCTGGGAGACAAGTAGTAGTTTCCAAAGCACATCTGGAGGCATTCTGTAATCCTTGGACCTTCAAAGTGTTGATGAAACACAGAAATTGCCTCGGGATTGAATACAACAGACACCATGCGCACTTTCCTCCATGGGAGTAATGCCTCAAACAGTCTACGCTTTGATCGTTCCCTGGAAGACCGGTAGTAGTTTCCGATGCACATTTGGAGGCATTCTGTAATCTGTGGACTATCAGAGTGTTGATGAAACACAGAAATTGCATCGGGATTGAATACAACAGTCACCATCGGCACTTTCCTCCATGGGAGTAATGTCTCAAGCAGTCTACGCTTTGATCGTTTCCTGGAAGACCAGTAGTAGTTTCCGATGCACATCAGGAGGCATTCTGTAATCTGTGGACTATCAGAGTGTTGATGAAACACAGAAATTGCATCAGGATTGAATACAACAGTCACCAGGCGCTATAGCCTCAATGGGAGTAATGTCTCAAACAGTCTACGCTTTGATCGTTCCCTGGAAGGCCAGTAGTATTTTCAAATGCAAATCTGGACGCAATCTGTATACCTTGGACCTTCAAAGTGTTGATGAAACACAGAAATTGCCTCGGGATTGAATGCAACAGTCACCATGCGCACTTTCCTCCCTGGGAGTAATGTCTCAATCAGTTTACTCTTTGATCGTTCCCTGGAAGACCAGTAGTAGATTCCGATGCACATCTGGAGGCATTCTGTAATCTGTGGACTATCAGAGTGTTGATGAAACCCAGAAATTGCATCGGCATTGAATACAACAGTCACCATGCGCACTCTCCTCCATGGGAGTAATGTCTCAAACAGTCTACGCTTTGATCGTTCCCTGGAAGACCAGTAGTAGTTTCCGATGCACATCTGGGGTCATTCTGTAGTCTGTGGACTATCTGAGTGTTGATGAAACACAGAAACTGCATCGGGATTGAATACAAAAGTCACCATGCGCACTCTCCTCCATGGGAGTAATATCTCAAACAGTCTAAGCTTTGATCGTTCCCTGGAAGACCAGTAGTAGTTTCCGATGCACATCTGGAGGCATTCTGTAATCTGTGGACTATCAGAGTGTTGATGAAACACAGAAATTGCTTCGGGATTGAATACAACAGTCACCATGCGCACTTTCCTCAATGGGAGTAATGTCTCAATCAGAGTACGCTTTGATCGTTCCCTGGAAGACCAGTAGTAGTTCCGATGCACATCTGGAGGCATTCTGTAATCTGTGGACTATCAGAGTGTTGATGAAACACAGAAATTGCATCGGGATTGCATACAACAGTCACCATGCGCACTTTCCTTTATGGGAGTAATGTTTCAAACAATACACGCTTTGATCGTTTCCTGGAAGACCAGTAGTAGTTTCCGATGCACATCTGGAGGCACTCTGTAATCTGTGGACTATCAGAGTGTTGATGAAACACAGAAATTGCATCGGGATTGAGTACAACAGTCACCATGCGCACTTAACTCCATAGGAGTAATGTCTCAAACAGTTTACTCTTTGATATTTCCCTGGAAGACCAGTAGTAGTTTCCGATGCACATCTGGAGGCATTCTGTAATCTGTGGACTATCTGAGTGTTGATGAAACACAGAAATCGCATCGGGATTGAATACAACAGTCACCATGCGCACTTTCCTCCTTGGGTGTAATGTCTCAAACAGTCTACTCTTTGATCCTTCCCTGGAAGACCAGTAGTAGTTCCCGATGCACATGTGGAGGCATTCTGTAATCTGTGGACTATCTGAGTGTTGATGAAACACTGTAATTGCATTGGGATTGAATACAACAGTCACCATGCGCACTTTCCTCCATAGGAGTAATATCTCAAACAGTCTAAGCTTTGATCGTTCCCTGGAAGACCAGTAGTAGTTTCCGATGCACATCTGGAGGCATTCTGTAATCAGTGGACTATCAGAGTGTTGATGAAACACAGAAATTGCATCGGGATTGAATACAAGAGTCACCAGTCGCTATTTCCTCCATGGGAGTAATGTCTCAAAGAGTCTAAGCTTTTGATCGTTCCCTGGGAGACAAGTAGTAGTTTCCAAAGCACATCTGGAGGCATTCTGTAATCCTTGGACCTTCAAAGTGTTGATGAAACACAGAAATTGCCTCGGGATTGAATACAACAGACACCATGCGCACTTTCCTCCATGGGAGTAATGCCTCAATCAGTCTACGCTTTGATCGTTCCCTGGAAGACCGGTAGTAGTTTCCGATGCACATCTGGAGGCATTCTGTAATCTGTGGACTATCAGAGTGTTGATGAAACACAGAAATTGCATCGGGATTGAATACAACAGTCACCATCGGCACTTTCCTCCATGGGAGTAATGTCTCAAGCAGTCTACGCTTTGATCGTTTCCTGGAAGACCAGTAGTAGTTTCCGATGCACATCAGGAGGCATTCTGTAATCTGTGGACTATCAGAGTGTTGATGAAACACAGAAATTGCATCAGGATTGAATACAACAGTCACCAGGCGCTATAGCCTCAATGGGAGTAATGTCTCAAACAGTCTACGCTTTGATCGTTCCCTGGAAGGCCAGTAGTAGTTTCAAATGCAAATCTGGACGCAATCTGTATACCTTGGACCTTCAAAGTGTTGATGAAACACAGAAATTGCCTCGGGATTGAATGCAACAGTCACCATGCGCACTTTCCTCCATGGGAGTAATGTCTCAATCAGTTTACTCTTTGATCGTTCCCTGGAAGACCAGTAGTAGATTCCGATGCACATCTGGAGGCATTCTGTAATCTGTGGACTATCAGAGTGTTGATGAAACCCAGAAATTGCATCGGCATTGAATACAACAGTCACCATGCGCACTCTCCTCCATGGGAGTAATGTCTCAAACAGTCTACGCTTTGATCGTTCCCTGGAAGACCAGTAGTAGTTTCCGATGCACATCTGGGGTCATTCTCTAGTCTGTGGACTATCTGAGTGTTGATGAAACACAGAAACTGCATCGGGATTGAATACAAAAGTCACCATGCGCACTCTCCTCCATGGGAGTAATATCTCAAACAGTCTAAGCTTTGATCGTTCCCTGGAAGACCAGTAGTAGTTTCCGATGCACATCTGGAGGCATTCTGTAATCTGTGGACTATCAGAGTGTTGATGAAACACAGAAATTGCATCGGGATTGAATACAACAGTCACCATCGGCACTTTCCTCTATGGGTGTAATGTCTCAAACAGTCTACTCTTTGATCGTTCCCTGGAAGACCAGTAGTAGTTCCGATGCACATCTGGAGGCATTCTGTAATCTGTGGACTATCAGAGTGTTGATGAAACACAGAAATTGCATCGGGATTGCATACAACAGTCACCATGCGCACTTTCCTTTATGGGAGTAATGTTTCAAACAATACACGCTTTGATCGTTTCCTGGAAGACCAGTAGTAGTTTCCGATGCACATCTGGAGGCACTCTGTAATCTGTGGACTATCAGAGTGTTGATGAAAAACAGAAATTGCATCGGGATTGAGTACAACAGTCACCATGCGCACTTAACTCCATAGGAGTAATGTCTCAAACAGTTTACTCTTTGATCGTTCCCTGGAAGACCAGTAGTAGTTTCCGATGCACATCTGGAGGCATTCTGTAATCTGTGGACTATCTGAGTGTTGATGAAACACAGAAATTGCATCGGGATTGAATACAACAGTCACCATGCGCACTTTCCTCCATGGGTGTAATGTCTCAAACAGTCTACCCTTTGATCGTTCCCTGGAAGACCAGTAGTAGTTCCCGATGCACATGTGGAGGCATTCTGTAATCTGTGGACTATCTGAGTGTTGATGAAACACTGTAATTGCATCGGGATTGAATACAACAGTCACCATGCGCACTTTCCTCCATGGGAGTAATGTCTCAAAGAGTCTAAGCTTTGATCGTTCCCTGGAAGACCAGTAGTAGTTTCCGATGCACATCTGGAGGCATTCTGTAATCTGTGGACTATCAGAGTGTTGATGAAACACAGAAATTGCATCAGGATTGAATACAACAGTAACCAGGCGCTATAGTCTCAATGGGAGTAATGTCTCAAACAGTCTACGCTTTGATCGTTCCCTGGAAGGCCAGTAGTAGTTTCAAATGCTCATCAGGACGCAATCTGTATACCTTGGACCTTCAAAGTGTTGATGAAACACAGAAATTGCCTCGGGATTGAATACAACAGTCACCATGCGCACTTTCCTCCATGGGAGTAATGTCTCAATCAGTCTACGCTTTGATCGTTCCCTGGAAGACCAGTAGTAGTTCCGATGCACATCTGGAGGCATTCTGTAATCTGTGGACTATCTGAGTGTTGATGAAACACAGAAATTGCATCGGGATTGCATACAACAGTCACCATGCGCTCTTTCCTTTATTTGAGTAATGTCTCAAACAATCTACGCTTTGATCGTTTCCTGGAAGACCAGTAGTAGTTTCCGATGCACATCTGGAGGCACTCTGTAATCTGTGGACTATCAGAGTGTTGATGAAACACAGAAATTGCATCGGGATTGAATACAACAGTCACCATGCGCACTTAACTCCATGGGAGTAATGTCTCTAACAGTTTACTCTTTGATCGTTCCCTGGAAGACCAGTAGTAGTTTCCGATGCACATCTTGATTCATTCTGTAATCTGTGGAATATCAGAGTGTTGATGAAACACAGAAATTGCATCGGCATTGAATACAACAGTCACCATGCGCACTCTCCTCCATGGGAGTAATGTCTCAAACAGTCTACGCTTTCATCGTTCCCTGGAAGACCAGTAGTAGTTTCTGATGCACATCTGGGGTCATTCTGTAATCTGTGGACTATCTGAGTGTTGATGAAACACAGAAATTGCATCGGGATTGAATACAACAGTCACCTTGCGCACTCTCCTCCATGGGAGTAATATCTCAAACAGTCTAAGCTTTGATCGTTCCCTGGAAGACCAGTAGTAGTTTCCGATGCACATCTGGAGGCATTCTGTAATCTGTGGACTATCAGAGTGTTGATGAAACACAGAAATTGCATCGCGATTGAATACAACAGTCACCATGCGCACTCTCCTCCATGGGAGTAATGTCTCAAACAGTCTATACTTCGATCGTTCCCTGGAAGACCAGTAGTAGTTACCGATGCACATCAGGAGGCATTCTGTAAACTGAGGACTATCAGAGTGTTTATGAAACACAGAAATTGAATCGGGATTGAATACAACAGTCACCATGCGCACTCTCCTCAATGGGAGTAATGTCTCAAACAGTCTACGCTTTGATCGTTCCCAGGAAGACCAGTATTAGTTTCCGAGGCACATCTGGGGCATTCTGTAATCTGTGGACTATCAGAGTGTTGATGAAACAAAGAAATTGCATCGGGATTGAATACAACAGTCACCATGCGCAGTTTCCTCCATGGGAGTAATGTCTCAGACAGTCTACACTTCGATCGTTCCCTGGAAGACCAGTAGTAGTTTCCGATGCACATCTGGAGGAATTCTGTAATCTGAGGACTATCAGTGTGTTTATGAAACACAGAAATTTGCATCGGGATTGAATACAACAGTCACCATGCGCACTCTCCTCAATGGGAGTAATGTCTCAAACAGTGTACGCTTTGATCGTTCCCAGGAAGACCAGTATTACTTTCGGACGCACATCTGTGGGCATTCTGTAATCTGTGGACTATCTGAGTGTTGATGAAACACAGAAATTGCATCTTGATTGAATACAACAGTCACCATGCGCACTTTCCTCCATGGGAGTAATATCTCAAACAGTCTAAGCTTTGATCGTTCCCTGGAAGACCAGTAGTAGTTTCCGATGCACATCTGGAGGCATTCTGTAATCTGTGGACTATCAGAGTGTTGATGAAACACAGAAATTGCATCGGGATTGAATACAACAGTCACCAGGCCCTATTTCCTCCATGGGAGTAATGTCTCAAACAGTCTAAGTTTTGATCGTTCCCTGGGAGACAAGTAGTAGTTTCCCAAGCACATCTGGAGGCATTCTGTAATCCTTGGACCTTCAAAGTGTTGATGAAACACAGAAATTGCCTCTTGATTGAATACAACAGACACCATGCGCACTTTTCTCCATGGGAGTAATGCCTCAAACAGTCTACGCTTTGATCGTTCCCTGGAAGACCGGTAGTAGATTCCGATGCACATCTGGAGGCATTCTGTAATCTGTGGACTATCAGAGTGTTGATGAAACACAGAAATTGCATCGGGATTGAATACAACAGTCACCATCGGCACTTTCCTCCATGGGAGTAATGTATCAAGCAGTCTACGCTTTGATCGTTTCCTGGAAGACCAGTAGTAGTTTCCGATGCACATCAGGAGGCATTCTGTAATCTGTGGACTATCAGAGTGTTGATGAAACACAGTAATTGCATCGGGATTGAATACAACAGTCCCCATGCGCACTTTCCTCCATGGGAGTAATGTCTCAGACAATCTACGCCTTGATCGTTCCCTGGATCACCAGTAGTAGTTTCCGATGCACATCTGGAGGCAATCTGTAATCCTTGGACCTTCAAAGTGTTGATGAAACACAGAAATTGCCTCGGGATTGAATACAACTGACACCATGCGCACTTTCCTCCATGGGAGTAATGCCTCAAACAGTCTACGCTTTGATCGTTCCCTGGAAGACCGGTAGTAGTTTCCGATGCACATCTGGAGGCATTCTGTAATCTGTGGACTATCAGAGTGTTGATGAAACACAGAAATCGCATCGGGATTGAATACAACAGTCACCTTCGGCACTCTCCTCCATGGGAGTAATGTATCAAGCAGTCTACGCTTTGATCGTTTCCTGGAAGACCAGTAGTAGTTTCCGATGCACTTCAGGAGGCATTCTGCAATCTGTGGACTATCAGAGTGTTGATGAAACACAGTAATTGCATCGGGATTGAATACAACAGTCCCCATGCGCACTTTCCTCCATGGGAGTAATGTCTCAGACAATCTACACCTTGATCGTTCCATGGATCACCAGTAGTAGTTTCCGATGCACATCTGGAGGCAATCTGTAATCTGTGATCTATCAGAGTGTTGATGAAACACAGAAATTGCATCGGTATTGAATACAACATTCACCATGCGCACTTTCCTCCATGGGTGGAATGTCTCAAACAGTCTACGCTTTGATCGTCCCCTGGAAGACCAGTAGTAGTTCCCGATGCACATGTGGAGGCATTCTGTAATCTGCGGACTATCTGAGTGTTGATGAAACACTGTAATTGCATCGGGATAGAATACAACAGTCACCATGCGCACTTTCCTCCATGGGAGTAATGTCTCAAACAGTCTAAGCTTTGATCGTTCCCTGGAAGACCAGTAGTAGTTTCCGATGCACATCTGGAGGCATTCTGTAATCTGTGGACTATCTGAGTGTTGATGAAACACAGAAATTGCATCAGGATTGAATACAACAGTCACCAGGCGCTATAGCCTCAATGGGAGTAATGTCTCAAACAGTCTACGCTTTGATCGTTCCCTGGAAGGCCAGTAGTAGTTTCAAATGCACATTTGGACGCAATCTGTATAACTTGGACCTTCAAAGTGTTGATGAAACACAAAAATTGCCTCGGGATTGAATACAACATTCACCATGTGCAATTTCCTCCATGGGAGTAATGTCTCATTCAGTCTACGCTTTGATCATTCCCTGGAAGACCAGTAGTAGTTCCGATGCACATCTGGAGGCATTCTGTAATCTGTGGACTATCAGAGTGTTGATGAAACACAGAAATTGCATCGGGATTGAATACAACAGTCACCATGCGCACTCTCCTCCATGGGAGTAATGTCTCAAACAGTCTACGCTTTGATCGTTCCCTGGAAGACCAGTAGTAGTTTCCGATGCACATCTGGAGGCATTCTGTAATCAGTGGACTATCAGAGTGTTGATGAAACACAGAAATTGCATCAGGATTGAATACAACAGTCACCAGGCGCTATAGCCTCAATGGGAGTAATGTCTCAAACAGTCTACGCTTTGATCGTTCCCTGGAAGGCCAGTAGTAGTTTTAAATGCAAATCTGGACGCAATCTGTATACCTTGGACCTTCAAAGTGTTGATGAAACACAGAAATTGCCTCGGGATTGAATGCAACAGTCACCATGCGCACTTTCCTCCATGGGAGTAATGTCTCAATCAGTTTACTCTTTGATCGTTCCCTGGAAGACCAGTAGTAGATTCCGATGCACATCTGGAGGCATTCTGTAATCTGTGGACTATCAGAGTGTTGATGAAACCCAGAAATTGCATCGGCATTGAATACAACAGTCACCATGCGCACTCTCCTCCATGGGAGTAATGTCTCAAACAGTCTACGCTTTGATCGTTCCCTGGAAGACCAGTAGTAGTTCCCGATGCGCATCTGGGGTCATTATGTAGTCTGTGGACTATCTGAGTGTTGATGAAACACAGAAACTGCATCGGGATTGAATACAAAAGTCACCATGCGCACTCTCCTCCATGGGAGTAATATCTCAAACAGTCTAAGCTTTGATCGTTCCCTGGAAGACCAGTAGTAGTTTCCGATGCACATCTGGAGGCATTCTGTAATCAGTGGACTATCAGAGTGTTGATGAAACACAGAAATTGCATCGGGATTGAGTACAAC
The DNA here is from genome assembly GCF_023897955.1 of Schistocerca gregaria. Classification (NCBI taxonomy): domain Eukaryota; kingdom Metazoa; phylum Arthropoda; class Insecta; order Orthoptera; family Acrididae; genus Schistocerca; species Schistocerca gregaria. The sequence continues at coordinate 54,870,469 of NC_064929.1, forward strand.
AGTCACCATGCGCACTTAACTCCATAGGAGTAATGTCTCAACCAGTTTACACTTTGATCGTTCCCTGGAAGAGCAGTAGTAGTTTCCGATGCACATCTGGAGGCATTCTGTAATCTGTGGACTATCTGAGTGTTGATGAAACACAGAAATTGCATCGGGATTGAATACAACAGTCACCATGCGCACTTTCCTCCATGGGTGTAATGTCTCAAACAGTCTACGCTTTGATCGTTCCCTGGAAGACCAGTAGTAGTTCCCGATGCACATGTGGAGGCATTCTGTAAACTGCGGACTATCTGAGTGTTGATGAAACACTGTAATTGCATCGGGATTCAATACAACAGTCACCATGCGCACTTTCCTCCATGGGAGTAATGTCTCAAACAGTCTAAGCTTTGATAGTTCCCTGGAAGACCAGTAGTAGTTTCCGATGCACATCTGGAGGCATTCTGTAATATGTGGACTATCAGAGTGTTGATGAAACACAGAAATTGCATCAGGATTGAATACAACAGTCACCAGGCGCTATAGCCTCAATGGGAGTAATGTTTTAAGCAGTCTACGCTTTGATCGTTCCCTGGAAGGCCAGTAGTAGTTTCAAATGCACATCTGGACGCAATCTGTATACCTTGGACCTTCAAAGTGTTGATGAAACACAGAAATTGCCTCGGGATTGAATACAACAGTCACCATGCGCACTTTCCTCCATGGGAGTAATGTCTCAAACAGTCTACGCTTAGATCGTTCCCTGGAAGACTAGTAGTAGTTCCGATGCACATCTGGAGGCATTCTGTAATCTGTGGACTATCTGAGTGTTGATGCAACACAGAAATTGCATCGGGATTGCATACAACAGTCACCATGCGCACTTTCCTTTATGTGAGTAATGTCTAAAACAATCTACGCTTTGATCGTTTCCTGGAAGACCAGTAGTAGTTTCCGATGCACATCTGGAGGCACTCTGTAATCTGTGGACTATCAGAGTGTTGATGAAACACAGAAATTGCATCGGGATTGAATACAACAGTCACCATGCGCACTTAACTCCATGGGAGTAATGTCTCAATCAGTTTACTCTTTGATCGTTCCCTGGAAGACCAGTAGTAGTTTCCGATGCACATCTGGAGGCATTCTGTAATCTGTGGACTATCAGAGTGTTGATGAAACACAGAAATTGCATCGGGATTGAATACAACAGTCACCATCGGCACTTTCCTCCATGGGTGTAATGTCTCAAACAGTCTACTCTTTGATCGTTCCCTGGAAGACCAGTAGTAGTTCCGATGCACATCTGGAGGCATTCTGTAATCTGTGGACTATCAGAGTGTTGATGAAACACAGAAATTGCATCGGGATTGCATACAACAGTCACCATGCGCACTTTCCTTTATGGGAGTAATGTTTCAAACAATACACGCTTTGATCGTTTCCTGGAAGACCAGTAGTAGTTTCCGATGCACATCTGGAGGCACTCTGTAATCTGTGGACTATCAGAGTGTTGATGAAAAACAGAAATTGCATCGGGATTGAGTACAACAGTCACCATGCGCACTTAACTCCATAGGAGTAATGTCTCAAACAGTTTACTCTTTGATCGTTCCCTGGAAGACCAGTAGTAGTTTCCGATGCACATCTGGAGGCATTCTGTAATCTGTGGACTATCTGAGTGTTGATGAAACACAGAAATTGCATCGGGATTGAATACAACAGTCACCATGCGCACTTTCCTCCATGGGTGTAATGTCTCAAACAGTCTACTCTTTGATCGTTCCCTGGAAGACCAGTAGTAGTTCCCGATGCACATGTGGAGGCATTCTGTAATCTGTGGACTATCTGAGTGTTGATGAAACACTGTAATTGCATCGGGATTGAATACAACAGTCACCATGCGCACTTTCCTCCATGGGAGTAATGTCTCAAACAGTCTAAGCTTTGATCGTTCCCTGGAAGACCAGTAGTAGTTTCCGATGCACATCTGGAGGCATTCTGTAATCTGTGGACTATCAGAGTGTTGATGAAACTCAGAAATTGCATCAGGATTGAATACAACAGTAACCAGGCGCTATAGTCTCAATGGGAGTAATGTCTCAAACAGTCTACGCTTTGATCGTTCCCTGGAAGGCCAGTAGTAGTTTCAAATGCTCATCTGGACGCAATCTGTATACCTTGGACCTTCAAAGTGTTGATGAAACACAGAAATTGCCTCGGGATTGAATACAACAGTCACCATGCGCACTTTCCTCCATGGGAGTAATGTCTCAATCAGTCTACGCTTTGATCGTTCCCTGGAAGACCAGTAGTAGTTCCGATGCACATCTGGAGGCATTCTGTAATCTGTGGACTATCTGAATGATGATGAAACACAGAAATTGCATCGGGATTGCATACAACAGTCACCATGCGCTCTTTCCTTTATTTGAGTAATGTCTCAAACAATCTACGCTTTGATCGTTTCCTGGAAGACCAGTAGTAGTTTCCGATGCACATCTGGAGGCACTCTGTAATCTGTGGACTATCAGAGTGTTGATGAAACACAGAAATTGCATCGGGATTGAATACAACAGTCACCATGCGCACTTAACTCCATGGGAGTAATGTCTCTAACAGTTTAATCTTTGATCGTTCCCTGGAAGACCAGTAGTAGTTTCCGATGCACATCTGGATTCATTCTGTAATCTGTGGAATATCAGAGTGTTGATGAAACACAGAAATTGCATCGGCATTGAATACAACAGTCACCATGCGCACTCTCCTCCATGGGAGTAATGTCTCAAACAGTCTACGCTTTCATCGTTCCCTGGAAGACCAGTAGTAGTTTCCGATGCACATCTGGGGTCATTCTGTAATCTGTGGACTATCTGAGTGTTGATGAAACACAGAAATTGCATCGGGATTGAATACAACAGTCACCTTGCGCACTCTCCTCCATGGGAGTAATATCTCAAACAGTCTAAGCTTTGATCGTTCCCTGGAAGACCAGTAGTAGTTTCCGATGCACATCTGGAGGCATTCTGTAATCTGTGGACTATCAGAGTGTTGATGAAACACAGAAATTGCATCGCGATGGAATACAACAGTCACCATGCGCACTCTCCTCCATGGGAGTAATGTCTCAAACAGTCTATACTTCGATCGTTCCCTGGAAGACCAGTAGTAGTTACCGATGCACATCAGGAGGCATTCTGTAAACTGAGGACTATCAGAGTGTTTATGAAACACAGAAATTGAATCGGGATTGAATACAACAGTCACCATGCGCACTCTCCTCAATGGGAGTAATGTCTCAAACAGTCTACGCTTTGATCGTTCCCAGGAAGACCAGTATTAGTTTCCGAGGCACATCTGGGGCATTCTGTAATCTGTGGACTATCAGAGTGTTGATGAAACACAGAAATTGCATCGGGATTGAATACAACAGTCACCATGCGCAGTTTCCTCCATGGGAGTAATGTCTCAGACAGTCTACACTTCGATCGTTCCCTGGAAGACCAGTAGTAGTTTCCGATGCACATCTGGAGGAATTCTGTAATCTGAGGACTATCAGTGTGTTTATGAAACACAGAAATTTGCATCGGGATTGAATACAACAGTCACCTTGCGCACTCTCCTCCATGGGAGTAATATCTCAAACAGTCTAAGCTTTGATCGTTCCCAGGAAGACCAGTAGTAGATTCCGATGCACATCTGGAGGCATTCTGTAATCTGTGGACTATCAGAGTGTTGATGAAACACAGAAATTGCATCGGGATTGAATACAACAGTCACCATCGGCACTTTCCTCCATGGGAGTAATGTATCAAGCAGTCTACGCTTTGATCGTTTCCTGGAAGACCAGTAGTAGTTTCCGATGCACATCAGGAGGCATTCTGTAATCTGTGGACTATCAGAGTGTTGATGAAACACAGTAATTGCATCGGGATTGAATACAACAGTCCCCATGCGCACTTTCCTCCATGGGAGTAATGTCTCAGACAATCTACGCCTTGATCGTTCCCTGGATCACCAGTAGTAGTTTCCGATGCACATCTGGAGGCAATCTGTAATCCTTGGACCTTCAAAGTGTTGATGAAACACAGAAATTGCCTCGGGATTGAATACAACTGACACCATGCGCACTTTCCTCCATGGGAGTAATGCCTCAAACAGTCTACGCTTTGATCGTTCCCTGGAAGACCGGTAGTAGTTTCCGATGCACATCTGGAGGCATTCTGTAATCTGTGGACTATCAGAGTGTTGATGAAACACAGAAATCGCATCGGGATTGAATACAACAGTCACCTTCGGCACTCTCCTCCATGGGAGTAATGTATCAAGCAGTCTACGCTTTGATCGTTTCCTGGAAGACCAGTAGTAGTTCCCGATGCACATGTGGAGGCATTCTGTAATCTGCGGACTATCTGAGTGTTGATGAAACACTGTAATTGCATCGGGATAGAATACAACAGTCACCATGCGCACTTTCCTCCATGGGAGTAATGTCTCAAACAGTCTAAGCTTTGATCGTTCCCTGGAAGACCAGTAGTAGTTTCCGATGCACATCTGGAGGCATTCTGTAATCTGTGGACTATCTGAGTGTTGATGAAACACAGAAATTGCATCAGGATTGAATACAACAGTCACCAGGCGCTATAGCCTCAATGGGAGTAATGTCTCAAACAGTCTACGCTTTGATCGTTCCCTGGAAGGCCAGTAGTAGTTTCAAATGCACATCTGGACGCAATCTGTATAACTTGGACCTTCAAAGTGTTGATGAAACACAAAAATTGCCTCGGGATTGAATACAACATTCACCATGTGCAATTTCCTCCATGGGAGTAATGTCTCATTCAGTCTACGCTTTGATCATTCCCTGGAAGACCAGTAGTAGTTCCGATGCACATCTGGAGGCATTCTGTAATCTGTGGACTATCAGAGTGTTGATGAAACACAGAAATTGCATCGGGATTGAATACAACAGTCACCATGCGCACTCTCCTCCATGGGAGTAATGTCTCAAACAGTCTACGCTTTGATCGTTCCCTGGAAGACCAGTAGTAGTTTCCGATGCACATCTGGAGTCATTCTGTAGTCTGTGGACTATCTGAGTGTTGATGAAACACAGAAATTGCATCGGGATTGAATACAAAAGTCACCATGCGCACTCTCCTCCATGGGAGTAATATCTCAAACAGTCTAAGTTTTGATCGTTCCCTGGAAGACCAGTAGTAGTTTCCGATGCACATCTGGAGGCATTCTGTAATCAGTGGACTATCAGAGTGTTGATGAAACACAGAAATTGCATCGGGATTGAATACAACAGTCACCAGTCGCTATTTCCTCCATGGGAGTAATGTCTCAAACAGTCTAAGCTTTTGATCGTTCCCTGGGAGACAAGTAGTAGTTTCCAAAGCACATCTGGAGGCATTCTTTAATCCTTGGACCTTCAAAGTGTTGATGAAACACAGAAATTGCCTCGGGATTGAATACAACAGACACCATGCGCACTTTCCTCCATGGGAGTAATGCCTCAAACAGTCTACGCTTTGATCGTTCCCTGGAAGACCGGTAGTAGTTTCCGATGCACATCTGGAGGCATTCTGTAATCTGTGGACCATCAGAGTGTTGATGAAACACAGAAATTGCATCGGGATTGAATACAACAGTCACCATCGGCACTTTCCTCCATGGGAGTAATGTCTCAAGCAGTCTACGCTTTGATCGTTTCCTGGAAGACCAGTAGTAGTTTCCGATGCACATCAGGAGGCATACTGTAATCTGTGGACTATCAGAGTGTTGATGAAACACAGAAATTGCATCAGGATTGAATACAACAGTCACCAGGCGCTATAGCCTCAATGGGAGTAATGTCTCAAACAGTCTACGCTTTGATCGTTCCCTGGAAGGCCAGTAGTAGTTTTAAATGCAAATCTGGACGCAATCTGTATACCTTGGACCTTCAAAGTGTTGATGAAACACAGAAATTGCCTCGGGATTGAATGCAACAGTCACCATGCGCACTTTCCTCCATGGGAGTAATGTCTCAATCAGTTTACTCTTTGATCGTTCCCTGGAAGACCAGTAGTAGATTCCGATGCACATCTGGAGGCATTCTGTAATCTGTGGACTATCAGAGTGTTGATGAAACCCAGAAATTGCATCGGCATTGAATACAACAGTCACCATGCGCACTCTCCTCCATGGGAGTAATGTCTCAAACAGTCTACGCTTTGATCGTTCCCTGGAAGACCAGTAGTAGTTCCCGATGCGCATCTGGGGTCATTATGTAGTCTGTGGACTATCTGAGTGTTGATGAAACACAGAAACTGCATCGGGATTGAATACAAAAGTCACCATGCGCACTCTCCTCCATGGGAGTAATATCTCAAACAGTCTAAGCTTTGATCGTTCCCTGGAAGACCAGTAGTAGTTTCCGATGCACATCTGGAGGCATTCTGTAATCAGTGGACTATCAGAGTGTTGATGAAACACAGAAATTGCATCGGGATTGAGTACAACAGTCACCATGCGCACTTAACTCCATAGGAGTAATGTCTCAACCAGTTTACACTTTGATCGTTCCCTGGAAGAGCAGTAGTAGTTTCCGATGCACATCTGGAGGCCTTCTGTAATCTGTGGACTATCTGAGTGTTGATGAAACACAGAGATTGCATCGGGATTGAATACAACAGTCACCATGCGCACTTTCCTCCATGGGTGTAATGTCTCAAACAGTCTACGCTTTGATCGTTCCCTGGAAGACCAGTAGTAGTTCCCGATGCACATGTGGAGGCATTCTGTAAACTGCGGACTATCTGAGTGTTGATGAAACACTGTAATTGCATCGGGATTCAATACAACAGTCACCATGCGCACTTTCCTCCATGGGAGTAATGTCTCAAACAGTCTAAGCTTTGATCGTTCCCTGGAAGACCAGTAGTAGTTTCCGATGCACATCTGGAGGCATTCTGTAATATGTGGACTATCAGAGTGTTGATGAAACACAGAAATTGCATCAGGATTGAATACAACAGTCACCAGGCGCTATAGCCTCAATGGGAGTAATGTTTTAAGCAGTCTACGCTTTGATCGTTCCCTGGAAGGCCAGTAGTAGTTTCAAATGCACATCTGGACGCAATCTGTATACCTTGGACCTTCAAAGTGTTGATGAAACACAGAAATTGCCTCGGGATTGAATACAACAGTCACCATGCGCACTTTCCTCCATGGGAGTAATGTCTCAAACAGTCTACGCTTTGATCGTTCCCTGGAAGACTAGTAGTAGTTCCGATGCACATCTGGAGGCATTCTGTAATCTGTGGACTATCTGAGTGTTGATGCAACACAGAAATTGCATCGGGATTGCATACAACAGTCACCATGCGCACTTTCCTTTATGTGAGTAATGTCTAAAACAATCTACGCTTTGATCGTTTCCTGGAAGACCAGTAGTAGTTTCCGATGCACATCTGGAGGCACTCTGTAATCTGTGGACTATCAGAGTGTTGATGAAACACAGAAATTGCATCGGGATTGAATACAACAGTCACCATGCGCACTTAACTCCATGGGAGTAATGTCTCAATCAGTTTACTCTTTGATCGTTCCCTGGAAGACCAGTAGTAGTTTCCGATGCACATCTGGAGGCATTCTGTAATCTGTGGACTATCTGAGTGTTGATGAAACACAGAAATTGCATAGGGATTGAATACAACAGTCACCATGCGCACTTTCCTTTATGGGAGTAATGTCTCAAACAATCTACGCTTTGATCGTTTCCTGAAAGACCAGTAGTAGTTTCCGATGCACATCTGGAGGCATTCTGTAATCTGTGCACTATCAGAGTGTTGATGAAACACAGAAATTGCATCGGGATTGAATACAACAGTCACCATGCGCACTTACCTGCATGGGAGTAATGTCTCAAACAGTTTACTCTTTGATCGTTCCCTGGAAGACCAGTAGTAGTTTCCGATGCACATCTGTATTCATTCTGTAATCTGTGGACTATCAGAGTGTAGATGAAACACAGAAATTGCATCGGCATTGAATACAACAGTCACCATGCGCACTCTCCTCCATGGGAGTAATGTCTCAAACAGTCTACGCTTTGATCGTTCTCTGGAAGACCAGTAGTAGTTTCCGATGCACATATGGGGTCATTCTGTAATCTGGTGACTATCTGAGTGTTGTTGAAACACAGAAATTGCATCGGGATTGAATACAACAGTCACCATGCGCACTCTCCTCCATGGGAGTAATATCTCAAACAGTCTAAGCTTTGATCGTTCCCTGGAAGACCAGTAGTAGTTTCCGATGCACATCTGGAGGCATTCTGTAATCTGTGGACTATCAGAGTGTTGATGATACACAGAAATTGCATCGGGATTGAATACAACAGTCACTATGCGCACTTTCCTCCATGGGAGTTATGTCTCAAGCAGTCTACACTTCGATCGTTCCCTGGAAGACCAGTAGTAGTTACCGATGCACATCAGGAGGCATTCTGTAAACTGAGGACTATCAGAGTGATTATGAAACACAGAAATTGCATCGGGATTGAATACAACAGTCACCATGCGCACTCTCCTCAATGGGAGTAATGTCTCAAACAGTCTACGCTTTGATCGTTCCCAGGAAGACCAGTATTAGTTTCCGACACACATCTGGGGCATTCTGTAATCTGTGGACTATCAGAGTGTTGATGAAACAAAGAAATTGCATCGGGATCGAATACAACAGTCACCATACGCTGTTTGCTCCATGGGAGTAATGTCTCAGACAGTGTACACTTCGATCATTCCCTGGAAGACCAGTAGTAGTTTCTGATGCACATCTGGAGGAATTCTGTAATCTGAGGACTATCAGAGTGTTGATGAAACACAGAAATTGCATCGGGATTGAATACAACAGTCACCAGGCGCTATTTCCGACATGGGAGTAATGTCTCAAACAGTTTACTCTTTGATCGTTCCCTGGAAGACCAGTAGTAGTTTCCGATGCACATCTGGAGGCATTCTGTAACCTGTGGACTATCAGAGTGTTGATGAAACAAAGAAATTGCATCGGGATTGAATACAACAGTCACCATGCGCACTTTCCTCCATGGGAGTAATGTCTCAAGCAGTCTACACTTCGATCGTTCCCTGGAAGACCAGTAGTAGTTTCCGATGCACATCTGGAGGCATTCTGTAATCTGTGGACTATCTGAGTGTTGATGAAACACAGAAATTGCATCGGGATTGAATACAACAGTCACCATGCGCACTTTCCTCCATGGGTGTAATGTCTCAAACAGTCTACTCTTTGATCGTTCCCTGGAAGACCAGTAGTAGTTCCCGATGCACATGTGGAGGCATTCTGTAATCTGTGGACTATCTGAGTGTTGATGAAACACTGTAATTGCATCGGGATTGAATACAACAGTCACCATGCGCACTTTCCTCCATGGGAGTAATGTCTCAAACAGTCTAAGCTTTGATCGTTCCCTGGAAGACCAGTAGTAGTTTCCGATGCACATCTGGAGGCATTCTGTAATCTGTGGACTATCAGAGTGTTGATGAAACTCAGAAATTGCATCAGGATTGAATACAACAGTAACCAGGCGCTATAGTCTCAATGGGAGTAATGTCTCAAACAGTCTACGCTTTGATCGTTCCCTGGAAGGCCAGTAGTAGTTTCAAATGCTCATCTGGACGCAATCTGTATACCTTGGACCTTCAAAGTGTTGATGAAACACAGAAATTGCCTCGGGATTGAATACAACAGTCACCATGCGCACTTTCCTCCATGGGAGTAATGTCTCAATCAGTCTACGCTTTGATCGTTCCCTGGAAGACCAGTAGTAGTTCCGATGCACATCTGGAGGCATTCTGTAATCTGTGGACTATCTGAATGATGATGAAACACAGAAATTGCATCGGGATTGCATACAACAGTCACCATGCGCTCTTTCCTTTATTTGAGTAATGTCTCAAACAATCTACGCTTTGATCGTTTCCTGGAAGACCAGTAGTAGTTTCCGATGCACATCTGGAGGCACTCTGTAATCTGTGGACTATCAGAGTGTTGATGAAACACAGAAATTGCATCGGGATTGAATACAACAGTCACCATGCGCACTTAACTCCATGGGAGTAATGTCTCTAACAGTTTAATCTTTGATCGTTCCCTGGAAGACCAGTAGTAGTTTCCGATGCACATCTGGATTCATTCTGTAATCTGTGGAATATCAGAGTGTTGATGAAACACAGAAATTGCATCGGCATTGAATACAACAGTCACCATGCGCACTCTCCTCCATGGGAGTAATGTCTCAAACAGTCTACGCTTTCATCGTTCCCTGGAAGACCAGTAGTAGTTTCCGATGCACATCTGGGGTCATTCTGTAATCTGTGGACTATCTGAGTGTTGATGAAACACAGAAATTGCATCGGGATTGAATACAACAGTCACCTTGCGCACTCTCCTCCATGGGAGTAATATCTCAAACAGTCTAAGCTTTGATCGTTCCCTGGAAGACCAGTAGTAGTTTCCGATGCACATCTGGAGGCATTCTGTAATCTGTGGACTATCAGAGTGTTGATGAAACACAGAAATTGCATCGCGATGGAATACAACAGTCACCATGCGCACTCTCCTCCATGGGAGTAATGTCTCAAACAGTCTATACTTCGATCGTTCCCTGGAAGACCAGTAGTAGTTACCGATGCACATCAGGAGGCATTCTGTAAACTGAGGACTATCAGAGTGTTTATGAAACACAGAAATTGAATCGGGATTGAATACAACAGTCACCATGCGCACTCTCCTCAATGGGAGTAATGTCTCAAACAGTCTACGCTTTGATCGTTCCCAGGAAGACCAGTATTAGTTTCCGAGGCACATCTGGGGCATTCTGTAATCTGTGGACTATCAGAGTGTTGATGAAACACAGAAATTGCATCGGGATTGAATACAACAGTCACCATGCGCAGTTTCCTCCATGGGAGTAATGTCTCAGACAGTCTACACTTCGATCGTTCCCTGGAAGACCAGTAGTAGTTTCCGATGCACATCTGGAGGAATTCTGTAATCTGAGGACTATCAGTGTGTTTATGAAACACAGAAATTTGCATCGGGATTGAATACAACAGTCACCATGCGCACTCTCCTCAATGGGAGTAATGTCTCAAACAGTGTACGCTTTGATCGTTCCCAGGAAGACCAGTAGTAGATTCCGATGCACATCTGGAGGCATTCTGTAATCTGTGGACTATCAGAGTGTTGATGAAACACAGAAATTGCATCGGGATTGAATACAACAGTCACCATCGGCACTTTCCTCCATGGGAGTAATGTATCAAGCAGTCTACGCTTTGATCGTTTCCTGGAAGACCAGTAGTAGTTTCCGATGCACATCAGGAGGCATTCTGTAATCTGTGGACTATCAGAGTGTTGATGAAACACAGTAATTGCATCGGGATTGAATACAACAGTCCCCATGCGCACTTTCCTCCATGGGAGTAATGTCTCAGACAATCTACGCCTTGATCGTTCCCTGGATCACCAGTAGTAGTTTCCGATGCACATCTGGAGGCAATCTGTAATCCTTGGACCTTCAAAGTGTTGATGAAACACAGAAATTGCCTCGGGATTGAATACAACTGACACCATGCGCACTTTCCTCCATGGGAGTAATGCCTCAAACAGTCTACGCTTTGATCGTTCCCTGGAAGACCGGTAGTAGTTTCCGATGCACATCTGGAGGCATTCTGTAATCTGTGGACTATCAGAGTGTTGATGAAACACAGAAATCGCATCGGGATTGAATACAACAGTCACCTTCGGCACTCTCCTCCATGGGAGTAATGTATCAAGCAGTCTACGCTTTGATCGTTTCCTGGAAGACCAGTAGTAGTTCCCGATGCACATGTGGAGGCATTCTGTAATCTGCGGACTATCTGAGTGTTGATGAAACACTGTAATTGCATCGGGATAGAATACAACAGTCACCATGCGCACTTTCCTCCATGGGAGTAATGTCTCAAACAGTCTAAGCTTTGATCGTTCCCTGGAAGACCAGTAGTAGTTTCCGATGCACATCTGGAGGCATTCTGTAATCTGTGGACTATCTGAGTGTTGATGAAACACAGAAATTGCATCAGGATTGAATACAACAGTCACCAGGCGCTATAGCCTCAATGGGAGTAATGTCTCAAACAGTCTACGCTTTGATCGTTCCCTGGAAGGCCAGTAGTAGTTTCAAATGCACATCTGGACGCAATCTGTATAACTTGGACCTTCAAAGTGTTGATGAAACACAAAAATTGCCTCGGGATTGAATACAACATTCACCATGTGCAATTTCCTCCATGGGAGTAATGTCTCATTCAGTCTACGCTTTGATCATTCCCTGGAAGACCAGTAGTAGTTCCGATGCACATCTGGAGGCATTCTGTAATCTGTGGACTATCAGAGTGTTGATGAAACACAGAAATTGCATCGGGATTGAATACAACAGTCACCATGCGCACTCTCCTCCATGGGAGTAATGTCTCAAACAGTCTACGCTTTGATCGTTCCCTGGAAGACCAGTAGTAGTTTCCGATGCACATCTGGAGTCATTCTGTAGTCTGTGGACTATCTGAGTGTTGATGAAACACAGAAATTGCATCGGGATTGAATACAAAAGTCACCATGCGCACTCTCCTCCATGGGAGTAATATCTCAAACAGTCTAAGTTTTGATCGTTCCCTGGAAGACCAGTAGTAGTTTCCGATGCACATCTGGAGGCATTCTGTAATCAGTGGACTATCAGAGTGTTGATGAAACACAGAAATTGCATCGGGATTGAATACAACAGTCACCAGTCGCTATTTCCTCCATGGGAGTAATGTCTCAAACAGTCTAAGCTTTTGATCGTTCCCTGGGAGACAAGTAGTAGTTTCCAAAGCACATCTGGAGGCATTCTTTAATCCTTGGACCTTCAAAGTGTTGATGAAACACAGAAATTGCCTCGGGATTGAATACAACAGACACCATGCGCACTTTCCTCCATGGGAGTAATGCCTCAAACAGTCTACGCTTTGATCGTTCCCTGGAAGACCGGTAGTAGTTTCCGATGCACATCTGGAGGCATTCTGTAATCTGTGGACCATCAGAGTGTTGATGAAACACAGAAATTGCATCAGGATTGAATACAACAGTCACCAGGCGCTATAGCCTCAATGGGAGTAATGTCTCAAACAGTCTACGCTTTGATCGTTCCCTGGAAGGCCAGTAGTAGTTTTAAATGCAAATCTGGACGCAATCTGTATACCTTGGACCTTCAAAGTGTTGATGAAACACAGAAATTGCCTCGGGATTGAATGCAACAGTCACCATGCGCACTTTCCTCCATGGGAGTAATGTCTCAATCAGTTTACTCTTTGATCGTTCCCTGGAAGACCAGTAGTAGATTCCGATGCACATCTGGAGGCATTCTGTAATCTGTGGACTATCAGAGTGTTGATGAAACCCAGAAATTGCATCGGCATTGAATACAACAGTCACCATGCGCACTCTCCTCCATGGGAGTAATGTCTCAAACAGTCTACGCTTTGATCGTTCCCTGGAAGACCAGTAGTAGTTCCCGATGCGCATCTGGGGTCATTATGTAGTCTGTGGACTATCTGAGTGTTGATGAAACACAGAAACTGCATCGGGATTGAATACAAAAGTCACCATGCGCACTCTCCTCCATGGGAGTAATATCTCAAACAGTCTAAGCTTTGATCGTTCCCTGGAAGACCAGTAGTAGTTTCCGATGCACATCTGGAGGCATTCTGTAATCAGTGGACTATCAGAGTGTTGATGAAACACAGAAATTGCATCGGGATTGAGTACAACAGTCACCATGCGCACTTAACTCCATAGGAGTAATGTCTCAACCAGTTTACACTTTGATCGTTCCCTGGAAGAGCAGTAGTAGTTTCCGATGCACATCTGGAGGCCTTCTGTAATCTGTGGACTATCTGAGTGTTGATGAAACACAGAAATTGCATCGGGATTGAATACAACAGTCACCATGCGCACTTTCCTCCATGGGTGTAATGTCTCAAACAGTCTACGCTTTGATCGTTCCCTGGAAGACCAGTAGTAGTTCCCGATGCACATGTGGAGGCATTCTGTAAACTGCGGACTATCTGAGTGTTGATGAAACACTGTAATTGCATCGGGATTCAATACAACAGTCACCATGCGCACTTTCCTCCATGGGAGTAATGTCTCAAACAGTCTAAGCTTTGATCGTTCCCTGGAAGACCAGTAGTAGTTTCCGATGCACATCTGGAGGCATTCTGTAATATGTGGACTATCAGAGTGTTGATGAAACACAGAAATTGCATCAGGATTGAATACAACAGTCACCAGGCGCTATAGCCTCAATGGGAGTAATGTTTTAAGCAGTCTACGCTTTGATCGTTCCCTGGAAGGCCAGTAGTAGTTTCAAATGCACATCTGGACGCAATCTGTATACCTTGGACCTTCAAAGTGTTGATGAAACACAGAAATTGCCTCGGGATTGAATACAACAGTCACCATGCGCACTTTCCTCCATGGGAGTAATGTCTCAAACAGTCTACGCTTTGATCGTTCCCTGGAAGACTAGTAGTAGTTCCGATGCACATCTGGAGGCATTCTGTAATCTGTGGACTATCTGAGTGTTGATGCAACACAGAAATTGCATCGGGATTGCATACAACAGTCACCATGCGCACTTTCCTTTATGTGAGTAATGTCTAAAACAATCTACGCTTTGATCGTTTCCTGGAAGACCAGTAGTAGTTTCCGATGCACATCTGGAGGCACTCTGTAATCTGTGGACTATCAGAGTGTTGATGAAACACAGAAATTGCATCGGGATTGAATACAACAGTCACCATGCGCACTTAACTCCATGGGAGTAATGTCTCAATCAGTTTACTCTTTGATCGTTCCCTGGAAGACCAGTAGTAGTTTCCGATGCACATCTGGAGGCATTCTGTAATCTGTGGACTATCTGAGTGTTGATGAAACACAGAAATTGCATAGGGATTGAATACAACAGTCACCATGCGCACTTTCCTTTATGGGAGTAATGTCTCAAACAATCTACGCTTTGATCGTTTCCTGAAAGACCAGTAGTAGTTTCCGATGCACATCTGGAGGCATTCTGTAATCTGTGCACTATCAGAGTGTTGATGAAACACAGAAATTGCATCGGGATTGAATACAACAGTCACCATGCGCACTTACCTGCATGGGAGTAATGTCTCAAACAGTTTACTCTTTGATCGTTCCCTGGAAGACCAGTAGTAGTTTCCGATGCACATCTGTATTCATTCTGTAATCTGTGGACTATCAGAGTGTAGATGAAACACAGAAATTGCATCGGCATTGAATACAACAGTCACCATGCGCACTCTCCTCCATGGGAGTAATGTCTCAAACAGTCTACGCTTTGATCGTTCTCTGGAAGACCAGTAGTAGTTTCCGATGCACATATGGGGTCATTCTGTAATCTGGTGACTATCTGAGTGTTGTTGAAACACAGAAATTGCATCGGGATTGAATACAACAGTCACCATGCGCACTCTCCTCCATGGGAGTAATATCTCAAACAGTCTAAGCTTTGATCGTTCCCTGGAAGACCAGTAGTAGTTTCCGATGCACATCTGGAGGCATTCTGTAATCTGTGGACTATCAGAGTGTTGATGATACACAGAAATTGCATCGGGATTGAATACAACAGTCACTATGCGCACTTTCCTCCATGGGAGTTATGTCTCAAGCAGTCTACACTTCGATCGTTCCCTGGAAGACCAGTAGTAGTTACCGATGCACATCAGGAGGCATTCTGTAAACTGAGGACTATCAGAGTGATTATGAAACACAGAAATTGCATCGGGATTGAATACAACAGTCACCATGCGCACTCTCCTCAATGGGAGTAATGTCTCAAACAGTCTACGCTTTGATCGTTCCCAGGAAGACCAGTATTAGTTTCCGACACACATCTGGGGCATTCTGTAATCTGTGGACTATCAGAGTGTTGATGAAACAAAGAAATTGCATCGGGATCGAATACAACAGTCACCATACGCTGTTTGCTCCATGGGAGTAATGTCTCAGACAGTGTACACTTCGATCATTCCCTGGAAGACCAGTAGTAGTTTCTGATGCACATCTGGAGGAATTCTGTAATCTGAGGACTATCAGAGTGTTGATGAAACACAGAAATTGCATCGGGATTGAATACAACAGTCACCAGGCGCTATTTCCGACATGGGAGTAATGTCTCAAACAGTTTACTCTTTGATCGTTCCCTGGAAGACCAGTAGTAGTTTCCGATGCACATCTGGAGGCATTCTGTAACCTGTGGACTATCAGAGTGTTGATGAAACAAAGAAATTGCATCGGGATTGAATACAACAGTCACCATGCGCACTTTCCTCCATGGGAGTAATGTCTCAAGCAGTCTACACTTCGATCGTTCCCTGGAAGACCAGTAGTAGTTACCGATGCACATCATGAGGCATTCTGTAAACTGAGGACTATCAGAGTGTTTATGCAACACAGAAATTGCATCGGGATTGAATACAACAGTCACCATGAGAGCTCTCCTCAATGGGAGTAATGTCTCAAACAGTCTACGCTTTGATCGTTCCCAGGAAGACCAGTATTAGTTTCCGACGCACATCTGGGGCATTCTGTAATCTGTGGACTATCAGAGTGTTGATGAAACAAAGAAATTGCATCGGGATTGAATACAACAGTCACCATGCGCACTTCCCTCCATGGGAGTAATGTCTCAGACAGTCTACACTTCGATCGTTCCCTGGAAGACCAGTAGTAGTTTCCGATGCACATCTGGAGGAATTCTGTAATCTGAGGACTATCAGAGTGTTTATGAAACACAGAAATTGAATCGGGATTGAATACAACAGTCACCATGCGCACTCTCCTCAATGGGAGTAATGTCTCAAACAGTCTACGCTTTGATCGTTCCCAGGAAGACCAGTATTACTTTCCGACGCACATCTGTGGGCATTCTGTAATCTGTGGACTATCTGAGTGTTGATGAAACGCCGAAATTGCATCTTGATTGAATACAACAGTCACCATGCGCACTTTCCTCCATGGGAGTAATATCTCAAACAGTCTAAGCTTTGATCGTCCCTGGAAGACCAGTAGTAGTTTCCGATGCACATCTGAAATCATTCTGTAATCTGTGGACTATCAGAGTGTTGATGAAGCACAGAAGTTGCATCGGGATCGAATACAACAGTCACCAGTCGCTATTTCCTCCATGGGAGTAATGTCTCAAACAGTCTAAGCTTTTGATCGTTCCCTGGGAGTCTAGTAGTTTCCGAAGCACATCTGGAGGCATTCTGTAATAATTGGACCTTCAAAGTGTTGATGAAACACAGAAATTGCATCGGGATTGAATACAACAGACACCATGCGCACTTTCCTCCATGGGAGTAATGCCTCAAACAGTCTACGCTTTGATCGTTCCCTGGAGGACCAGTAGTAGTTTCCGATGCACATCTGGAGGCATTCTGTAATATGTGGACTATCAGAGTGTTGATGAAACACAGAAATTGCATCGGGATTGAATACAACAGTCACCATCGGCACTTTCCTCCATGGGAGTAATGTCTCAAGCAGTCTACGCTTTGATCGTTTCCTGGAAGACCAGTAGTAGTTTCCGATGCACATCAGGAGACATTCTGTAATCTGTGGACTATCAGAGTGTTAATGAAACACAGTAATTGCATCGGGATTGAATACAACAGTCACCATGCGCACTTTCCTCCATGGGAGTAATGTCTCACACAATCTACGCCTTGATCGTTCCCTGGATCACCAGTAGTAGTTTCCGATGCACATCTGGAGGCAATCTGTAATCTCTGGAACATCAGAGTGTTGATGAAACACAGAAATTGCATCGCGATTGAATACAACAGTCACCATGTGCGCTTTCCTCCATGGGAGTAATGTCTCAAACAGTCTAGGCCTTGATCCTTCCCTGGAAGACAAGTAGTAGTTTCCAATGCACATCTGGAGGTATTCTGTAATCTGTGGACCTTCAAAGTGTTGATGAAACACAGAAATTGCCTCGGGATTGAATACAACAGACACCATGCGCACTTTCCTCCATGGGAGTAATGCCTCAAACAGTCTACGCTTTGATCGTTCCCTGGAAGACCGGTAGTAGTTTCCGATGCACATCTGGAGGCATTCTGTAATCTGTGGACTATCAGAGTGTTGATGAAACACAGAAATTGCATCGGGATTGAATACAACAGTCACCATCGGCACTTTCCTCCATGGGAGTAATGTCTCAAGCAGTCTACGCTTTGATCGTTTCCTGGTAGACCAGTAGTAGTTTCCGATGCACATCAGGAGGCATTCTGTAATCTGTGGACTATCGGAGTGTTGATGAAACACAGAAATTGCATCAGGATTGAATACAACAGTCACCAGGCGCTATAGTCTCAATGGGAGTAATGTCTCAAACAGTCTACGCTTTGATCGTTCCCTGGAAGGCCAGTAGTAGTTTCAATGCAAATCTGGACGCAATCTGTATACCTTGGACCTTCAAAGTGTTGATGAAACACAGAAATTGCCTCGGGATTGAATGCAACAGTCACCATGCGCACTTTCCTCCATGGGAGTAATGTCTCAATTAGTTTACTCTTTGATCGTTCCCTGGAAGACCAGTAGTAGTTTCCGATGCACATCTGGAGGCATTCTGTAATCAGTGGACTATCAGAGTGTTGATGAAACACAGAAATTGCATCGGGATTGAATACAACAGTCACCAGTCGCTATTTCCTCCATGGGAGTAATGTCTCAAAGAGTCTAAGCTTTTGATCGTTCCCTGGGAGACAAGTAGTAGTTTCCAAAGCACATCTGGAGGCATTCTGTAATCCTTGGACCTTCAAAGTGTTGATTAACCACAGACATTGCCTCGGGATTGAATACAACAGACACTATGCGCACTTTCCTCCATGGGAGTAATGCCTCAATCAGTCTACGCTTTGATCGTTCCCTGGAAGACCGGTAGTAGTTTCCGATGCACATCTGGAGGCATTCTGTATTCTGTGGACTATCAGAGTGTTGATGAAACACAGAAATTGCATCGGGATTGAATACAACAGTCACCATCGGCACTTTCCTCCATGGGAGTAATGTTTCAAGCAGTCTACGCTTTGATCGTTCCCTGGAAGGCCAGTAGTAGTTTCAAATGCAAATCTGGACGCAATCTGTATACCTTGGACCTTCAAAGTGTTGATGAAACACAGAAATTGCCTCGGGATTGAATGCAACAGTCAGCATGCGCACTTTCCTCCATGGGTGTAATGTCTCAAACAGTCTACGCTTTGATCGTTCCCTGGAAGACCAGTAGTAGTTCCCGATGCACATGTGGAGGCATTCTGTAAACTGCGAACTATCTGAGTGTTGATGAAACACTGTAATTGCATCGGGATTGAATACAACAGTCACCATGCGCACTTTCCTCCATGGGAGTAATGTCTCAAACAGTCTAAGCTTTGATCGTTCCCTGGAAGACCAGTAGTAGTTTCCGATGCACATCTGGAGGCATTCTGTAATATGTGGACTATCAGAGTGTTGATGAAACACAGAAATTGCATCAGGATTGAATACAACAGTCACCAGGCGTTATAGCCTCAATGGGAGTAATGTTTTAAACAGTCTACGCTTTAATCGTTCCCTGGAAGGCCAGTAGTAGTTTCAAATGCACATCTGGACGCAATCTGTATACCTTGGACCTTCAAAGTGTTGATGAAACACAGAAATTGCCTCGGGATTGAATACAACAGTCACCATGCGCACTTTCCTCCATGGGAGTAATGTCTCAAACAGTCTACGCTTTGATCGTTCCCTGGAAGACCAGTAGTAGTTTCCGATGCACATCTGGAGGCATTCTGTAATCTGTGGACTATCTGAGTGTTGATGCAACACAGAAATTGCATCGGGATTGCATACAACAGTCACCATGCGCACTTTCCTTTATGTGAGTAATGTCTCAAACAATCTACGCTTTGATCGTTTCCTGGAAGAACAGTAGTAGTTTCCGATGCACATCTGGAGGCACTCTGTAATCTGTGGACTATCAGAGTGTTGATGAAACACAGAAATTGCATCGGGATTGAATACAACAGTCACCATGCGCACTTAACTCCATGGGAGTAATGTCTCAAACAGTTTACTCTTTGATCTTTCCCTGGAAGACCAGTAGTAGTTTCCGATGCACATCTGGAGGCATTCTGTAATCTGTGGACTATCTGAGTGTTGATGAAACACAGATATTGCATCGGGATTGAATACAACAGTCACCATCGGCACTTTCCTCCATGGGAGTAATGTCTCAAGCAGTCTACGCTTTGATCGTTTCCTGGAAGACCAGTAGTAGTTTCCGATGCACATCAGGAGACATTCTGTAATCTGTGGACTATCAGAGTGTTAATGTAACACAGTAATTGCATCGGGATTGAATACAACAGTCACCATGCGCACTTTCCTCCATGGGAGTAATGTCTCACACAATCTACGCCTTGATCGTTCCCTGGATCACCAGTAGTAGTTTCCGATGCACATCTGGAGGCAATCTGTAATCTCTGGAACATCAGAGTGTTGATGAAACACAGAAATTGCATCGCGATTGAATACAACAGTCACCATGTGCGCTTTCCTCCATGGGAGTAATGTCTCAAACAGTCTAGGCCTTGATCCTTCCCTGGAAGACAAGTAGTAGTTTCCAATGCACATCTGGAGGTATTCTGTAATCTGTGGACCTTCAAAGTGTTGAAGAAACACAGAAAGTGCCTCGGGATGGAATACAACAGTCACCACGCGCTCTTTCCTCAATGGGAGTAATGTCTCAAACTGTCATCGCTTTGCTCGTTAGCTGAAGAACAGTTTCCGATGCACATCTGGTGGCATTCTGTAATCAGTGGACTATCAGAGTGTTGATGATAACAGAAATTGCGTCGGGATTGAATACAACAGCCACCATTCGCACTTTCCTCCATGGGAGTAATGTCTCAAACAGTCTACCCTTTGATCGTTCCCTGGAAGACCAGTAGTAGTTTCCGATGCACATCTGGACGCATTCTGTAATCTGTCGAATGTCAGTGTGTTGGAAGACCAGTAGTAGTTTCCGATGCACATCTGTACGCATTCTGTAATCTGTGGACTATCTGAGTGTTGATGAAACACAGAAATTGCATCGGGATTGAACACAACAGTCACCATGCGCACTTAACTCCATGGGAGTAATGTCTCAAACATTTTACTCTTTGATCGTTCCCTGGAAGACCAGTAGTAGTTTCCGATGCACATCTGGAGGCATTTTGTAATCTGTGGACTATCTGAGTGTTGATGAAACACAGAAATTGCATCGGGATTGAATACAACAGTCACCATGCGCACTTTCCTTTATGGGAGTAATGTCTCAAACAATCTACGCTTTGATCGTTTCCTGGAAGACCAGTAGTAGTTTCCGATGCACATCTGGAGGCATTCTGTAATCTGTGGACTATCAGAGTGTTGATGAAACACAGAAATTGCATCGGGATTGAATACAACAGTCACCATGCGCACTTACCTCCATGGGAGTAATGTCTCAAACAGTTTACTCTTTGATCGTTCCCTGGAAGACCAGTAGTAGTTTCCGATGCACATCTGGAGGCATTCTGTAATCTGTGGACTATCAGAGTGTTGATGAAACCCAGAAATTGCATCGGCATTGAATACAACAGTCACGATGCGCACTCTCCTCCATGGGAGTAATGTCTCAAACAGTCTACGCTTTGATCGTTCCCTGGAAGACCAGTAGTAGTTTCCGATGCACATCTGGGGTCATTCTGTAGTCTGTGGACTATCTGAGTGTTGATGAAACACAGAAATTGCATCGGGATTGAATACAAAAGTCACCATGCGCACTCTCCTCCATGGGAGTAATATCTCAAACAGTCTAAGCTTTGATCGTTCCCTGGAAGACCAGTAGTAGTTTCCGATGCACATCTGGAGGCATTCTGTAATCAGTGGACTATCAGAGTGTTGATGAAACACAGAAATTGCATCGGGATTGAATACAACAGTCACCAGTCGCTATTTCCTCCATGGGAGTAATGTCTCAAACAGTCTAAGCTTTTGATCGTTCCCTGGGAGACAAGTAGTAGTTTCCAAAGCACATCTGGAGGCAATCTGTAATCCTTGGACCTTCAAAGTGTTGATGAAACACAGAAATTGCCTCGGTATTGAATACAACAGACACCATGCGCACTTTCCTCCATGGGAGTAATGCCTCAAACAGTCTACGCTTTGATCGTTCCCTGGAAGACCGGTAGTAGTTTCCGATGCACATCTGGAGGCATTCTGTAATCTGTGGACTATCAGAGTGTTGATGAAACACAGAAATTGCATCGGGATTGAATACAACAGTCACCATCGGCACTTTCCTCCATGGGAGTAATGTCTCAAACAGTCTACGCTTTGATCGTTCCCTGGAAGACCAGTAGTAGTTTCCGATGCGCATCTGGGGTCATTATGTAGTCTGTGGACTATCTGAGTGTTGATGAAACACAGAAATTGCATCGGGATTGAATACAAAAGTCACTATGCGCACTCTCCTCCATGGGAGTAATATCTCAAACAGTCTAAGCTTTGATCGTTCCCTGGAAGCCCAGTAGTAGTTTCCGATGCACATCTGGAGGCATTCTGTAATCAGTGGACTATCAGAGTGTTGATGAAACACAGAAATTGCATCGGGATTGAATACAAGAGTCACCAGTCACTATTTCCTCCATGGGAGTAATGTCTCAAAGAGTCTAAGCTTTTGATCGTTCCCTGGGAGACAAGTAGTAGTTTCCAAAGCACATCTGGAGGCATTCTGTAATAATTGGACCTTCAAAGTGTTGATGAAACACAGAAATTGCCTCGGGATTGAATACAACAGACACCATGCGCACTTTCCTCCATGGGAGTAATGCCTCAATCAGTCTACGCTTTGATCGTTCCCTGGAAGACCGGTAGTAGTTTCCGATGCACATCTGGAGGCATTCTGTAATCTGTGGACTATCAGAGTGTTGATGAAACACAGAAATTGCATCGGGATTGAATACAACAGTCACCATCGGCACTTTCCTCCATGGGAGTAATGTCTCAAGCAGTCTACGCTTTGATCGTTTCCTGGAAGACCAGTAGTAGTTTCCGATGCACATCAGGAGGCATTCTGTAATCTGTGGACTATCAGAGTGTTGATGAAACACAGAAATTGCATCAGGATTGAATACAACAGTCACCAGGCGCTATAGCCTCAATGGGAGTAATGTCTCAAACAGTCTACGCTTTGATCGTTCCCTGGAAGGCCAGTAGTAGTTTCAAATGCAAATCTGGACGCAATCTGTATACCTTGGACCTTCAGAGTGTTGATGAAACACAGAAATTGCCTCGGGATTGAATGCAACAGTCACCATGCGCACTTTCCTCCATGGGAGTAATGTCTCAATCAGTTTACTCTTTGATCGTTCTCTGGAAGACCAGTAGTAGTTTCCGATGCACATCTGGAGGCATTCTGTAATCTGTGGACTATCAGAGTGTTGATGAAACCCAGAAATTGCATCGGCATTGAATACAACAGTCACTATGCGCACTCTCCTCCATGGGAGTAATGTCTCAAACAGTCTACGCTTTGATCGTTCCCTGGAAGACCAGTAGTAGTTTCCGATGCACATCTGGGGTCATTCTGTAGTCTGTGGACTATCTGAGTGTTGATGAAACACAGAAATTGCATCGGGATTGAATACAAAAGTCACCATGCGCACTCTCCTCCATGGGAGTAATATCTCAAACAGTCTAAGCTTTGATCGTTCCCTGGAAGACCAGTAGTAGTTTCCGATGCACATCTGGAGGCATTCTGTAATCAGTGGACTATCAGAGTGTTGATGAAACACAGAAATTGCATCGGGATTGAGTACAACAGTCACCATGCGCAATTAACTCCATAGGAGTAATGTCTCAACCAGTTTACTCTTTGATCGTTCCCTGGAAGACCAGTAGTAGTTTCCGATGCACATCTGGAGGCATTCTGTAATCTGTGGACTATCTGAGTGTTGATGAAACACAGAAATTGCATCGGGATTGAATACAACAGTCACCATGCGCACTTTCCTCCATGGGTGTAATGTCTCAAACAGTCTACGCTTTGATCGTTCCCTGGAAGACCAGTAGTAGTTCCCGATGCACATGTGGAGGCATTCTGTAAACTGCGGACTATCTGTGTGTTGATGAAACACTGTAATTGCATCGGGATTGAATACAACAGTCACCATGCGCACTTTCCTCCATGGGAGTAATGTCTCAAACAGTCTAAACTTTGATCGTTCCCTGGAAGACCAGTAGTAGTTTCCGATGCACATCTGGAGGCATTCTGTAATATGTGGACTATCAGAGTGTTGATGAAACACAGAAATTGCATCAGGATTGAATACAACAGTCACCAGGCGCTATAGCCTCAATGGGAGTAATGTTTTAAACAGTCTACGCTTTAATCGTTCCCTGGAAGGCCAGTAGTAGTTTCAAATGCACATCTGGACGCAATCTGTATACCTTGGACCTTCAAAGTGTTGATGAAACACAGAAATTGCCTCGGGATTGAATACAACAGTCACCATGCGCACTTTCCTCCATGGGAGTAATGTCTCAAACAGTCTACGCTTTGATCGTTCCCTGGAAGACCAGTAGTAGTTCCGATGCACATCTGGAGGCATTCTGTAATCTGTGGACTATCTGAGTGTTGATGCAACACAGAAATTGCATCGGGATTGCATACAACAGTCACCATGCGCACTTTCCTTTATGTGAGTAATGTCTCAAACAATCTACGCTTTGATCGTTTCCTGGAAGACCAGTAGTAGTTTCCGATGCACATCTGGAGGCACTCTGTAATCTGTGGACTATCAGAGTGTTGATGAAACACAGAAATTGCATCGGGATTGAATACAACAGTCACCATGCGCACTTAACTCCATGGGAGTAATGTCTCAAACAGTTTACTCTTTGATCGTTCCCTGGAAGACCAGTAGTAGTTTCCGACGCACATCTGGAGGCATTCTGTAATCTGTGGACTATCTGAGTGTTGATGAAACACAGAAATTGCATCGGGATTGAATACAACAGTCACCATGCGCACTTTCCTTTATGGGAGTAATGTCTCAGACAATCTACGCTTTGATCGTTTCCTGGAAGACCAGTAGTAGTTTCCGATGCACATCTGGAGGCATTCTGTAATCTGTGGACTATCAGAGTGTTGATGAAACACAGAAATTGCATCGGGATTGAATACAACAGTCACCATGCGCACTTACCTCCATGGGAGTAATGTCTCGAACAGTTTACTCTTTGATCGTTCCCTGGAAGACCAGTAGTAGTTTCCGATGCACATCTGGATTCATTCTGTAATCTGTGGACTATCAGAGTGTTGATGAAACACAGAAATTGCATCGGCATTGAATACAACAGTCACCATGCGCACTCTCCTCCATGGGAGTAATGTCTCAAACAGTCTACGCTTTGATCGTTCCCTGGAAGACCAGTAGTAGTTTCCGATGCACATATGGGGTCATTCTGTAATCTGTGGACTATCTGAGTGTTGATGAAACACAGAAATTGCATCGGGATTGAATACAACAGTCACCATGCGCACTCTCCTCCATGGGAGTAATATCTCAAACAGTCTAAGCTTTGATCGTTCCCTGGAAGACCAGTAGTAGTTTCCGATGCACATCTGGAGGCATTCTGTAATCAGTGGACCTTCAAAGTGTTGAAGAAACACAGAAAGTGCCTCGGGATTGAATACAACAGTCACCACGCGCTCTTTCCTCAATGGGAGTAATGTCTCAAACTGTCATCGCTTTGCTCGTTAGCTGAAGACCAGTTTCCGATGCACATCTGGTGGCATTCTGTAATCAGTGGACTATCAGAGTGTTGATGATAACAGAAATTGCGTCGGGATTGAATACAACAGCCACCATTCGCACTTTCCTCCATGGGAGTAATGTCTCAAACAGTCTATCCTTTGATCGTTCCCTGGAAGACCAGTAGTAGTTTCCGATGCACATCTGGACGCATTCTGTAATCTGTCGAATGTCAGTGTGTTGGAAGACCAGTAGTAGTTTCCGATGCACATCTGGGGTCATTCTGTAGTCTGTGGACTGTCTGAGTGTTGATGAAACACAGAAATTGCATCGGGATTGAATACAAAAGTCACCATGCGCACTCTCCTCCATGGGAGTAATATCTCAAACAGTCTAAGCTTTGATCGTTCCCTGGAAGACCAGTAGTAGTTTCCGATGCACATCTGGAGGCATTCTGTAATCAGTGGACTATCAGAGTGTTGATGAAACACAGAAATTGCATCGGGATTGAATACAACAGTCACCAGTCGCTATTTCCTCCATGGGAGTAATGTCTCAAACAGTCTAAGCTTTTGATCGTTCCCTGGGAGACAAGTAGTAGTTTCCAAAGCACATCTGGAGGCATTCTTTAATCCTTGGACCTTCAAAGTGTTGATGAAACACAGAAATTGCCTCGGGATTGAATACAACAGACACCATGCGCACTTTCCTCCATGGGAGTAATGTCTCAAGCAGTCTACGCTTTGATCGTTTCCTGGAAGACCAGTAGTAGTTTCCGATGCACATCAGGAGGCATTCTGTAATCTGTGGACTATCAGAGTGTTGATGAAACACAAATTGCATCAGGATTGAATACAACAGTCACCAGGCGCTATAGCCTCAATGGGAGTAATGTCTCAAGCAGTCTACGCTTTGATCGTTCCCTGGAAGGCCAGTAGTAGTTTCAAATGCAAATCTGGACGCAATCTGTATACCTTGGACCTTCAAAGTGTTGATGAAACACAGAAATTGCCTCGGGATTGAATGCAACAGTCACCATGCGCACTTTCCTCCATGGGAGTAATGTCTCAATCAGTTCACTCTTTGATCGTTCCCTGGAAGACCAGTAGTAGTTTCCGATGCACATCTGGAGGCATTCTGTAATCTGTGGACTATCAGAGTGTTGATGAAACCCAGAAATTGCATCGGCATTGAATACAACAGTCACCATGCGCACTCTCCTCCATGGGAGTAATGTCTCAAACAGTCTACGCTTTGATCGTTCCCTGGAAGACCAGTAGTAGTTTCCGATGCACATCTGGGGTCATTCTGTAGTCTGTGGACTATCTGAGTGTTGATGAAACACAGAAATTGCATCGGGATTGAATACAAAAGTCACCATGCGCACTCTCCTCCATGGGAGTAATATCTCAAACAGTCTAAGCTTTGATCGTTCCCTGGAAGACCAGTAGTAGTTTCCGATGCACATCTGGAGGCATTCTGTAATCAGTGGACTATCAGAGTGTTAATGAAACACAGAAATTGCATCGGGATTGAGTACAACAGTCACCATGCGCACTTAACTCCATAGGAGTAATGTCTCAACCAGTTTACTCTTTGATCGTTCCCTGGAAGACCAGTAGTAGTTTCCGATGCACATCTGGAGGCATTCTGTAATCTGTATACTATCTGAGTGTTGATGAAACACAGAAATTGCATCGGGAATGAATACAACAGTCACCATGCGCACTTTCCTCCATGGGTGTAATGTCTCAAACAGTCTACGCTTTGATCGTTCCCTGGAAGACCAGTAGTAGTTCCCGATGCACATGTGGAGGCACTCTGTAAACTGCGGACTATCTGAGTGTTGATGAAACACTGTAATTGCATCGGGATTGAATACAACAGTCACCATGCGCACTTTCCTCCATGGGAGTAATGTCTCAAACAGTCTAAGCTTTGATCGTTCCCTGGAAGACCAGTAGTAGTTTCCGATGCACATCTGGAGGCATTCTGTAATATGTGGACTATCAGAGTGTTGATGAAACACAGAAATTGCATCAGGATTGAATACAACAGTCACCAGGCGCTATAGCCTCAATGGGAGTAATGTTTTAAACAGTCTACACTTTGATCGTTCCCTGGAAGGCCAGTAGTAGTTTCAAATGCACATCTGGACGCAATCTGTATACCTTGGACCTTCAAAGTGTTGATGAAACACAGAAATTGCCTCGGGATTGAATACAACAGTCACCATGCGCACTTTCCTCCATGGGAGTAATGTCTCAAACAGTCTACGCTTTGATCGTTCCCTGGAAGACCAGTAGTAGTTCCGATGCACATCTGGAGGCATTCTGTAATCAGTGGACTATCAGAGTGTTGATGAAACACAGAAATTGCATCAGGATTGAATACAACAGTCACCAGGCGCTATAGCCTCAATGGGAGTAATGTTTTAAACATTCTACGCTTTGATCGTTCCCTGGAAGACCAGTAGTAGTTTCCGATGCACATCAGGAGGCATTCTGTAATCAGTGGACTATCAGAGTGTTGATGAAACACAGAAATTGCATCGGGATTGAATACAACAGTCACCAGTCGCTATTTCTTCCATGGGAGTAATGTCTCAAACAGTCTAAGCTTTTGATCGTTCCCTGGGAGACAAGTAGTAGTTTCCAAAGCACATCTGGATTCATTCTGTAATCCTTGGACCTTCAAAGTGTTGATGAAACACAGAAATTGCCTCGGGATTGAATACAACAGACACCATGCGCACTTTCCTCCATGGGAGTAATGCCTCAAACAGTCTACGCTTTGATCGTTCCCTGGAAGACCGGTAGTAGTTTCCGATGCACATCTGGAGGCATTCTGTAATCTGTGGACTATCAGAGTGTTGATGAAACACAGAAATTGCATCGGGATTGAATACAACAGTCACCATCGGCATTTTCCTCCATGGGAGTAATGTCACAAGCAGTCTACGCTTTGATCGTTTCCTGGAAGACCAGTAGTAGTTTCCGATGCACATCAGGAGGCATTCTGTAATCTGTGGACTATCAGAGTGTTGATGAAACACAAATTGCATCAGGATTGAATACAACAGTCACCAGGCGCTATAGCCTCAATGGGAGTAATGTCTCAAGCAGTCTACGCTTTGATCGTTCCCTGGAAGTCCAGTAGTAGTTTCAAATGCAAATCTGG
Organism: Schistocerca gregaria; assembly: GCF_023897955.1. Taxonomy (NCBI): domain Eukaryota; kingdom Metazoa; phylum Arthropoda; class Insecta; order Orthoptera; family Acrididae; genus Schistocerca; species Schistocerca gregaria. Next base: position 54,899,574 of record NC_064929.1, read on the forward strand.
ACGCAATCTGTATACCTTGGACCTTCAAAGTGTTGATGAAACACAGAGATTGCCTCGGGATTGAATGCAACAGTCACCATGCGCACTTTCCTCCATGGGAGTAATGTCTCAAACAGTCTACGCTTTGATCGTTCCCTGGAAGACCAGTAGTAGTTCCGATGCACATCTGGAGGCATTCTGTAATCTGTGGACTATCTGAGTGTTGATGCAACACAGAAATTGCATCGGGATTGCATACAACAGTCACCATGCGCACTTTCCTTTATGTGAGTAATGTCTCAAACAATCTACGCTTTGATCGTTTCCTGGAAGACCAGTAGTAGTTTCCGATGCACATCTGGAGGCACTCTGTAATCTGTGGACTATCAGAGTGTTGATGAAACACAGAAATTGCATCGGGATTGAATACAACAGTCACCATGCGCACTTAACTCCATGGGAGTAATGTCTCAAACAGTTTACTCTTTGATCGTTCCCTGGAAGACCAGTAGTAGTTTCCGACGCACATCTGGAGGCATTCTGTAATCTGTGGACTATCTGAGTGTTGATGAAACACAGAAATTGCATCGGGATTGAATACAACAGTCACCATGCGCACTTTCCTTTATGGGAGTAATGTCTCAGACAATCTACGCTTTGATCGTTTCCTGGAAGACCAGTAGTAGTTTCCGATGCACATCTGGAGGCATTCTGTAATCTGTGGACTATCAGAGTGTTGATGAAACACAGAAATTGCATCGGGATTGAATACAACAGTCACCATGCGCACTTATCTCCATGGGAGTAATGTCTCGAACAGTTTACTCTTTGATCGTTCCCTGGAAGACCAGTAGTAGTTTCCGATGCACATCTGGATTCATTCTGTAATCTGTGGACTATCAGAGTGTTGATGAAACACAGAAATTGCATCGGCATTGAATACAACAGTCACCATGCGCACTCTCCTCCATGGGAGTAATGTCTCAAACAGTCTACGCTTTGATCGTTCCCTGGAAGACCAGTAGTAGTTTCCGATGCACATCTGGTGGCATTCTGTAATCAGTGGACTATCAGAGTGTTGATGATAACAGAAATAGCGTCGGGATTGAATACAACAGTCACCATTCGCACTTTCCTCCATGGGAGTAATGTCTCAAACAGTCTATCCTTTGATCGTTCCCTGGAAGACCAGTAGTAGTTTCCGATGCACATCTGGACGCATTCTGTAATCTGTCGAATGTCAGTGTGTTGGAAGACCAGTAGTAGTTTCCGATGCACATCTGGACGCATTCTGTAATCTGTGGACTATCTGAGTGTTGATGAAACACAGAAATTGCATCGGGATTGAATACAACAGTCGCCATGCGCACTTAACTCCATGGGAGTGATGTCTCAAACATTTTACTCTTTGATCGTTCCCTGGAAGACCAGTAGTAGTTTCCGATGCACATCTGGAGGCATTCTATAATCTGTGGACTATCTGAGTGTTGATGAAACACAGAAATTGCATCGCGATTGAATACAACAGTCACCATGCGCACTTTCCTTTATGGGAGTAATGTCTCAAACAATCTACGCTTTGATCGTTTCCTGGAAGACCAGTAGTAGTTTCCGATGCACATCTGGAGGCATTCTGTAATCTGTGGACTATCAGAGTGTTGATGAAACACAGAAATTGCATCGGGATTGAATACAACAGTCACCATGCGCACTTACCTCCATGGGAGTAATGTCTCAAGCAGTCTACGCTTTGATCGTTTCCTGGAAGACCAGTAGTAGTTTCCGATGCACATCAGGAGGCATTCTGTAATCTGTGGACTATCAGAGTGTTGATGAAACACAAATTGCATCAGGATTGAATACAACAGTCACCAGGCGCTATAGCCTCAATGGGAGTAATGTCTCAAGCAGTCTACGCTTTGATCGTTCCCTGGAAGGCTAGTAGTAGTTTCAAATGCACATCTGGACGCAATCTGTATACCTTGGACCTTCAAAGTGTTGATGAAACACAGAAATTGCCTCGGGATTGAATACAACAGTCACCATGCGCACTTTCCTCCATGGGAGTAATGTCTCAAACAGTCTACGCTTTGATCGTTCCCTGGAAGACCAGTAGTAGTTCCGATGCACATCTGGAGGCATTCTGTAATCAGTGGACTATCAGAGTGTTGATGAAACACAGAAATTGCATCAGGATTGAATACAACAGTCACCAGGCGCTATAGCCTCAATGGGAGTAATGTTTTAAACAGTCTACGCTTTGATCGTTCCCTGGAAGACCAGTAGTAGTTTCCGATGCACATCAGGAGGCATTCTGTAATCAGTGGACTATCAGAGTGTTGATGAAACACAGAAATTGCATCGGGATTGAATACAACAGTCACCATCGGCATTTTCCTCCATGGGAGTAATGTCTCAAGCAGTCTACGCTTTGATCGTTTCCTGGAAGACCAGTAGTAGTTTCCGATGCACATCAGGAGGCATTCTGTAATCTGTGGACTATCAGAGTGTTGATGAAACACAAATTGCATCAGGATTGAATACAACAGTCACCAGGCGCTATAGCCTCAATGGGAGTAATGTCTCAAGCAGTCTACGCTTTGATCGTTCCCTGGAAGGCCAGTAGTAGTTTCAAATGCAAATCTGGACGCAATCTGTATACCTTGGACCTTCAAAGTGTTGATGAAACACAGAAATTGCCTCGGGATTGAATGCAACAGTCACCATGCGCACTTTCCTCCATGGGAGTAATGTCTCAATCAGTTTACTCTTTGATCGTTCCCTGGAAGACCAGTAGTAGTTTCCGATGCACATCTCTAGGCATTCTGTAATCTGTGGACTATCAGAGTGTTGATGAAACCCAGAAATTGCATCGGCATTGAATACAACAGTCACCATGCACACTCTCCTCCATGGGAGTAATGTCTCAAACAGTCTACGCTTTGATCGTTCCCTGGAAGAGCAGTAGTAGTTTCCGATGCACATCTGGGGTCATTCTGTAGTCTGTGGACTATCTGAGTGTTGATGAAACACAGAAATTGCATCGGGATTGAATACAAAAGTCACCATGCGCACTCTCCTCCATGGGAGTAATATCTCAAACAGTCTAAGCTTTGATCGTTCCCTGGAAGACCAAAAGTAGTTTCCGATGCACATCTGGAGGCATTCTGTAATCAGTGGACTATCAGAGTGTTAATGAAACACAGAAATTGCATCGGGATTGAGTACAACAGTCACCATGCGCACTTAACTCCATAGGAGTAATGTCTCAACCAGTTTACTCTTTGATCGTTCCCTTGAAGACCAGTAGTAGTTTCCGATGCACATCTGGAGGCATTCTGTAATCTGTATACTATCTGAGTGTTGATGAAACACAGAAATTGCATCGGGAATGAATACAACAGTCACCATGCGCACTTTCCTCCATTGGTGTAATGTCTCAAACAGTCTACGCTTTGATCGTTCCCTGGAAGACCAGTAGTAGTTCCCGATGCACATGTGGAGGCATTCTGTAAACTGCGGACTATCTGAGTGTTGATGAAACACTGTAATTGCATCGGGATTGAATACAACAGTCACCATGCGCACTTTCCTCCATGGGAGTAATGTCTCAAACAGTCTAAGCTTTGATCGTTCCCTGGAAGACCAGTAGTAGTTTCCGATGCACATCTGGAGGCATTCTGTAATATGTGGACTATCAGAGTGTTGATGAAACACAGAAATTGCATCAGGATTGAATACAACAGTCACCAGGCGCTATAGCCTCAATGGGAGTAATGTTTTAAACAGTCTACGCTTTGATCGTTCCCTGGAAGGCCAGTAGTAGTTTCAAATGCACATCTGGACGCAATCTGTATACCTTGGACCTTCAAAGTGTTGATGAAACACAGAAATTGCCTCGGGATTGAATACAACAGTCACCATGCGCACTTTCCTCCATGGGAGTAATGTCTCAAACAGTCTACGCTTTGATCGTTCCCTGGAAGACCAGTAGTAGTTCCGATGCACATCTGGAGGCATTCTGTAATCTGTGGACTATCTGAGTGTTGATGCAACACTGAAATTGCATCGGGATTGCATACAACAGTCACCATGCGCACTTTCCTTTATGTGAGTAATGTCTCAAACAATCTACGCTTTGATCGTTTCCTGGAAGACCAGTAGTAGTTTCCGATGCACATCTGGAGGCACTCTGTAATCTGTGGACTATCAGGGTGTTGATGAAACACAGAAATTGCATCGGGATTGAATACAACAGTCACCATGCGCACTTAACTCCATGGGAGTAATGTCTCAAACAGTTTACTGTTTGATCGTTCCCTGGAAGACCAGTAGTAGTTTCCGATGCACATCTGGAGGCATTCTGTAATCTGTGGACTATCTGAGTGTTGATGAAACACAGAAATTGCATCGGGATTGAATACAACAGTCACCATGCGCACTTTCCTTTATGGGAGTAATGTCTCAAACAATCTACGCTTTGATCGTTTCCTGGAAGACCAGTAGTAGTTTCCGATGCACATCTGGAGGCATTCTGTAATCTGTGGACTATCAGAGTGTTGATGAAACACAGAAATTGCATCGGGATTGAATACAACAGTCACCATGCGCACTTACCTCCATGGGAGTAATGTCTCAAACAGTTTACTCTTTGATCGTTCCCTGGAAGACCAGTAGTAGTTTCCGATGCACATCTGGATTTATTCTGTAATCTGTGGACTATCAGAGTGTTGATGAAACACAGAAATTGCATCGGCATTGAATACAACAGTCACCATGCGCACTCTCCTCCATGGGAGTAATGTCTCAAACAGTCTACGCTTTGATCGTTCCCTGGAAGACCAGTAGTAGTTTCCGATGCACATATGGGGTCATTCTGTAATCTGTGGACTATCTGAGTGTTGATGAAACACAGAAATTGCATCGGGATTGAATACAACAGTCACCATGCGCACTCTCCTCCATGGGAGTAATATCTCAAACAGTCTAAGCTTTGATCGTTCCCTGGAAGACCAGTAGTAGTTTCCGATGCACATCTGGAGGCATTCTGTAATCTGTGGACTATCAGAGTGTTGATGACACACAGAAATTGCATCGGGATTGAATACAACAGTCACTATGCGCACTTTCCTCCATGGGAGTAATGTCTCAAGCAGTCTACACTTCGATCGTTCCCTGGAAGACCAGTAGTAGTTACCGATGCACATCAGGAGGCATTCTGTAAACTGAGGACTATCAGAGTGTTTATGAAACACAGAAATTGCATCGGGATTGAATACAACAGTCACCATGCGCACTCTCCTCAATGGGAGTAATGTCTCAAACAGTCTACGCTTTGATCGTTCCCAGGAAGACCAGTATTAGTTTCCGACGCACATCTGGGGCATTCTGTAATCTGTGGACTATCAGAGTGTTGATGAAACAAAGAAATTGCATCGGGATTGAATACAACAGTCACCATGCGCACTTACCTCCATGGGAGTAATGTCTCTAACAGTTTACTCTTTGATCGTTCCCTGGAAGACCAGTAGTAGTTTCCGATGCACATCTGGATTCATTCTGTAATCTGTGGACTATCAGAGTGTTGATGAAACACAGAAATTGCATCGGGATTGAATACAACAGTCACCATGCGCACTCTCCTCAATGGGAGTTATGTCTCAAACAGTCTACGCTTTGATCGTTCCCAGGAAGACCAGTATTACTTTCCGACGCACATCTGTGGGCATTCTGTAATCTGTGGACTATCCGAGTGTTGATGAAACACAGAAATTGCATCTTGATTGAATACAACAGTCACCATGTGCACTTTCCTCCATGGGAGTAATATCTCAAACAGTCTAAGCTTTGATCGTTCCCTGGAAGACCAGTAGTAGTTTCCGATGCACATCTGGAGGCATTCTGTAATCTGTGGACTATCAGTGTGTTAATGAAACACAGAAATTGCATCGGGATTGAATACAACAGTCACCAGGCGCTATTTCCTCCATGGGAGTAATGTCTCAAACAGTCTAAGCTATTGATCGTTCCCTGGGAGACAAGTAGTCGTTTCCGAAGCACATCTGGAGGCATTCTGTAATCCTTTGACCTTCAAAGTGTTGATGAAACACAGAAATTGCCTCGGGATTGAATACAACAGACACCATGCGCACTTTTCTCCATGGGAGTAATGCCTCAAACAGTCTACGCTTTGATCGTTCCCTGGAAGAGCGGCAGTAGTTTCCGATGCACATCTGGAGGCATTCTGTAATCTGTGGACTATCAGAGTGTTGATGAAACACAGAAATTGCATCGGGATTGAATACAACAGTCACCTTCTGCACTTTCCTCCATGGGAGTAATGTCTTAAGCAGTCTACGCTTTGATCGTTTCCTGGAAGACCAGTAGTAGTTTCCGATGCACATCAGGAGGCATTCTGTAATCTGTGGACTATCAGAGTGTTGATGAGATACAGTAATTGCATCGGGATTGAATACAACAGACACCATGCGCACTTTTCTCCATGGGAGTAATGCCTCAAACAGTCTACGCTTTGATCGTTCCCTGGAAGACCGGTAGTAGTTTCCGATGCACATCTGGAGGCATTCTGTAATCTGTGGACTATCAGAGTGTTGATGAAACACAGAAATTGCATCGGTATTGAATACAACATTCACCATGCGCACTTTCCTCCATGGGTGTAATGTCTCAATCCGTCTACGCTTTGATCGTTCCCTGGGAGACCAGTAGTAGTTCCCGATGCACATGTGGAGGCATTCTGTAATCTGCGGACTATCTGAGTGTTGATGAAACACTGTAATTGCATCGGGATTGTATACAACAGTCACCATGCGCACTTTCCTTTATGGGAGTAATGTCTCAAACAATCGACGCTTTGATCGTTTCCTGGAAGACCAGTAGTAGTTTCCGATGAACATCTGGAGGCATTCTGTAATCTGTGGACTATCAGAGTGTTGATGAAACACAGAAATTGCATCGGGATTGAATACAACAGTCACCATGCGCACTTACCTCCATGGGAGTAATGTCTCAAACAGTTTACTCTTTGATCTTTCCCTGGAAGACCAGTAGTAGTTTCCGATGCACATCTGGAGGCATTCTATAATCTCTGGAACATCAGAGTGTTGATGAAACACAGAAATTGCATCGGGATTGAATACAACAGTCACCATGCGCACTTTCCGCCATGGGAGTAATGTCTCAAACAGTCTAAACTTTGATCGTTCCCTGGAAAACCAGTAGTAGTTTCCGATGCACATCTGAAGTCATTCTGTAATCTGTGGACTATCAGAGTGTTGATGAAACACAGAAATTGCATCGGGATTGAATACAACAGTCACCAGGCGCTATTTCCTCCATGGGAGTAATGTCTCAAACAGTTTACTCTTTGATCGTTCCCTGGAAGACCAGTAGTAGTTTCCGATGCACATCTGGAGGCATTCTGTAATCTGTGGACTATCAGAGTGTTGATGAAACAAAGAAATTGCATCGGGATTGAATACAACAGTCACCATTCGCACTTTCCTCCATGGGATTAATGTCTCAAGCAGTCTACACTTCGATCGTTCCCTGGAAGACCAGTAGTAGTTACCGATGCACATCAGGAGGCATTCTGTAAACTGAGGACTATCAGAGTGTTTATGCAACACAGAAATTGCATCGGGATTGAATACAACAGTCACCATGCGCGCTCTCCTCAATGGGAGTAATCTCTCAAACAGTCTACGCTTTGATCGTTCCCAGGAAGACCAGTATTAGTTTCCGACGCACATCTGGGGCATTCTGTAATCTGTGGACTATCAGAGTGTTGATGAAACAAAGAAATTGCATCGGGATTGAATACAACAGTCACCATGCGCACTTTCCTCCATGGGAGTAATGTCTCAGACAGTCTACACTTCGATCGTTCCCTGGAAGACCAGTAGTAGTTTCCGATGCACATCTGGAGGAATTCTGTAATCTGAGGACTATCAGAGTGTTTATGAAACACAGAAATTGCATCGGGATTGAATACAACAGTCACCATGCGCACTCTCCTCAATGGGAGTAATGTCTCAAACAGTCTACGCTTTGATCGTTCCCAGGAAGACCAGTATTACTTTCCGACGCACATCTGTGGGCATTCTGTAATATGTGGACTAACTGAGTGTTGATGAAACGCAGAAATTGCATCTTGATTGAATACAACAGTCACCATGCGCACTTTCCTCCATGGGAGTAATATCTCAAACAGTCTAAGCTTTGATCGTTCCCTGGAAGACCAGTAGTAGTTTCCGATGCACATCTGAAGGCATTCTGTAATCTGTGGACTATCAGAGTGTTGATGAAACACAGAAATTGCATCGGGATTGAATACAACAGTCACCAGTCGCTATTTCCTCCATGGGAGTAATGTCTCAAACAGTCTAAGCTTTTGATCGTTCCCTGGGAGACCAGTAGTTTCCGAAGCACATCTGGAGGCATTCTGTAATAATGGGACCTTCAAAGTGTTGATGAAACACAGAAATTGCATCAGGATTGAATACAACAGACACCATGCGCACTTTCCTCCATGGGAGTAATGCCTCAAACAGTCTACGCTTTGATCGTTCCCTGGAAGACCAGTAGTAGTTTTCGATGCACATTTGGAGGCATTCTGTAATATGTGGACTATCAGAATGTTGATGAAACACAGAAATTGCATCGGGATTGAATACAACAGTCACCATCGGCACTTTCCTCCATGGGAGTAATGTCTCAAGCAGTCTACGCTTTGATCGTTGCCTGGAAGACCAGTAGTAGTTTCCGATGCACATCAGGAGACGTTCTGTAATCTGTTGACTATCAGAGTGTTGATGAAACACAGTAATTGCATCGGGATTGAATACAACGGTCACCATGCGCACTTTCCTCCATGGGAGTAATGTCTCACACAATCTACGCCTTGATCGTTTCCTGGATCACCAGTAGTAGTTTCCGATGCACATCTGGAGGCAATCTGTAATCTCTGGAACATCAGAGTGTTTATGAAACACAGAAATTGCATCGCGATTGAATACAACAGTCACCATGTGCGCTTTCCTCCATGGGAGTAATGTCTCAAACAGTCTAGGCCTTGATCCTTCCCTGGAAGACAAGTAGTAGTTTCCAATGCACATCTGGAGGTATTCTGTAATCTGTGGACCTTCAAAGTGTTGAAGAAACACAGAAAGTGCCTCGGGATGGAATACAACAGTCACCACGCCCTCTTTCCTCAATGGGAGTAATGTCTCAAACTGTCATCGCATTGCTCGTTAGCTGAAGACCAGTTTCCGATGCACATCTGGTGGCATTCTGTAATCAGTGGACTATCAGAGTGTTGATGATAACAGAAATTGCGTCGGGATTGAATACAACAGCCACCATTCGCACTTTCCTTAATGGGAGTAATGTCTCAAACAGTCTACCCTTTGATCGTTCCCTGGAAGACCAGTAGTAGTTTCCGATGCACATCTGGACGCATTCTGTAATCTGTCGAATGTCAGTGTGTTGTTGAAACACAGAAATTGAATCGGGATTGAATACAACAGACACCATGCGCACTTTCCTCCATGGGAGTAATGTCTCAAACAGTCTACGCTTTCATCGTTCCCTGGAGGACCAGTAGTAGTCTCCGATGCACATCTGGAGGCATTCTGCAATTTGTGGGCTATCCGAGTGTTATGAAACACAGAAATTGCATCGGGATTGAATACAACAGTCACCATGCGCACTTTCCTCCATGGGAGTAATGTCTCAAAGAGTCTACGCTTTCGTCGTTCCCTGGAAGACCAGTAGTAGTTTCCGATGCACATCTGGAGGCATTCTGTAATCAGTGGACTATCAGAGTGTTGATGAAACACAGAAATCGCATCGCGATTGAATACAACAGTCACCATGCGCACCTTCCTCCATGGGAGTAATAGCTCAAAGAGTCTACGCTTTCGTCGTTCCCTGGAAGACCAGTAGTAGTTTCCGATGCACATCTGGAGGCATTCTGTAAACTGTGGACTATCAGAATGTTGATGAAAACACAGAAATTGCATCGGGATTGAATACAACATTCACCATTCGCACGTTCTTCCATGGGAGTAATGACTCAAACAGTCTACGCTTTGATCGTTCCCTGGAAGACCAGTAGTAGTTTCTGATGCACACCAGGAGGCATTCTGTAATCTGTGGACCTTCAAAGTGTTGAAGAAACACAGAAAGTGCCTCGGGATTGAACACAACAGTCACCATGCGCACTTTCCTCCATGAGAATAATGTCTCAAACAGTCTCCGCTTTGATCGTTCCCTGGAAGACCAGTAGTAGTTTCCGATGCACATCTGGAGGCATTCTGTAATCTGTGGACTATCTGAGTGTTGATGAAACACAGAAATTGCATCGGGATTGAATACAACAGTCGCCTTGCGCACTTTCCTTTATGGGAGTAATGTCTCAAACAATCTACGCTTTGATCGTTTCCTGGAAGACCAGTAGTAGTTTCCGATGCACATCTGGAGGCATTCTGTAATCAGAGGACTATCAGAGTGTTGATGAAACACAGAAATTGCATCGGGATTGAATACAACAGTCACCATGCATATGTTCCTCCATGGGAGTAATGTCTCAAACAATCTACGCTTTGATCGTTTCCTGAAAGACCAGTTGTAGTTTCCGATGGACATCTGGAGGCATTCTGTAATCTGTGGACATTAAAAAGTGTTGATGAAACACAGAAATTGCATCGGGACTGAATACAACATTCACCATGTGCACCTTCCTTCATGAAAGTAAAGTCTCAAACAGTCTACGCTTTGATCATTCCCTGGATGGCCAGTAGTAGTATCCGATGCACATCTGGAGGCATTCTGTAATCAGTGGACTATCAGAGTGTTGATGATACACAGAAATTGCGTCGGGATTGAATACAACAGTCACCATTAGCACTTTCCTCCTTGGGAGTAATGTCTCAAACAGTCAACCCTTTGATCGTTCATTGGAAGACCAGTAGTAGTTTCCGATGCACATCTGGAGGCATTCTGTAATCTGTCGAATGTTAGTGTGTTGTTTAAACACAGAAATTGCATCGGGATTGAATACAACAGACACCATGCGCACTTTCTTTCACGGGAGTAATGACTCAAACAGTCTACGCTTTGGTCGTTCCCTGGAAGACCAGTAGTAGTTTAAGATGCACATCTGGAGGCATTCTGTAATCTGTGGACTATCAGATTGTTGTAGAAACACCGAAATTGCATCGGGATTGAATACAACAGTCACCATGCGCACTTTCCTCCATAGGAGTAATGTCTCAAACAGTCTACGCTTTGATCGTTTCCTGGAAGACCAGTAGTAGTTTCCGAAGCACATCTGGGGGCATTCTGTAATCTGTGGACTATCTGAGTGTTGATGAAACACAGAAATTGCATCGGGATTGCATACAACAGTCACCATGCGCACTTTCCTATATGGGAGTAATGTCTCAAACAATCTACGCTTTGATCGTTTCCTGGAAGACCAGTAGTAGTTTCCGATGCACATCTAAAGGCACTCTGTAGTCTGTGGACTATCAGAGTGTTGATGAAACACAGAAATATCATCGGGATTGAATACAACAGTCACCATGCGCACTTAACTCCATGGGAGTAATGTCTCAAACACTTTACTCTTTGATCGTTCCTTGGAAGACCAGTAGTAGTTTCCGATGCACATCTGGAGGAATTCTGTAATCTGTGGACTATCTGAGTGTTGATGAAACACAGAAATTGCATCGGGATTGAATACAACAGTCACCATGCACACTTTCCTCCATGGGAGTAATGTCTCAAACAGTCTACGCTTTGATCGTTCCCTAGAAGACCATTAGTAGTTTCCGATGCACATCTGGAGGCATTCTGTAATCTGTGGACTATCAGAGTGTTGTTGAAACCCGAAATTGCATTGGGATTGAATACAACAGTCACCATGCGCACTTTCCTATATGGGAGTAATGTCTCAAACAATCTACGCTTTGATCGTTTCCTGGAAGACCAGTAGTAGTTTCCGATGCACATCTAAAGGCACTCTGTAGTCTGTGGACTATCAGAGTGTTGATGAAACACAGAAATATCATCGGGATTGAATACAACAGTCACCATGCGCACTTAACTCCATGGGAGTAATGTCTCAAACACTTTACTCTTTGATCGTTCCTTGGAAGACCAGTAGTAGTTTCCGATGCACATCTGGAGGAATTCTGTAATCTGTGGACTATCTGAGTGTTGATGAAACACAGAAATTGCATCGGGATTGAATACAACAGTCACCATGCGCACTTTCCTTCACGGGAGTAATGTCTCAAACAGTCTAAGCTTTGATCGTTCCCTGGAAGACCAGTAGTAGTTTATGATGCACATCTGGAGGCATTCTGTAATCTGTGGACAATCAGATTGTTGTAGAAACACCGAAATTGCATCGGGATTGAATACAACAGTCACCATGCGCACTTTCCTTTATGGGAGTAATGTCTCAAACAATCTACGATTTGATCGTTTCCTGGAAGACCAGTAGTAGTTTCCGATGCACATCTGGAGGCATTCAGTAATCTGTGGACTATCAGAGTGTTGATGAAACACAGAAATTGCATCGGGATTGAATACAACAGTCACCATGCGCTCTTACCTCCATGGGAGTAATGTCTCAAACAGTTTACTCTTTGATCGTTCCCTGGAAGACCAGTAGTAGTTTCCGATGCACATCTGGAGGCATTCTGTAATCTGTGGACTATCAAAGTGTTGATGAAACACAGAAATTGCATCGGCATTGAATACAACAGTCACCATGCGCACTCTCCTCCATTTGAGTAATGTCTCAAACAGTCTACGCTTTGATCGTTCCCTGGAAGACCAGTAGTAGTTTCCGATGCACATCTGGGGTCATTTTGTAATCTGTGGACTATCAGAGTGTTGATGAAACACAGAAATTGCATCGGGATTGAATGCAACAGTCACCATGCGCACTCTCCTCCATGGGAGTAATATCTCAAACAGTCTAAGCTTTGATCGTTCCCTGGAAGACCAGTAGTAGTTTCCGATGCACATCTGGAGGCGTTCTGTAATCTGTGGACTATCAGAGTGTTGATGAAACACAGAAATTGCATCGGGATTGTATACAACAGTCACCAGCCGCTATTTCCTCCATGGGAGTAATGTCTCAAACAGTCTAAGTTTTGATCATTCCTTGGAAGACCAGTAGTAGTTTCCGATGCACATCTGGAGGCATTCTGTAATCTGCGGACTATCAGAGTGTTGATGAAACACTGTAATTTCATCGGGATTGAATACAACAGTCACCATGCGCACTTCCCGCCATTAGAGTAATGTCTCAAACAGTCTACGCTTTGATCGTTCCCTGGAAGACCAGTAGTAGTTTCCGATGCACATCTGGAGGCATTCTATAATCTGTGGACTATCAGAGTGTTGATGAAACACAGAAATTGCATCGGGATTGAATACAACAGTCACCATGCGCACTTTCCGCCATAGGAGTAATGTCTCAAACAGTCTAAACTTTGATCGTTCCCTGGAAAACCAGTAGTAGTTTCCGATGCACATCTGGAGGCATTCTGTAATCTGTATACTATCAGAGTGTTGATGAAACAAAGAAATTGCATCGGGATTGAATACAACAGTCACCATGCGCACTTTCCTCCATGGGAGTAATGTCTCAGACAGTCTACACTTCGATCGTTCCCTGGAAGACGAGTAGTAGTTACCGATGCACATCTGGAGGCATTCTGTAAACTGAGGACTATCAGAGTGTTTATGAAACACAGAAATTGCATCGAGATTGAATACAACAGTCACCATGCGCACTCTCCTCAATGGGAGTAATGTCTCAAACAGTCTACGCTTTGATCGTTCCCAGGAAGACCAGTATTAGTTCCCGACGCACATCTGGGGGCATTCTGTAATCTGTGGACTATCAGAGTGTTGATGAAACAAAGAAATTGCATCGGGATTGAATACAACAGTCACCATGCGCACTCTCCTCCATGGGAGTAATGTCTCAAAAAGTCTACTCTTTGATCGTTCCCTGGAAGACCAGTAGTAGTTTCCGATGCACATCTGGAGGCATTCTGTAATCTTTGGACTATCAGAGTGTTGATGAAACACAGAAATTGCATCGGCATTGAATACAACAATCACCATGCGCACTCTCCTCCATGGGGTAATGTCTCAAACAGTCTACGCTTTGATCGTTCCCTGGAAGACAAGTAGTAGTTTCCGATGCACATCTGGGGTCATTCTGTAATCTGTGGACTATCAGAGTGTTGATGAAACAAAGAAATTGCATCTTGATTGAATACAACAGTCACCATGCACACTTTCCTCCATGGGAGTAATATCTCAAACAGTCTAAGCTTTGATCGTTCCCTGGAAGACCAGTAGTAGTTTCCGATGCACATCTGGAGGAATTCTGTAATCTGTGGACTATCAGAGTGTTTATGAAACACAGAAATTGCATCGGGATTGAATACAACAGTCACCATGCGCACTTTCCTCCATGGGAGTAATGCCTCAAACAGTCTACGCTTTGATCGTTCCCTGGAAGACCGGTAGTAGTTTCCGATGCACATCTGGAGGCATTCTGTAATCTGTGGACTTTCAGAGTGTTGATGAAACACAGAAATTGCATCGGGATTGAATACAACAGTCACCATGCGCACTTTCCGCCATAGGAGTAATGTCTCAAACAGTCTAAACTTTGATCGTTCCCTGGAAAACCAGTAGTAGTTTCCGATGCACATCTGGAGGCATTCTGTAATCTGTATACTATCAGAGTGTTGATGAAACAAAGAAATTGCATCGGGATTGAATGCAACAGTCACCATGCGCACTTTCCTCCATGGGAGTAATGTCTCAGACAGTCTACACTTCGATCGTTCCCTGGAAGACGAGTAGTAGTTACCGATGCACATCTGGAGGCATTCTGTAAACTGAGGACTATCAGAGTGTTTATGAAACACAGAAATTGCATCGAGATTGAATACAACAGTCACCATGCGCACTCTCCTCAATGGGAGTAATGTCTCAAACAGTCTACGCTTTGATCGTTCCCAGGAAGACCAGTATTAGTTCCCGACGCACATCTGGGGGCATTCTGTAATCTGTGGACTATCAGAGTGTTGATGAAACAAAGAAATTGCATCGGGATTGAATACAACAGTCACCATGCGCACTCTCCTCCATGGGAGTAATGTCTCAAAAAGTCTACTCTTTGATCGTTCCCTGGAAGACCAGTAGTAGTTTCCGATGCACATCTGGAGGCATTCTGTAATCTTTGGACTATCAGAGTGTTGATGAAACACAGAAATTGCATCGGCATTGAATACAACAATCACCATGCGCACTCTCCTCCATGGGGTAATGTCTCAAACAGTCTACGCTTTGATCGTTCCCTGGAAGACAAGTAGTAGTTTCCGATGCACATCTGGGGTCATTCTGTAATCTGTGGACTATCTGAGTGTTGATGAAACACGGAAATTGCATCGGGATTGAATACAACAGTCACCATGCGCACTCTCCTCCATGGGAGTAATATCTCAAACAGTCTAAGCTTTGATCGTTCCCTGGAAGACCAGTAGTAGTTTCCGATGCACATCTGGATGCATTCTGTAATCTGTGGACTATCAGAGTGTTGATGAAACACAGAAATTGCATCGGGGTTGAATACAACAGTAACCAGGCGCTATTTCCTCCATGGGAGTAATGTCTCAAACAGTCTAAGCTTTGATCGTTCCCTGGAAGACCTGTAGTAGTTTCCGATGCACATCTGGAGGCATTCTGTAATCTGCGGTCTATCAGAGTGTTGATGAAACACTGTAATTGCATCGGGATTGAATACAACAGTCACCATGCGCACTTCCCGCCATTAGAGTAATGTCTCAAACAGTCTACGCTTTGATCGTTCCCTGGAAGACCAGTAGTAGTTTCCGATGCACATCTGGAGGCATTCTATAATCTGTGGAGTATCAGAGTGTTGATGAAACACAGAAATTGCATCGGGATTGAATACAACAGTCACCATGCGCACTTTCCGCCATGGGAGTAATGTCTCAAACAGTCTAAACTTTGATCGTTCCCTGGAAAACCAGTAGTAGTTTCCGATGCACATCTGAAGGCATTCTGTAATCTGTGGACTATCAGAGTGTTGATTAAACACAGAAATTGCATCGGGATTGAATACAACAGTCACCAGGCGCTATTTCCTCGATGGGAGTAATGTCTCAAACAGTCTACGCTTTGATCGTTTCCTGGAAGTCCAGTAGCAGTTTCCGATGCACATCTGGAGGCATTCTGTAATCTGTGGACTATCAGAGTGTTGATGAAACAAAGAAATTGCATCGGAATGAATACAACAGTCACCATGCGCACTTTCCTCCATGGGAGTAATGTCTCAGACAGTCTACACTTCGATCGTTCCCTGGAAGACGAGTAGTAGTTACCGATGCACATCTGGAGGCATTCTGTAAACTGAGGACTATCAGAGTGTTTATGAAACACACTAATTGCATCGGGATTGAATACAACAGTCACCATGCGCACTCTCCTCAATGGGAGTAATGTCTCAAACAGTCTACGCTTTGATCGTTCCCAGGAAGACCAGTATTAGTTTCCGACGCACATCTGGGGGCATTCTGTAATCTGTGGACTATCAGAGTGTTGATGAAACAAAGAAATTGCATCCGGATTGAATACAACAGTCACCATGCGCACTTTCCTCCATGGGAGTAATGTCTCAGACAGTCTACACTTCGATCGTTCCCTGGAAGACCAGTAGTAGTTTCCGATGCACATCTGGAGGAATTCTGTAATCTGTGTACTATCAGCGTGTTTATGAAACACTGAAATTGCATCGGGATTGAATACAACAGTCACCATGCGCACTCTCCTCAATGGGAATAATGTCTCAAACAGTCTACGCTTTGATCGTTCCCAGGAAGACCAGTATTACTTTCCGACGCACATCTGTGGGCATTCTGTAATCTGCGGACCATCTGAGTGTTGATGAAACACAGAAATTGCATCTTGATTGAATACAACAGTCACCATGCACACTTTCCTCCATGGGAGTAATATCTCAAACAGTCTAAGCTTTGATCGTTCCCTGGAAGACCAGTAGTAGTTTCCGATGCACATCTGGAGGAATTCTGTAATCTGTGGACTATCAGAGTGTTTATGAAACACAGATATTGCATCGGGATTGAATACAACAGTCACCATGCGCACTTTCCTCCATGGGAGTAATGCCTCAAACAGTCTACGCTTTGATCGTTCCCTGGAAGACCGGTAGTAGTTTCCGATGCACATCTGGAGGCATTCTGTAATCTGTGGACTTTCAGAGTGTTGATGAAACACAGAAATTGCATCGGGATTGAATACAACAGTCACCATCGGCACTTTCCTCCATGGGAGTAATGTCTCAAGCAGTCTACGCTTTGATCGTTTCCTGGAAGACCAGTAGTAGTTTCCGATGCACATCAGGAGGCATTCTGTAATCTGTGGACTATCAGAGTGTTGATGAAACACAGTAATTGCATCGGGATTGAATACAACAGTCCCCATGCGCAAGTTCCTCCATGGGTGTAATGTCTCAAGCAGTCAACGCTTTGATCGTTTCCTGGAAGACCAGTAGTAGTTTCCGATGCACATCAGGAGGCATTCTGTAATCTGTGGACTATCAGAGTGTTGATGAAACACAGTAATTGCATCGGGATTGAATACAACTGTCCCCATGCGCACTTTCCTCCATGGGAGTAATGTCTCAGACAATCTACGCCTTGATCGTTCCCTGGATCACCATTAGTAGTTTCCGATGCACATCTGGAGGCAATCTGTAATCTGTGATCTATCAGAGTGTTGATGAAACACAGAAATTGCGTCGGGATTGAATACAACAGTCACCATGCGCACTTTAATCCATGGGAGTAATGTCTCAAACAGTTTAGGCTTTGATCGTTCCCTAGAAGACCATTAGTAGTTTCCGATGCACATCTGGAGGCATTCCGTAATCTGTCGAATGTCAGTGTGTTGTTGAAATACAGAAATTGCATCGGGATTGAATACAACAGACACCATGCGCACTTTCCTTCACGGGAGTAATGTCTCAAACAGTCTAAGCTTTGATCGTTCCCTGGAAGACCAGTAGTAGTTTATGATGCACATCTGGAGGCATTCTGTAATCTGTGGACAATCAGATTGTTGTAGAAACACCGAAATTGCATCGGGATTGAATACAACAGTCACCATGCGCACTTTCCTCCATGGGAGTAATGTCTCAAACAGTCTACGCTTTGATCGTTCCCTAGAAGACCATTAGTAGTTTCCGACGCACATCTGGAGGCATTCTGTAATCTGTGGACTATCAGAGTGTTGTTGAAACCCGAAATTGCATTGGGATTGAATACAACAGTCACCATGCGCACTTTCCTATATTGGAGTAATGTCTCAAACAGTCTACGCTTTGATCGTTTCCTGGAAGACCAGTAGTAGTTTCCGATGCACGTCTGGAGGCATTCTGTAATCTGTGGACCTTCCAGATGTTAATGAAACAGAGAAATTGCATCGGGATTGATACTACAGTCACCATGCGCACTTTCCTCCATGGGAGTAATGTCTCAAACAGTCTCCGCTTTGATCGTTCCCTGGAAGGCCAGTATTAGTTTCCAATGCACATCTGGAGGCATTCTGTTATCTGTGGAACATCAGAGTGTTGATGAAACACAGAAATTGCATCCGGATTAAATACAACAGTCACCATGCGCACTTTCCTCCATGGGAGTAATGTCTCAAAGAGTCAGCGCTTTGATCGTTCCCTGGAAGACCTGTAGTAGTTTCTGATGCACATCAGGAGGCATTCTGTAATCAGTGGTCTATCAGAGTGTTGATGAAATACAGAAATTGCGTCGGGATTGAATACAACAGTCACCATGCGCACTTTAATCCATGGGAGTAATGTCTCAAACAGTTTAGGCTTTGATCGTTCCCTGGAAGACCAGTAGTGGTTTCCGATTCACATCTGGAGGCATTCTGTAACCTGTCGAATGTCAGTGTGTTGTTGAAACACAGAAATTGCCTCGGGATTGAATACAACAGTCACCATGTGCACTTTCCTCCATGGGAGTAATGTCTCAAACAGTCTACGCTTTGATCGTTCCCTGGAAGACCGGTAGTAGTTTCCGATGCACATCTGGAGGCATTCTGTAATCTGTTTACTATCAGATTGTTGATGAAACACTGAAATTGCATCGGGATTGAATACAACAGTCACCATGATTATGTTCCTCCATGGGAGTAATGTCTCAAACAATCTACGCTTTGATCGTTTCCTGAAAGACCAGCTGTAGTTTCCGATGCACATCTGGAGGCATTCTGTAATCTGTGGACCTTCAAAGTGTTGATGAAACACAGAAATGGCATCGGGATTGAATACAACAATCACCATGTGCACTTTCCTTCATGAAAGTAAAGTCTCAGACAGTCTACGCTTTGATCATTCCCTGGAAGACCAGTAGTAGTATCCGATGCACATCTGGAGGCATTCTGTGATCAGTGGACTATCAGAGTGTTGATGATACACAGAAACTGCGTCGGGATTGAACACAACAGTCACCATTAGCACTTTCCTCCTTGGGAGTAATGTCTCAAACAGTCAACCCTTTGATCGTTCCCTGGAAGACCAGTAGTAGTTTCCGATGCACATCTGGAGGCATTCCGTAATTTGTCGAATGTCAGTGTGTTGTTGAAACACAGAAATTGCATCGGGATTGAATACAACAGACACCATGCGCACTTTCCTTCACGGGAGTAATGTCTCAAACAGTCTAAGCTTTGATCGTTCCCTCGAAGACCAGTAGTAGTTTAAGATGCACATCTGGAGGCATTCTGCAATCTGTGGACTATCAGATTGTTGTAGAAACACCGAAATTGCATCGGGATTGAATACAACAGTCACCATGCGCACTTTCCTCCATAGGAGTAATGTCTCAAACAGTCTACGCTTTGATCGTTCCCTAGAAGACCATTAGTAGTTTCCGATGCACATCTGGAGGCATTCTGTAATCTGTGGACTATCAGAGTGTTGTTGAAACCCGAAATTGCATTGGGATTGAATACAACAGTCACCATGCTCACTTTCCTATATTGGAGTAATGTCTCAAACAGTCTACGCTTTTATCGTTTCCTGGAAGACCAGTAGTAGTTTCCGATGCACGTCTGGAGGCATTCTGTAATCTGTGTACCTTCCAGATGTTAATGAAACACAGAAATTGCATCGGGATTGATACTACAGTCACCATGCGCACTTTCCTCCATGGGAGTAATGTCTCAAACAGTCTCCGCTTTGATCGTTCCCTGGAAGGCCAGTATCAGTTTCCAATGCACATCTGGAGGCATTCTGTTATCTGTGGAACATCAGAGTGTTGATGAAACACAGAAATGGCATCGGGATTAAATACAACAGTCACCATGCGCACTTTCCTCCATGGGAGTAATGTCTCAAAGAGTCTGCGCTTTGATCGTTCCCTGGAAGACCAGTAGTAGTTTCTGATGCACATCAGGAGGCATTCTGTAATCAGTGGTCTATCAGAGTGTTGATGAAACACAGAAATTGCGTCGGGATTGAATACAACAGTCACCATGCGCACTTTAATCCATGGGAGTAATGTCTCAAACAGTTTAGGCTTTGATCGTTCCCTGGAAGACGAATAGTGGTTTCCGATTCACATCTGGAGGCATTCTGTAACCTGTCGAATGTCAGTGTGTTGTTGAAACACAGAAATTGCCTCGGGATTGAATACAACAGTCACCATGCGCACTTTCCTCCATGGGAGTAATGTCTCAAACAGTCTACGCTTTGATCGTTCCCTGGAAGACCGGTAGTAGTTTCCGATGCACATCTGGAGGCATTCTGTAATCTGTGGACTATCAGAGTGTTGATGAAACACAGAAATTGCATCGGGATTGAATACAACAGTCACCATCGGCACTTTCCTCCATGGGAGTAATGTCTCAAGCAGTCTACGCTTTGATCGTTTCCTGGAAGACCAGTAGTAGTTCCCGATGCACATCAGGAGGCATTCTGTAATCTGTGGACTATCAGAGTGTTGATGAAACACAGTAATTGCATCGGGATTGAATACAACAGTCCCCATGCGATCTTTCCTCCATGGGAGTAATGTCTCAGACAATCTACGCCTTGATCGTTCCCTGGATCACCATTAGTAGTTTCCGATGCACATCTGGAGGCAATCTGTAATCTGTGATCTATCAGAGTGTTGATGAAACACAGAAATTGCATCACGATTGAACACAACAGTCACCATGCGCACTTTGATCCATGGGAGTAATGTCTCAAAGAGTCTACGCTTTCGTCGTTCCCTGGATGACCAGTAGCAGTTTCTGATGCACATCTGGTGGCATTCTGTAATCTGTGGACTATCAGAGTGTTGTTGAAACACAGAAATTGCATCGGGAATGTATACAACAGTCACCATGCACACTTTCCTCCATGGGAGTAATGTCTCAAAGAGTCTACGCTTTCGTCGTTCCCTGGAAGCCCAGTAGTAGTTTCCAATGCACATCTGGAGGCATTCTGAAATCTCTGGATCATCAGTGTGTTGATGAAACACAGAAATTGCATCGCGATTGAATACAACAGTCACCATTCGCACGTTCCTCCATGGGAGTAACGACTCAAACAGTCTACGCTTTGATCATCCTCTGGAAGACCAGTTGTAGCTTCCGAAGCACATCTGGAGGCATTCTGTAATCTGTTGACCTTCAAAGTGTTGATGAAACACAGAAATTGCATCGGGATTGAATATAACTTTCACCATGCGCACTTTCCTCCATGGGTGTAATGTCTCAAACTGTCTCCGCCTTGATCGTTCCCTGGAAGACCAGTAGTAGTTTCCGATGCACATCTGGAGGCATTCTGTAATCTGTGGACCTTCAAAGTGTTGATGAAACACAGAGATTGCATCGGGATTGAATACAACAGTCACCATACGAACTTTCCTCCATGGGAGTAATGTCTCAAACAGTCTAAGCTTTAATTGTTCCCTGGATGACCACTAGTAGTTTCCGATGCACATCTGGAGGCATTCTGTAATCTGTGGACTATCAGATTGTTGATGAAACACTGAAATTGCATCGGGATTGAATACAACAGTCACCATGCTTATGTTCCTCCATGGGAGTAATGTCTAAAACAATCTACGCTTTGATCGTTTCCTGAAAGACCAGTTGTAGTTTCCGATGCACATCTGGAGGCATTCTGTAATCTGTGGACCTTCAAAGTGTTGATGAGACACAGAAATGGCATTGGGATTGAATACAACAATCACCATGTGCACTTTCCTTCATGAAAGTAAAGTCTCAAACAGTCTACGCTTTGATCATTCCCTGGAAGACCAGTAGTAGTATCCGATGCATATCTGGAGGCATTCTGTAATCAGTGGACTATCAGAGTGTTGATGATACACAGAAACTGCGTCGGGATTGAATACAACAGTCACCATTAGCACTTTCCTCCTTGGGAGTAATGTCTCAAACAGTCAACCTTTTGATCGTTCCCTGGAAGACCAGTAGTAGTTTCCGATGCACATCTGGAGGCATTCTGTAATCTGTCGAATGTCAGTGTGTTGTTGAAACACAGAAATTGCATCGGGATTGAATACAACAGACACCATGTGCACTTTCCTTCACGGGAGTAATGTCTCAAACAGTCTACGCTTTGATCGTTCCCTGGAAGACCAGTAGTAGTTTAAGATGCACATCTGGAGGCATTCTGCAATCTGTGGACTATCAGATTGTTGTAGAAACACCGAAATTGCATCGGGATTGAATGCAACAGTCACCATGCGCACTTTCCTCCATAGGAGTAATGTTTCAAACAGTCTACGCTTTGATCGTTCCCTAGAAGACCATTAGTAGTTTCCGATGCACATCTGGAGGCATTCTGTAATCTGTGGACTATCAGAGTGTTGTTGAAACCCGAAATTGCATTGGGATTGAATACAACAGTCACCATGCGCACTTTCCTATATTGGAGTAATGTCTCAAACAGTCTACGCTTTGATCGTTTCCTGGAAGACCAGTAGTAGTTTCCGATGCACGTCTGGAGGCATTCTGTAATCTGTGGACCTTCCAGATGTTAATGAAACACAGAAATTGCATCGGGATTGATACTACAGTCACCATGCGCACTTTCCTCCATGGGAGTAATGTCTCAAACAGTCTCCGCTTTGATCGTTCCCTGGAAGGCCAGTATTAGTTTCCAATGCACATCTGGAGGCATTCTGTAATCTGTGGACCTTCCAGATGTTAATGAAACACAGAAATTGCATCGGGATTGATACTACAGTCACCATGCGCACTTTCCTCCATGGGAGTAATGTCTCAAACAGTCTACGCTTTGATCGTTTCCTGGAAGACCAGTAGTAGTTTCCGATGCACATCTGGAGGCAATCTGTAATCTGTGATCTATCAGAGTGTTGATGAAACACAGAAATTGCATCGCGATTGAATACAACAGTCACCATGCGCACTTTCCTCCATGGGAGTAATGTCTCAAACAGTCTATTCCTTGATCGTTCCCTGGAAGACAAGTAGTAGATTCCGATGCACATCTGGAGGTATTCTGTAATCTGTGGACCTTCAAAGTGTTGAAGAAACACAGAAAGTGCCTCGGGATAGAATACAACAGTCACCATGCGTTCTTTCCTCCATGGGAGTAATGTCTCAAACTGTCATCGCTTTGCTCGTTAGCTGAAGACCAGTTTCCGATGCACATCTGGAGGCATTCTGTAATCAGTGGACTATCAGATTGTTGATGATAACAGAAATAGCGTCGGGATTGAATACAACAGTCACCATTCGCACTTTCCACCATGGGAGTAATGTCTCAAACAGTCTACCCTTTGATCGTTCCCTGGAAGACCAGTAGTAGTTTCCGATGCACATCTGGAGGCATTCTGTAATCTGTCGAATGTCAGTGTGTTGTTGAAACACAGAAATTGCATAGGGATTAAATATAACAGACACCATGCGCACTTTCCTCCACGGGAGTAATGTCTCAAACAGTCTACGCTTTGATCGTTCCCTGGAAGACCAGTAGTAGTTTAAGATGCACATTTGGAGGCATTCTGCAATCTGTGGACTATCAGATTGTTGTAGAAACACAGAAATTGCATCGGGATTGAATACAACAGTCACCATGCGCACGTTTCTACATGGGAGTAATTTCTCAAACATTCTACGCTTTGATCGTTCCCTGGAAGGCCAGTAGTATTTTCTAATGCACATCTGGAGGCATTCTGTAATCTCTGGATCAGCAGTGTGTTGATGAAACACAGAAATTGCATTGCGATTGAATACAACAGTCACCATGCGCACTTTCCTCCATGGGAGTAATGTCTCAAAGATTCTACGCTTTCGTCGTTCCCTGGAGGACCAGTAGTAGTTTCCGATGCAAATCTGGAGGCATTCTGTATTCAGTGGACTATCAGAGTGTTGATGAAACACAGAAATCGCAATGCGATTGAATACAACAGTCACCAAGCGCACTTTCCTCCATGGGAGTAATGTCTCAATGAGTCTACATTTTGATCGTTTCCTGGAAGACCAGTAGTAGTGTCCGATGCACATCTGGAGGCATTCTGTAATCTGTGGACTATCAGAGTGTTGTTGAAACACTGAAATTGCATCGGGATTGAATACAACAGTCACCATGCACACTTTCCTCCATGGGAGTAATGTCTCAAACAGTCTACGCTTTGATCGTTCCCTGGAAGACCAGTAGTAGTTTCCGATGCACATCTGGTGGCATTCTGTAAACTGTGGACTATCAGAGTGTTGATGAAACACTGAAATTGCATCGGGATTGAATACAACAGTCACCATGCTAATGTTCCTCCATGGGAGTAATGTCTCAAACAGTCTACGCTTTGATCGTTCCCTGAAAGACCAGTTGTAGTTTCCGATGCACATCTGGAGGCATTCTGTAATCTGTGGACCATCAAAGTGTTGATGAAACACAGAAATTGCATCGGGATTGAATACAACAGTCACCATGCTAATGTTCCTCCATGGGAGTAATGTCTCAAACAGTCTACGCTTTGATCATTCCCTGGAAGACCAGTAGTAGTTTCGATGCACATCTGGAGGCATTCTGTAATCAGTGGACTATCAGAGTGTTGATGATACACAGAAATTGCGTCGGGATTAAATACAACAGTCACCATTAGCACTTTCCTCCTTGGGGGTAATGTTTCAAACAGTCTACCCTTTGATCGTTCCCTGGAAGACCAGTAGTAGTTTCCGATGCACATCTGGAGGCATTCCGTAATCTGTCGAATGTCAGTGTGTTGTTGAAACACAGAAATTGCATCGGGATTGAATACAACAGACACCATGCGCACTTTCCTCCACGGGAGGAATGTCTCAAACAGTCTACGCTTTGATCGTTCCCTGGAAGACCAGTAGTAGTTTAAGATGCACATCTGGAGGCATTCTGCAATCTGTGGACTATCAGATTGTTGTAGAAACACAGAAATTGCGTCGGGATTGAATACAACAGTCACCATGCACACTTTCCTTCATGGGAGTAATGTCTCAAACAGTCTACGATTTGATCGTTCCCTGGAAGACCAGTAGTGGTTTCCGATGCAAATCTGGAGTCATTCTGTATTCTGTGGACTATCAGAGTGTTGGTGAAACACAGAAACTGCATCGGGATTGAATACAACAGTCAAGATGCGCACTTTCCTCCATGGGAGTAATGTCTCAAACAGTCTACGCTTTGATCGTTCCCTAGAAGACCATTAGTAGTTTCCGATGCACATCTGGAGGCATTTTGTAATCTGTGGACTATCAGAGTGTTGTCGAAACCCGAAATTGCATTGGGATTGAATACAACAATCACCATGCGCACTTTCCTATATTGGAGTAATGTCTCAAACAGTCTACGCTTTGATCGTTTCCTGGAAGACCAGTAGTAGTTTAAGATGCACATCTGGAGGCATTCTGCAATCTGTGGACTATCAGATTGTTGTAGAAACACAGAAATTGCATCGGGATTGAATACAACAGTCACCATGCGCACTTTCCTCCATGGGAGTAATGTCTCAAACAGTCTACGCTATGATCGTTCCCTGGAAGACCAGTAGTAGTTTCCGATGCACATCTGGAGGCATTCTGTAAACTGTGGACTATCAGAGTGTTGATGAAACACAGAAATTGCATCGGGATTGATTACAACAGTCACCATTCGCACGTTCTTCCATGGGAGTAATGTCTCAAACAGTCTGCGCTTTAATCATTCCCTGGAAGACCTGTTGTAGCTTCCGATGCACATCTGGAGGCATTCTGTAATCTGTTGACCTTCAAAGTGTTGATGAAACACAGAAATTGCATCGGGATTGAATACAACTTTCACTATGCGCACTTTCCTCCATGAGAATAATGTCTCAAACAGTCTCCGTTTTGATCGTTCCCTGGAAGACCAGTAGTAGTTTCCGATGCACATCTGGAGGCATTCTGTAATCTGTGGACCTTCAAAGTGTTGATGAAACACAGAGATTGCATTGGGATCGAATACAACAGTCACCATACGCACTTTCATCCATGGGAGTAATGTCTCAAAGATTCTACGCTTTCGTCGTTCCCTGGAAGACTAGTAGTAGTTTCCGATGCACATCTGGAGGCATTCTGTATTCAGTGGACTATCAGAGTGTTGATGAAACACAGAAATCGCATCGCGATTGAATACAACAGTCACCATGCGCACTTTCCTCCATGGGAGTAATGTCTCAATGAGTCTACATTTTGATCGTTTCCTGGAAGACTTGTAGTAGTGTCCGATGCACATCTGGAGGCATTCTGTAATCTGTGGACTATCAGAGTGTTGTTGAAACACTGAAATTGCATCGGGATTGAATACAACAGTCACCATGCACACTTTCGTCCATGGGAGTAATGTCTCAAACAGTCTACGCTTTGATCGTTAACTGGAAGACCAGTAGTAGTTTCCGATGCACATCTGGTGGCATTCTGTAAACTGTGGACTATCAGAGTGTTGATGAAACACAGAAATTGCATCGGGATTCAATACAACTTTCACCTTGCGCACTTTCCTCCATGGAAGTAATGTCTCTAAGAGTCTACGATTTGATCGTTCCCTGGAAGACCAGTAGTAGTTTCTGATGCACATCAGGAGGCATTCTGTAATCTGTGGACCTTCAAAGTGTTGAAGAAACACAGAAAGTGCGTCGGGATTGATCACAACAGTCACTATGCGCACTTTCCTCCATGCGAATAATGTCTCAAACAGTCTCCGCTTTGATCGTTCCCTGGAAGACCAGTAGTAGTATCCGATGCACATCTGGAGGTATTCTGTAATCTGTGGTCTATCAGATTGTTGATGAAACACTGAAATTGCATCGGGATTGAATACAACAGTCACCATGCTAATGTTCCTCCATGGGAGTAATGTCTCAAACAGTCTACGCTTTGATCGTTCCCTGAAAGACCAGTTGTAGTTTCCGATGCACATCTGGAGGCATTCTGTAATCTGTGGACCTTCAAAGTGTTGATGAAACACAGAAATTGCATCGGGATTGAATACAACAGTCACCATGTGCACTTTCCTTCATGAAAGTAAAGTCTCAAACAGTCTACGCTTTGATCATTCCCTGGAAGACCAGTAGTAGTTTCGATGCACATCTGGAGGCATTCTGTAATCAGTGGACTATCAGAGTGTTGATGATACACAGAAATTGCGTCGGGATTAAATACAACAGTCACCATTAGCACTTTCCTCCTTGGGGGTAATGTCTCAAATAGTCTACCCTTTGATCGTTCCCTGGAAGACCAGTAGTAGTTTCCGATGCACATCTGGAGGCATTCCGTAATCTGTCGAATGTCAGTGTGTTGTTGAAACACAGAAATTGCATCGGGATTGAATACAACAGACACCATGCGCACTTTCCTCCACGGGAGGAATGTCTCAAACAGTCTACGCTTTGATCGTTCCCTGAAAGACCAGCAGTAGTTTAAGATGCACATCTGGAGGCATTCTGCAATCTGTGGACTATCAGATTGTTGTAGAAACACAGAAATTGCATCAGGATTGAATACAACAGTCACCATGCGCACTTTCCTCCATGGGAGTAATGTCTCAAACAGTCTACGCTATGATCGTTCCCTGGAAGACCAGTAGTAGTTTCCGATGCACATCTGGAGGCATTCTGTAAACTGTGGACTATCAGAGTGTTGATGAAACACAGAAATTGCATCGGGATTGAATACAACAGTCACCATTCGCACGTTCTTCCATGCGAGTAATGTCTCAAACAGTCTGCGCTTTGATCATTCCCTGGAAGACCTGTTGTAGCTTCCGATGCACATCTGGAGGCATTCTGTAATCTGTTGAACTTCAAAGTGTTGATGAAACACAGAAATTGCATCGGGATTGAATACAACTTTCACTATGCGCACTTTCCTCCATGAGAATAATGTCTGAAACAGTCTCCGTTTTGATCGTTCCCTGGAAGACCAGTAGTAGTTTCCGATGCACATCTGGAGGCATTCTGTAATCTGTGGACCTTCAAAGTGTTGATGAAACACAGAGATTGCATTGGGATCGAATACAACAGTCACCATACGCACTTTCCTCCATGGGAGTAATGTCTCAAACAGTCTAAGTTTTAATTGTTCCCTGTAAGACCTCTAATAGTTTCCGATGCACATCTGGAGGCATTCTGTAATCTGTGGACTATCTGATTGTTGATGAAACACTGAAATTGCATCGGGATTGAATACAACAGTCACCATGCTTATGTTCCTCCATGGGAGTAATGTCTCAAACAATCTACGCTTTGATCGTTCCCTGAAAGACCAGTTGTAGTTTCCGATGCACATCTGGAGGCATTCTGTAATCTGTGGACCTTCAAAGTGTTAATGAAACACAGAAATTGCATCGGGATTGAATACAACAGTCACCATGTGCACTTTCCTTCATGAAAGTAAAGTCTCAAACAGTCTACGCTTTGATCATTCCCTGGTAGACCAGTAGTAGTATCCGATGCACATCTGGAGGCATTCTGTAATCAGTGGACTATCAGAGTGTTGATGATACACAGAAGTTGCGTCGGGATTGAATACAACATTCACCATTAGCACTTTCCTCCTTGGGAGTAATGTCTCAAACAGTCAACCCTTTGATCGTTCCCTGGAGGACCAGTAGTAGTTTCCGATGCACATCTGGAGGCTTTCTGTAATCTGTCGAATGTCAGAGTGTTGCTGAAACACAGAAATTGCATCGGGATTGAATACAACTGACACCATGCGCACTTTCCTTCACAGGAGTAATGTCTCAAACAGTCTACGCATTGATCATTCCCTGGAAGACCAGTAGTAGTTTAAGATTCACATCTGGAGGCATTCTGCAATCTGTTGACTATCAGATTGTTGTAGAAACACCGAAATTGCATCGGGATTGAATACAACAGTCACCATGCACACTTTCCTTCATGGGAGTAATGTCTCAAACAGTCTACGCTTTGATCGTTCCCTGGAAGACCAGTGGTGGTTTCCGATGCAAATCTGGAGGCATTCTGTATTCTGTGGAGTATCAGAGTGTTAGTGAAACACAGAAATTGCATCGGGATTGAATACAACAGTCACCATGCTCACTTTCCTCCATAGGAGTAATGTCTCAAACTATCTACGCTTTGATCGTTCCCTAGAAGACCATTAGTAGTTTCCGATGCACATCTGGAGGCATTCTGTAATCTTTGGACCTTCCAGGTGTTAATGAAACACAGAAATTGCATCGGGATTAGTACTACAGTCACCAGGCGCACTTTCCTCAATGGGAGTAATGTCTCAAAGAGTCTGCGCTTTGATCGTTCCCTGGAAGACCAGTAGTAGTTTCTGATGAACATCAGGAGGCATTCTGTAATCTGTGGACTATCTGAGTGTTGATGAAACACAGAAATTGCATCGCGATTGAATACAACAGTCACCATGCGCACTTGCCTCCATGGGAGTAATGTCTCAAACAGTCTACGCTTTGTTCGTTCCCTGGAAGACCAGTAGTAGTTTCCGATGCACATCTGGAGGTACTCTGTAATCTGTGGACCTTCAAAGTGTTGAAGAAACACAGAAAGTGCCTCGGGATCGAACACAACAGTCACCATGCGCACTTTCCTCCATGGGAGTAATGTCTCAAACAGTCTAAGCTTTGATCGTTCCCTGGAAGACCAGTAGTAGTTACGATGCACATCTGGAGGCATTCTGCAATCTGTGCACTATCAGAGTGTTGTAGAAACACAGAAAATGCATGGGGATTGAATACAACAGTCACCATGCACACTTTCCTCCATGGGAGTAATGTCTCAAACAGTCTTCGCTTTGATAGTTCCCTGGAAGACCAGTAGTAGTTTCCGATGCACATCTGGAGGTATTCTGTAATCTGTGGACTATCGGAGTGTTGATGAAACACAGAAATTGCATCGGGATTGAATACAACAGTCACCATGCGCATTTTCCTCCATCGAAATAATGTCTCAAACAGTCTCCGTTTTGATCGTTCCCTGGAAGACCAGTAGTAGATTCCGATGCACATCTGGAGGCATTCTGTAATCTGTTGACCTTTAAAGTGTTGATGAAACACAGAAATTGCATCGGGATTGAATATAACTTTCACCATGCGCACTTTCCTCCATGGGAGTAATGTCTCAAAGAGTCTACGCTTTAATCGTTCCCTGGAAGACCAGTAGTAGTTTCTGATGCACATCAGGAGGCATTCTGTAATCTGTGGACCTTCAAAGTGTTGAAGAAACACAGAAAGTGCCTCGGGATTGAACACAACAGTCACCATGCGCACTTTCCTCCATGAGAATAATGTCTCAAACAGTCTCCGCTTTGATCGTTCCCTGGAAGACCAGTAGTAGTTTCCGATGCACATCTGGAGGCATTCTGTAATCTGTGGACCTTCAAAGTGTTGATGAAACACAGAAATTGCATCGGGATTGAATACAACAGTCACCAAGCGCACTTTCCTCCATGGGAGTAATGTCTCAAACAGTCTACGCTTTGATCGTTTTCTGGAAGACCAGTAGTAGTTTCCGATGCATATCTGTAGGCATTCTGTAATCTGTCGAATGTCAGTGTGTTGCTGAAACACAGAAATTGCATCGGGATTGAATACAACAGTCACCATGCGCACTTACCTTCACAGGAGTAATGTCTCAAACAGTTTACGCTTTGATTGTTCCCTGGAAGACAAGTAGTCGTTTCCGATGCAAATCTGGAGGCATTTTGTATTCTGTGGGGTATCAGAGTGTTAGTGAAACACAGAAATTGCATCGGGATTCAATACAACAGTCACCATTCGCACTTTCCTCCACAGGAGTAATGTCTCAAACAGTCTACGCTTTGATCGTTCCCTGGCAGACCAGTAGTAGTTTAAGATGCACATCTGGAGGCATTCTGCAATCTGTGGACTATCAGATTGTTGTAGAAACACCGAAATTGCATCGTGATTGAATACAACAGTCACCATGCACACTTTCCTTCATGGGAGTAATGTCTCAAACAGTCTACGCTTTGATCGTTCCCTGGAAGACCAGTAGTGGTTTCCGATGCAAATCTGGAGGCATTCTGTATTCTGTGGAGTATCAGAGTGTTAGTGCAACACAGAAATTGCATCGGGATTCAATACAACAGTCACCATGCGCACTTTCCTCCACAGGAGTAATGTCTCAAACAGTCTACGCTTTGATCGTTCCCTAGAAGACCATTAGTAGTTTCCGATGCACATCTGGAGGCATTCTGTAATCTGTGGACTATCAGAGTGTTTTTGAAACCCGAAATTGCATTGGGATTGAATACAACAGTCACCATGCGCACTTTCCTATATTGGAGTAATGTCTCAAACAGTCTACGATTTGATCGTTTCCTGGAAGACCAGTAGTAGTTTCCGATGCACGTCTGGAGGCATTCTGTAACCTTTGGACCTTCCAGGTGTTAATGAAACACAGAAATTGCATCGGGATTGATACACCAGTCACCATGCGCACTTTCCTCCATGGGAGTAATGTCTCAAACAGTCTACTCTTTGATCGTTTCCTGGAAGACCAGTAATAGTTTCCGATGCACGTCTGGAGGCATTCTGTAATCTTTGGACCTTCCAGGTGTTAATGAAACACAGAAATTGCATCGGGATTAGTACTACAGTCACCAGGCGCACTTTCCTCAATGGGAGTAATGTCTCAAACAGTCTCCGCTTTGATCGTTCCCTGGAAGGCCAGTAGTAGTTTCCAATGCACATCTGGAGGCATTCTGTTATCTGTGGAACATCAGAGTGTTGATGAAACACAGAAATTGCATCGGGAATAAATACAACAGTCACCATGCGCACTTTCCTCCATGGGAGTAATGTCTCAAAGAGTCTGCGCTTTGATCGTTCCCTGGAAGACCAGTAGTAGTTTCTGATGAACATCAGGAGGCATTCTGTAATCTGTGGACTATCTGAGTGTTGATGAAACACAGAAATTGCATCGCGATTGAATACAACAGTCACCATGCGCACTTGCCTCCATGGGAGTAATGTCTCAAACAGTCTACGCTTTGTTCGTTCCCTGGAAGACCAGTAGTAGTTTCCGATGCACATCTGGAGGTACTCTGTAATCTGTGGACCTTCAAAGTGTTGAAGAAACACAGAAAGTGCCTCGGGATCGAACACAACAGTCACCATGCGCACTTTCCTCCATGGGAGTAATGTCTCAAACAGTCTAAGCTTTGATCGTTCCCTGGAAGACCAGTAGTAGTTACGATGCACATCTGGAGGCATTCTGCAATCTGTGCACTATCAGAGTGTTGTAGAAACACAGAAAATGCATGGGGATTGAATACAACAGTCACCATGCACACTTTCCTCCATGGGAGTAATGTCTCAAACAGTCTTCGCTTTGATAGTTCCCTGGAAGACCAGTAGTAGTTTCCGATGCACATCTGGAGGTATTCTGTAATCTGTGGACTATCGGAGTGTTGATGAAACACAGAAATTGCATCGGGATTGAATACAACAGTCACCACGCGCATTTTCCTCCATCGAAATAATGTCTCAAACAGTCTCCGTTTTGATCGTTCCCTGGAAGACCAGTAGTAGATTCCGATGCACATCTGGAGGCATTCTGTAATCTGTTGACCTTTAAAGTGTTGATGAAACACAGAAATTGCATCGGGATTGAATATAACTTTCACCATGCGCACTTTCCTCCATGGGAGTAATGTCTCAAAGAGTCTACGCTTTAATCGTTCCCTGGAAGACCAGTAGTAGTTTCTGATGCACATCAGGAGGCATTCTGTAATCTGTGGACCTTCAAAGTGTTGAAGAAACACAGAAAGTGCCTCGGGATTGAACACAACAGTCACCATGCGCACTTTCCTCCATGAGAATAATGTCTCAAACAGTCTCCGCTTTGATCGTTCCCTGGAAGACCAGTAGTAGTTTCCGATGCACATCTGGAGGCATTCTGTAATCTGTGGACCTTCAAAGTGTTGATGAAACACAGAAATTGCATCGGGATTGAATACAACAGTCACCAAGCGCACTTTCCTCCATGGGAGTAATGTCTCAAACAGTCTACGCTTTGATCGTTTTCTGGAAGACCAGTAGTAGTTTCCGATGCATATCTGTAGGCATTCTGTAATCTGTCGAATGTCAGTGTGTTGCTGAAACACAGAAATTGCATCGGGATTGAATACAACAGTCACCATGCGCACTTACCTTCACAGGAGTAATGTCTCAAACAGTTTACGCTTTGATTGTTCCCTGGAAGACAAGTAGTCGTTTCCGATGCAAATCTGGAGGCATTCTGTATTCTGTGGGGTATCAGAGTGTTAGTGAAACACAGAAATTGCATCGGGATTCAATACAACAGTCACCATTCGCACTTTCCTCCACAGGAGTAATGTCTCAAACAGTCTACGCTTTGATCGTTCCCTGGCAGACCAGTAGTAGTTTAAGATGCACATCTGGAGGCATTCTGCAATCTGTGGACTATCAGATTGTTGTAGAAACACCGAAATTGCATCGTGATTGAATACAACAGTCACCATGCACACTTTCCTTCATGGGAGTAATGTCTCAAACAGTCTACGCTTTGATCGTTCCCTGGAAGACCAGTAGTGGTTTCCGATGCAAATCTGGAGGCATTCTGTATTCTGTGGAGTATCAGAGTGTTAGTGCAACACAGAAATTGCATCGGGATTCAATACAACAGTCACCATGCGCACTTTCCTCCACAGGAGTAATGTCTCAAACAGTCTACGCTTTGATCGTTCCCTAGAAGACCATTAGTAGTTTCCGATGCACATCTGGAGGCATTCTGTAATCTGTGGACTATCAGAGTGTTTTTGAAAACCGAAATTGCATTGGGATTGAATACAACAGTCACCATGCGCACTTTCCTATATTGGAGTAATGTCTCAAACAGTCTACGATTTGATCGTTTCCTGGAAGACCAGTAGTAGTTTCCGATGCACGTCTGGAGGCATTCTGTAACCTTTGGACCTTCCAGGTGTTAATGAAACACAGAAATTGCATCGGGATTGATACACCAGTCACCATGCGCACTTTCCTCCATGGGAGTAATGTCTCAAACAGTCTCTTCTTTGATCGTTCCCTGGATGCCCAGTAGTAGTTTCCAATGCACATCTGGAGGCATTCTGTTATCTGTGGAACATCAGAGTGTTGATGAAACACAGAAATTGCATCGGGATTAAATACAACAGTCACCATGCGCACTTTCCTATATTGGAGTAATGTCTCAAACAGTCTCCGCTTTGATCGTTCCCTGGAAGGCCAGTAGTAGTTTCCAATGCACATCTGGAGGCATTCTGTTATCTGTGGAACATCAGAGTGTTGATGAAACACAGAAATTGCATCGGGAATAAATACAACAGTCACCATGCGCACTTTCCTCCATGGGAGTAATGTCTCAAAGGGTCTGCGCTTTGATCGTTCCCTGGAAGACCAGTAGTAGTTTCTGATGAACATCAGGAGGCATTCTGTAATCTGTGGACTATCTGAGTGTTGATGAAACACAGAAATTGCATCGCGATTGAATACAACAGTCACCATGCGCACTTGCCTCCATGGGAGTAATGTCTCAAACAGTCTACGCTTTGATCGTTCCCTGGAAGACCAGTAGTAGTTTCCGATGCACATCTGGAGGTACTCTGTAATCTGTGGACCTTCAAAGTGTTGAAGAAACACAGAAAATGCATCGGGATTGAATACAACAGTCACCATGCACACTTTCCTCCATGGGAGTAATGTCTCAAACAGTCTTCGCTTTGATAGTTCCCTGGAAGACCAGTAGTAGTTTCCGATGCACATCTGGAGGTATTCTGTAATCTGTGGACTATCGGAGTGTTGATGAAACACAGAAATTGCATCGGGATTGAATACAACAGTCACCATGCGCATTTTCCTCCATCGAAATAATGTCTCAAACAGTCTCCGTTTTGATCGTTCCCTGGAAGACCAGTAGTAGTTTCTGATGCACATCAGGAGGCATTCTGTAATCTGTGGACCTTCAAAGTGTTGAAGAAACACAGAAAGTGCCTCGGGATTGAACACAACAGTCACCATGCGCACTTTCCTCCATGAGAATAATGTCTCAAACAGTCTCCGCTTTGATCGTTCCCTGGAAGACCAGTAGTAGTTTCCGATGCACATCTGGAGGCATTCTGTAATCTGTGGACCTTCAAAGTGTTGATGAAACACAGAAATTGCATCGGGATTGAATACAACAGTCACCATGCGCACTTACCTTCACAGGAGTAATGTCTCAAACAGTCTACGCTTTGATTGTTCCCTGGAAGACAAGTAGTCGTTTCCGATGCAAATCTGGAGGCATTCTGTATTCTGTGGGGTATCAGAGTGTTAGTGAAACACAGAAATTGCATCGGGATTCAATACAACAGTCACCATGCGCACTTTCCTCCACAGGAGTAATGTCTCAAACAGTCTACGCTTTGATCGTTCCCTGGAAGACCAGTAGTAGTTTAACATGCACATCTGGAGGCATTCTGCAATCTGTGGACTATCAGATTGTTGTTGAAACACCGAAATTGCATCGTGATTGAATACAACAGTCACCATGCACACTTTCCTTCATGGGAGTAATGTCTCAAACAGTCTACGCTTTGATCGTTCCCTGGAAGACCAGTAGTGGTTTCCGATGCAAATCTGGAGGCATTCTGTATTCTGTGGAGTATCAGAGTGTTAGTGCAACACAGAAATTGCATCGGGATTCAATACAACAGTCACCATGCGCACTTTCCTCCATAGGAGTAATGTCTCAAACAGTCTACGCTTTGATCGTTCCCTAGAAGACCATTAGTAGTTTCCGATGCACATCTGGAGGCATTCTGTAATCTGTGGACTATCAGAGTGTTTTTGAAACCCGAAATTGCATTGGGATTGAATACAACAGTCACCATGCGCACTTTCCTATATTGGAGTAATGTCTCAAACAGTCTACGATTTGATCGTTTCCTGGAAGACCAGTAGTAGTTTCCGATGCACGTCTGGAGGCATTCTGTAACCTTTGGACCTTCCAGGTGTTAATGAAACACAGAAATTGCATCGGGATTGATACTACAGTCACCATGCGCACTTTCCTCCATGGGAGTAATGTCTCAAACAGTCTCTTCTTTGATCGTTCCCTGGATGCCCAGTAGTAGTTTCCAATGCACATCTGGAGGCATTCTGTTATCTGTGGAACATCAGAGTGTTGATGAAACACAGAAATTGCATCGGGATTAAATACAACAGTCACCATGCGCACTTTCCTCCATGGGGGTAATGTCTCAAAGAGTCTGCGCTTTGATCGTTCCTTGGAAGACCAGTAGTAGTTTCTGATGCACATCAGGAGGCATTCTGTAATCTGTGGACTATCTGAGTGTTGATGAAACACAGAAATTGCATCGGGATTGAATACAACAGTCAAGATGCGCACTTTCCTCCATGGGAGTAATGTCTCAAACAGTCTACGCTTTGATCGTTCCCTAGAAGACCATTAGTAGTTTCCGATGCACATCTGGAGGCATTTTGTAATCTGTGGACTATCAGAGTGTTGTTGAAACCCGAAATTGCTTTGGGATTGAATACAACAATCACCATGCGCACTTTCCTATATTGGAGTAATGTCTCAAACAGTCTACGCTTTGATCGTTTCCTGGAAGACCAGTAGTAGTTTAAGATGCACATCTGGAGGCATTCTGCAATCTGTGGACTATCAGATTGTTGTAGAAACACAGAAATTGCATCGGGATTGAATACAACAGTCACCATGCGCACTTTCCTCCATGGGAGTAATGTCTCAAACAGTCTACGCTATGATCGTTCCCTGGAAGACCAGTAGTAGTTTCCGATGCACATCTGAAGGCATTCTGTAAACTGTGGACTATCAGAGTGTTGATGAAACACAGAAATTGCATCGGGATTGAATACAACAGTCACCATTCGCACGTTCTTCCATGGGAGTATTGTCTCAAACAGTCTGCGCTTTGATCATTCCCTGGAAGACCTGTTGTAGCTTCCGATGCACATCTCGAGGCATTCTGTAATCTGTTGACCTCCAAAGTGTTGATGAAACACAGAAATTGCATCGGGATTGAATACAACTTTCACTATGCGCACTTTCCTCCATGAGAATAATGTCTCAAACAGTCTCCGTTTTGATCGTTCCCTGGAAGACCAGTAGTAGTTTCCGATGCACATCTGGAGGCATTCTGTAATCTGTGGACCTTCAAAGTGTTGATGAAACACAGAGATTGCATTGGGATCGAATACAACAGTCACCATACGCACTTTCCTCCATGGGGGTAATGTCTCAAATAGTCTAAGTTTTAATTGTTCCCTGGAAGACCACTAGTAGTTTCCGATGCACATCTGGAGGCATTCTGTAATCTGTGGACTATCTGATTGTTGATGAAACACTGAAATTGCATCGGGATTGAATACAACAGTCACCATGCTTATGTTCCTCCATGGGAGTAATGTCTCAAACAATCTACGCTTTGATCGTTCCCTGAAAGACCAGTTGTAGTTTCCGATGCACATCTGGAGGCATTCTGTAATCAGTGGACTATCAGAGTGTTGATGATAAACAGAAGTTGCGTCGGGAATGAATACAACAGTCACCATTAGCACTTTCCTCCTTGGGAGTAATGTCTCAAACAGTCAACCCTTTGATCGTTCCCTGGAAGACCAGTAGTAGATTCCGATGCACATCTGGAGGCTTTCTGTAATCTGTCGAATGTTAGTGTGTTGCTGAAACACAGAAATTGCATCGGGATTGAATACAACTGACACCATGCGCACATTCCTTCACGGGAGTAATGTCTCAAACAGTCTACGCTTTTATCATTCCCTGGAAGACCAGTAGTAGTTTAAGATGCACATCTGGAGGCATTCTGCAATCTGTTGACTATCAGATTGTTGTAGAAACACCGAAATTGCATCGGGATTGAATACAACAGTCACCATGCACACTTTCCTTCATGGGAGTAATGTCTCAAACAGTCTACGCTTTGATCGTTCCCTGGAAGACCAGTAGTGGTTTTCGATGCAAATCTGGAGGCATTCTGTATTCTGTGGAGTATCAGAGTGTTAGTGAAACACAGTAATTGCATCGGGATTGAATAAAACTGTCACCATGCTCACTTTCCTCCATAGGAGTAATGTCTCAAACTATCTACGCTTTGATCGTTCCCTAGAAGACCATTAGTAGTTTCCGATGCACATCTGGAGGCGTTCTGTAATCTGTGGACTATCAGAGTGTTGTTGAAACCCGAAATTGCATTGGGATTGAATACAACAGTCACCATGCGCCCTTTCCTATATTGGAGTAATGTCTCAAAAAGTCTACGCTTTGATCGTTTCCTGGAAGACCAGTAAAAGTTTCCGATGCACGTCTGGAGGCATTTTGTAATCTTTGGACCTTCCAGGTGTTAATGAAACACAGAAATTGCATCGGGATTAGTACTACAGTCACCATGCGCACTTTCCTCAATGGGAGTAATGTCTCAAACAGTCTCCGCTTTGATCGTTCCCTGGAAGGCCAGTAGTAGTTTCCAATGCACATCTGGAGGCATTCTGTTATCTGTGGAACATCAGAGTGTTGATGAAACACAGAAAATGCATCGGGATTAAATACAACAGTCACCATGCGCACTTTCCTCCATGGGAGTAATGTCTCAAAGAGTCTGCGCTTTGATCGTTCCCTGGAAGACCTGTAGTAGTTTCTGATGAACATCAGGAGGCATTCTGTAATCTGTGGACTATCTGAGTGTTGATGAAACACAGAAATTGCATCGCGATTGAATACAACAGTCACCATGCGCACTTGCCTCCATGGGAGTAATGTCTCAAACAGTCTACGCTTTGATCGTTCCCTGGAAGACCAGTAGTAGTTTCCGATGCACATCTGGAGGTACTCTGTAATCTGTGGACCTTCAAAGTGTTGAAGAAACACAGAAAGTGCCTCGGGATCGAACACAACAGTCACCATGCGCACTTTCCTCCATGGGAGTAATGTCTCAAACAGTCTAAGCTTTGATCGTTCCCTGGAAGACCAGTAGTAGTTACGATGCACATCTGGAGGCATTCTGCAACCTGTGCACTATCAGAGTGTTGTAGAAACACAGAAATTGCATCGGGATTGAATACAACAGTCACCATGCACACTTTCCTCCATGGGAGTAATGTCTCAAACAGTCTTCGCTTTGATAGTTCCCTGGAAGACCAGTAGTAGTTTCCGATGCACATCTGGAGGTATTCTGTAATCTGTGGACTATCGGAGTGTTGATGAAACACAGAAATTGCATCGGGATTGAATACAACAGTCACCATGCGCATTTTCCTCCATCGAAATAATGTCTCAAACAGTCTCCGTTTTGATCGTTCCCTGGAAGACCAGTAGTAGATTCCGATGCACATCTGGAGGCATTCTGTAATCTGTTGACCTTCAAAGTGTTGATGAGACACAGAAATTGCATCGGGATTGAATATAACTTTCACCATGAGCACTTTCCTCCAGGGGAGTAATGTCTCAAAGTGTCTACGCTTTGATCGTTCCCTGGAAGACCAGTGTTAGTTTCTGATGCACATCAGGAGGCATTCTGTAATCTGTGGACCTTCAAAGTGTTGAAGAAACACAGAAAGTGCCTCGGGATTGAACACAACAGTCACCATGCGCACTTTCCTCCATGAGAATAATGTCTCAAACAGTCTCCGCTTTGATCGTTCCCTGGAAGACCAGTAGTAGTTTCCGATGCACATCTGGAGGCATTCTGTAATCTGTGGACCTTCAAAGTGTTGATGAAACACAGAAATTGCATTGGGATTGAATACAACAGTCACCAAGCGCACTTTCCTCCATGGGAGTAATGTCTCAAACAGTCTACGCTTTGATCGTTTTCTGGAAGACCAGTAGTAGTTACCGATGCATATCTGTAGCCATTCTGTAATCTGTCGAATGTCAGTGTGTTGCTGAAACACAGAAATTGCATCGGGATTGAATACAACAGTCACCATGCGCACTTTCCTTCACAGGAGTAATGTCTCAAACAGTCTACGCTTTGATCGTTCCCTGGAAGACAAGTAGTCGTTTCCGATGCAAATCTGGAGGCATTCTGTATTCTGTGGGGTATCAGAGTGTTAGTGAAACACAGAAATTGCATCGGGATTCAATACAACAGTCACCATGCGCACTTTCCTTCACAGGAGTAATGTCTCAAACAGTCTACGCTTTGATCGTTCCCTGGAAGACCAGTAGTAGTTTAAGATGCACATCTGGAGGCATTCTGCAATCTGTGGACTATCAGATTGTTGTAGAAACACCGAAATTGCATCGTGATTGAATACAACAGTCACCATGCACACTTCCCTTCATGGGAGTAATGTCTCAAACAGTCTACGCTTTGATCGTTCCCTGGAAGACCAGTAGTGGTTTCCGATGCAAATCTGGAGGCATTCTGTATTCTGTGGAGTATCAGAGTGTTAGCGAAACACAGAAATTGCATCGGGATTCAATACAACAGTCACCATGCGCACTTTCCTCCATAGGAGTAATGTCTCAAACAGTCTACGCTTTGATCGATCCCTAGAAGACCATTAGTAGTTTCCGATGCACATCTGGAGGCATTCTGTAATCTGTGGACCATCGGAGTGTTGTTGATACCCGAAATTGCATTGGGATTGATTACAACAGTCACCATGCGCACTTTCCTATATTGGAGTAATGTCTCAAACAGTCTACGATTTGATCGTTTCCTGGAAGACCAGTAGTAGTTTCCGATGCACGTCTGGAGGCATTCTGTAACCTTTGGACCCTCCAGGTGTTAATGAAACACAGAAATTGCATCGGGATTGATACTACAGTCACCATGCGCACTTTCCTCCATGGGAGTAATGTCTCAAACAGTCTCTGCTTTGATCGTTCCCTGGAAGCCCAGTAGTAGTTTCCAATGCACATCTGGAGGCATTCTGTTATCTGTGGAACATCAGAGTGTTGATGAAACACAGAAATTGCATCGGGATTAAATACAACAGTCACCATGCGCACTTTCCTCCATGGGGGTAATGTCTCAAATAGTCTGCGCTTTGATCGTTCCTTGGAAGACCAGTAGTAGTTTCTGATGCACATCAGGAGGCATTCTGTAATCTGTGGACTATCAGAGTGTTGATGATACACAGAAATTGCGTCGGGATTGAATACAACAGTCACCATGCGCACTTTCCTCCATGGTAGTAATGTCTCAAACATTCTACGCTTTGATAGTTCCCTGGAGGACGAGTAGTAGTTTCCGATGCACATCTGGAGGCATTCTGTAATCTGTGGACTATCGGAGTGTTGATGAAACACAGAAATTGCATCGGGATTGAATACAATATTCACCATTCGCACGATCCTCCATGGGATTAATGTCTCAAACAGTCTACGCATTGATCGTTCCCTGGAAGACCAGTTGTAGCTTCCGATGCACATCTGGAGGCATTCTGTAATCTGTGGACCTTCAAAGTTTTGATGAAACACAGAAATTGCATCGGGATTGAATACTACAGTCACCATGCGCATTTTCCTACATCGAAATAATGTCTCAACCAGTCTCCGTTTTGATCGTTCCCTGGAAGACCAGTAGTAGATTCCCATGCACATCTGGAGGCATTCTGTAATCTGTGGACCTTCAAAGTGTTGATGAAACACAAAAATTGCATCGCGATTGAATACAACAGTCACCATGCGCTCGTTCCTCCATGGGAGTAATGTCTCAAACAGTCTACACTTTGATCGTTCCCTGGAAGACCAGTTGTAGGTTCCGATGCACATCTGGAGGCATTCTGTAATCTGTAGACCTTCAAAGAGTTAATGAAACAGAGAAATTGCATCGGGATTGAATACAACAGTCACCATGCGTAGTTTAATATATGGGAGTAATGTCTCAAACAGTCTACGTTGTGATCGTTTCCTGGAAGACCAGTAGTAGTTTCCGATGAACATCTGGAGGCATTCTGTAATCTGTGGACCTTCAAAGTGTTGACGAAACATAGAAATTGACTCGGGATTGAATACAACAGTCACCATGCGCACTTTCCTCTATGGGAATAATGTCTCAAACTGTCATCGCTTTGATCGTTAGCTGAAGACCAGTATTAGTTTCCGATGCCCATCTGGTGGCATTCTGTAATCAGTGGTCTATCAGAGTGTTGATGAAACACAGAAATTGCGTCGGGATTGAATACAACAGTCACCATGCGCACTTTCCTCCATGGGAGTAATGTCTCTAACAGTTTAGGCTTTGGTCGTTCCCTGTAAGACCAGTAGTGGTTTCCGATGCACATTTGGAGGCATTCTGTAACCTGTTGAATGTCAGTGTGTTGTTGAAACACAGAAATTGCATCGGGATTGAATACAACAGTCACCATGCGCACTTTCCTCCACGGGAGTAATGTCCCAAACAGTCTACGATTTGATCGTTCCCTGGAAGACCAGTAGTAGTTACGATGCACATCTGGAGGCATTCTCCAATCTGTGGACTATCAGAGTGTTGTAGAAACACAGAAATTGCATCGGGATTGAATACAACAGTCACCATGCACACTTTCCGCCATGGGAGTAATGTCTCAAACAGTCTACGCTTTGATATTTCCCTGGAAGACCAGTTGTAGCTTCCGATGCACATCTGGAGGCATTCAGTAATCTGTGGACAATCAGAGTGTTGTTGAAACGCAGAAATTGCATCCGGATTGAATACAACAGTCACCATGCGTAGTTTAATATATGGGAGTAATGTCTCAAACAGTCTACGTTGTGATCGTTTCCTGGAAGACCAGTAGTAGTTTCCGATGAACATCTGGAGGCATTCTATAATCTGTGGACCTTCAAAGTGTTGATGAAACACAGAGATTGCATCGGGATTGAATACAACAGTCACCATGCGCACTTTCCTCCATGGGAGTAATGTCTCAAACAGTCTACGCTTTCATCGTTCCCTGGAAGACCAGTAGTAGTTTCCGTCGCACATCTGGAGGCATTCTGTAATCTGTGGACTATCAGACGGTTGTTGAAACACAGAAATTGCATCG
Source organism: Schistocerca gregaria (assembly GCF_023897955.1). Taxonomy (NCBI): domain Eukaryota; kingdom Metazoa; phylum Arthropoda; class Insecta; order Orthoptera; family Acrididae; genus Schistocerca; species Schistocerca gregaria. The sequence goes on from NC_064929.1 coordinate 54,943,246, forward strand.
GGATTGAATACAACAGTCACCATGTGCACTTTCCTTCATGAAAGTAGAGTCTCAAACAGTCTACGCTTTGATCATTCCCTGGAAGACCAGTAGTAGTTTCCGATGCACATCTGGAGGCATTCCGTAATCAGTGGACTATCAGAGTGTTGATGATACACAGAAATTGCGTCGGGATTGAATACAACAGTCACCATTAGCACTTTCCTCCTTGGGAGTAATGTCTCAAACAGTCTACCCTTTGATCTTTCCCTGGAAGACCAGTAGTAGTTTCCAATGCACATCTGGAGGCATTCTGTAATCTGTCGAATGTCAGTGTGTTGTTGAAACACAGAAATTGCATCGGGATTGAATACAACAGTCACCATGCGCACTTTCCTCCACGGGAGTAATGTCCCAAACAGTCTACGATTTGATCGTTCCCTGGAAGACCAGTAGTAGTTACGATGCACATCTGGAGGCATTCTCCAATCTGTGGACTATCAGAGTGTTGTAGAAACACAGAAATTGCATCGGGATTGAATATAACAGTCACCATAAACACTTTCCTTCATGGGAGTAATGTCTCAAACAGTCTACGATTTGATCGTTCCCTGGAAGACCAGTAGTGGTTTCCGATGCAAATCTGGAGGCATTCTGTATTCTGTGGACTATCAGAGTGTTAGTGAAACACAGAAATTGCATCGGGATTGAATACAACAGACACCATACGCACTTTCCTCCATAGGAGTAATGTCTCAAACAGTCTACGATTTGATCGTTCCCTAGAAGACCATTAGTAGTTTCCGATGCACATCTGGAGGCCTTCTGTAATCTGTGGACTATCAGGGTGTTGTTGAAACCAGAAACTGCATTAAGATTGAATACAACAGTCACCATGCGCACTTTCCTCCATGGGAGTAATGTCTCAAACAGTCTACGCTTTGATCGTTCCCTGGAAGACCAATTGTAGCTTCCGATGCACATCTGGAGGCATTCTGTAATCAGTGGTCTATCAGAGTGTTGATGAAACACAGAAATTGCGTCGGGATTGAATGCAACAGTCACCATGCGCACTTTCCTCCATGGGAGTAATCTCTCTAACAGTTTAGGTTTTGGTCGTTCCCTGTAAGAGCATTAGTGGTTTCCGATGCACATCTGGAGGCATTCTGTAACCTGTTGTATGTCAGTGTGTTGTTGAAACACAGAAATTGCATCGGGATTGAATACAACTGTCATCATTAGCACTTTCCTCCTTGGGAGTAATGTCTCAAACGGTATACCCTTTGATGGTTCCCTGGAAGACCAGTAGTAGTTTCCGATGCACATCTGGAGGCATTCTGTAATCTGTCGAATGTCAGTGTGTTGTTGAAACACAGAAATTGCATCGGGATTGAATACAACAGACACCATGCGCACTTTCCTCCACGGGAGTAATGTCTCAAACAGTCTACGCTTTGATCGTTCTCTGGATCACCAGTAGTACTTTCCGATGCACATCTGGAGGCATTCTGTAATCTGTGGACTATCGGAGTGTTGATGAAACACAGAAATTGCATCGGGATTGAATACAACAGTCGTCATGCGCACGATCCTCCATGGGAGTAATGTCTCAAACAGTCTACGCTTTGATCGTTCCCTGGAAGACCAGTTGTAGCTTCCGATGCACATCTGGAGGCATTCTGTAATCTGTGGACAATCAGAGTGTTGTTGAAACACAGAAATTGCATCCGGATTGAATACAACAGTCACCATTTTTACTTTGATATATGGGAGTAATGTCTCAAACAGTCTACGTTGTGATCGTTTCCTGGAAGACCAGTAGTAGTTTCCGATGAACATCTGGAGGCATTCTGTAATCTGTGGACCTTCAAAGTGTTGATGGAACACAGAAATTGCATCGGGATTGAATACAACAGTCACCAAGCGAACTTTCCTCCATGGGAGTAATGTCTCAAACAGTCTACGTTTTGTCGTTCCCTGAAAGACCAGTAGTAGTTTCCGATGCACATCTGGAGGAATTCTGTAATCTGCGGACCTTCAAAGTGTTGATGAAACACAGAAACTGACTCTGGATTGAATGAAGTCACCTTGCGCACTTTCCTATATGGGAGTAATGTCTCACACAGTCTATGCTTTGATCGTTCCTTGGAAGGCCAGTAGTAGTTTCCAATGCACATCTGGAAGCATTCTGTAATCTGTGGAACATCAGAGTGCTGATGAAACACAGAAATTGCATCGGGATAGAATACAACAGTCACCATGCTTATGTTCCTCTAAGGGAGTAATGTCTCACACAGTCTACGCTTTGATCGTTCCCTGAAAGACCAGTTATAGTTTCCGATGCACATCTTTAGGCATTCTGTAATCTGTGGACTTTCAAAGTGTTGATGAAACACAGAAATTGCATCGGGATTGAATATAACAGTCACCAAGCGCACTTTCCTTCATGAGAGTAAAGTCTCAAACAGTCTACGCTTTGATCATTCTGTGGAAGACCAGTAGTAGTTTCCAATGCACATCTGGAGGCATTCTGTAATCTGTCGAATGTCAGTGTGTTGTTGAAACAAAGAAATTGCATCGGGATTGAATACAACAGACACCATGCGCACTTTCCTCCACGGGAGTAATGTCTCAAACATTCTACGGTTTGATCGTTCCCTGGAAGACCAGTAGTAGTTTAAGATGCACATCAGGAGGCATTCTGCAATCTGTGGACTATCAGATTGTTGTAGAAACACAGAAATTGCATCGGGATTGAATATAACAGTCACCATAAACACTTTCCTTCATGGGAGTAATGTCTCAAACAGTCTACGCTTTGATCGTTCCCTGGAAGACCAGTAGTGGTTTCCGATGCAAATCTGGAGGCATTCTGTATTCTGTGGACTATCAGAGTGTTAGTGAAACACAGAAATTGCATCGGGATTGAATACAACAGACACCATACGCACTTTCCTCCATAGGAGTAATGTCTCAAACAGTCTACGATTTGATCGTTCCCTAGAAGACCATTAGTAGTTTCCGATGCACATCTGGAGGCATTCTGTAATCTGTGGACTATCAGAGTGTTGTTGAAACCAGAAACTGCATTAAGATTGAATACAGCAGTCACCATGCGCACTTTCCTCCATGGGAGTAATGTCTCAAACAGTCTACGCTTTGATCGTTCCCTGGAAGACCAGTTGTAGCTTCCGATGCACATCTGGAGGCATTCTGTAATCAGTGGTCTATCAGAGTGTTGATGAAACACAGAAATTGCGTCGGGATTGAATACAACAGTCACCATGCGCACTTTCCTCCATGGGAGTAATGTCTCTAACAGTTTAGGCTTTGGTCGTTCCCTGTAAGAGCATTAGTGGTTTCCGATGCACATCTGGAGGCATTCTGTAACCTGTTGAATGTCAGTGTGTTGTTGAAACACAGAAATTGCATCGGGATTGAATACAACTGTCACCATTAGCACTTTCCTCCTTGGGAGTAATGTCTCAAACGGTATACCCTTTGATCGTTCCCTGGAAGACCAGTAGTAGTTTCCGATGCACATCTGGAGGCATTCTGTAATCTGTCGAATGTCAGTGTGTTGTTGAAACACAGAAATTGCATCGGGATTGAATACAACAGACACCATGCGCACTTTCCTCCACGGGAGTAATGTCTCAAACAGTCTACGCTTTGATCGTTCTCTGGATCACCAGTAGTACTTTCCGATGCACATCTGGAGGCATTCTGTAATCTGTGGACTATCGGAGTGTTGATGAAACACAGAAATTGCATCGGGATTGAATACAACAGTCGTCATGCGCACGATCCTCCATGGGAGTAATGGCTCAAACAGTCTACGCTTTGATCGTTCCCTGGAAGACCAGTTGTAGCTTCCGATGCACATCTGGAGGCATTCTGTAATCTGTGGACAATCAGAGTGTTGTTGAAACACAAAAATTGCATCCGGATTGAATACAACAGTCACCATTTTTACTTTGATATATGGGAGTAATGTCTCAAACAGTCTACGTTGTGATCGTTTCCTGGAAGACCAGTAGTAGTTTCCGATGAACATCTGGAGGCATTCTGTAATCTGTGGACCTTCAAAGTGTTGATGAAACACAGAAATTGCATCGGGATTGAATACAACAGTCACCAAGCGAACTTTCCTCCATGGGAGTAATGTCTCAAACATTCTACGGTTTGATCGTTCCCTGGAAGACCAGTAGTAGTTTAAGATGCACATCAGGAGGCATTCTGCAATCTGTGGACTATCAGATTGTTGTCGAAACACAGAAATTGCATCGGGATTGAATATAACAGTCACCATAAACACTTTCCTTCATGGGAGTAATGTCTCAAACAGTCTACGCTTTGATCGTTCCCTGGAAGACCAGTAGTGGTTTCCGATGCAAATCTGGAGGCATTCTGTATTCTGTGGACTATCAGAGTGTTAGTGAAACACAGAAATTGCATCGGGATTGAATACAACAGACACGATACGCACTTTCCTCCATAGGAGTAATGTCTCAAACAGTCTACGATTTGATCGTTCCCTAGAAGACCATTAGTAGTTTCCGATGCACATCTGGAGGCATTCTGTAATCTGTGGACTATCAGAGTGTTGTTGAAACCAGAAACTGCATTAAGATTGAATACAACAGTCACCATGCGCACTTTCCTCCATGGGAGTAATGTCTCAAACAGTCTACGCTTTGATCGTTCCCTGGAAGACCAGTTGTAGCTTCCGATGCACATCTGGAGGCATTCTGTAATCAGTGGTCTATCGGAGTGTTGATGAAACACAGAAATTGCGTCGGGATTGAATACAACAGTCACCATGCGCACTTTCCTCCATGGGAGTAATGTCTCTAACAGTTTAGGCTTTGGTCGTTCCCTGTAAGAGCATTAGTGGTTTCCGATGCACATCTGGAGGCATTCTGTAACCTGTTGAATGTCAGTGTGTTGTTGAAACACAGAAATTGCATCGGGATTGAATACAACTGTCACCATTAGCACTTTCCTCCTTGGGAGTAATGTCTCAAACGGTATACCCTTTGATCGTTCCCTGGAAGACCAGTAGTAGTTTCCGATGCACATCTGGAGGCATTCTGTAATCTGTCGAATGTCAGTGTGTTGTTGAAACACAGAAATTGCATCGGGATTGAATACAACGGACACCATGCGCACTTTCCTCCACGGGAGTAATGTCTCAAACAGTCTACGCTTTGATCGTTCTCTGGATCACCAGTAGTACTTTCCGATGCACATCTGGAGGCATTCTGTAATCTGTGGACTATCGGAGTGTTGATGAAACACAGAAATTGCATCAGGATTGAATACAACAGTCGTCATGCGCACGATCCTCCATGGGAGTAATGGCTCAAACAGTCTACGCTTTGATCGTTCCCTGGAAGACCAGTTGTAGCTTCCGATGCACATCTGGAGGCATTCTGTAATCTGTGGACAATCAGAGTGTTGTTGAAACACAGAAATTGCATCCGGATTGAATACAACAGTCACCATTTTTACTTTGATATATGGGAGTAATGTCTCAAACAGGCTACGTTGTGATCGTTTCCTGGAAGACCAGTAGTAGTTTCCGATGAACATCTGGAGGCATTCTGTAATCTGTGGACCTTCAAAGTGTTGATGAAACACAGAAATTGCATCGGGATTGAATACAACAGTCACCAAGCGAACTTTCCTCCATGGGAGTAATGTCTCAAACAGTCTACGTTTTGTCGTTCCCTGAAAGACCAGTAGTAGTTTCCGATGCACATCTGGAGGAATTCTGTAATCTGCGGACCTTCAAAGTGTTGATGAAACACAGAAATTGACTCTGGATTGAATGAAGTCACCTTGCGCACTTTCCTATATGGGAGTAATGTCTCACACAGTCTATGCTATGATCGTTCCCTGGAAGGCCAGTAGTAGTTTCCAATGCACATCTGGAAGCATTCTGTAATCTGTGGAACATCAGAGTGCTGATGAAACACAGAAATTGCATCGGGATAGAATACAACAGTCACCATGCTTATGTTCCTCTAAGGAAGTAATGTCTCACACAGTCTACGCTTTGATCGTTCCCTGAAAGACCTGTTATAGTTTCCGATGCACATCTTTAGGCATTCTGTAATCTGTGGACTTTCAATGTGTTGATGAAACACAGAAATTGCATCGGGATTGAATATAACAGTCACCAAGCGCACTTTCCTTCATGAGAGTAAAGTCTCAAACAGTCTACGCTTTGATCATTCTGTGGAAGACCAGTAGTAGTTTCCAATGCACATCTGTAGGCATTCTGTAATCTGTCGAATGTCAGTGTGTTGTTGAAACACAGAAATTGCATCGGGATTGAATACAACAGACACCATGCGCACTTTCCTCCACGGGAGTAATGTCTCAAACATTCTACGGTTTGATCGTTCCCTGGAAGACCAGTAGTAGTTTAAGATGCACATCAGGAGGCATTCTGCAATCTGTGGACTATCAGATTGTTGTAGAAACACAGAAATTGCATCGGGATTGAATATAACAGTCACCATAAACACTTTCCTTCATGGGAGTAATGTCTCAAACAGTCTACGCTTTGATCGTTCCCTGGAAGACCAGTAGTGGTTTCCGATGCAAATCTGGAGGCATTCTGTATTCTGTGGACTATCAGAGTGTTAGTGAAACACAGAAATTGCATCGGGATTGAATACAACAGACACCATACGCACTTTCCTCCATAGGAGTAATGTCTCAAACAGTCTACGATTTGATCGTTCCCTAGAAGACCATTAGTAGTTTCCGATGCACATCTGGAGGCATTCTGTAATCTGTGGACTATCAGAGTGTTGTTGAAACCAGAAACTGCATTAAGATTGAATACAACAGTCACCATGCGCACTTTCCTCCATGGGAGTAATGTCTCAAACAGTCTACGCTTTGATCGTTCCCTGGAAGACCAGTTGTAGCTTCCGATGCACATCTGGAGGCATTCTGTAATCAGTGGTCTATCAGAGTGTTGATGAAACACAGAAATTGCGTCGGGATTGAATACAACAGTCACCATGCGCACTTTCCTCCATGGGAGTAATGTCTCTAACAGTTTAGGCTTTGGTCGTTCCCTGTAAGAGCATTAGTGGTTTCCGATGCACATCTGGAGGCAATCTGTAACCTGTTGAATGTCAGTGTGTTGTTGAAACACAGAAATTGCATCGGGATTGAATACAACTGTCACCATTAGCACTTTCCTCCTTGGGAGTAATGTCTCAAACGGTATACCCTTTGATCGTTCCCTGGAAGAACAGTAGTAGTTTCCGATGCACATCTGGAGGCATTCTGTAATCTGTCGAATGTCAGTGTGTTGTTGAAACACAGAAATTGCATCGGGATTGAATACAACAGACACCATGCGCACTTTCCTCCACGGGAGTAATGTCTCAAACAGTCTACGCTTTGATCGTTCTCTGGATCACCAGTAGTACTTTCCGATGCACATCTGGAGGCATTCTGTAATCTGTGGACTATCGGAGTGTTGATGAAACACAGAAATTGCATCGGGATTGAATACAACAGTCGTCATGCGCACGATCCTCCATGGGAGTAATGTCTCAAACAGTCTACGCTTTGATCGTTCCCTGGAAGACCAGTTGTAGCTTCCGATGCACATCTGGAGGCATTCTGTAATCTGTGGACAATCAGAGTGTTGTTGAAACACAGAAATTGCATCCGGATTGAATACAACAGTCACCATTTTTACTTTGATATATGGGAGTAAAGTCTCAAACAGTCTACGTTGTGATCGTTTCCTGGAAGACCAGTAGTAGTTTCCGATGAACATCTGGAGGCATTCTGTAATCTGTGGACCTTCAAAGTGTTGATGAAACACAGAAATTGCATCGGGATTGAATACAACAGTCACCAAGCGAACTTTCCTCCATGGGAGTAATGTCTCAAACAGTCTACGTTTTGTCGTTCCCTGAAAGACCAGTAGTAGTTTCCGATGCACATCTGGAGGAATTCTGTAATCTGCGGACCTTCAAAGTGTTGATGAAACACAGAAATTGACTCTGGATTGAATGAAGTCACCTTGCGCACTTTCCTATATGGGAGTAATGTCTCACACAGTCTATGCTATGATCGTTCCCTGGAAGGCCAGTAGTAGTTTCCAATGCACATCTGGAAGCATTCTGTAATCTGTGGAACATCAGAGTGCTGATGAAACACAGAAATTGCATCGGGATAGAATACAACAGTCACCATGCTTATGTTCCTCTAAGGGAGTAATGTCTCACACAGTCTACGCTTTGATCGTTCCCTGAAAGACCAGTTATAGTTTCCGATGCACATCTTTAGGCATTCTGTAATCTGTGGACTTTCAATGTGTTGATGAAACACAGAAATTGCATCGGGATTGAATATAACAGTCACCAAGCGCACTTTCCTTCATGAGAGTAAAGTCTCAAACAGTCTACGCTTTGATCATTCTGTGGAAGACCAGTAGTAGTTTCCAATGCACATCTGTAGGCATTCTGTAATCTGTCGAATGTCAGTGTGTTGTTGAAACACAGAAATTGCATCGGGATTGAATACAACAGACACCATGCGCACTTTCCTCCACGGGAGTAATGTCTCAAACATTCTACGGTTTGATCGTTCCCTGGAAGACCAGTAGTAGTTTAAGATGCACATCAGGAGGCATTCTGCAATCTGTGGACTATCAGATTGTTGTAGAAACACAGAAATTGCATCGGGATTGAATATAACAGTCACCATAAACACTTTCCTTCATGGGAGTAATGTCTCAAACAGTCTACGCTTTGATCGTTCCCTGGAAGACCAGTAGTGGTTTCCGATGCAAATCTGGAGGCATTCTGTATTCTGTGGACTATCAGAGTGTTAGTGAAACACAGAAATTGCATCGGGATTGAATACAACAGACACCATACGCACTTTCCTCCATAGGAGTAATGTCTCAAACAGTCTACGATTTGATCGTTCCCTAGAAGACCATTAGTAGTTTCCGATGCACATCTGGAGGCATTCTGTAATCTGTGGACTATCAGAGTGTTGTTGAAACCAGAAACTGCATTAAGATTGAATACAACAGTCACCATGCGCACTTTCCTCCATGGGAGTAATGTCTCAAACAGTCTACGCTTTGATCGTTCCCTGGAAGACCAGTTGTAGCTTCCGATGCACATCTGGAGGCATTCTGTAATCAGTGGTCTATCAGAGTGTTGATGAAACACAGAAATTGCGTCGGGATTGAATACAACAGTCACCATGCGCACTTTCCTCCATGGGAGTAATGTCTCTAACAGTTTAGGCTTTGGTCGTTCCCTGTAAGAGCATTAGTGGTTTCCGATGCACATCTGGAGGCAATCTGTAACCTGTTGAATGTCAGTGTGTTGTTGAAACACAGAAATTGCATCGGGATTGAATACAACTGTCACCATTAGCACTTTCCTCCTTGGGAGTAATGTCTCAAACGGTATACCCTTTGATCGTTCCCTGGAAGACCAGTAGTAGTTTCCGATGCACATCTGGAGGCATTCTGTAATCTGTCGAATGTCAGTGTGTTGTTGAAACACAGAAATTGCATCGGGATTGAATACAACAGACACCATGCGCACTTTCCTCCACGGGAGTAATGTCTCAAACAGTCTACGCTTTGATCGTTCTCTGGATCACCAGTAGTACTTTCCGATGCACATCTGGAGGCATTCTGTAATCTGTGGACTATCGGAGTGTTGATGAAACACAGAAATTGCATCGGGATTGAATACAACAGTCGTCATGCGCACGATCCTCCATGGGAGTAATGTCTCAAACAGTCTACGCTTTGATCGTTCCCTGGAAGACCAGTTGTAGCTTCCGATGCACATCTGGAGGCATTCTGTAATCTGTGGACAATCAGAGTGTTGTTGAAACACAGAAATTGCATCCGGATTGAATACAACAGTCACCATTTTTACTTTGATATATGGGAGTAAAGTCTCAAACAGTCTACGTTGTGATCGTTTCCTGGAAGACCAGTAGTAGTTTCCGATGAACATCTGGAGGCATTCTGTAATCTGTGGACCTTCAAAGTGTTGATGAAACACAGAAATTGCATCGGGATTGAATACAACAGTCACCAAGCGAACTTTCCTCCATGGGAGTAATGTCTCAAACAGTCTACGTTTTGTCGTTCCCTGAAAGACCAGTAGTAGTTTCCGATGCACATCTGGAGGAATTCTGTAATCTGCGGACCTTCAAAGTGTTGATGAAACACAGAAATTGACTCTGGATTGAATGAAGTCACCTTGCGCACTTTCCTATATGGGAGTAATGTCTCACACAGTCTATGCTTTGATCGTTCCCTGGAAGGCCAGTAGTAGTTTCCAATGCACATCTGGAAGCATTCTGTAATCTGTGGAACATCAGAGTGCTGATGAAACACAGAAATTGCATCGGGATAGAATACAACAGTCACCATGCTTATGTTCCTCTAAGGGAGTAATGTCTCACACAGTCTACGCTTTGATCGTTCCCTGAAAGACCAGTTATAGTTTCCGATGCACATCTTTAGGCATTCTGTAATCTGTGGACTTTCAAAGTGTTGATGAAACACAGAAATTGCATCGGGATTGAATATAACAGTCACCAAGCGCATTTTCCTTCATGAGAGTAAAGTCTCAAACAGTCTACGCTTGATCATTCTGTGGAAGACCAGTAGTAGTTTCCGATGCACATCTCTAGGCATTCTGTAATCTGTGGACTATCAGAGTGTTGTTGATACACAGAAATTGCATCGGGATTGAATACAACTGCCACCATGCGCACTTTCCTCCATGGGAGTAATGTCTCAAACAGTCTACGCTTTGATCGTTCCCTGGAAGACCAGTAGTAGTTTCCGTTGCACATCTGGAGGCATTCTGTAATCTGTGGACTATCAGACTGTTTTTGAAACACAGAAATTGCATCGGGATTGAATACAACAGTCACCATGTGCACTTTCCTTCATGAAAGTAAAGTCTCAAACAGTCTACGCTTTGATCATTCCCTGGAAGACCAGTAGTAGTTTCCGATGCACATCTGGAGGCATTCCGTAATCAGTGGACTATCAGAGTGTTGATGATACACAGAAATTGCTTCGGGATTTAATACAACAGTCACCATTAGCTCTTTCCTCCTTGGGAGTAATGTCTCAAACAGTCTACCCTTTGATCGTTCCCTGGAAGACCAGTAGTAGTTTCCGATGCACATCTGGAGGCATTCTGTAATCTGTCGAATGTCAGTGTGTTGTTGAAACACAGAAATTGCATCGGGATTGAATACAACAGACACCATGCACACTTTCGTCCACTGGAGTAATGTCGCAAACAGTCTACGCTTTGATCGTCCCCTGGAAGACCAGTAGTAGTTTAAGATGCACATCTGGAGGCATTCTGCAATCTGTGGACTATCAGATTGTTGTAGAAACACAGAAATTGCATCGGGATTGAATATAACAGTCACCATGCACACTTTCCTTCATGGGAGTAATGTCTCAAACAGTCTACGCTTTGATCGTTCCCTGGAAGACCAGTAGTGGTTTCCGATGCAAATCTGGAGGCATTCTGTATTCTGTGGACTATCAGAGTGTTAGTGAAACACAGAAATTGCATCGGGATTGAATACAACAATCACCATGCGCACTTTCCTCCATAGGAGTAATGTCTCAAACAGTCTACGCTTTGATCGTTCCCTAGAAGACCATCAGTAGTTTCCGATGCACATCTGGAGGCATTCTGTAATCTGTGGACCTTCAAAGTGTTGAAGAAACACAGTAAGTGCCCCGGGATCGAACACTACAGTCACCATGCGTACTTTCCTACATGGGAGTAATGTCTCAAACAGTCACCGCTTTGATCGTTCTCTGGATGACCAGTAGTAGTTTCCGATCCACATCTGGAGTCATTCTGTAATCTGTGGACTATAAGAGTGTTGTTGAAACACAGAAATTGCATCGGGATTGAATACAACAGTCACCATGCGCACTTTCCTCTATGGGAATAATGTCTCAAACTGTCATCGCTTTGATCGTTAGCTGAAGACCAGTATTAGTTTCCGATGCCCATCTGGTGGCATTCTGTAATCAGTGGCCTATCAGAGTGTTGATGAAACACAGAAATTGCGTCGGGATTGAATACAACAGTCACCATGCGCACATTCCTCCATGGGAGTAATATCTCTAACAGTTTAGGCTTTGGTCGTTCCCTGTAAGACCTGTAGTGGTTTCCGATGCACATCTGGATGCATTCTCTAACCTGTTGAATGTCAGTGTGTTGTTGAAACACAGAAATTGCATCGGGATTGAATACAACAGTCACCATGCGCACTTTCCTCCACGGGAGTAATGTCTCAAACAGTCTACTATTTGATCGTTCCCTGGAAGACCAGTAGTAGTTACGATGCACATCTGGAGGCATTCTGCAATCTGTGGACTATCAGAGTGTTGTAGAAACACAGAAATTGCATCGGGATTGAATACAACAGTCACCATGCCCACTTTCCTCCATGGGAGTAATGTCACAAACAGTCTACGTTTGATCGATCCCTGGAAGACCAGTAGTAGTTTCCGGTGCAAATCTGGAGGTATTCTGTAATCTGTGGACTATCTGAGTGTTGATGAAACACAGAAATTGCATCGGGATTGAATACAACAGTCACCATGCGCAATTCCTCCATGGGAGTAATGTCTCAAACAGTCTACGATTTGATGGTTCCCTGGAAGACCAGTAGTAGTTTCCGATTCACATCTGGAGGCATTCTGTAATCTTTGGACTATCAGAGTGTTGATGAAACACAGAAAATGCATCGGGATTCAATACAACAGTCACCATGCGCACTTTCCTCCATGGGAGTGTTGTCTAACACAGTATACGCTTTGATCGTTCCCTCGAAGACCAGTAGTAGTTTCCGATGCACATCTGGAGGCGTTCTGTAATCTGTGGACTATCAGATTGTTGATGAAACACAGAAATAGCATCGGGATTGAATACTACATTCACCATGCACACTTTCCTCCATGGGAGTAATGTCTCAAACTGTTTACGCTTTGATCGTTCCCTTGAAGACCAGTAGTAGTTTCCAATGCACATCTGGTGTCATTCTGTAATCTGTGGACTATCAGAGTGTTGATGAAACACAGAAACTGCATCGGGATTGAATACAACAGTCACCAAGCGCACTTTCCTCCATGGGAGTAATGTCTCAAACAGTCTACGTTTTGTCGTTCCCTGCAAGACCAGTAGTAGTTTCCGATGCACATGTGGAGGAATTCTGTAATCTGCGGACCTTCAAAGTGTTGATGAAACACAAAAATTGCATCGCGATTGAATACAACAGTCACCATGCGCTCGTTCCTCCATGGGAGTAATGTCTCAAACAGTCTACGCTTTGACCGTTCCCTGAAAGACCAGTTATAGTTTCCGATGCACATCTTTAGGCATTCTGTAATCTGTGGACTTTCAAAGTGTTGATGAAACACAGAAATTGCATCGGGATTGAATATAACAGTCACCATGCGCACTTTCCTTCATGAGAGTAAAGTCTCAAACAGTCTACGCTTTGATCATTCTGTGGAAGACCAGTAGTAGTTTCCGATGCACATCTCTAGGCATTCTGTAATCTGTGGATTATCAGAGTGTTGTTGAAACACAGAAATTGCATCGGGATTGAATACAACTGCCACCATGCGCACTTTCCTCCATGGGAGTAATGTCTCAAACAGTCTACGCTTTGATCGTTCCCTGGAAGACCAGTAGTAGTTTCCGTCGCACATCTGGAGGCATTCTGTAATCTGTGGACTATCAGACTGTTGTTGAAACACAGAAATTGCATCGGGATTGAATACAACAGTCAGCATGTGCACTTTCCTTCATGAAAGTAAAGTCTCAAACAGTCTACGCTTTGATCATTCTGTGGAAGACCAGTAGTAGTTTCCGATGCACATCTCTAAGCATTCTGTAATCTGTGGATTATCAGAGTGTTGTTGAAACACAGAAATTGCGTCGGGATTGAATACAACAGTCACCATTAGCACTTTCCTCCTTGGGAGTAATGTCTCAAACAGTCTACCCTTTGATCGTTCCCTGGAAGACCAGTAGTAGTTTCCGATGCACATCTGGAGGCATTCTGTAATCTGTCGAATGTCAGTGTGTTGTTGAAACACAGAAATTGCATCGGGATTGAATACAACAGACACCATGCGCACTTTCCTCCATGGGAGTAATGTCTCAAACAGTCTACGGTTAGATCGTTCCCTGGAAGACCAGTAGTAGTTTAAGATGCACATCTGGAGGCATTCTGCAATCTGTGGACTATCAGACTGTTGTAGGAACACAGAAATTGCATCGGGATTGAATATAACAGTCACCATAAACACTTTCCTTCATGGGAGTAATGTCTCATACAGTCTACGCTTTGATCGTTCCCTGGAAGACCAGTAGTGGTTTCCGATGCAAATCTGGAGGCATTCTGTATTCTGTGGACTATCAGTGTGTTAGTGAAACACAGAAATTGCATCGGGATTGAACACAACAGACACCATGCGCACTTTCCTCCATGGGAGTAATGTCTCAAACAGTCTACATTTTGATCGTTCCCTGGAAGACCAGTAGTAGTTTCCGATGCACATCTGGAGGTATTCTGTAATCTGTGGACCTTCAAAGTGTTGAAGAAACACAGAAAGTGCCTCGGGATCGAAGACAACAGTCACCATGCGCACTTTAATCCGAGGGAGTAATGTCGCAAACAGTCTCCGCTTTGATCGTTCTCTGGAAGACCAGCAGTAGTTTCCGAACCACATCTGGAGGCATTCTGTAATCTGTGGACTATAAGAGTATTGTTGAAACACAGGAATTGCATCGGGATTGAATACAACAGTCACCATGCGCACTTTCCTCTATGGGAATAATGTCTCAAACTGTCATCGCTTTGATCGTTAGCTGAAGACCAGTATTAGTTTCCGATGCCCATCTGGTGGCATTCTGTAATCAGTGGTCTATCAGAGTGTTGATGAAACACAGACATTGCGTCGGGATTGAATACAACAGTCACCATGCGCACTTTCCTCCATGGGAGTAATGTCTCTAACAGTTTAGGCTTTGGTCGTTCCCTGTAAGACCAGTAGTGGTTTCCGATGCACATCTGGAGGCATTCTGTAACCTGTTGAATGTCATTGTGTTGTTGAAACACAGAAATTGCATCGGGATTGAATACAACAGTCGTCATGCGCACGATCCTCCATGGGAGTAATGTCTCAAACAGTCAACGCTTTGATCGTTCCCTGGAAGACCAGTTGTAGCTTCCGATGCAAATCTGGAGGCATTCTGTAATCTGTGGACAATCAGAGTGCTGTTGAAACACAGAAATTGCATCCGGATTGAATACAACAGTCACCATGCGTACTTTAATATATGGGAGTAATGTCTCAAACAGTCTACGTTGTGATCGTTTCCTGGAAGACGAGTAGTAGTTTCCGATGAACATCTGGAGGCATTCTGCAATCTGTGGACATTCAAAGTGTTGATGAAACACAGAAATTGCATCGGGATTGAATACAACAGTCACCATGCGCAGTTTCCTCCGTGGGAATAATGTCTCAAACTGTCATCGCTTTGATCGTTAGCTGAAGACCAGTAATGGTTTCCGATGCACATCTGGTAGCATTCTGTAATCAGTGGTCTATCAGAGTGTTGATGAAACTCAGAAATTGCGTCGGGATTGAATACAACAGTCACCATGCGCACTTTCGTCCACGGGAGT
This sequence comes from Schistocerca gregaria, assembly GCF_023897955.1. NCBI lineage: Eukaryota > Metazoa > Arthropoda > Insecta > Orthoptera > Acrididae > Schistocerca > Schistocerca gregaria. Next base: position 54,958,993 of record NC_064929.1, read on the forward strand.
AATGTCTCAAACAGTCTTCGATTTGATCGTTCCCTGGAAGACCAGTAGTAGTTACGATGCACATCTGGAGGCATTCTGCAATCTGTGGACTATCAGAGTGTTGTAGAAACACAGAAATTGCATCGGGATTGAATACAACAGTCACCATGCGCACTTTCCTCCTCGAGAGTAATGTTTCAAACAGTCTGCGCTTTGATCTTTCCCTGGAAGACCAGTTGTAGATTCCGATGCACATCTGGAGAAATTCTGTAATCTGTGGACCTTCAAAGTGTTGATGAAACACAGAAATTGCATCGGGATTGAATACAACAGTCACCAAACGCACTTTCATCCATGGGAGTAGTGTCTCAAACAGTCTACGCTTTGTCGTTCCCTGCAAGACCAGTAGTAGTTTCCGATACACATCTGGAGGAATTCTGTAATCTGCGGACCTTCAGAGTGATGATGAAACACAGAAATTGACTCGGGATTGAATACAACAGTCACCTTGCGCATATTCCTTAATGGGAGTAACGTCTCAAACAGTCTACGCTTTGTCGTTTTCTGGAAGACCAGTAGTAGTTTCCGATGCACATCTGGAGGCATTCTGTAATCTGTGGACCTTCAAAGTGTTGATGAAACACAGAAATTGCCTCGAAATTGAATACAACAGTCACCAAGCGCACTTTCCTCCATGGGAGTAATGTCTCAAACAGTCTACGCTTTGATCGTTTTCTGGAAGACCAGTAGTAGTTTCCGATGCATATCTGGAGGCATTCTGTAATCTGTGGACCTTCAAAGTGTTGATGAAACAGAAATTGCATCGGGATTGAATACGACAGTCACCGTGCGCACTTTCCTCCATGGGAGTAATGTCTCAAACAGTCTACGATTTGATCGTTCCCTGGAAGACCAGTAGTAGTTTCCAATGCACATCTGGTCTCATTCTCTAATCTGTGGACTATCAGAGTGTTGATGAAACACAGAAATTGCATCGGGATTGAATAAAACAGTCACCAAGCGCACTTTCCTCCATGGGAGTAATGTCTCAAACAGTCTACGCTTTGATGGTTTTCCGGAACACCACCAGTAGTTTCCGATGCATATCTGGACTCATTCTGTAATGTGTGGACCATCAGAGTGATAATGAAACACAGAAATTGCATCGGCATTAAATACAACAGTCACCATCCAGTCTTTCCTCAATGGGAGTAATGTCTCAAACAGTCTACGCTTTGATCATTCCCTGCAAGACCACTAGTAGTTTCCGATGCACATCTGGAGGCATTCTGTAATTAGTGGACTATCAGAGTGTTGATGATACACAGAAATTGCGTCGGGATTGAATACAACTGTCACCATTAGCACTTTCCTCCTTGGGAGTAATGTCTCAAACGGTATACCCTTTGATCGTTCCCTGGAAGACCAGTAGTAGTTTCCGATGCATATCTGGAGGCATTCTGTAATCTGTGGACCTTCAAAGTGTTGATGAAACAGAAATTGCATCGGGATTGAATACGACAGACACCATGCGCACTTTCCTCCACGGGAGTAATGTCTCAAACAGTCTACGCTTTGATCTTTCTCTGGATCACCAGTAGTAGTTTCCGATGCACATCTGGAGGCATTCTGTAATCTGTGGACTATCGGAGTGTTGATGAAACACAGAAATTGCATCGGGATTGAATACAACAGTCGTCATGCGCACGATCCCCCATGGGAGTAATGTCTCAAACAGTCTACGCTTTGATCGTTCCCTGGAAGACCAGTTGTAGCTTCCGATGCACATCTGGAGGCATTCTGTAATCTGTGGACAATCAGAGTGTTGTTGAAACACAGAAATTGCATCCGGATTGAATGCAACAGTCACCATTTTTACTTTGATATATGGGAGTAATGTCTCAAACAGTCTACGTTGTGATCGTTTCCTGGAAGACCAGTAGTAGTTTCCGATGAACATCTGGAGGCATTCAGTAATCTGTGGACCTTCAAAGTGTTGATGAAACACAGAAATTGCATCGGGATTGAATACAACAGTCACCATGCGCACTGTCCTCCATGGGAATAATGTCTCAAACTGTCATCGCTTTGATCGTTAGCTGAAGACCAGTATTAGTTTCCGATGCACATCTGGTGGCATTCTGAAATCAGTGGTCTATCAGAGTGTTGATGAAACACAGAAATTGCGTCGGGATTGAATACAACAGTCACCATGCGCACTTTCCTCCACGGGAGTAATGTCTCAAACAGTCTACGATTTGATAGTTCCCTGGAAGACCAGTAGTAGTTACGATGCACATCTGGAGGCATTCTGCAATCTGTGGACTATCAGAGTGTTGTAGAAACACAGAAATTGCATCGGGATTGAATACAACAGTCACCATGCGCACTTTCCTCCTCGGGAGTAAAGTTTCAAACAGTCTACGCTTTGATCTTTCCTTGGAGGACCAGTTGTAGCTTCCGATGCACATCTGGAGGCATTCTGTAATCTGTGGACAATCAGAGTGTTGTTGAAACACAGAGATTGCATCCGGATTGAATACAACAGTCACCATCCGTACTTTCCTATGTGGGAGTAATGTCTCAAACAGTCTACGTTGTGATCGTTTCCTGTAAGACCAGTAGTAGTTTCCGATGCACATCTGGAGGTATTCTGTAATCTGTGGACCATCACAGTGTTGATGAAACACAGAAATCGCATCGGGATTGAATACAACAGTCACTAAGCGCACTTTCCTCCATGGGAGTAATGTCTCATACAGTCTACGCTTTGTCGTTCCCTGCAAGACCAGTAGTAGTTTCCGATGCACATCTGGAGGAATTCTGTAATCTGCGGCCCTTCAAAGTGTTGATGAAACACTGAAATTGACTCGGGATTGAATACAACAGTCACCTTGCGCATATTCCTTAATGGGAGTAACGTCTCAAACAGTCTACGCTTTGTCGTTTTCTGGAAGACCAGTAGTAGTTTCCGATGCACATCTGGAGGCATTCTGTAATCTGTGGACCTTCAAAGTGTTGATGAAACACAGATATAGCTTCGAAATTGAATAGAACAGTCGCCAAGCGCACTTCCCTCCATGGGAGTAATGTCTCAAACAGTCTACTCTTTGATCGTTCCCTGGAAGACCAGTAGTAGTTTCCGATGCACATCTGGAGGCATTCTCTAATCTGTGGACCTTCAAAGTGTTGATGAAACATAGAAATTGCATCGGGATTGAATACGACAGTCACCATGCTCTTTTTCCTCCATGGGAGTAATGTCTGAAACAGTCTACGATTTGATTGTTTCCTGGAAGACCATCAGTAGTTTCCGATGCACATCTGGTGGCATTCTGTAATCTGTGGACTATCAGAGTGTTGATGAGACACCGAAATTGAATCGGGATTGAATACAACAGTCACCATGCGCACTTTCCTCCATGGGAGTAATTTCTCAAACAGTCTACGATTTGATTGTTTCCTGGAAGACCAGTAGTGGTTTCCGATGCACATATGGTGGCATTCTGTAATCAGTGGACTATCAGAGTGTTGATCAAACACCGAAATTGAATCGGGATTGAATACAACAGTCACCATGCGCACTTTTCTCCATGGGAGTAATGTCTCAAACAGTCTACGATTTAATTGTTCCCTGGAAGACCACTAGTAGTTTCCGATGCACATCTGGAGGCATTCTGTAATCTGTGGACTATCAGAGTGTTGATGAAGCACTGAAATTGCATCGGGATTGAATACAACAGTCACCATGCTTACGTTCCTCAATGGGAGTAATGTCTCAAACAGTCTACGCTTTGATCGTTCCCTGAAAGACCAGTTATAGTTTCCGATGCACATCTGGAGGCATTCTGTAATCAGTGGACCTTCAAAGTGTTGATGAAACACAGAAATTGCATCGGGATTGAATACAACAGTCACCATGCGCACTTTCCTTCATGAGAGTAAAGTCTCAAACAGTCTACGCTTTGATCGTTCCCTGGAAGACCAGTAGGAGTTTCCGTTGCACATCTGGAGGCATTTTGTAATCTGTGGACCTTCAAAGTGTTGAGGAAACACATATATTGCATCGGGAATGATACAACAGTCACCAGGCGCACTTTCCTCCACGGGAGTAATGTCTCAAACAGTCTACGATTTGATCGTTCCCTGGAAGACCAGTAGTGGTTTCCCATGCACATCTGGAGGCATTCTGTAACCTGTTGAATGTCAGTGTGTTGTTGAAACACAGAAATTGCATCGGGATCGAATGCAACAGTCACCATGCGCACTTTCCTCCACGGGAGTAATGTCTCAAACAGTCTACGATTTGATCGTTCCCTGGAAGACCAGTAGTAGTTACGATGCACATCTGGAGGCATTCTGCAATCTGTGGGCTATCGGAGTGTTGTAGAAACACAGAAATTACATCGGGATTGAATACAACAGTCACCATGCACACTTTCCTCCATGGGAGTAATGTCTCAAATAGTCTACGCTTTGATAGCTCCCTGGAAGAATAGTAGTAGTTTCCGATGCACATCTGGAGGCATTCTGTAATCTGTGGACTATCGGCGTGTTGATGAAACACAGAAATTTCATCGGGATTGAATACAACAGTCATCATGCGCACGATCCTCCATGGGAGTAATGTCTCAAACAGTCTACGCTTTGATCGTTCCCTGGAAGACCAGTTGTAGCTTCCGATGCACATCTGGAGGCATTCTGTAATCTGTGGACATTCAAAGTGTTGATGAAACAGCAATTGCATCGGGATTGAATACGACAGTCACCATGCGCACTTTCCAACTTGGGAGTAATGTTTCAAACAGTCTACGCTTTGATCGTTCCCTGGAAGACCAGTTGTACCTTCCGATGCACATCTGGAGGCATTCTGTAATCTGTGGACAATCAGAGTGTTGTTGAAACACAGAAATAGCATCGGGATTGAATACAACAGTCACCATGCGCACTTTTCTATATGGGAGTAATGTCTCAAACGGTCTACGTTGTGATCGTTTCCTGGAAGACTAGTAGTAGTTTCCGATGCACATCTGGAGGCATTCTGTAATCTGTGGACCTTCAAAGTGTTGATGACACACAGAAATCGCATCGGGATTGAATACAACAGTCACCAAGCGCACTTTCCTCCATGGGAGTAATGTCTCAAACAGTCTACGTTTTGTCGTTCCCTGCAAGACCAGTAGTAGTTTCCGATGCACATCTGGAGGAATTCTGTAATCTGCGGACCTTCTAAGTGTTGATGAAACACAGAAATTGACTCGGGATTGAATTCAACAGTCACCTTGCGCACATTCCTTAATGGGAGTAATGTCTCAAACAGTCTACGCTTTTTCGTTTTCTGGAAGACCAGTAGTAGTTTACGATGCACATCTGGTGGCATTCTGTAATCTGTGGACTGTCAGAGTGTTGATGAAACACCGAAATTGAATCGGGATTGAATACAATAGTCACCAAGCGCACTTTCCTCCATGGGAGTAATGTCTCAAACAGTCTACGGTTTGATCGTTTCCTGGAAGTCCTGTAGTAGATTCCGATGCACATCTGGAGGCATTCTGTAATCTGTGGACTATCAGAGTGTTGTTGAAACACAGAAATTGCATCGCGATTGAATACAACAGTCACCATGCGCTCGTTCCTCCATGGGAGTAATGTCTCAAACAGTCTACACTTTGATCATTCCCTGGGAGACCAGTTGTAGCTTCCGATCCACATCTGGAGGCATTCTGTTATCTGTAGACCTTCAAAGTGTTAATGAAACACAGAAATTGCATCGCGATTGAATACAACAGTCACCATGCGCTCGTTCCTCCATGGGAGTGATGTCTCAAACAGTCAACGCTTTGATCGTTCCCTGGAAGACCAGTAGTAGCTTCCGATGCACATCTGGAGGCATTCTGTAATCTGTGAACAATCAGAGTGTTGTTGAAACACAGAAATTGCATCGGGATTGAATACAACAGTCAACATGCGCACTTTCCTATATGGGGGTAATGTCTCACACAGTCTATGCTTTGATCGTTCCCTGGAAGGCCAGTAGTAGTTTCCAATGCACATCTGGAGGCATTCTGTAATCTGTGGAACATCAGAGTGCTGATGAAACACAGAAATTGCATCGGGATTGAATACAACAGTCACCATGCGCACTTTCCTCCATGGGAGTAATGTCTCAAACAGTCTACGATTTGATTGTTTCCTGGAAGACCAGTAGTAGTTTCCGATGCACATCTGGTGGCATTCTGTAATCTGTGGACTATCAGAGTGTTGATGAAACACAGAAATTCCATCGTGATTGAATACAACAGTCACCATGCGCACTTTCCTCCATGGGAGTAATATCCCAAACAGTCAACGCTTTGATCAATCCCTGTAAGACCAGTAGTAGTTTCCGATGCACATCTGGAGGTATTCTGTAATCTGTGGACAGTCAGAGTGTTGTTGAAACACAGAAATTGCGTCGGGATTGAATACAACAGTCGCCATGCGCACTTTCCTATATGGGAGTAATGTCTCAAACAGTCTACATTTGGATCGTTTCCTGGAAGACCAGTAGTAGTTTCCGATGCACATCTGGAGGCATTCTGTAATCTGTGGACCTTCAAAGTGTTGCGGAAACACATATATTGCATCGGGATTGATACAACAGTGACCATGCGCACTTTTTTCCATGGGAGTAGTGTCTCAAACAGTCAACGCTTTGATCGTTCCCTGGAAGACCAGTAGTAGTTTCCAATACACATCTGGAGGCGTTCTGTAATCTGTGGAACATCAGATTGTTGATGAAGCACAGAAATTGCATCGGGATTGTATACAGCAGTCACCATGCCCACTCTCCTACATGGGAGTAATGTCTCAAACAGTCTACGTTTTGATCGTTTCCTGGAAGTCCAGTAGTAGTTTCCGATGCACATCTGGAGGCGTTCTGTAATCTGTGGAACATCAGAGTGTTGATGAATCACAGAAATTGCATCGGGATTGAATAGAACAGTCACCATGCGCACTTTCCTCCATGGGAGTAATGTCTCAAACAGTCTACGATTTGATTGTTTCCTGGAAGACCAGTAGTAGTTTCCGATGCACATCTGGTGGCATTCTGTAATCTGTGGACTATCAGAGTGTTGATGAAACACCGAAATTGAATCGGGATTGAATACAACAATCACCATGCGCACTTACCTCCATGGGAGTAATGTCTCAAACAGTCTACGATTTAGTTGTTCCCTGGAAGACCACTAGTAGTTTCCGATGAACATCTGGAGGCATTCTGTAAACTGTGGACTATCAGAGTGTTGTTGAAACACAGAATTTGCATCGGGATTGAATACAACAGCCACCATGCGCACTTTCCTCCATGGGAGTAATGTCTCAAACAGTCTACGCTTTGATCGTTCCCTGGAAGACCAGTAGTAGTTTCCGTTGCACATCTGGAGGCATTCTGTAATCTGTGGACGTTCAAAGTGTTGATGAAACACAGAAATTCCATCGTGATTGAATACAACAGTCACCATGCGCACTTTCCTCCATGGGAGTAATATCCCAAACAGTCAACGCTTTGATCAATCCCTGTAAGACCAGTAGTAGTTTCCGATGCACATCTGGAGGCATTCTGTAATCTGTGGACAATCAGAGTGTTGTTGAAACACAGAAATTGCGTCGGGATTGAATACAACAGTCACCATGCGCACTTTCCTATATGGGAGTAATGTATCAAACAGTCTACATTTGGATCGTTTCCTGGAAGACCAGTAGTAGTTTCCGATGCACATCTGGAGGCATTCTGTAATCTGTGGACCTTCAAAGTGTAGCGGAAACACATATATTGCATCGGGATTGATACAACAGTGACCATGCGCACTTTTTTCCATGGGAGTAATGTCTCAAACAGTCAACGCTTTGATCGTTCCCTGGAAGACCATTAGTAGTTTCCAATGCACATCTGGAGGCGTTCTGTAATCTGTGGAACATCAGATTGTTGATGAAACACAGAAATTGCATCGGGATTGTATACAGCAGCCACCATGCGCACTTTCCTACATGGGAGTAATGTCTCAAACAGTCTACGTTTTGATCGTTTCCTGGAAGACCAGTAGTAGTTTCCGATGCACATCTGGAGGCGTTCTGTAATCTGTGGAACATCAGAGTGTTGATGAATCACAGAAATTGCATCGGGATTGAATAGAACAGTCACCATGCGCACTTTCCTCCATGGGAGTAATGTCTCAAACAGTCTACGTTTTGATCGTTTCCTGGAAGACCAGTAGTAGTTTCCAATGCACATCTGGAGGCGTTCTGTAATCTGTGGACCTTCAAAGTGTTGATGAAACACAGAAATTGCCTCGGGATTGAATACAACAGTCACCATGTGCACTTTCCTCCATGGGAGTAACGTCTCAAACAGTCTACGTTTTGATCGTTTCCTGGATGACCAGTAGTAGTTTCCAATGCACATCTGGAGTCGTTCTGTAATCTGTGGACCTTCAAAGTGTTGATGTAACACAGAAATTGCCTCGGGATTGAATACAACAGTCACCATGCGCACTTTCCTCAATGGGAGTAATGTCTCAAACAGTCTACGCTTTGATCGTTTCTTGGAAGACCAGTAGTAGTTTCCGATTCTCATCTGGAGGCAATCTGTAATCTGTGGACCTTCAAAGTTTTGATGAAACACAGAAATTGCCTCGGGATTGAATACAACAGTCACCATGCGCAATTTCCTCCGTGGGAGTAATGTCTCATACAGTCTACGATGTGATCGTTCCCTGGAAGACCAGTAGTAGTTTCCAATGCACATCTGGAGGCGTTCTGTAATCTGTGGAAAATCAGAGTGTTGATGAAACACAGAAATTGCATCGGGATTCAATACAACGGTCACCAAGCGCACTTTCCTCCATGGGAGTAATGTCTCAAACAATTTAGGCTTTAATCGTTCCCTGGAGGACCAGTAGTAGTTTCCGATGCACCTCTGGAGGCATTCTGTAATCTGTGGACTATCAGAGTGTTGATGAAACACAGATATTGCATCGAGATTAAATACAACAGTCACCATGCGCACTTTCCTCCATGGGAGTAATGTCTCAAACAGTCTACGCTTTGATCATTCCCTGCAAGACCACTAGTAGTTTCCGATGCACATCAGGAGGAATTCTGTAATCTGCGGACCTTCAAAGTGTTGATGAAACACAGAAATTGACTCGGGATTGATACAACAGTCACCATGCGCACTTTCCTCCATGGGAGTAATGTCTCAAACAGTCAACGTTTGATCGTTCCCTGGAATACCAGTAGTAGTTTCCCATGCACATCTGGAGGCGTTCTCTAATCTGTGGAACATCAGAGTGTTGATGAATCACAGAAATTGCATCGGGATTGAATAGAACAGTCACCATGCGCACTTTCCTCCATGGGAGTAATGTCTCATACAGTCTACGATTTGATTGTTTCCTGGAAGACCAGTAGTAGTTTCCGATGCACATCTGGTGGCATTCTGTAATCTGTGGACTATCAGAGTGTTGATGAAACACCGAAATTGAATCGGGATTGAATACAACAATCACCATGCGCACTTACCTCCATGGGAGTAATGTCTCTAACAGTCTGCGTTTTGATCGTTTCCTGGATGACCAGTAGTAGTTTCCAATGCACATCTGGAGGCGTTCTGTAATCTGTGGAACATCAGAGTGTTGATGAATCACAGAAATTGCATCGGGATTGAATAGAACAGTCACCATGCGCACTTTCCTACATGGGAGTAATGTCTCAAACAGTCTACGCTTTGATCGTTTCTTGGAAGACCAGTAGTAGTTTCCGATCGTCATCTGGAGGCAATCGGTAATCTGTCGACCTTCAAAGTTTTGATGAAACACAGAAATTACCTCGGGATTGAATACAACAGTCACCATGCGCACATTCCTCCGTGGGAGTAATGTCTCATACAGTCTACGATTTGATCGTTCCCTGGAAGACCAGTAGAGTTTCCAATACACATCTGGAGGCGTTCTGTAATCTGTGGAACATCAGAGTGTTGATGAAACACAGAAATTGCATCGGGATTGAATACAACAGTCACCATGCGCACTTTCCTCCATGGGAGTAATGTCTAAAACAGTCTACGCTTTGATCCTTCCCTGGAAGACCAGTAGTTGTTTCCGATGCACATCTGGGGGCATTCTGTAATCTGTTGACTGTCAGAGTTTTAAAGAAACTCAGAAATTGCATCGGTATTGAATACAACATGCACCATGTGGACTTTTCTCCATGGGAATAATGTCTCAAAGAGTCTACGCTTTGATCGTTTCCTGGAAGACCAGTAGTAGTTTCCGATGCACATCTGGTGTCATTCTGTAATCTGTGGACTATCAGAGTGCTGATGAAACACAGAAATTGCATCGGGATTGAATACAACGGTCACCATGCGCACTTTCCTCAATGGGAGTAATGTCTCAAACAATTTACGCTTTAATCGTTCCCTGGAAGACCAGTAGTAGTTTCCAATACACATCTGGAGGCGTTCTGTAATCTGTGGACAATCAGAGTGTTGTTGAAACACAGAAATTGCATCGGGATTGAATACAACAGTCACCATGCGCACTTTTCTCCATGGGAGTAATATCTCAAACAGTCAACGTTTGATCGTTCCCTGGAAGACCAGTAGTAGTTTCCGATGCATATCTGGAGGAATTCTGTAATCTGCGGACCTTCAAAGTGTCGATGAAACAAAGAAATTGACTCGGGATTGAATACAACAGTCACCTTGCGCACATTCCTTAATGGGAGTAATGTCTCAAACAGTCTACGCTTTGTCGTTTTCTGGAAGACCAGTAGTAGTTTCCGATGCACATCTGGTGGCATTCTGTAATCTGTGGACTATCAGAGTGTTGATGAAACACCGAAATTGAATCGGGATTGAATAGAACAGTCACCAAGCGCACTTTCCTCCATGGGAGTAATGTCTCAAACAGTCTACGCTTTGATACTTCCCTGGAAGACCAGTAGTTGTTTCCGATGCACATCTGGGGGCATTCTGTAATCTGTTGACTATCAGAGTATTAATGAAACTCAGAAATTGCATCGGTATTGAATACAACATGCACCATGTGGACTTTTCTCCATGGGAATAATGTCTCAAAGAGTCTACGCTTTGATCGTTACCTGGAAGACCAGTAGTAGTTTCCGATGCACATCTGGAGGAATTCTGTAATCTGTGGACCTTCAAAGTGTTGATGAAACACAGATATTGCATCGGGATTGATACAACAGTCACCATGCGCACTTTCCTCCATGGTAGTAATATCTCAAACAGTCAACGTTTGATCGTTCCCTGGAAGACCAGTAGTAGTTTCCAATGCACATCTGGAGGCGTTCTGTAATCTGTGGAACATCAGAGTATTGATGGAACACAGAAATTGCATCGGGATTGAATACAACAGTCACCATGCGCACTTTCCTCCATGGGAGTATTGTCTCAAACAGTTTAGGCTTTGATCGTTCCCTGGAAGACCAGTAGTAGTTTCCGATGCACATCTGGGGGCATTCTGTAATGTGTGGACTATCAGAGTGATGATGAAACACTGAAATTGCATCAGAATTGAATACAACAGTCACCATGCGCACTTTCCTCCATGGGAGTAATGTCTCAAGCAGTTTAGGCTTTAATCCTTCCCTGGAAGACCAGTACTAGTTTTCGATGCACATCTGGGGGCATACTGTAATCTGTGGACCATCAGGGTGTTAATGAAACGTAGAAATTGCCTCGGGATTGAATACAACAGTCACCATGCGCACTTTCCTCCATGGGAGTAATGTCTCAAACAGTTTAGGCTTTGATCCTTACCTGGAAGACCAGTAGTAGTTTCCGATGCACATCTGGAGGCATTCTGTAATCTGTGGACAACAGAGTGTTGTTGAAACACAGAAATGGCATCGGGATTGAATACAACAGTCACCATGCGCACTTTCCTACATGGGAGTAATGTCTCAAACAGTCTACGTTTTGATCGTTTCCTGGAAGACCAGTAGTAGTTTCCAATGCACATCTGGCGGCGTTCTGTAATCTGTGGACCTTCAAAGTGTTGATGAAACACAGAAACTGCCTCGGGATTGAATACAACAGTCACCATGCGCACTTTCCTCAATAGGAGTAATGTCTCAAACAGTCTACGCTTTGATCGTTTCTTGGAAGACCAGTAGTAGTTTCCGATCCTCATCTGGAGGCAATCTGTAATCTGTGGACCTTCAAAGTTTTGATGAAACACAGAAATTACCTCGGGATTGAATACAACAGTCACCATGCGCACATTCCTCCGTGGGAGTAATGTCTCATACAGTCTACGATATGATCGTTCCCTGGAAGACCAGTAGAGTTTCCAATACACATCTGGAGGCGTTCTGTAATCTGTGGAACATCAGAGTGTTGATGAAACACAGAAATTGCATCGGGATTGAATACAACAGTCACCAATGCCCTCTTTCCTCCATGGGAGTAATGTCTAAAACAGTCTACGCTTTGATCCTTCCCTGGAAGACCAGTAGTTGTTTCCGATGCACATCTGGGGGCATTCTGTAATCTGTTGACTATCAGAGTATTAAAGAAACTCAGAAATTGCATCGGTATTGAATACAACATGCACCATGTGGACTTTTCTCCATGGGAATAATGTCTCAAAGAGTCTACGCTTTGATCGTTTCCTGGAAGACCAGTAGTAGTTTCCGATGCACATCTGGTGTCATTCTGTAATCTGTGGACTATCAGAGTGCTGATGAAACACAGAAATTGCATCGGGATTGAATACAACGGTCACCATGCGCACTTTCCTCCATGGGAGTAATGTCTCAAACAATTTAGGCTTTAATCGTTCCCTGGAAGACCAGTAGTAGTTTCCGATGCACCTCTGGAGGCATTCTGTAATCTGTGGACTATCAGAGTGTTCATGAAACACAGATATTGCATCGAGATTAAATACAACTGTCACCATGCGCACTTTCCTCCATGGGAGCAATGTCTCAAACAGTCTACGCCTTGATCATTCCCTGCAAGACCAGTAGTAGTTTCCGATGCATATCTGGAGGAATTCTGTAATCTGCGGACCTTCAAAGTGTCGATGAAACACAGAAATTGACTCGGGATTGAATACAACAGTCACCTTGCGCACATTCCTTAATGGGAGTAATGTCTCAAACAGTCTACGCTTTGTCGTTTTCTGGAAGACCAGTAGTAGTTTATGATGCACATCTGGTGGCATTCTGTAATCTGTGGACTATCGGAGTGTTGATGAAACACCGAAATTGAATCGGGATTGAATAGAACAGTCACCAAGCGCACTTTCCTCCATGGGAGTAATGTCTCAAACAGTCTACGGTTTGATCGTTCCCTGGAAGACCAGTAGTAGTTTCCGATGCACATCTGGAGGCATTCTGTAATCTGTGGACAATCAGAGTGTTGTTGAAACACAGAAATTGCATCGGGATTGAATACAACAGTCACCATGCGCACTTTCCTATATGGGAGTAATGTCTCACACAGTCTACATTTTGATCGTTTCCTGGAAGACCAGTAGTAGTTTCCGATGCACATCTGGAGGCATTCTGTAATCTGTGGACCTTCAAAGTGTTGATGAAACACATATATTTCTTCGGGATTGACACAACAGTCACCATGCGCACTTTCCTCCATGGGAGTAATGTCTCAAACTGTCAACGCTTTGATCGTTCCCTGGAAAACCAGTAGTAGTTTCCAATGCACATCTGGAGGCGTTCTGTAATCTGTGGAACATCAGATTGTTGATGAAACACAGAAATTGCATCGGGATTGAATACAACAGTCACCATGCGCACTTTCCTCCATGGGAGTAATGTCTCAACAAGTCTACGCTTTAATCGTTAACCTCAAGTCCAGTAGTAGTTTCCGATGCACATCTGGAGGCATTCTGTAATCTGTGGACCTTCAAAGTGTTGATGAAACACAGATATTCCCTCGGGATTAAATACAACAGTCACCATGCGCACTTTCCTCAATAGGACTAATGTCTCAAACAGTCTACGCTTTGATCGTTTCTTGGAAGACCAGTAGTAGTTTGCAATGCCCATCTGGAGGCGTTCTGTAATCTGTGGAACATCAGAGTGTTGATGAAACACAGAAATTGCATCGTGATTGAATACAACAGTCACCATGCGCTCGTTCCTCCATGGGAGTAATGTCTCAAACAGTCTACACTTTGATCGTTCCCTGGAAGACCAGTTGTAGCTTCCGATGCACATCTGGAGGCATTCTGTAATCTGTAGACCTTCAAAGTGTTAATGAAACACAGAAATTGCATCGGGATTGAATACAACAGTCACCATGCGCAATTTTCCTCCATGGGAGTGATGTCTCAAACAGTCAAAGATTTGATCGTTCCCTGGAAGACGAGTAGTAGTTTCCGATGCACATCTGGAGGCATTCTGTAATCTGTGGACAAGCAGAGTGTTGTTGAAACACAGAAATTGCATCGGGATTGAATACAACAGTCACCATGCGCACTTTCCTCCATGGGAGTAATGTCATAAAGGGTCTACGCTTTGATACTTCGATGGAAGACCAGTAGTTGTTTCCGATGCACATCTGGGGGCATTCTGTAATCTGTTGACTATCAGAGTATTAATGAAACTCAGAAATTGCATCGGTATTGAATACAACATGCACCATGTGGACTTTTCCCCACGGGAATAATGTCTCAAAGAGTCTACGCTTTGATCGTTCCCTGGAAGACCAGTAGTAGTTTCCGATGCACATCTGGAGGCATTCTGTAATCTGTGGACCTTCAAAGTGTTGATGAAACACAGATATTGCATCGGGATTGATACAACAGTCACCATGCGCACTTTCCTCCATGGGAGTAATGTCTCAAACAATTTAGGCTTTATTCGTTCCCTGGAAGACCAGTAGTAGTTTCCAATACACATCTGGAGGCGTTCTGTAATCTGTGGACAATCAGAGTGTTGTTGAAACACAGAAATTGCATCGGGATTGAATACAACAGTCACCATGCGCACTTTTCTCCATGGGAGTAATGTCTCAAAGGGTCTACGCTTTGATACTTCCCTGGAAGACCAGTAGTTGTTTCCGATGCACATCTGGGGGCATTCTGTAATCTGTTGACTATCAGAGTATTAATGAAACTCAGAAATTGCATCGGTATTGAATACAACATGCACCATGTGGACTGTTCTCCATGGGAATAATGTCTCAAAGAGTCTACGCTTTGATCGTTCCCTGGAAGACCAGTAGTAGTTTCCGATGCACATCTGGAGGCATTCTGTAATCTGTGGACCTTCAAAGTGTTGATGAAACACAGATATTGCATCGGGATTGATACAACAGTTACCATGCGCACTTTCCTCCATGGTAGTAATATCTCAAACAGTCAACGTTTGATCGTTCCCTGGAAGACCAGTAGTAGTTTCCAATGCACATCTGGAGGCGTTCTGTAATCTGTGGAACATCAGAGTATTGATGAAACACAGAAATTGCATCGGGATTGAATACAACAGTCACCATGCGCACTTTCCTCCATGGGAGTATTGTCTCAAACAGTTTAGGCTTTGATCGTTCCCTGGAAGACCAGTAGTAGTTTCCGATGCACATCTGGGGGCATTCTGTAATGTGTGGACTATCAGAGTGATGATGAAACACTGAAATTGCATCGGAATTGAATACAACAGTCACCATGCGCACTTTCCTCCATGGGAGTAATGTCTCAAGCAGTTTAGGCTTTAATCCTTCCCTGGAACACCAGTAGTAGTTTTCGATGCACATTTGGGGGCATACTGTAATCTGTGGACCATCAGGGTGTTAATGAAACGTAGAAATTGCCTCGGGAATGAATACAACAGTCACCATGCGCACTTTCCTCCATGGGAGTAATGTCTCAAACAGTTTAGGCTTTGATCCTTACCTGGAAGACCAGTAGTAGTTTCCGATGCACATCTGGAGGCGTTCTGTAATCTGTGGAATATCAGAGTGTTGATGAATCACAGAAATTGCATTGGGATTGAATAGAACAGTCACCATGCGCACTTTCCTACATGGGAGTAATGTCTCAAACAGTCTACGTTTTGATCGTTTCCTGGAAGACCAGTAGTAGTTTCCAATGCACATCTGGCGGCGTTCTGTAATCTGTGGACCTTCAAAGTGTTGATGAAACACAGAAACTGCCTCGGGATTGAATACAACAGTCACCATGCGCACTTTCCTCAATAGGAGTAATGTCTCAAACAGTCTACGCTTTGATCGTTTCTTGGAATACCAGTAGTAGTTTCCGATCCTCATCTGGAGGCAATCTGTAATCTGTGGACCTTCAAAGTTTTGATGAAACACAGAAATTACCTCGGGATTGAATACAACAGTCACCATGCGCACATTCCTCCGTGGGAGTAATGTCTCATACATACTACGATTTGATCGTTCCCTGGAAGACCAGTAGAGTTTCCAATACACATCTGGAGGCGTTCTGTAATCTGTGGAACATCAGAGTGTTGATGAAACACAGAAATTGCATCGGGATTGAATACAACAGTCACCATGCGCACTTTCCTCCATGGGAGTAATGTCTAAAACAGTCTACGCTTTGATCCTTCCCTGGAAGACCAGTAGTTGTTTCCGATGCACATCTGGGGGCATTCTGTAATCTGTTGACTATCAGAGTTTTAAAGAAACTCAGAAATTGCATCGGTATTGAATACAACATGCACCATGTGGACTTTTCTCCATGGGAATAATGTCTGAAAGAGTCTACGCTTTGATCGTTTCCTGGAAGACCAGTAGTAGTTTCCGATGCACATCTGGTGTCATTCTGTAATCTGTGGACTATCAGAGTGCTGATGAAACACAAAAATTGCATCGGGATTGAATACAACGGTCACCATGCGCACTTTCCTCCATGGGAGTAATGTCTCAAACAATTTAGGCTTTAATCGTTCCCTGGAAGACCAGTAGTAGTTTCCGATGCATATCTGGAGGAATTCTTTAATCTGCGGACATTCAAAGTGTCGATGAAACACAGAAATTGACTCGGGATTGAATACAACAGTCACCTTGCGCACATTCCTTAATGGGAGTAATGTCTCAAACAGTCTACGCTTTGTCGTTTTCTGGAAGACCAGTAGTAGTTTCCGATGCACATCTGGTGGCATTCTGTAATCTGTGGACTATCAGAGTGTTGATGAAACACCGAAATTGAATCGGGATTGAATACAACAGTCACCAAGCGCACTTTCCTCCATGGGAGTAATGTCTCAAACAGTCTACGGTTTGATCGTTCCCTGGAAGACCAGTAGTAGTTTCCGATGCACATCTGGAGGCATTCTGTAATCTGTGGACAATCGGAGTGTTGTTGAAACACAGAAATTGCATCGGGATTGAATACAACAGTCACCATGCGCAATTTTCCTCCATGGGAGTGATGTCTCAAACAGTCAAAGATTTGATCGTTCCCTGGAAGACGAGTAGTAGTTTCCGATGCACATCTGGAGGCATTCTGTAATCTGTGGACAATCAGAGTGTTGTTGAAACACAGAAATTGCATCGGGATAGAATACAACAGTCACCATGCGCACTTTCCTCCATGGGAGTAATGTCTCAAAGGGTCTACGCTTTGATACTTCCCTGGAAGACCAGTAGTTGTTTCCGATGCACATCTGGGGGCATTCTGTAATCTGTTGACTATCAGAGTATT
Organism: Schistocerca gregaria; assembly: GCF_023897955.1. Taxonomy (NCBI): domain Eukaryota; kingdom Metazoa; phylum Arthropoda; class Insecta; order Orthoptera; family Acrididae; genus Schistocerca; species Schistocerca gregaria. The sequence goes on from NC_064929.1 coordinate 54,976,677, forward strand.
AATGAAACTCAGAAATTGCATCGGTATTGAATACAACATGCACCATGTGGACTTTTCTCCATGGGAATAATGTCTCAAAGAGTCTACGCTTTGATCGTTCCCTGGAAGACCAGTAGTAGTTTCCGATGCACATCTGGAGGCATTCTGTAATCTGTGGACCTTCAAAGTGTTGATGAAACACAGATATTGCATCGGGATTGATACAACAGTCACCATGCGCACTTTCCTCCATGGTAGTAATATCTCAAACTGTCAACGTTTGATCGTTCCCTGGAAGACCAGTAGTAGTTTCCAATGCACATCTGGAGGCGTTCTGTAATCTGTGGAACATCAGAGTATTGATGAAACACAGAAATTGCATCGGGATTGAATACAATAGTCACCATGCGCACTTTCCTCCATGGGAGTATTGTCTCAAACAGTTTAGGCTTTGATCGTTCCCTGGAAGACCAGTAGTAGTTTCCGATGCACATCTGGGGGCATTCTGTAATGTGTGGACTATCAGAGTGATGATGAAACACTGAAATTGCATCGGAATTGAATACAACAGTCACCATGCGCACTTTCCTCCATGGGAGTAATGTCTCAAGCAGTTTAGGCTTTAATCCTTCCCTGGAAGACCAGTAGTAGTTTTCGATGCACATCTGGGGGCATACAGTAATCTGTGGACCATCAGGGTGTTAATGAAACGTAGAAATTGCCTCGGGATTGAATACAACAGTCACCATGCGCACTTTCCTCCATGGGAGTAATGTCTCAAACGGTCTGCGTTTTGATCGTTTCCTGGATGACAAGTAGTAGTTTCCAATGCACATCTGGAGGCCTTCTGTAATCTGTGGAACATCAGAGTGTTGATGAATCACAGAAATTGCATCGGGATTGAATAGAACAGTCACCATGCGCACTTTCCTACATGGGAGTAATGTCTCAAACAGTCTACGTTTTGATCGTTTCCTGGAAGACCAGTAGTAGTTTCCAATGCACATCTGGCGGCGTTCTGTAATCTGTGGACCTTCAAAGTGTTGATGAAACACAGAAACTGCCTCGGGATTGAATACAACAGTCACCATGCGCACTTTCCTCAATAGGAGTAATGTCTCAAACAGTCTACGCTTTGATCGTTTCTTGGAAGACCAGTAGTAGTTTCCGATCCTCATCTGGAGGCAATCTGTAATCTGTGGACCTTCAGAGTTTTAATGAAGCACAGAAATTACCTCGGGATTGAATACAACAGTCACCATGCGCACATTCCTCCGTGGGAGTATTGTCTCATACAGTCTACGATTTGATCGTTCCCTGGAAGACCAGTAGAGTTTCCAATACACATCTGGAGGCGTTCTGTAATCTGTGGAACATCAGAGTGTTGATGAAACACAGAAATTGCATCGGGATTGAATACAACAGTCACCATGCGCACTTTCCTCCATGGGAGTAATGTCTAAAACAGTCTACGCTTTGATCCTTCCCTGGAAGACCAGTAGTTATTTCCGATGCACATCTGGGGGCATTCTGTAATCTGTTGACTATCAGAGTTTTAAAGAAACTCAGAAATTGAATCGGTATTGAGTACAACATGCACCATGTGGACTTTTCTCCATGGGAATAATGTCTCAAAGAGTCTACACTTTGATCGTTCCCTGGAAGACCAGTAGTAGTTTCCGATGCACATCTGGAGGCATTCTGTAATCTGTGGACGTTCAAAGTGTTGATGAAACACAGAAATTGCATCGGGATTGAATACAACAGTCACCATGCGCACTTACCTCCAAGGGAGTAATGTCTCAAACAGTCAACGCTTTGATCGATCCCTGTGAGACCAGTAGTAGTTTCCGATGCACATCTGGAGGCATTCTGTAATCTGTGGACAATCAGAGTGTTGTTGTAACACAGAAATTGCATCGGGATTGACTACAACAGTCACCATACCCACTTTCCTATATGGGAGTAATGTGTCAAACTGTCTACGTTTTGATCGTTTACTGGAAGACCAATAGTAGTTTCCGATGCACATCTGGAGGCATTCTGTAATCTGTGGATCTTCAAAGTGTTGATGAAACACAGATATTGCATCGGGATTGAAACAACCGTCACCATGCGCACTTTCCTCCATGGGAGTAATGTCTCAAACTGTCAACGCTTTGATCGTTTCCTGGAAGACCAGTAGTAGTTTCCAATGCACATCTGGAGGCGTTCTGTAATCTGTGGCACATCAGATTGTTGATGAAACACAGAAATTGCATTGGGATTGAATACAACAGTCACCATGCGCACTTTCCTCCATGGGAGTAATGTCTCAAAAAGTCTACGCTTTGATCGTTAACTGCAAGTCCAGTAGTAGTTTCCGATGCACGTCTGGAGGCATTCTGTAATCTGTGGACAATCAGAGTGTTGTTGAAACACAGAAATTGCATCGGGATTGAATACAACAGTCACCACGCGCACTTTCCTATATGGGAGTAATGTCTCAAGCAGTCTACATTTTAATCGTTTCCTGGAAGACCAGTAGTAATTTCCAATGCACATCTGGAGGCGTTCTGTAATCTGTGGAACATCAGAGTGTTGATGAAACTCAGAAATTGCTTCGTGATTGAATACAACAGTCACCATGCGCTCGTTCCTCCATGGGAGTAATGTCTCGAACAGTCAAAGTTTGATCGTTCCCTGGAAGACGAGTAGTAGTTTCCGATGCACATCTGGAGGCATTCTGTAATCTGTGGACAATCAGAGTGTTGTTGAAACACAGAAATTGCATCGGGATTGAATACAACAGTCACCATGCGCAATTTTCCTCCATGGGAGTGATGTCTCACACAGTCAAAGATTTGATCGTTCCCTGGAAGACGAGTAGTAGTTTCCGATGCACATCTGGAGGCATTCTGTAATCTGTGGACAATCAGAGTGTTGTTGAAACACAGAAATTGCATCGGGATAGAATACAACAGTCACCATGCGCACTTTCCTCCATGGGAGTAATGTCTCAAAGGGTCTACGCTTTGATACTTCCCTGGAAGACCAGTAGTTGTTTCCGATGCACATCTAGGGGCATTCTGTAATCTGTTGACTATCAGAGTATTAATGAAACTCAGAAATTGCATCGGTATTGAATACAACATGCACCATGTGGACTTTTCTCCATGGGAATAATGTCTCAAAGAGTCTACGCTTTGATCGTTCCCTGGAAGACCAGTAGTAGTTTCCGATGCACATCTGGAGGCATTCTGTAATCTGTGGACCTTCAAAGTGTTGATGAAACACAGATATTGCATCGGGATTGATACAACAGTCACCATGCGCACTTTCCTCCATGGTAGTAATATCTCAAACTGTCAACGTTTGATCGTTCCCTGGAAGACCAGTAGTAGTTTCCAATGCACATCTGGAGGCGTTCTGTAATCTGTGGAACATCAGAGTATTGATGAAACACAGAAATTGCATCGGGATTGAATACAATAGTCACCATGCGCACTTTCCTCCATGGGAGTATTGTCTCAAACAGTTTAGGCTTTGATCGTTCCCTGGAAGACCAGTAGTAGTTTCCGATGCACATCTGGGGGCATTCTGTAATGTGTGGACTATCAGAGTGATGATGAAACACTGAAATTGCATCGGAATTGAATACAACAGTCACCATGCGCACTTTCCTCCATGGGAGTAATGTCTCAAGCAGTTTAGGCTTTAATCCTTCCCTGGAAGACCAGTAGTAGTTTTCGATGCACATCTGGGGGCATACAGTAATCTGTGGACCATCAGGGTGTTAATTAAACGTAGAAATTGCCTCGGAATTGAATACAACAGTCACCATGCGCACTTTCCTCCATGGGAGTAATGTCTCAAACGGTCTGCGTTTTGATCGTTTCCTGGATGACCAGTAGTAGTTTCCAATGCACATCTGGAGGCCTTCTGTAATCTGTGGAACATCAGAGTGTTGATGAATCACAGAAATTGCATCGGGATTGAATAGAACAGTCACCATGCGCACTTTCCTACATGGGAGTAATGTCTCAAACAGTCTACGTTTTGATCGTTTCCTGGAAGACCAGTAGTAGTTTCCAATGCACATCTGGCGGCGTTCTGTAATCTGTGGACCTTCAAAGTGTTGATGAAACACAGAAACTGCCTCGGGATTGAATACAACAGTCACCATGCGCACTTTCCTCAATAGGAGTAATGTCTCAAACAGTCTACGCTTTGATCGTTTCTTGGAAGACCAGTAGTAGTTTCCGATCCTCATCTGGAGGCAATCTGTAATCTGTGGACCTTCAGAGTTTAAATGAAGCACAGAAATTACCTCGGGATTGAATACAACAGTCACCATGCGCACATTCCTCCGTGGGAGTAATGTCTCATACAGTCTACGATTTGATCGTTCCCTGGAAGACCAGTAGAGTTTCCAATACACATCTGGAGGCGTTCTGTAATCTGTGGAACATCAGAGTGTTGATGAAACACAGAAATTGCATCGGGATTGAATACAACAGTCACCATGCGCACTTTCCTCCATGGGAGTAATGTCTAAAACAGTCTACGCTTTGATCCTTCCCTGGAAGACCAGTAGTTGTTTCCGATGCACATCTGGGGGCATTCTGTAATCTGTTGACTATCAGAGTTTTAAAGAAACTCAGAAATTGAATCGGTATTGAGTACAACATGCACCATGTGGACTTTTCTCCATGGGAATAATGTCTCAAAGAGTCTACACTTTGATCGTTCCCTGGAAGACCAGTAGTAGTTTCCGATGCACATCTGGAGGCATTCTGTAATCTGTGGACGTTCAAAGTGTTGATGAAACACAGAAATTGCATCGGGATTGAATACAACAGTCACCATGCGCACTTACCTCCATGGGAGTAATGTCTCAAACAGTCAACGCTTTGATCGATCCCTGTGAGACCAGTAGTAGTTTCCGATGCACATCTGGAGGCATTCTGTAATCTGTGGACAATCAGAGTGTTGTTGTAACACAGAAATTGCATCGGGATTGACTACAACAGTCACCATACCCACTTTCCTATATGGGAGTAATGTGTCAAACTGTCTACGTTTTGATCGTTTACTGGAAGACCAATAGTAGTTTCCGATGCACATCTGGAGGCATTCTGTAATCTGTGGATCTTCAAAGTGTTGATGAAACACAGATATTGCATCGGGATTGAAACAACCGTCACCATGCGCACTTTCCTCCATGGGAGTAATGTCTCAAACTGTCAACGCTTTGATCGTTTCCTGGAAGACCAGTAGTAGTTTCCAATGCACATCTGGAGGCGTTCTGTAATCTGTGGCACATCAGATTGTTGATGAAACACAGAAATTGCATCGGGATTGAATACAACAGTCACCATGCGCACTTTCCTCCATGGGAGTAATGTCTCAAAAAGTCTACGCTTTGATCGTTAACTGCAAGTCCAGTAGTAGTTTCCGATGCACGTCTGGAGGCATTCTGTAATCTGTGGACAATCAGAGTGTTGTTGAAACACAGAAATTGCATCGGGATTGAATACAACAGTCACCACGCGCACTTTCCTATATGGGAGTAATGTCTCAAGCAGTCTACATTTTAATCGTTTCCTGGAAGACCAGTAGTAATTTCCAATGCACATCTGGAGGCGTTCTGTAATCTGTGGAACATCAGAGTGTTGATGAAACTCAGAAATTGCTTCGTGATTGAATACAACAGTCACCATGCGCTCGTTCCTCCATGGGAGTAATGTCTCGAACAGTCAAAGTTTGATCGTTCCCTGGAAGACGAGTAGTAGTTTCCGATGCACATCTGGAGGCATTCTGTAATCTGTGGACAATCAGAGTGTTGTTGAAACACAGAAATTGCATCAGGATTGAATACAACAGTCACCATGCGCACTTTCCTATATGGGAGTAATGTCTTACACAGTCTATGCTTTGATCGTTCCCTGGAAGGCCAGTAGTATTTTCAAATGCACATCTGGAGGCATTCTGTAATCTGTGGAACATCGGAGTGCTGATGAAACACAGAAATTGCCTCGGGATAAAATACAACAGTCACCATGCGCACTTTCCTCCGTGGGAGTAATGTCTCATACAGTCTACGATTTGATCGTTCCCTGGAAGATCAGTAGTAGTTTCCAATGCACATCTGGAGGCGTTCTGTAATCTGTGGAACATCAGAGTGTTGATGAAACACAGAAATTGCATCGGGATTAAATACAACAGTCACCATGCGCACTTTCCTCCATGGGAGTAATGTCTCAAAGAGTCTACGCTTTGATACTTCCCTGGAAGACCAGTAGTTGTTTCCGATGCACATCTGGGGGCATTCTGTAATCTGTTGACTATCAGAGTTTTAAAGAAACTCAGAAATTGAATCGGTATTGAATACAACATGCACCATGTGGACTTTTCTCCATGGGAATAATGTCTCAAAGATTCTACACTTTGATCGTTCCCTGGAAGACCAGTAGTAGTTTCCGATGCACATCTGGAGGCATTCTGTAATCTGTGGACGTTCAAAGTGTTGATGAAACACAGAAATTGCATCGGGATTGAATACAACAGTCACCATGCGCACTTACCTCAATGGGAGTAATGTCTCAAACAGTCAACGCTTTGATCGATCCCTGTGAGACCAGTAGTAGTTTCCGATGCACATCTGGAGGCATTCTGTAATCTGTGGACAATCAGAGTGTTGTTGTAACACAGTAATTGCATCGGGATTGACTACAAAAGTCACCATACCCACTTTCCTATATGAGAGTAATGTGTCAAACTGTCTACGTTTTGATCGTTTACTGGAAGACCAGTAGTAGTTTCCGATGCACATCTGGAGGCATTCTGTAATCTGTGGATCTTCAAAGTGTTGATGAAACACAGATATTGCATCGGGATTGATACAACAGTCACCATGCGCACTTTCCTCCATGGGAGTAATGTCTCAAACTATCAACGCTTTGATCGTTTCCTGGAAGACCATTAGTAGTTTCCAATGCACATCTGGAGGCGTTCTGTAATCTGTGGAACATCAGATAGTTGATGAAACACAGAAATTGCATCGGGATTGAATACAAAAGTCACCATGCGCACTTTCCTCCATGGGAATAATGTCTCAAAAAGTCTACGCTTTGATCGTTAACTGCAAGTCCAGTAGTAGTTTCCGATGCACGTCTGGAGGCATTCTGTAATCTGTGGACAATCAGAGTGTTGTTGAAACACAGAAATTGCATCGGGATTGAATACAACAGTCACCACGCGCACTTTCCCATATGGGAGTAATGTCTCAAACAGTCTACATTTTGATCGTTTCCTGGAAGACCAGTAGTAGTTTCCAATGCTCATCTGGAGGCGTTCTGTAATCTGTGGAACATCAGAGTGTTGATGAAACACAGAAAATGCTTCGTGATTGAATACAACAGTCACCATGCGCTCGTTCCTCCATGGGAGTAATGTCTCAAACAGTCTACACATTTGATCGTTCCCTGGAAGACCAGTTGCAGCTTCCGATGCACATCTGGAGGCATTCTGTAATCTGTAGACCTTCAAAGTGTTAATGAAACACAGAAATTGCATCGGGATTGAATACAACAGTCACCATGCGCAATTTTCCTCCATGGGAGTGATGTCTCAAACAGTCAACGCTTTGATCGTTCCCTGGAAGACCAGTAGTAGTTTCCAATGCACATCTGGAGGCGTTCAGTAATCTGTGGAACATCAGATTGTTGATGAAACACAGAAATTGCATCGGGATTGAATACAACAGTCACCATGCGCACTTTCCTCCATGGGAGTAATGTCTCAAACAGTCTACGATTTGATCGTTCCCTGCAAGTCCAGTAGTAGTTTCCGATGCACATCTGTAGGCATTCTGTAATCTGTGGACCTTCAAACTGTTGATGAAACACAGATATTGCCTCGGGATTAAATACAACAGTCACCATGCGCACTTTCCTCCGTGGGAGTAATGTCTCAAACAGTCTACGCTTTGATCGTTTCTTGGAAGACCAGTAGTAGTTCCGATGCTCATCTGGAGGCATTCTGTAATCCGTGGACCTTCAAAGTGTTGATGAAACGCAGAAATTGCATCGGGATTGAGTACGATAGTCACCATGCGCACTTTCCACCATGGGAGTAATGTCTCAAACAGTCTACGACTTGATATTTCCCTGGAAGACCAGTAGTAGTTTCCGATGCACATCTGGTGTCATTCTGCAATCTGTGGACAATCAGAGTGTTGATGAAACACAGAAATTGCATCGGGATTAAATACAACAGTCACCATGCGCACTTTCCTCCATTTAAGTAATGTCTCAAACAGTTTAGGCTTTGATCGTTCCCTGGAAGACCAGTAGTAGTTTCCGATGCACATCTGGGGAATTCTGTAATGTGTGGACCATCAGAGTGATGATGAAACACTGAAATTGCATCGGAATTGAATACAACAGTCACCATGCGCACTTTCCTCCATGGGAGTAATGTCTCAATCAGTTTAGGCTTTAATCCTTCCCTGGAAGACCAGTAGTAGTTTTCGATGCACATCTCTGGGCCTTCTGTAATCTGTGGACCATCAGGGTGTTAATGAAACATAGAAATTGCCTCGGGATTGATTACAACAGTCACCATGCGCACTTTCCTCCATGGGAGTAAGTCTCAAACAGTTTAGGCTTTGATCCTTAACTGGAAGACCAGTAGTAGTTTCCGATGCACATCTGGAGGCATTCTGTAATCTGTGGACAATCAGAGTGTTGTTGAAACACAGAAATTGCATCGGGATTGAATACAACAGTCACCATGCGCACTTTCCTCCATGGGATTAATGTCTCAAACAGTCTACGTTTTGATCGTTTCCTGGATTACCAGTAGTAGTTTCCAATGCACATCTGGAGGCGTTCTGTAATCTGTGGAACATCAGAGTGTTGATGAATCACAGAAATTGCATCGGGATTGAATAGAACTGTCACCATGCGCACTTTCCTACAAGGGAGTAATGTCTCAAACAGTCTACGTTTTGATCGTTTCCTGGAAGACCAGTAGTAGTTTCCAATGCACATCTGGCGGCGTTCTGTAATCTGTGGACCTTCAAAGTGTTGATGAAACACAGAAACTGCCTCGGGATTGAATACAACAGTCACCATGCGCACTTTCCTCAATAGGAGTAATGTCTCAAACAGTCTACGCTTTGATCGTTTCTTGGAAGACCAGTAGTAGTTTCCGATCCTCATCTGGAGGCAATCTGTAATCTGTGGACCTTCAAAGTTTTGATGAAACATAGAAATTGCTTCGGGATTGGGTACAACAGTCACCATGCGCACTTTTCTCCGTGGGAGTAATGTCTCATACAGTCTACGATTTGATCGTTCCCTGGAAGACCAGTAGAGTTTCCAATACACATCTGGAGGCGTTCTGTAATCTGTGGAACATCAGAGTGTTGATGAATCACAGAAATTACATCGGGATTGAATACAACAGTCACCATGCGCACTTTCCTCCATGGGAGTAATGTCTAAAACAGTCTACGCTTTGATCCTTCCCTGGAAGACCAGTAGTTGTTTCCGATGCCCATCTGGTGGCATTCTGTAATCTGTGGACAATCAGAGTGTTGTTGGAACACAGAAATTACATCGGGATTGACTACAACAGTCACCATACCCACTTTCCTATATGGGAGTAATGTGTCAAACTGTCTACGTTTTGATCGTTTCCTGGAAGACCAGTAGTAGTTTCCGATGCACATCTGGAGGCATTCTGTAATCTGTGGACCTTCAAAGTGTTGATGAAACACATATATTTCTTCGGGATTGATACAACAGTCACCATGCGCACTTTCCTCCATGGGAGTAATGTCTCAAACTGTCAACGCTTTGATCGTTCCCTGGAAGACCAGTAGTAGTTTCCAATGCACATCTGGAGGCGTTCTGTAATCTGTGGAACATCAGAGTATTGATGAAACACAGAAATTGCATCGGGATTGAATACAACAGTCACCATGCGCACTTTCCTCCATGGGAGTAATGTCTCAAAGAGTCTACGCTTTGATCCTTCCCTGTAAGACCAGTAGTAGTTTCCGATGCACGTCTGGAGGCAATCTGTAATCTGTGGACAATCAGAGTGTTGTTGAAACAAAGAAATTGCATCGGGATTGAATACGACAGACACCACGCGCACTTTCCTATATGGGAGTAATGTCTCAAACAGTCTACATTTTGATCGTTTCCTGGAAGACCAGTAGTAGTTTCCGATGCACATCTGGAAGCATTCTGTAAACTGTGGACCTTCAAAGTGTTGATGAAACACATACATTGCATCGGGATTGATACAACAGTCACCATGCGCACTTTCATCCATGGGAGTAATGTCTCAAACAGTCAACGCTTTGATCGTTCCCTGGAAGACCAGTAGTAGTTTCCAATGCACATCTGGAGGCGTTCTGTAATCTGTGGAACATCAGATTGTTGATGAAACACAGAAATTGCATCGGGATTGAATACAACAGTCACCATGCGCACTTTCCTCCATGGGAGTAATGTCTCAAACATTCTACGCTTTGATCGTTTCTTGGAAGACCAGTAGTAGTTCCGATGCTCATCTGGAGGCATTCTGTAATCTGTGGACCTTCAAAGTGTTGATGAAACACAGAAATTGCATCGGGATTGAGTACGACAGTCACCATGCGCACTTTCCTCCTTGGGAGTAATGTCTCAAAGAGTCTACGACTTGATATTACCCTGGAAGACCAGTAGTAGTTTCCGATGCACATCTGGTGTCATTCTGTAATCTGTGGACTATCAGAGTGTTGATGAAACACAGAAATTGCATCGGGATTGAATACAACAGTCACCATGCGCACTTTCCTCCATTTGAGTAATGTCTCAAACAGTTTAGGCTTTGATCGTTCCCTGGAAGACCAGTGGTAGTTTCTGATGCACATCTGGTGAAATTCTGTAATGTGTGGACCATCAGAGTGATGATGAAACACTGAAATTGCATCGGAATTGAATACAACAGTCACCATGCGCACTTTCCTCCATGGGAGTAATGTCTCAAACAGTTTAGGCTTTTATCCTTCCCTGAAAGACCAGTAGTAGTTTCCGATGCACATCTGGTGTCATTCTGTAATCTGTGGACCATCAGAGTGTTGATGAAACATAGAAATTGTATCGGGATTGAATTCAACAGTCACCTTGCTCATTTTCCTCCATGGGGGTAATGTCTCATACAGTCTACGCTTTGATCGTTAACTGGAAGGCCAGTAGTAGTTTCCGATGCACATCAGGAGGCATTCTGTAATCTGTGTACCTTCAAAGTGTTGATGAAACACAGAAATTGCCTCGGGATTGAACACAACAGTCACCATGCGCACTTTCCTCCATGGGAGTAATGTCTCAAACAGTTTAGGCTTTGATCTTTCCCTGGAAGACCAGTAGTAGTTTCCGATGCACATCTGGGGGCATTCTGTAATCTGTTGACTATCAGAGTGTTAATGAAACTCAGAAATTGCATCGGTATTGAATACAACATGCACCATGTGGACTTTACTCCATGGGAGTAATGTCTCTATCTTTGTACGATTTGATCGTTCATTGGAAGACCAGTAGTAGTTTCCGATGCACATCTGGGGGCATTCTGTAATCTGTGGACTAACAGACTGTTGATGAAATACAGAAATTGCATCGGAATTGAATAAAACAGTCACCACGCGCACTTTCCTATATGGGAGTAATGTCTCAAACAGTCTACATTTTGATCGTTTCCTGGAAGACCAGTAGTAGTTTCCGATGCACATCTGGAGGCATTCTGTAAACTGTGGACCTTCAAAGTGTTGATGAAACACATACATTGCATCGGGATTGATACAACAGTCACCATGCGCACTTTCCTCCATGGAAGTAATGTCTCAAACAGTCAACGCTTTGATCGTTCCCTGGACGACCAGTCGTAGTTTCCAATGCACATCTGGAGGCGTTCTGTAATCTGTGGAACATCAGATTGTTGATGAAACACAGAAATTGCATCGGGATTGAATACAACAGTCACCATGCGCACTTTCCTCCATGGGAGTAATGTCTCAAACAGTCTACGCTTTGATCGTTTCCTGGAAGACCAGTAGTAGTTTTCGATGCACAACTGGAGGCATTCTGTAATCTGTGGACTATCAGAGTGTTGATGAAACACAGAAATGAATCGGGATGGAATACAACAGTCACCATGCGCACTTTCCTCCATGGGAGTAACGTCTCAAACAGTGTAGTCTTTAATCGTTGCCTGGAAGACTAGTAGTAGTTTCCGATGCACATCTGGGGTCATTCTGTAATGTGTGGACCATCAGAGTGATGATGAAACCCAAAAATTGCATCGCGATTGAATACAACAGTCACCATGCGCACTTTCCTCCGTGGGAGCAATGTCTACAAGAGTCTACGCTTTGATCGTTCCCTGGAAGACGAGTAGTAGTTTACGATGCACATCTGGAGGCACTCTGTAATCTTTGGACTATCAGAGTGTTGATGAAACACAGAAATTGCATCGGGATTGAATACAACAGTCACCATGCGCACTTTTCTCCATGGGAGTAATGTCTCAAAGAGCCTACGCTTGTATCGTTCCCTGGAAGACCAGTAGTAGTTTCCGAGCTCACCTGGAGGATTTCTGTTACCTTTGGACTATGAGACTGTTGATGAAACAGAGAAATGGCATCGGGATTGAATACAACAGTCACCATGCGCACTTTCCTCCATGGGAGTAATGTCTCAAAGAGTCTACGCTTTGATCGTTCCCTGGAATACCAATAGTAGGTTCCGATGCACATCTGGAGGCATTGTGTTACCTGTGGAGTATCAGAGTGTTGATGAAACACAGAAATTGCATCGGGATTGAATACAACAGTCACCATGCGCACTTTCCTACATGGGAGTAATGTCTCAAACAGTCTACGCTTTGGTCGTTCCCTGGAAGACCAGTAGTAGTTTCCGATGCATATCTGGTGGCATTCTGTAATCTGTGGACTATCAGAGTGTTGATGAAACACAGACATTGCATCGGGATTGAATACAACAGTGACAATTCACACTATCCTCCATGGGAGTAATGTCTCTAAGAGTCTACGCTTTGATCGTTCCCTGGAAGACCAGTAGTAGTTTCCGATGCACATCTGGAGGCTTTCTGTAATCTCTGGACTATCAGAGTGTTGATTAAAACACAGAAATTGCATCGGTATTGAATACAGCAGTCACCATGCGCACTTTCCTCCACGGGAGTAATGTCTCAAAGAGTTTACGCTTTGATCGTTCCTTGGAAGACCAGTAGTTGTTTCCGATGGACATCTGGAGGCATTCTGTAATCTGTGGACTATCAGAGTGTTGAAGAAACACAGAAATTGCATCGGAATTGAATACAACAGTCACCATGCGCACTTACCTCCATGGGAATAATCCTGAAGCAGTCTACGCTTTAATCTTTCCCTGGAAGTCCAGTAGTAGTTTCCGATGCACATCTGGATTCCTTCTGTAATCTGTGGACTATCAGAGTGTTGATGAAACACAGAAATTACATCGGGAAAGGAAACAACACTCATCATGCGCACTTTCCTCCACGGGAGTAATGTCTAAAACAATCTACCTTTTGATCGTTCCCTGGAAGACCAGTTGTAGTTTGCGATGCACATCTGGAGGCTTTCTGTAATCTGTGGACTATCAGAGTGTTGATGAAACACAGAAATAGCATCGGGATTGAATACAACAGTCACCATGCGCACTTTCCTCTATGAGAGTAGTGTCCCAAACAGTCTAGTCTTTGATCGTTCCCTGGTAGACCAGTAGTAGTTTCCGATTCACATCCGGAGATACTCTGTAATCTGTGGACTATCAAAATGTTGATGAAACACAGAAATTGCATCGGGATTGAATACAACTGTCAACATGCGCACTTTCCTCCATGGGAGCAATGTCTCAGACAGTCTACGCTTTGGTCGTTCCCTGGAAAAACAGTAGTAGTTTCCGATGCACATCTGGTGGCATTCTGTAATCTGTGGACTATCAGAGTGTTGATGAAACACAGATATTGCACCGGGATTGAATACAACAGTGACAATGCACACTTTCCTCCATGGGAGTAATGTCTATAAGAGTCTACGCTTTGATCGTTCCCTGGAAGACCAGTAGTAGTTTCCGATGCACATCTGGTGGCACTCTGTAATCTGTGGACTATCAGAGTGTTGATGAAACACAGAAATTGCATCGGGATTGAATACAACAGTCACCATGCGCACTTTTCTCCATGGGAGTAATGTCTCAAAGAGCCTACGCTTGTATCGCTCCCTGGAAGACCAGTAGTAGTTTCCGAGCTCATCTGGAGGATTTCTGTTACCTTTGGACTATGAGACTGTTGATGAAACAGAGAAATTGCATCGGGATTGAATACAACAGTCACCATGCGCACATTCCTCCATGGGAGTAATGTCTCAAACAGTCTACGCTTTGATCGTTCCCTGGAATACCAATAGTAGAATCCGATGCAGATCTGGAGGCATTGTGTTACCTGTGGAGTATCAGAGTGTTGATGAAACACAGAAATTGCATCGGGATTGAATACAACAGTGACAATTCACACTATCCTCCATGGGAGTAATGTCTCTAAGAGTCTACGCTTTGATCGTTCCCTGGAAGACCAGTAGTAGTTTCCGATGCACATCTGGAGGCTTTCTGTATCCTGTGGACTATCAGAGTGTTGATGAAACACAGAAATTCCATCGGGATTGAATACAACAGTCACTATGCGCATATTCCTCTATCTGAGTAATTCTCAAACAGTCTACGCTTTGGTCGTTCCCTGGAAGACCAGTAGTAGTTTCGGATGCACATCTGGTGGCATTCTGTAACCTGTGGACTATCAGAGTATTGATGAAACACAGAAATTGCATCGGGATTGAATACAACAGTCACCATGCGCACTTTCCTCTACTGGAGGTATGTCTCAAACAGTCTACGCTTTTATCGTTCCCTGGAAGACCAGTGGTAGTTTCCGATTCACATCTAGAGGCACTCTGTAATCTGTGGACTATCAGAGTGTTGATGAAACACAGAAATTGCATCGGAATTGAATACAACAGTCACCATGCGCACTTACCTCCATGGGAATAATCCTCAAACAGTCTACGCTTTAATCTTTCCCTGGAAGTCCAGTAGTAGTTTCCGATGCATATCTGGATTCCTTCTGTAATCTGTGGACTATCAGAGTGTTGATGAAACACATAAATTACATCGGGAAAGGAAACAACACTCATCATGCGCACTTTCCTCCACGGGAGTAATGTCTCAAACAGTCTACCTTTTGATCGTTCCCTGGAAGACCAGTAGTAGTTTGCGATGCACATCTGGAGGCTTTCTGTAATCTGTGGACTATCAGAGTGTTGATGAAACACAGAAATTGCATCGGGATTGAATACAACAGTCACCATGCGCACTTTCCTCCATGGGAGTAATGTCCCAAACAGTCTAGTCTTTGATCGTTCCCTGGAACACCAGTAGTAGTTTCCGATTCACATCCGGAGGCACTCTGTAATCTGTGGACTATCAAAATGTTGATGAAACACAGAAATTGCATCGGGATTGAATACAACACTCAACATGCGCACTTTCCTCCATGGGAGTAATGTCTCAAACAGTCTACGCTTTGGTCGTCCCCTGGAAGACGAGTAGTAGTTTCCGATGCACATCTGGTGGCATTCTGTAATCTGTGGACTATCAGAGTGTTGATGAAACACAGACATTGCACCAGGATTGAATACAACAGTGACAATGCCCACTTTCCTCCATGGGAGTAATGTCTATAAGAGTCTACGCTTTGATCGTTCCCTGGAAGACCAGTAGTAGTTTCCGATGCACATCTGGAGGCACTCTGTAATCTGTGGACTATCAGAGTGTTGATGAAACACAGAAATTGCATCGGGATTGAATACAACTATCACCTTGCGCACTTTTCTCCATGGGAGTAATGTCTCAAAGAGCCTACGCTTGTATCGTTCCCTGGAAGACCAGTAGTAGTTTCCGAGCTCATCTGGAGGATTTCTGTTACCTTTGGACTATGAGACTGTTGATGAAACAGAGAAATTGCACCGGGATTGAATACAACTGTCACAATGCGCACTTTCCTCCATGGGAGTAATGTCTCAAACAGTCTACGCTTTGATCGTTCCCTGGAATACCAATAGTAGGTTCCGATGCACATCTGGAGACATTGTGTTACCTGTGGAGTATCAGAGTGTTGATGAGACACAGAAATTGCATCGGGATTGAATACAACAGTCACCATGCGCACTTTCCTACATGGGAGTAATGTCTCAAACAGTCTACGCTTTGGTCGTTCCCTGGAAGACCAGTAGTAGTTTCCGATGCATATCTGGTGGCATTCTGTAATCTGTGGACTATCAGAGTGTTGATGAAACACAGACATTGCATCGGGATTGAATACAACAGTGACAATTCACACTATCCTCCATGGGAGTAATGTCTCTAAGAGTCTACGCTTTGATCGTTCCCTGGAAGACCAGTAGTAGTTTCCGATGCACATCTGGAGGCTTTCTGTAATCTGTGGACTATCAGAGTGTTGATGAAACACAGAAATTGCATCGGTATTGAATACAGCAGTCACCATGCGCACTTTCCTCCACGGGAGTAATGTCTCAAAGAGTTTACGCTTTGATCATTCCTTGGAAGACCAGTAGTTGCTTCCGATGGACATCTGGAGGCATTCTGTAATCTGTGGACTATCAGAGTGTTGAAGAAACACAGAAATTGCCTCGGAATTGAATAGAACAGTCACCATGCACACTTACCTCCATGGGAATAATCCTCAAACATTCTACGCTTTAATCTTTCCCTGGAAGTCCAGTAGTGGTTTCCGATGCACAACTGGATTCCTTCTGTAATCTGTGGACTATCAGAGTGTTGATGAAACACAGAAATTACATCGGGAAAGGAAACAACACTCATCATGCGCACTTTCCTCCACGGGAGTAATGTCTCAAACAGTCTACCGTTTGATCGTTCCCTGGACGACCAGTAGTAGTTGCCGATGCACATCTGCTGGCATTCTGTAATCTGTGGACTATCAGAGTGTTGATGAAACACAGACATTGCATCGGGATTGAATTCAACAGTGACAATGCGCACTTTCCTCCATGGGAGTAATGTCTCCAACAGCCTACGCTTTGATCGTTCCCTGGAAGACCAGTAGTAGTTTGCGATGCACATCTGGAGGCTTTCTGTAATCTGTGGACTATCAGAGTGTTGATGAAACACAGAAATTGCATCGGGATTGAATACAACAGTCACCATGCGCACTTTCCTCCATGGGAGTAATGTCAGAAACATTCTAGTCTTTGATCGTTCCCTGGAAGACCAGTAGTAGTTACCGATTCACATCCGGAGGCACTCTGTAAACTGTGGACTATCAAAATGTTGATGAAACACAGAAATTGCATCGGGATTGAATACAACAGTCAACATGCGCACTTTCCTATATGGGAGTAATGTCTCAAACAGTCTACGCTTTGGTCGTTCCCTGGAAGACCAGTAGTAGTTTCCGATGCACATCTGGTGGCATTCTGTAATCTGTGGACTATCAGAGTGTTGATGAAACACAGACATTGCACCGGGATTGAATATAACAGTGACAATGCACACTTTCCTCCATGGGAGTAATGTCTATAAGAGTCTACGCTTTGATCGTTCCCTGGAAGACCAGTAGTAGTTTCCGATGCACATCTGGTGGCACTCTGTAATCTGTGGACTATCAGAGTGTTGTTGAAACACAGAAATTGCATCGGGATTGAATACAACAGTCACCATGCGCACTTTTCTCCATGGGAGTAATGTCTCAAAGAGCCTACGCTTGTATCGTTCCCTGGAAGACCAGTAGAAGTTTCCGAGCTCATCTGGAGGATTTCTGTTACCTTTGGACTATGAGACTGTTGATGAAACAGAGAAATTGCATCGGGATTGAATACAACAGTCACCATGCGCACTTTCCTCCATGGGAGTAATGTCTCAAACAGTCTACGCTCTGATCGTTCCCTGGAATACCAATAGTAGGTTCCGATGCACATCTGGAGGCATTGTGTTACCTGTGGAGTATCAGAGTGTTGATGAAACACAAAAATTGCATCGGGATTTAATACAACAGTCACCATGCGCACTTTCCTACATGGGAGTAATGTCCCAAACAGTCTAGTCTTTGATCGTTCCCTGGAACACCAGTAGTAGTTTCCGATTCACATCCGGAGGCACTCTGTAATCTGTGGACTATCAAAATGTTGATGAAACACAGAAATTGCATCGGGATTGAATACAACACTCAACATGCGCACTTTCCTCCATGGGAGTAATGTCTCAAACAGTCTACGCTTTGGTCGTCCCCTGGAAGACGAGTAGTAGTTTCCGATGCACATCTGGTTGCATTCTGTAATCTGTGGACTATCAGAGTGTTGATGAAACACAGACATTGCACCGGGATTGAATACAACAGTGACAATGCACACTTTCCTCCATGGGAGTAATGTCTATAAGAGTCTACGCTTTGATCGTTCCCTGGAAGACCAGTAGTAGTTTCCGATGCACATCTGGAGGCACTCTGTAATCTGTGGACTATCAGAGTGTTGATGAAACACAGAAATTGCATCGGGATTGAATACAACAGTCACCTTGCGCACTTTTCTCCATGGGAGTAATGTCTCAAAGAGCCTACGCTTGTATCTTTCCCTGGAAGACCAGTAGTAGTTTCCGAGCTCATCTGGAGGATTTCTGTTACCTTTGGACTATGAGACTGTTGATGAAACAGAGAAATTGCATCGGGATTGAATACAACTGTCACCATGCGCACTTTCCTCCATGGGAGTAATGTCTCAAACAGTCTACGCTTTGATCGTTCCCTGGAATACCAATAGTAGGTTCCGATGCACATCTGGAGGCATTGTGTTACCTGTGGAGTATCAGAGTGTTGATGAAACACAGAAATTGCATCGGGATTGAATACAACAGTCACCATGCGCACTTTCCTACATGGGAGTAATGTCTCAAACAGTCTACGCTTTGGTCGTTCCCTGGAAGACCAGTAGTAGTTTCCGATCCATATCTGGTGGCATTCTGTAATCTGTGGACTATCAGAGTGTTGATGAAACACAGACATTGCATCGGGATTGAATACAACAGTGACAATTCACACTATCCTCCATGGGAGTAATGTCTCTAAGAGTCTACGCTTTGATCGTTCCCTGGAAGACCAGTAGTAGTTTCCGATGCACATCTGGAGGCTATCTGTAATCTGTGGACTATCAGAGTGTTGATGAAACACAGAAATTGCATCGGTATTGAATACAGCATTCACCATGCGCACTTTCCTCCACGGGAGTAATGTCTCAAAGAGTTTACACTTTGATCATTCCTTGGAAGACCAGTAGTTGTTTCCGATGGACATCTGGAGGCATTCTGTAATCTGTGGACTATCAGAGTGTTGAAGAAACACAGAAATTGCATCGGAATTGAATAGAACAGTCACCATGCACACTTACCTCCATGGGAATAATCCCCAAACAGTCTACGCTTTAATCTTTCCCTGGAAGTCCAGTAGTAGTTTCCGATGCACATCTGGATTCCTTCTGTAATCTGTGGACTATCAGAGTGTTGATGAAACACAGAAATTACATCGGGAAAGGAAACAACACTCATCATGCGCACTTTCCTCCACGGGAGTAATGTCTCAAACAGTCTACCTTTTGATCGTTCCCTGGACGACCAGTAGTAGTTTCCGATGCACATCTGGTGGCATTCTGTAATCTGTGGACTATCAGAGTGTTGATGAAACACAGACATTGCATCGGGATTGAATTCAACAGTGACAATGCGCACTTTCCTACATGGGAGTAATGTCCCAAACATTCTAGTCTTTGATCGTTCCCTGGAAGACCAGTAGTAGTTTGCGATGCACATCTGGAGGCTCTCTGTAATCTGTGGACTATCAGAGTGTTGATGAAACACAGAAATTGCATCGGGATTGAATACAACAGTCACCATGCGCACTTTCCTCCATGGGAGTAATGTCCCAAACATTCTAGTCTTTGATCGTTCCCTGGAAGACCAGTAGTAGTTTCCGATTCACATCCGGAGGCACTCTGTAATCTGTGGACTATCAAAATGTTGATGAAACACAGAACTTGCATCGGGATTGAATACAACAGTCAACATGCGCACTTTCCTATATGGGAGTAATGTCTCAAACAGTCTACGCTTTGCTCGTTCCCTGGAAGACCAGTAGTAGTTTCCAATGCACATCTGGTGGCATTCTGTAATCTGTGGACTATCAGAGTGTTAATGAAACACAGACATTGCACCGGGATTGAATATAACAGTGACAATGCACACTTTCCTCCATGGGAGTAATGTCTATAAGAGTCTACGCTTTGATCGTTCCCTGGAAGACCAGTAGTAGTTTCCGATGCACATCTGGTGGCACTCTGTAATCTGTGGACTATCAGAGTGTTGATGAAACACAGAAATTGCATCGGGATTGAATACAACAGTCACCATGCGCACTTTTCTCCATGGGAGTAATGTCTCAAAGAGCCTACGCTTGTATCGTTCCCTGGAAGACCAGTAGAAGTTTCCGAGCTCATCTGGAGGATTTCTGTTACCTTTGGACTATGAGACTGTTGATGAAACAGAGAAATTGCATCGGGATTGAATACAACAGTCACCATGCGCACTTTCCTCCATGGGAGTAATGTCTCAAACAGTCTACGCTCTGATCGTTCCCTGTAATACCAATAGTAGGTTCCGATGCACATCTGGAGGTATTGTGTTACCTGTGGAGTATCAGAGTGTTGATGAAACACAGAAATTGCATCGGGATTGAATACAACAGTCACCATGCGCACTTTCCTACATGGGAGTAATGTCTCAAACTGTCTACTCTTTGGTCGTTCCCTGGAAGACCAGTAGTAGTTTCCGATGCATATCTGGTGGCATTCTGTAATCTGTGGACTATCAGAGTGTTGATGAAACACAGACATTGGATCGGGATTGAATACAACAGTGACAATTCACACTATCCTCCATGGGAGTAACGTCTCTAAGAGTCTACGCTTTGATCGTTCCCTGGAAGACCAGTAGTAGTTTCCGATGCACATCTGGAGGCTTTCTGTAATCTGTGGACTATCAGAGTGTTGATGAAACACAGAAATTGCATCGGGATTGAATACAACAGTCACTATGCGCATATTCCTCTATCTGAGTAATTCTCAAACAGTCTACGCTTTGGTCGTTCCCTGGAAGTCCAGTAGTAGTTTCGAATGCACATCTGGTGGCATTCTGTAACCTGTGGACTATCAGAGTATTGATGAAACACAGAAATTGCATCGGGATTGAATACAACAGTCACCATGCGCACTTTCCTCTACTGGAGGTATGTCTCAAACAGTCTACGCTTTAATCTTTCCCTGGAAGTCCAGTAGTAGTTTCCGATGCACATCTGGATTCCATCTGTAATCTGTGGACTATCAGAGTGTTGATGAAACACAGAAATTACATCGGGAAAGGAAACAACACTCATCATGCACACTTTCCTCCACGGGAGTAATGTCTCAAACAGTCTACCTTTTGATCGTTAACTGGACGACCAGTAGTAGTTTCCGATGCACATCTGGTGGCATTCTGTAATCTGTGGACTATCAGAGTGTTGATGAAACACAGAAATTGCATCGGGATTGAATACAACAGTCACCTTGCGCACTTTTCTCCATGGGAGTAATGTCTCAAAGAGCCTACGCTTGTATCTTTCCCTGGAAGACCAGTAGTAGTTTCCGAGCTCATCTGGAGGATTTCTGTTACCTTTGGACTATGAGACTGTTGATGAAACAGAGAAATTGCATCGGGATTGAATACAACTGTCACCATGCGCACTTTCCTCCATGGGAGTAATGTCTCAAACAGTCTACGCTTTGATCGTTCCCTGGAATACCAATAGTAGGTTCCGATGCACATCTGGAGGCATTGTGTTACCTGTGGAGTATCAGAGTGTTGATGAAACACAGAAATTGCATCGGGATTGAATACAACAGTCACCATGCGCACTTTCCTACATGGGAGTAATGTCTCAAACAGTCTACGCTTTGGTCGTTCCCTGGAAGACCAGTAGTAGTTTCCGATGCATATCTGGTGGCATTCTGTAATCTGTGGACTATCAGAGTGTTGATGAAACACAGACATTGCATCGGGATTGAATACAACAGTGACAATTCACACTATCCTCCATGGGAGTAATGTCTCTAAGAGTCTACGCTTTGATCGTTCCCTGGAAGACCAGTAGTAGTTTCCGATGCACATCTGGAGGCTATCTGTAATCTGTGGACTATCAGAGTGTTGATGAAACACAGAAATTGCATCGGTATTGAATACAGCAGTCACCATGCGCACTTTCCTCCACGGGAGTAATGTCTCAAAGAGTTTACACTTTGATCATTCCTTGGAAGACCAGTAGTTGTTTCCGATGGACATCTGGAGGCATTCTGTAATCTGTGGACTATCAGAGTGTTGAAGAAACACAGAAATTGCATCGGAATTGAATAGAACAGTCACCATGCACACTTACCTCCATGGGAATAATCCCCAAACAGTCTACGCTTTAATCTTTCCCTGGAAGTCCAGTAGTAGTTTCCGATGCACATCTGGATTCCTTCTGTAATCTGTGGACTATCAGAGTGTTGATGAAACACAGAAATTACATCGGGAAAGGAAACAACACTCATCATGCGCACTTTCCTCCACGGGAGTAATGTCTCAAACAGTCTACCTTTTGATCGTTCCCTGGACGACCAGTAGTAGTTTCCGATGCACATCTGGTGGCATTCTGTAATCTGTGGACTATCAGAGTGTTGATGAAACACAGACATTGCATCGGGATTGAATTCAACAGTGACAATGCGCACTTTCCTACATGGGAGTAATGTCCCAAACATTCTAGTCTTTGATCGTTCCCTGGAAGACCAGTAGTAGTTTGCGATGCACATCTGGAGGCTCTCTGTAATCTGTGGACTATCAGAGTGTTGATGAAACACAGAAATTGCATCGGTATTGAATACAGCAGTCACCATGCGCACTTTCCTCCACGGGAGTAATGTCTCAAAGAGTTTACACTTTGATCATTCCTTGGAAGACCAGTAGTTGTTTCCGATGGACATCTGGAGGCATTCTGTAATCTGTGGACTATCAGAGTGTTGAAGAAACACAGAAATTGCATCGGAATTGAATAGAACAGTCACCATGCACACTTACCTCCATGGGAATAATCCCCAAACAGTCTACGCTTTAATCTTTCCCTGGAAGTCCAGTAGTAGTTTCCGATGCACATCTGGATTCCTTCTGTAATCTGTGGACTATCAGAGTGTTGATGAAACACAGAAATTACATCGGGAAAGGAAACAACACTCATCATGCGCACTTTCCTCCACGGGAGTAATGTCTCAAACAGTCTACCTTTTGATCGTTCCCTGGACGACCAGTAGTAGTTTCCGATGCACATCTGGTGGCATTCTGTAATCTGTGGACTATCAGAGTGTTGATGAAACACAGACATTGCATCGGGATTGAATTCAACAGTGACAATGCGCACTTTCCTACATGGGAGTAATGTCCCAAACATTCTAGTCTTTGATCGTTCCCTGGAAGACCAGTAGTAGTTTCCGATGCACATCTGGTGGCACTCTGTAATCTGTGGACTATCAGAGTGTTGATGAAACACAGAAATTGCATCGGGATTGAATACAACAGTCACCATGCGCACTTTTCTCCATGGGAGTAATGTCTCAAAGAGCCTACGCTTGTATCGTTCCCTGGAAGACCAGTAGAAGTTTCCGAGCTCATCTGGAGGATTTCTGTTACCTTTGGACTATGAGACTGTTGATGAAACAGAGAAATTGCATCGGGATTGAATACAACAGTCACCATGCGCACTTTCCTCCATGGGAGTAATGTCTCAAACAGTCTACGCTCTGATCGTTCCCTGTAATACCAATAGTAGGTTCCGATGCACATCTGGAGGTATTGTGTTACCTGTGGAGTATCAGAGTGTTGATGAAACACAGAAATTGCATCGGGATTGAATACAACAGTCACCATGCGCACTTTCCTACATGGGAGTAATGTCTCAAACTGTCTACTCTTTGGTCGTTCCCTGGAAGACCAGTAGTAGTTTCCGATGCATATCTGGTGGCATTCTGTAATCTGTGGACTATCAGAGTGTTGATGAAACACAGACATTGGATCGGGATTGAATACAACAGTGACAATTCACACTATCCTCCATGGGAGTAATGTCTCTAAGAGTCTACGCTTTGATCGTTCCCTGGAAGACCAGTAGTAGTTTCCGATGCACATCTGGAGGCTTTCTGTAATCTGTGGACTATCAGAGTGTTGATGAAACACAGAAATTGCATCGGGATTGAATACAACAGTCACTATGCGCATATTCCTCTATCTGAGTAATTCTCAAACAGTCTACGCTTTGGTCGTTCCCTGGAAGTCCAGTAGTAGTTTCGAATGCACATCTGGTGGCATTCTGTAACCTGTGGACTATCAGAGTATTGATGAAACACAGAAATTGCATCGGGATTGAATACAACAGTCACCATGCGCACTTTCCTCTACTGGAGGTATGTCTCAAACAGTCTACGCTTTAATCTTTCCCTGGAAGTCCAGTAGTAGTTTCCGATGCACATCTGGATTCCATCTGTAATCTGTCGACTATCAGAGTGTTGATGAAACACAGAAATTACATCGGGAAAGGAAACAACACTCATCATGCACACTTTCCTCCACGGGAGTAATGTCTCAAACAGTCTACCTTTTGATCGTTAACTGGACGACCAGTAGTAGTTTCCGATGCACATCTGGTGGCATTCTGTAATCTGTGGACTATCAGAGTGTTGATGAAACACAGAAATTGCATCGGGATTGAATACAACAGTCACCTTGCGCACTTTTCTCCATGGGAGTAATGTCTCAAAGAGCCTACGCTTGTATCTTTCCCTGGAAGACCAGTAGTAGTTTCCGAGCTCATCTGGAGGATTTCTGTTACCTTTGGACTATGAGACTGTTGATGAAACAGAGAAATTGCATCGGGATTGAATACAACTGTCACCATGCGCACTTTCCTCCATGGGAGTAATGTCTCAAACAGTCTACGCTTTGATCGTTCCCTGGAATACCAATAGTAGGTTCCGATGCACATCTGGAGGCATTGTGTTACCTGTGGAGTATCAGAGTGTTGATGAAACACAGAAATTGCATCGGGATTGAATACAACAGTCACCATGCGCACTTTCCTACATGGGAGTAATGTCTCAAACAGTCTACGCTTTGGTCGTTCCCTGGAAGACCAGTAGTAGTTTCCGATGCATATCTGGTGGCATTCTGTAATCTGTGGACTATCAGAGTGTTGATGAAACACAGACATTGCATCGGGATTGAATACAACAGTGACAATTCACACTATCCTCCATGGGAGTAATGTCTCTAAGAGTCTACGCTTTGATCGTTCCCTGGAAGACCAGTAGTAGTTTCCGATGCACATCTGGAGGCTATCTGTAATCTGTGGACTATCAGAGTGTTGATGAAACACAGAAATTGCATCGGTATTGAATACAGCAGTCACCATGCGCACTTTCCTCCACGGGAGTAATGTCTCAAAGAGTTTACACTTTGATCATTCCTTGGAAGACCAGTAGTTGTTTCCGATGGACATCTGGAGGCATTCTGTAATCTGTGGACTATCAGAGTGTTGAAGAAACACAGAAATTGCATCGGAATTGAATAGAACAGTCACCATGCACACTTACCTCCATGGGAATAATCCCCAAACAGTCTACGCTTTAATCTTTCCCTGGAAGTCCAGTAGTAGTTTCCGATGCACATCTGGATTCCTTCTGTAATCTGTGGACTATCAGAGTGTTGATGAAACACAGAAATTACATCGGGAAAGGAAACAACACTCATCATGCGCACTTTCCTCCACGGGAGTAATGTCTCAAACAGTCTACCTTTTGATCGTTCCCTGGACGACCAGTAGTAGTTTCCGATGCACATCTGGTGGCATTCTGTAATCTGTGGACTATCAGAGTGTTGATGAAACACAGACATTGCATCGGGATTGAATTCAACAGTGACAATGCGCACTTTCCTACATGGGAGTAATGTCCCAAACATTCTAGTCTTTGATCGTTCCCTGGAAGACCAGTAGTAGTTTGCGATGCACATCTGGAGGCTCTCTGTAATCTGTGGACTATCAGAGTGTTGATGAAACACAGAAATTGCATCGGGATTGAATACAACAGTCACCATGCGCACTTTCCTCCATGGGAGTAATGTCCCAAACATTCTAGTCTTTGATCGTTCCCTGGAAGACCAGTAGTAGTTTCCGATTCACATCCGGAGGCACTCTGTAATCTGTGGACTATCAAAATGTTGATGAAACACAGAAATTGCATCGGGATTGAATACAACAGTCAACATGCGCACTTTCCTATATGGGAGTAATGTCTCAAACAGTCTACGCTTTGCTCGTTCCCTGGAAGACCAGTAGTAGTTTCCAATGCACATCTGGTGGCATTCTGTAATCTGTGGACTATCAGAGTGTTAATGAAACACAGACATTGCACCGGGATTGAATATAACAGTGACAATGCACACTTTCCTCCATGGGAGTAATGTCTATAAGAGTCTACGCTTTGATCGTTCCCTGGAAGACCAGTAGTAGTTTCCGATGCACATCTGGTGGCACTCTGTAATCTGTGGACTATCAGAGTGTTGATGAAACACAGAAATTGCATCGGGATTGAATACAACAGTCACCATGCGCACTTTTCTCCATGGGAGTAATGTCTCAAAGAGCCTACGCTTGTATCGTTCCCTGGAAGACCAGTAGAAGTTTCCGAGCTCATCTGGAGGATTTCTGTTACCTTTGGACTATGAGACTGTTGATGAAACAGAGAAATTGCATCGGGATTGAATACAACAGTCACCATGCGCACTTTCCTCCATGGGAGTAATGTCTCAAACAGTCTACGCTCAGATCGTTCCCTGTAATACCAATAGTAGGTTCCGATGCACATCTGGAGGTATTGTGTTACCTGTGGAGTATCAGAGTGTTGATGAAACACAGAAATTGCATCGGGATTGAATACAACAGTCACCATGCGCACTTTCCTACATGGGACTAATGTCTCAAACTGTCTACTCTTTGGTCGTTCCCTGGAAGACCAGTAGTAGTTTCCGATGCATATCTGGTGGCATTCTGTAATCTGTGGACTATCAGAGTGTTGATGAAACACAGACATTGGATCGGGATTGAATACAACAGTGACAATTCACACTATCCTCCATGGGAGTAATGTCTCTAAGAGTCTACGCTTTGATCGTTCCCTGGAAGACCAGTAGTAGTTTCCGATGCACATCTGGAGGCTTTCTGTAATCTGTGGACTATCAGAGTGTTGATGAAACACAGAAATTGCATCGGGATTGAATACAACAGTCACTATGCGCATATTCCTCTATCTGAGTAATTCTCAAACAGTCTACGCTTTGGTCGTTCCCTGGAAGTCCAGTAGTAGTTTCGAATGCACATCTGGTGGCATTCTGTAACCTGTGGACTATCAGAGTATTGATGAAACACAGAAATTGCATCGGGATTGAATACAACAGTCACCATGCGCACTTTCCTCTACTTTAGGTATGTCTCAAACAGTCTACGCTTTAATCTTTCCCTGGAAGTCCAGTAGTAGTTTCCGATGCACATCTGGATTCCATCTGTAATCTGTGGACTATCAGAGTGTTGATGAAACACAGAAATTACATCGGGAAAGGAAACAACACTCATCATGCACACTTTCCTCCACGGGAGTAATGTCTCAAACAGTCTACCTTTTGATCGTTAACTGGACGACCAGTAGTAGTTTCCGATGCACATCTGGTGGCATTCTGTAATCTGTGGACTATCAGAGTGTTGATGAAACACAGACATTGCATCGGGATTGAATTCAACAGTGACAATGCGCACTTTCCTCCATGGGAGTAATGTCTCTAACAGCCTACGCGTTGATCGTTCCCTGGAAGACCAGTAGTAGTTTGCGATGCACATCTGGAGGCTTTCTGTAATCTGTGGACTATCAGAGTGTTGATGAAACACAGAAATTGCATCGGGATTGAATACAACAGTCACCATGCGCACTTTCCTCCATGGGAGTAATGTCCAAACAGTCTAGTCTTTGATCGTTCCCTGGAAGACCAGTAGTAGTTTCCGATTCACATCCGGAGGCACTCTGTAATCTGTGGACTATCAAAATGTTGATGAAACACAGAAACTGCATCGGGATTGAATACAACAGTCAAATGCGCACTTTCCTCCATGGGAGTAATGTCTCAAACAGTCTACGCTTTGGTCGTTCCCTGGAAGACCAGTAGTAGTTTCCGATGCACATCTGGTGGCATTCTGTAATCTGTGGACTATCAGAGTGTTGATGAAACACAGACATTGCACCGGGATTAAATACAACAGTGACAATGCACACTTCCCTCCATGGGAGTAATGTCTATAAGAGTCTACTCTTTGATCGTTCCCTGGAAGACCAGTAATAGTTTCCGATGCACATCTGGTGGCATTCTGTAATCTGTGGACTATCAGAGTGTTGATGAAACACAGACATTGCATCGGGATTGAATTCAACAGTGACAATGCGCACTTTCCTCCATGGGAGTAATGTCTCTAACAGCCTACGCGTTGTTCGTTCCCTGGAAGACCAGTAGTAGTTTGCGATGCACATCTGGAGGCTTTCTGTAATCTGTGGACTATCAGAGTGTTGATGAAACACAGAAATTGCATCGGGATTGAATACAACAGTCACCATGCGCACTTTCCTCCATGGGAGTAATGTCTCAAACAGTGTACGCTTTGGTCGTTCCCTGGAAGACCAGTAGTAGTTTCCGATGCATATCTTGTGGCATTCTGTAATCTGTGGACTATCAGAGTGTTGATGAAACACAGACATTGCATCGGGATTGAATACAACAGTGACAATTCACACTATCCTCCATGGGAGTACTGTCTCTAAGAGTCTACGCTTTGATCGTTCCCTGGAAGACCAGTAGTAGTTTCCGATGCACATCTGGAGGCTTTCTGTAATCTGTGGACTATCAGAGTGTTGATGAAACACAGAAATTGCATCGGTATTGAATACAGCAGTCACCATGCGCACTTTCCTCCACGGGAGTAATGTCTC
Organism: Schistocerca gregaria; assembly: GCF_023897955.1. Classification (NCBI taxonomy): domain Eukaryota; kingdom Metazoa; phylum Arthropoda; class Insecta; order Orthoptera; family Acrididae; genus Schistocerca; species Schistocerca gregaria. The sequence goes on from NC_064929.1 coordinate 55,005,955, forward strand.
AAAGAGTTTACGCTTTGATCATTCCTTGGAAGACCAGTAGTTGTTTCCGATGGACATCTGGAGGCATTCTGTAATCTGTGGACTATCAGAGTGTTGACGAAACACAGAAATTGCATCGGAATTGAATAGAACAGTCACCATGCACACTTACCTCCATGGGAATAATCCCCAAACAGTCTACGCTTAAATCTTTCCCTGGAAGTCCAGTAGTAGTTTCCGATGCACATCTGGATTCCTTCTGTAATCTGTGGACTATCAGAGTGTTGATGAAACACAGAAATTACATCGGGAAAGGAAACAACACTCATCATGCGCTTTTTCCTCCACGGGAGTAATGTCTCAAACAGTCTACCTTTTGATCGTTCCCTGGACGACCAGTAGTAGTTTCCGATGCACATCTGGTGGCATTCTGTAATCTGTGGACTATCAGAGTGTTGATGAAACACAGACATTGCATCGGGATTGAATTCAACAGTGACAATGCGCACTTTCCTACATGGGAGTAATGTCTCTAACAGCCTACGCTTTGATCGTTCCCTGGAAGTCCAGTAGTAGTTTGCGATGTACATCTGGAGGCTCTCTGTAATCTGTGGACTATCAGAGTGTTGATGAAACACAGAAATTGCATCGGGATTGAATACAACAGTCACCATGCGCACTTTCCTCCATGGGAGTAATGTCCCAAACATTCTAGTCTTTGATCGTTCCCTGGAAGACCAGTAGTAGTTTCCGATTCACATCCGGAGGCACTCTGTAATCTGTGGACTATCAAAATGTTGATGAAACACAGAAATTGCATCGGGATTGAATACAACAGTCAACATGCGCACTTTCCTATATGGGAGTAATGTCTCAAACAGTCTACGCTTTGGTCGTTCCCTGGAAGACCAGTAGTAGTTTCCAATGCACATCTGGTGGCATTCTGTAATCTGTGGACTATCAGAGTGTTGATGAAACACAGACATTGCACCGGGATTGAATATAACAGTGACAATGCACACTTTCCTCCATGGGAGTAATGTCTATAAGAGTCTACGCTTTGATCGTTCCCTGGAAGACCAGTAGTAGTTTCCGATGCACATCTGGTGGCACTCTGTAATCTGTGGACTATCAGAGTGTTGATGAAACACAGAAATTGCATCGGGATTGAATACAACAGTCACCATGCGCACTTTTCTCCATGGGAGTAATGTCTCAAAGAGCCTACGCTTGTATCGTTCCCTGGAAGACCAGTAGAAGTTTCCGAGCTCATCAGGAGGATTTCTGTTACCTTTGGACTATGAGACTGTTGATGAAACAGAGAAATTGCATCGGGATTGAATACAACAGTCACCATGCGCACTTTCCTCCATGGGAGTAATGTCTCAAACAGTCTACGCTCTGATCGTTCCCTGGAATACCAATAGTAGGTTCCGATGCACATCTGGAGGCATTGTGTTACCTGTGGAGTATCAGAGTGTTGATGAAACACAGAAATTGCATCGGGATTGAATACAACAGTCACCATGCGCACTTTCCTACACGGGAGTAATGTCTCAAACTGTCTACTCTTTGGTCGTTCCCTGGAAGACCAGTAGTAGTTTCCGATGCATATCTGGTGGCATTCTGTAATCTGTGGACTATCAGAGTGTTGTTGAAACACAGACATTGGATCGGGATTGAATACAACAGTGACAATTCACACTATCCTCCATGGGAGTAATGTCTCTAAGAGTCTACGCTTTGATCGTTCCCTGGAAGACCAGTAGTGGTTTCCGATGCACATCTGCAGGCTTTCTGTAATCTGTGGACTATCAGAGCGTTGATGAAACACAGAAATTGCATCGGGATTGAATACAACAGTCACTATGCGCATATTCCTCAATCTGAGTAATTCTCAAACAGTCTACGCTTTGGTCGTTCCCTGGAAGTCCAGTAGTAGTTTCGGATGCACATCTGGTGGCATTCTGTAACCTGTGGACTATCAGAGTATTGATGAAACACAGAAATTGCATCGGGACTCAATACAACAGTCACCATGCGCACTTTCCTCTACTGGAGGTATGTCTCAAACAGTCTACGCTTTGATCGTTCCCTGGATGACCAGTGGTAGTTTCCGATTCACATCTAGAGGCACTCCGTAATCTGTGGACTATCAGAGTGTTGATGAAACACAGAAATTGCATCTGTATTGAATACAGCAGTCACCATGCGCACTTTCCTCCACGGGAGTAATGTCTCAAAGAGTTTACGCTTTGATCGTTGCTTGGAAGACCAGTAGTTGTTTCCGATGGACATCTGGAGGCATTCTGAAATCTGTGGACTATCAGAGTGTTGAAGAAACACAGAAATTGCATCGGAATTGAATACAACAGTCACCATGCGCACTTACCTCCATGGAAATAATCCTCAAACAGTCTACGCTTTAATCTTTCCCTGGAAGTCCAGTAGTAGTTTCCGATGCACATCTGGATTCCTTCTGTAATCTGTGGACTATCAGAGTGTTGATGAAACACAGAAATTACATCGGGAAAGGAAACAACACTCATCATGCGCACTTTCCTCCTCGGGAGTTAGGTCTCAAACAGTCTACCTTTTGATCGTTAACTGGACGACCAGTCGTAGTTTCCGATGCACATCTGGTGCCATTCTGTAATCTGTGGACTATCAGAGTGTTGATGAAACACAGACATTGCATCGGGATTGAATTCAACAGTGACAATGCGCACTTTCCTCCATGGGAGTAATGTCTCTAACAGCCTACGCGTTGATCGTTCCCTGGAAGACCAGTAGTAGTTTGCGATGCACATCTGGAGACTTTCTGTAACCTGTGGATTATCAGAGTGTTGATGAAACACAGAAATTGCTTCGGGATTGAATACAACAGTCACCATGCGCACTTTCCTCCATGGGAGTAATGTCCCAAACAGTCTAGTCTTTGATCGTTCCCTGGAAGACCAGTAGTAGTTTCCGATTCACATCCGGAGGCACTCTGTAATCTGTGGACTATCAAAATGTTGATGAAACACAGAAACTGCATCGGGATTGAATACAACAGTCAACATGCGCACTTTCCTCCATGGGAGTAATGTCTCAAACAGCCTACGCTTTGATCTTTCCCTGGAAGACCAGTAGTAGTTTGCGATGCACATCTGGAGACTTTCTGTAACCTGTGGATTATCAGAGTGTTGATGAAACACAGAAATTGCTTCGGGATTGAATACAACAGTCACCATGCGCACTTTTCTCCATGGGAGTAATATCTCAAACAGCCTACGCTTTGATCGTTCCCTAGAAGACCAGTAGTAGTTTCCGAGGCCATCTGTAGGATTTCTGTTATCTTTGGACTATCAGACTGTTGATGAAAAACAGAAATTGCATCGTGATTGAATACAACAGTCACCATGCGCACTTTCCTCCATGGAAGTAATGTCTCAAACAGTCTACGCTTTGATCGTTCCTTGGAAGACCAGTAGTAGTTTCCGATGCACATCTGGAGGCATTGTGTAATCTGTGGAGTATCAGAGTGTTAATGAAACACAGAAATTGCATCGGGATTGAATACAACAGTCACCATGCGCACTTTCCTCCTTGGGAGTAATGTCTCAAACAGTCTACGATTTGATCGTTCCCCGGAAGACCAGTAGTAGTTACCGATGCACATCTGGATTCATTTTGAAATCTGTGGACTATCAGACTGTTGATGAAACACAGAAATTGCATCGTGATTGAATACAACAGTCACCATGCGCACTTTCCTCCATGGGAGTAATGTCTCAAACAGTCTAGTCTTTGATCGTTTCCTGGAAGACCAGTAGTAGTTTCCGATTCACATCTGGAGGCACTCTGTAATCTGTGGACTATCAAAATGTTGATGAAACACAGAAATTGCATCGGGATTGAATACAACAGTCACCATGCGCACTTTCCTCCATGGGAGTAATATCTCAAACAGCCTACGCTTTGATCGTTCCCTAGAAGACCAGTAGTAGTTTCCGAGGCCATCTGTAGGATTTCTGTTATCTTTGGACTATCAGACTGTTGATGAAAAACAGAAATTGCATCGTGATTGAATACAACAGTCACCATGCCCACTTTCCTACATGGGAGTAATGTCTCAAACAGTCTACGCTTTGATTGTTCCCTGGAAGACCAATAGTAGTTTCCGATGCATATCTGGAGGCATTGTGTAACCTGTGGATTATCAGAGTGTTGATGAAACACAGAAATTGCTTCGGGATTGAATACAACAGTCACCATGCCCACCTTCCTCCATGGGAGTAATGTCTCAAAGGGTTGTCGCTTCGATCGTTCCCTGGAAGACCAGTAGTAGTTTCCGATGCACATCTTGAGGCATTCTGTAATCTGTGGACTATCAGGTTGTTGATGAAACACAGAAATTGCATCGGGATTGAATACAACAGTCTCCATGCGCACTTCCCTCCATGGGAGCAATGTCTCAAACAGTCTACGCTTTGATCGTTCCCTGGAAGACCAGTATCAGTTACCGATGCACATCTGGAGGCATTCTGTAATCTATGGACCTTCAAAGTGTTGATGAAACACAGATATTGAATCGGGATTAAATACAACAGTCACCATCGGCACTTACCTCCATGTTAGTAATGTCACAAACAGTCTACGCTTTGATCGTTCCCTGGATGACCAGTGTTATTTTCCGATGCACATTTTTTAGGCATTCTGTAATCTTTGGACTATCAGAGAGTTGATGAAACACAGAAAATGCATCGGGATTGAATACAACAGTGACAATGCGCACTTTCCTCCATGGGAGTAATGTCTCAAACAGCCTACGCTTTGATCGTTCCCTGGAAGACCAGTAGTAGTTTGCGATGCACATCTGGAGACTTTCTGTAATCTGTGGACTATCAGAGTGTTGATGAAACACAGAAATTGCATCGGGATTGAATTCAACAGTGACAATGCGCACTTTCCTACATGGGAGTAATGTCTCAAACAGTCTACGCTTTGGTCGTTCCCTGGAAGACCAGTAGTAGTTTCCGATGCACATCTGGTGGCATTCTGTAATCTGTGGACTATCAGAGTGTTGATGAAACACAGAAATTGCATCGGGATTGAATACAACAGTCACCATGCGCACTTTCCTCCATGGGAGTAATGTCTCAAACAGTCTAGTCTTTGATCGTTCCCTGGAAGACCAGTAGTAGTTTCCGATTCACATCTGGTAGGCACTCTGTAATCTGTGGACTATCAAAATGTTGATGAAACACAGAAATTGCATCGGGATTGAATACAACAGTCACCATGCGCACTTTCCTCCATGGGAGTAATGTCTCAAACAGTCTACGCTTTGGTCGTTCCCTGGAAGACCAGTAGTAGTTTCCGATGCACATCTGGTGGCATTCTGTAATCTTTGGACTATCAGAGTGTTGATGAAACACAGACATTGCATCGGGATTGAATACAACAGTGACAATGCACACTTTCCTCCATGGGAGTAATGTCTATAAGAGTCTACGCTTTGATCGTTCCCTGGAAGACCAGTAGTAGTTACGGATGCACATCTGGAGGCTTTCTGTAATCTGTGGACTATCAGAGTGTTGATAAAACACAGAAATTGCATCGGGATTGAATACAACAGTCACCATGCGCACTTTCCTCCTTGTGAGTAATGTCTCAAACAGTCTACGATTTGATCGTTCCCCGGAAGACCAGTAGTAGTTACCGATGCACATCTGGATTCATTTTGAAATCTGTGGACTATCAGACTGTTGATGAAACACAGAAATTGCATCGTGATTGAATACAACAGTCACCATGCCCACCTTCCTCCATGGGAGTAATGTCTCAAAGGGTTTTCGCTTTGATCGTTCCCTGGAAGACCAGTAGTAGTTTCCGATGCACATCTTGAGGCATTCTGTAATCTGTGGACTATCAGGTTGTTGATGAAACACAGAAATTGCATCGGGATTGAATACAACAGTCTCCATGCGCACTTCCCTCCATGGGAGCAATGTCTCAAACAGTCTACGCTTTGATCGTTCCCTGGAAGACCAGTATCAGTTACCGATGCACATCTGGAGGCATTCTGTAATCTATGGACCTTCAAAGTGTTGATGAAACACAGATATTGAATCGGGATTAAATACAACAGTCACCATCGGCACTTACCTCCATGTTAGTAATGTCTCAAACAGTCTACGCTTTGATCGTTCCCTGGATGACCAGTGTTATTTTCCGATGCACATTTTTTAGGCATTCTGTAATCTGTGGACTATCAGAGTGTTGATGAAACACAGAAATTACATCGGGAAAGGAAACGACACTCATCATGCGCACTTTCCTCCACTTGAGTAATGTCTCAAACAGTCTACACTTTGATCGTTCCCTGGAAGACCAGTAGAAGTTTCAGATGCACATCTGGTGGCATTCTGTAATCTGTGGACTATCAGAGTGTTGATGAAACACAGACATTGCATCGGGATTGAATACAACAGTGACAATGCGCACTTTCCTCCATGGGAGTAATGTCTCAAACAGCCTACGCTTTGATCGTTCCCTGGAAGACCAGTAGTAGTTTGCGATGCACATCTGGAAACTTTCTGTATTCTGTGGACTATCAGAGTGTTGATGAAACACAGAAATTGCATCGGGATTGAATACAACAGTCACCATGCGCACTTTCCTCCATGGGAGTAATGTCTCAAACAGTCTACGCTTTGGTCGTTCCCTGGAAGACCAGTAGTAGTTTCCGATGCACATCTGGTGGCATTCTGTAATCTGTGGACTATCAGAGTGTTGATGAAACACAGACATTGCATCGGGATTGAATACAACAGTGACAATGCACACTTTCCTCCATGGGAGTAATGTCTATAAGAGTCTACGCTTTGATCTTTCCCTGGAAGACCAGTAGTAGTTTGCGATGCACATCTGGAGACTTTCTGTAACCTGTGGATTATCAGAGTGTTGATGAAACACAGAAATTGCTTCGGGATTGAATACAACAGTCACCATGCGCACTTTCCTCCATGGGAGTAATATCTCAAACAGCCTACGCTTTGATCGTTCCCTAGAAGACCAGTAGTAGTTTCCGAGGCCATCTGTAGGATTTCTGTTATCTTTGGACTATCAGACTGTTGATGAAGAACAGAAATTGCATCGTGATTGAATACAACAGTCACCATGCGCACTTTCCTACATGGGAGTAATGTCTCAAACAGTCTACGCTTTGATCGTTCCTTGGAAGACCAGTAGTAGTTTCCGATGCACATCTGGAGGCATTGTGTAATCTGTGGAGTATCAGAGTGTTAATGAAACACAGAAATTGCATCGGGATTGAATACAACAGTCACCATGCGCACTTTCCTCCTTGGGAGTAATGTCTCAAACAGTCTACGAATTGATCGTTCCCCGGAAGACCAGTAGTAGTTACCGATGCACATCTGGATTCATTTTGAAATCTGTGGACTATCAGACTGTTGATGAAACACAGAAATTGCATCGTGATTGAATACAACAGTCACCATGCGCACTTTCCTCCATGGGAGTAATGTCTCAAACAGTCTAGTCTTTGATCGTTTCCTGGAAGACCAGTAGTAGTTTCCGATTCACATCTGGAGGCACTCTGTAATCTGTGGACTATCAAAATGTTGATGAAACACAGAAATTGCATCGGGATTGAATACAACAGTCACCATGCGCACTTTCCTCCATGGGAGTAATATCTCAAACAGCCTACGCTTTGATCGTTCCCTAGAAGACCAGTAGTAGTTTCCGAGGCCATCTGTAGGATTTCTGTTATCTTTGGACTATCAGACTGTTGATGAAAAACAGAAATTGAATCGTTATTGAATACAACAGTCACCATGCGCACTTTCCTACATGGGAGTAATGTCTCAAACAGTCTACGCTTTGATCGTTCCCTGGAAGACCAATAGTAGTTTCCGATGCATATCTGGAGGCATTGTGTAACCTGTGGATTATCAGAGTGTTGATGAAACACAGAAATTGCTTCGGGATTGAATACAACAGTCACCATGCCCACCTTCCTCCATGGGAGTAATGTCTCAAAGGGATGTCGCTTTGATCGTTCCCTGGAAGACCAGTAGTAGTTTCCGATGCACATCTTGAGGCATTCTGTAATCTGTGGACTATCAGGTTGTTGATGAAACACAGAAATTGCATCGGGATTGAATACAACAGTCTCCATGCGCACTTCCCTCCATGGGAGCAATGTCTCAAACAGTCTACGCTTTGATCGTTCCCTGGAAGACCAGTATCAGTTACCGATGCACATCTGGAGGCATTCTGTAATCTATGGACCTTCAAAGTGTTGATGAAACACAGATATTGAATCGGGATTAAATACAACAGTCACCATCGGCACTTACCTCCATGTTAGTAATGTCACAAACAGTCTACGCTTTGATCGTTCCCTGGATGACCAGTGTTATTTTCCGATGCACATTTTTTAGGCATTCTGTAATCTGTGGACTATCAGAGAGTTGATGAAACACAGAAAATGCATCGGGATTGAATACAACAGTGACAATGCGCACTTTCCTCCATGGGAGTAATGTCTCAAACAGCCTACGCTTTGATCGTCCCCTGGAAGGCCAGTAGTAGTTTGCGATGCACATCTGGAGACTTTCTGTAATCTGTGGACTATCAGAGTGTTGATGAAACACAGAAATTGCATCGGGATTGAATACAACAGTCACCATGCGCACTTTCCTCCATGGGAGTAATGTCTCAAACAGTCTAGTCTTTGATCGTTTCCTGGAAGACCAGTAGTAGTTTCCGATTCACATCTGGAGGCACTTTGTAATCTGTGGACTATCAAAATGTTGATGAAACACAGAAATTGCATCGGGATTGAATACAACAGTCACCATGCGCACTTTCCTCCATTGGAGTAATGTCTCAAACAGTCTACGCTTTGGTCGTTCCCTGAAGACCAGTAGTAGTTTCCGATGCACATCTGGTGGCATTCTGTAATCTGTGGACTATCAGAGTGTTGATGAAACACAGAAATTGCATCGGGATTGAATACAACAGTCACCATGCGCACTTTCCTCCATGGGAGTAATGTCTCAAACAGTCTAGTCTTTGATCGTTCCCTGGAAGACCAGTAGAAGTTTCCGATTCACATCTGGTAGGCACTCTGTAATCTGCGGACTATCAAAATGTTGATGAAACACAGAAATTGCATCGTGATTGAATACAACAGTCACCATGCGCACTTTCCTCCATTGGAGTAATGTCTCAAACAGTCTACGCTTTGGTCGTTCCCTGAAGACCAGTAGTAGTTTCCGATGCACATCTGGTGGCATTCTGTAATCTTTGGACTATCAGAGTGTTGATGAAACACAGACATTGCATCGGGATTGAATACAACAGTGACAATGCACACTTTCCTCCATGGGAGTAATGTCTATAAGAGTCTACGCTTTGATCGTTCCCTGGAAGACCAGTAGTAGTTACGGATGCACATCTGGAGGCTTTCTGTAATCTGTGGACTATCAGAGTGTTGATAAAACACAGAAATTGCATCGGGATTGAATACAACAGTCACCATGCGCACTTACCTCCATGGGAGTAATTTCGCAAACAGTCTACGCTTTGATCGTTCCCTGGAAGACCAGTAGTAGTTTCCGATTCACATCTGGAGGCCCTCTGTGATCTGTGGACTATCAGAGTGTTGATGAAACACAGAAATTGCATCGGGATTGTATACAACAGTCACCATGCGCACTTTTCTCCATGGGAGTAATATCTCAAACAGCCTACGCTTTGATCATTCCCTAGAAGACCAGTAGTAGTTTCCGAGGCCATCGGTAGGATTTCTGTTATCTTTGGACTATCAGACTGTTGATGAAAAACAGAAATTGCATCGTGATTGAATACAACAGTCACCATGCGCACTTTCCTCCATGGAAGTAATGTCTCAAACAGTCTACGCTTTGATCGTTCCTTGGAAGACCAGTAGTAGTTTCCGATGCACATCTGGAGGCATTGTGTAATCTGTGGAGTATCAGAGTGTTAATGAAACACAGAAATTGCATCGGGATTGAATACAACAGTCACCATGCGCACTTTCCTCCTTGTGAGTAATGTCTCAAACAGTCTACGATTTGATCGTTCCCCGGAAGACCAGTAGTAGTTACCGATGCACATCTGGATTCATTTTGAAAACTGTGGACTATCAGACTGTTGATGAAACACAGAAATTGCATCGTGATTGAATACAACAGTCACCATGCCCACCTTCCTCCATGGGAGTAATGTCTCAAAGGGTTTTCGCTTTGATCGTTCCCTGGAAGACCAGTAGTTGTTTCCGATGCACATCTTGAGGCATTCTGTAATCTGTGGACTATCAGGTTGTTGATGAAACACAGAAATTGCATCGGGATTGAATACAACAGTCTCCATGCGCACTTCCCTCCATGGGAGCAATGTCTCAAACAGTATACGCTTTGATCGTTCCCTGGAAGACCAGTATCAGTTACAGATGCACATCTGGAGATATTCTGTAATCTATGGACCTTCAAAGTGTTGATGAAACACAGATATTGAATCGGGATTAAATACAACAGTCACCATCGGCACTTACCTCCATGTTAGTAATGTCTCAAACAGTCTACGCTTTGATCGTTCCCTGGATGACCAGTGTTATTTTCCGATGCACATTTTTTAGGCATTCTGTAATCTGTGGACTATCAGAGTGTTGATGAAACACAGAAATTACATCGGGAAAGGAAACGACACTCATCATGCGCACTTTCCTCCACTTGAGTAATGTCTCAAACAGTCTACACTTTGATCGTTCCCTGGAAGACCAGTAGAAGTTTCCGATGCATATCTGGTGGCATTCTGTAATCTGTGGACTATCAGAGTGTTGATGAAACACAGACATTGCATCGGGATTGAATACAACAGTGACAATGCGCACTTTCCTCCATGGGAGTAATGTCTCAAACAGCCTACGCTTTGATCGTTCCCTGGAAGACCAGTAGTAGTTTGCGATGCACATCTGGAAACTTTCTGTAATCTGTGGACTATCAGAGTGTTGATGAAACACAGAAATTGCATCGGGATTGAATACAACAGTCACCATGCGCACTTTCCTCCATGGGAGTAATGTCTCAAACAGTCTAGTCTTTGTTCGTTTCCTGGAAGACCAGTAGTAGTTTCCGATTCACATCTGGAGGCACTCTGTAATCTGTGGACTATCAAAATGTTGATGAAACACAGAAATTGCATCGGGATTGAATACAACAGTCACCATGCGCACTTTCCTCCATGGGAGTAATGTCTCAAACAGTCTACGCTTTGGTCGTTCCCTGGAAGACCAGTAGTAGTTTCCGATGCACATCTGGTGGCATTCTGTAATCTGTGGACTATCAGAGTGTTGATGAAACACAGACATTGCATCGGGATTGAATACAACAGTGACAATGCACACTTTCCTCCATGGGAGTAATGTCTATAAGAGTCTACGCTTTGATCGTTCCCTGGAAGACCAGTAGTAGTTACAGATGCACATCTGGAGGCTTTCTGTAATCTGTGGACTATCAGAGTGTTGATAAAACACAGAAATTGCATCGGGATTGAATACAACAGTCACCATGCGCACTTACCTCCATGGGAGTAATTTCGCAAACAGTCTACGCTTTGATCGTTCCCTGGAAAACCAGTAGTAGTTTCCGATTCACATCTGGAGGCACTCTGTGATCTGTGGACTATCAGAGTGTTGATGAAACACAGAAATTGCATCGGGATTGTATACAACAGTCACCATGCGCACTTTTCTCCATGGGAGTAATATCTCAAACAGCCTACGCTTTGATCGTTCCCTAGAAGACCAGTAGTAGTTTCCGAGGCCATCTGTAGGATTTCTGTTAACTTTGGACTATCAGACTGTTGATGAAAAACAGAAATTGCATCGTGATTGAATACAACAGTCACCATGCGCACTTTCCTCCATGGAAGTAATGTCTCAAACAGTCTACGCTTTGATCGTTCCTTGGAAGACCAGTAGTAGTTTCCGATGCACATCTGGAGGCATTGTGTAATCTGTGGAGTATCAGAGTGTTAATGAAACACAGAAATTGCATCGGGATTGAATACAACAGTCACCATGCGCACTTTCCTCCTTGGGAGTAATGTCTCAAACAGTCTACGATTTGATCGTTCCCCGGAAGACCAGTAGTAGTTACCGATGCACATCTGGATTCATTTTGAAATCTGTGGACTATCAGACTGTTGATGAAACACAGAAATTGCATCGTGATTGAATACAACAGTCACCATGCGCACTTTCCTCCATGGAAGTAATGTCTCAAACAGTCGACGTTTTGATCGTTCCTTGGAAGACCAGTAGTAGTTTCCGATGCACATCTGGAGGCATTGTGTAATCTGTGGAGTATCAGAGTGTTGATGAAACACAGAAATTGCATCGGGATTGTATACAACAGTCACCATGCGCACTTTCCTCCATTGGAATAAGGTCGCAAACAGTCTACGCTTTTATTGTTCCCTGGAAGACCAGTAGTAGTTTCCGAGCTCTTCTGGAGGATTTCTGTTATCTCTGGACTATCAGACTGTTGATGAAACAGAGAAATTGCATCGGGATTGAATATAACAGTCACCATGCGCACTTTCCTCCATGGGAGTAATGTCTCAAACAGTCTACGCTTTGATCGTTCCCTGGAAGACCAATAGCAGGTTACGATGTACATCTGGAGGCATTGTGTAACCTGTGGAGTAGCAGAATGTTGATGAAGCACAGAAATTGCTACGGTATTGATTACACCAGTCACCATGCCCACCTTCCTCCATGGGAGTAATGTCTCAAAGGGTTTTTGCTTTGATCGTTCCCTGGAAGACCAGTAGTAGTTTCCGATGCACATCTTGAGGCATTCTGTAATCTGTGGACTATCAGATTGTTGATGAAGCACAGAAATTGCATCGGGATTGAATACAACAGTCACCATGCGCACTTCTCTCCATGGGAGCAATGTCTCAAACAGTCTACGGTTTGATCGTTCCCTGGAAGACCAGTATCAGTTACCGATGCACATCTGGAGGCATTCTGTAATCTATGGACCTTCAAAGTGTTGATGAAACACAGAAATTGAATCGGGAATAAATACAACAGTCACCATCCGCACTTACCTCCATGTTAGTAATGTCTCAAACAGTCTACGCTTTGATCGTTCCCTGGATGACCAGTGTTAGTTCCCGATGCACATTTTTTAGGCATTCTGTAATCTGTGGACTATCAGAGAGTTGATGAAACACAGAAAATGCATCGGGATTGAATACAACAGTAACCATGCGCACTTTCCTCCATGGGAGTAATGTCTCAAAGAGTTTACGCTTTGATCGTTTCCTGGAAGACCAGTAGTAGTTTCCGATGGACATCTGGAGGCATTCTGTAATCTGTGGACTATCGGAGTGTTGAAGAAACACAGAAATTGCATCGGAATTTAATACAACAGTCACCATGCCCACTTACCTCCATGGGAATAATCCTCAAACAGTCTACGCTTTAATCTTTCCCTGGAAGTCCAGTAGTAGTTTCCGATGCACATCTGGATTCATTCTGTAATCTGTGGACTATCAGAGTGTTGATGAAACACAGAAATTACATCGGGAAAGGAAACAACACTCATCATGCGCACTTTCCTCCACGGGAGTAATGTCTTTAACAGCCTACGCTTTGATCGTTCAATGGAAGACCAGTAGTAGTTTGCGACGCACATCTGGAGGCTTTCTGTAATCTGTGGACTATCAGAGTGTTGATGAAACACAGAAATTGCATCGGGATTAAATACAACAGTCACCGTGCGCACTTTCCTCCATGGGAGTAATGTCCCAATCAGTCTAGTCCTTGATCGTTCCCTGGAAGACCAGTAGTAGTTTCCGATTCACATCTGGAGGCACTCTGTAATTTGTGGACTATAAAAATTTTGATGAAACACAGAAATTGCATCGGGATTGAATACAACAGTCACCATGCGAACTTTCTTCCATTCAGTAATGTCTCAAACAGTTTTCTCTTTGATCGTTCCCTGGAAGACCAGTAGTAGTTTCCGATGCACATCTGGAGGCATTCTGTAATCTGTGGACTATCAGAGTGTTGATGAAAAACAGAAATTGCATCGTGATTGAATACAACAGTCACCATGCGCACTTTCCTCCATGGAAGTAATGTCTCAAACAGTCTACGGTTTGATCGTTCTTTGGAAGACCAGTAGTAGTTTCCGATGCACATCTGGAGGCATTGTGTAATCTGTGGAGTATCAGAGTGTTGATGAAACACAGAAATTGCATCGGGATTGAATACAACAGTCACCATGCGCACTTTCCTCCTTGGGAGTAATGTCTCAAACAGTCTACGATTTGATCGTTCCCCGGAAGACCAGTAGTAGTTACCGATGCACATCTGGAGGCATTTTGAAATCTGTGGACTATCAGAGTGTTGATGAAACAAAGAAATTGCATCGGGATTGAATACAACAGTCACCATGCGCACTTTCTGCCATGAGAGTAATATCCCTAACAGTCCACGCTTTGATCATTCCCTGGAAGACCGTACGCAGTTTCCGATGCACATCAGGAGGCATTCTGTAATCTGTGGAATGTCAGACTGTTAATGAAACATAGAAATTACATCAGGATTTAATACAACAGTCCCCATGCGCACTTTCCTCCATGGGAGTAATGTCTCAAACAGTCTACGCTTTGATCGTTCCCTGGAAGACCAGTACTTGTTTCCGATGCACATCTGGAGGCTTTCTGTAATCTGTGGACTATCAGGGTGTTGATGAAACACAGAAATTGCATCGGGATTGAATACAACAGTCACCATGCGCACTTTCCTCTATGGGAGTAATGTCTCAAACAGCCTACGATTTGATCGTTCCCTGGAAGACCAGTAGTAGTTTCCGAGCACATCTGGAGGATTTCTGTTATCTTTGGACTATCAGACTGTTGATGAAACAGAGAAATTGCATCGGGATTGAATACAACAGTCTCAATGCGCACATTCCTCCATGGAGTAATGTCTCAACAGTCTACGCTTTGATCGTTCCCTGGAAGACCAATAGTAGGTTCCGATGCACATCTGGAGGCATTGTGTAACCTGTGGAGTATCAGAGTGTTGATGAAACACAGAAATTGCTTCGGGATTGAATACAACAGTCACCATGCCCACCTTCCTCCATGGAACTAATGTCTCAAAGGGTTTTCGTTTAGAAAGACCAGTAGTAGTTAACGATGCACATCTTGAGGCATTCTGTAATCTGTGGACTGTCAGATTGTTGATGAAACACAGAAATTGCATCGGGATTGAATACAACAGTCACCATGCGCACTTTCCTCCATGGGAGTAATGTCTCAAACAGTCTACGCTTTCATCGTTCCCTGGAAGACCAGTAGTAGTTTCCGATGCACATCTGGATTCATTCTGTAATCTGTGGACTATCAGAGTGTTGATGAAACACAGAAATTACATCGGGAAAGGAAACAACACTCATCATGCGCACTTTCCTCCATGGGAGTAATGTCTCAAACAGTCTACGCTTTCATCGTTCCCTGGAAGACCAGTAGTAGTTTCCGATGCACATCTGGAGGCACTCTGTAATCTGTGGACTATCAGAGTGTTGATGAAACACAGAAATTGCATCGGGATTGAATACAACAGTCACCATGCGCACTTTCCTCCATGGGAGTAATGTCTCAAACAGCCTACGCTTTGGTCGTTCCCTGGAAGACCAGTAGTAGTTTCCGATGCACATCTGGTGGCATTCTGTAATCTGTGGACTATCAGAGTGTTGATGAAACACAGACATTGCATCGGGATTGAATACAACAGTGACAATGCACACTATCCTCCATGGGAGTAATGTCTCTAAGAGTCTACGCTTTGATGTTTCCCTGGAAGACCAGTAGTAGTTTCCGATGCACATCTTGAGGCATTCTGTAATCTGTGGACTATCAGATTGTTGATGAAGCACAGAAATTGCATCGGGTATGAATACAACAGTCACCATGCGCACTTCCCTCCATGAGAGCAATGTCTCAAACAGCCTACGCTTTGATCGTTCCCTGGAAGACCAGTATCAGTTACCGATGCACATCTGGAGGCATTCTGTAATCTATGGACCTTCAAAGTGTTGATGAAACACAGAAATTGAATCGGGAATAAATACAACAGTCACCATCCGCACTTACCTCCATGTTAGTAATGTCTCAAACAGTCTACCCTTTGATCGTTCCCTGGATGACCAGTGTTAGTTCCCGATGCACATTTTTTAGGCATTCTGTAATCTGTGGACTATCAGAGAGTTGATGAAACACAGAAAATGCATCGGGATTGAATACAACAGTAACCATGCGCACTTTCCTCCATGGGAGTAATGTCTCAAAGAGTTTACGCTTTGATCGTTCCCTGGAAGACCAGTAATAGTTTCCGATGGACATCTGGAGGCATTCTGTAATCTGTGGACTATCGGAGTGTTGAAGAAACACAGAAATTGCATCGGAATTGAATACAACAGTCACCATGCCCACTTACCTCCATGGGAATAATCCTCAAACAGTCTACGCTTTAATCTTTCCCTGGAAGTCCAGTAGTAGTTTCCGATGCACATCTGGATTCATTCTGTAATCTGTGGACTATCAGAGTGTTGATGAAACACAGAAATTACATCGGGAAAGGAAACAACACTCATCATGCGCACTTTCCTCCACGGGAGTAATGTCTCAAACAGTCTACCCTTTGATCGTTCCCTGGATGACCAGTACTAGTTTCCGATGCACATCTGGTGGCATTCTGTAATCTGTGGACTATCGGAGTGTTGATGAAACACAGACATTGCGTCGGTATTGAATACAACAGTGACAATGCGCACTTTCCTCCATGGGAGTAATGTCTTTAACAGCCTACGCTTTGATCGTTCCCTGGAAGACCAGTAGTAGTTTGCGACGCACATCTGGAGGCTTTCTGTAATCTGTGGACTATCAGAGTGTTGATGAAACACAGAAGTTGCATCGGGATTAAATACAACAGTCACCATGCGCACTTTCCTCCATGGGAGTAATGTCCCAAACAGTCTAGTCCTTGATCGTTCCCTGGAAGACCAGTAGTAGATTCCGATTCACATCTGGAGGCACTCTGTAATCTGTGGACTATCAAAATTTTGATGAAACACAGAAATTGCATCGGGATTGAATACAACAGTCATCATGCGCACATTCCTCCATGGGAGTAATGTCTCAAACAGTCTACGCTTTGGTCGTTCCCTGGAAGACCAGTAGTAGTTTCCGATGCACATCTGGTGGCATTCTGTAATCTGTGGACTATCAGAGTGTTGATGAAACACAGACACTGCATCGGGATTGAATACAACAGTGACAATGCACACTTTCCTCCATGAGATTAATGTCTATTAGAATCTACGCTTTGATCGTTCCCTAGAAGACCAGTAGTAGTTTCCGAGTTCATCTGGAGGATTTCTGTTATCTTTGGACTATCAGACTGTTGATGAAAAACAGAAATTGCATCGTGATTGAATACAACAGTCACCATGCGCACTTTCCTCCATGGAAGTAATGTCTCAAACAGTCTACGCTTTGATCGTTCCTTGGAAGACCAGTAGTAGTTTCCGATGCACATCTGGAGGCATTGTGTAATCTGTGGAGTATCAGAGTGTTGATGAAACACAGAAATTGCATCGGGATTGAATACAACAGTCACCATGCGCACTTTCCACCTTGGGAGTAATGTCTCAAACAGTCTACGATTTGATCGTTCCCCGGAAGACCAGTAGTAGTTACCGATGCATATCTGGAGGCATTTTGAAATCTGTGGACTATCAGAGTGTTGATGAAACACAGAAATTGCATCGGGATTGAATACAACAGTCACCATGCGCACTTTCTGCCATGAGAGTAATATCCCTAACAGTCCACGCTTTGATCATTCCCTGGAAGACCGTACGCAGTTTCCGATGCACATCAGGAGGCATTCTGTAATCTGTGGACTGTCAGACTGTTGATGAAACATAGAAATTACATAAGGATTTAATACAACAGTCCCCATGCGCACTTTCCTCCATGGGAGTAATGTCTCAAACAGTCTACGCTTTGATCGTTCCCTGGAACACCAGTACTTGTTTCCGATGCACATCTGGAGGCATTCTGTAATCTGTGGACTATCAGGGTGTTGATGAAACACAGAAATTGCATCGGGATTGAATACAACAGTCACCATGCGCACATTCCTCCATCTGAGTAATTCTAAACAGTCTACGCTTTGATCGTTCCCTGGAAGGCCAGTAGTAGTTTCGGATGCACAATCTGGTGGCATTCTGTAACCTGTGGACTATCAGAGTGTTCATGAAACACAGAAATTGCATCGGGATTGAATACAACAGTCACCATGCGCACTTTCCTCCATGGGAGTAATGTCTCAAACAGCCTACGATTTGATCGTTCCCTGGAAGACCAGTAGTAGTTTCCGAGCTCATCTGGAAGATTTCTGTTATCTTTGGACTATCAAACTGTTGATGAAACAGAGAAATTGCATCGGGATTGAATACAACAGTCTCCATGCGCACTTTCCTCCATGGAGTAATGTCTCAACAGTCTACGCTTTGATCGTTCCCTGGAAGACCAACAGTAGGTTCCGATGCACATCTGGAGGCATTGTGTAACCTGTGGAGTATCAGAGTGTTGATGAAACATAGAAATTGCTTCGGGATTGAATACAACAGTCACCATGCCCACCTTCCTCCATGGGACTAATGTCTCAAAGGGTTTTCGTTTTGAAGACCAGTAGTAGTTTCCGATGCACATCTTGAGGCATTCTGTAATCTGTGGACTGTCAGATTGTTGATGAAACACAGAAATTGCATCGGGATTGAATACAACAGTCACCATGCGCACTTTCCTCCATGGGAGTAATGTCTCAAACAGTCTACGCTTTCATCGTTCCCTGGAAGACCAGTAGTAGTTTCCGA
The DNA here is from genome assembly GCF_023897955.1 of Schistocerca gregaria. Taxonomy (NCBI): domain Eukaryota; kingdom Metazoa; phylum Arthropoda; class Insecta; order Orthoptera; family Acrididae; genus Schistocerca; species Schistocerca gregaria. Next base: position 55,024,947 of record NC_064929.1, read on the forward strand.
TGCACATCTGGAGGCATTCTGTAATCCTTGGACCTTCAAAGTATTGATGAAACACAGAAATTGATTCGGGATTGAATACAACAGTAACCATGCGCACTTTCCTCCATGGGAGTAATGTCTTAAAGAGTTTACGCTTTGATCGTTCCCTGGAAGACCAGTAGTAGTTTCCGATGCACATCTGGTGGCATTCTGTAATCTGTGGACTATCAGAGTGTTGATGAAACACAGACATTGCATCGGGATTGAATACAACAGTGACAATGCACACTATCCTCCATGGGAGTAATGTCTCTAAGAGTCTACGCTTTGAACTTTCCCTGGAAGACCAGTAGTAGTTTCCGATGCACATCTGGAGGCTTTGTGTAATCTGTGGACTATCAGAGTGTTGATGAAACACAGAAATTGCATCGGGATTGAATACAACAGTCACCATGCGCACATTCCTCCATCTGAGTAATTCTCAAACAGTCTAAGAGTCTACGCTTTGATCGTTTCCTGGAAGACCAGTAGTAGTTTGCGATCCACATCTGGAGGCATTCTGTAAACTGTGGACTATCAGAGTGTTGATTAATCACAGAAATTGCATCGGGATTGAATACAACAGTCACCACCCGCTCTTTCCTGCATTGGAGTAATGTCTGAAACAGGCTACGCATTGATCGTTCCCTGGAAGACCAGTAGTAGTTTTCGATGCACGTCTGGAGGCATTCTGTAATCTGTGGACTATCAGAGTGTTGATGGAACACAGAAAATGCATCGGGATTGAATACAACAGTCACCATGTGCACTTTCCTCCATAAAAGTAATGTCTCAAACAGTCTACAATTTGATCGTTCCCTAGATGACAAGTGTTAGTTTCCGATGCACATTTGGAGGCAATTGTGTAATCTGTGGACTATCAGAGAGTTGATGAAACACAGAAAATGCATCGGGATTGAATACAACAGTCACCATGCGAAATTTCCTCCATGGGAGAAATGTCTTAAAGAGGTTACGCTTTGATCGTTCCCTGGAAGACCAGTAGTAGTTTCCGATGGACATCTGGAGGCACTCTGTAATCTGTGGACTATCAGAGTGTTGAAGAAACACAGAAATTACATCGGGAAAGGAAACAACACTCATCATGCGCACTTTCCTCCACGCGAGTAATGTCTCAAACAGTATACCCTTTGGTCGTTCCCTGGAAGACCAGTAGTAGTTTCCGATGCACATCTGGTGGCATTCTGTAATCTGTGGACTATCAGAGTGTTGATGAAACACAGACATTGCATCGGGATTGAATATAACAGTGACAATGCGAACTTTCCTACATGGGAGTAATGTCTCTAACAGCCTACGCTTTGTTCGTTCCCTGGAAGACCTGTAGTAGTTTGCGATGCACATCTGGAGGCTTTCTGTAATCTGTGGACTATCAGAGTGTTGATGAAACACAGAAATTGCATCGGGATTGAATACAACAGTCACCATGCGCACTTTCCTCCATGGGAGTAATGTCTCAAACAGTCTACTCTTTGATCGTTCCCTGGAAGACCAGTAGTAGTTCCCGATTCACATCTGGAGGCACTCTGTAATCTGTGGACTATCAAAATGTTGATGAAACACAGAAATTGCATCGGGATTGAATACAACAGTCACCATGCACACTTTCCTCCATGGGAGTAATGTCTCAAACAGTCTACGCTTAGGTCGTTCCCTGGATGACCAGTAGTAGTTTCCGATGCACATCTGGTGGCATTCTGTAATCTGTGGACTATCAGAGTGTTGATGAAACACAGACATTGCATCGGGATTGAATACAACAGTGACAATGCACACTTTCCTCCATGGGATTAATGTCTATAAGAGTCTACGCTTTGATCGTTCCCTAGAAGACCAGTAGTAGTTTCCGAGCTCATCTGGAGGATTTCTGTTATCTTTGGACTATCAGACTGTTGATGAAAAACAGAAATTGCATCGTGATTGAATACAACAGTCACCATGCGCACTTTCCTCCATGGAAGTAATGTCTCAAACAGTCTACGCTTTGATCGTTCCTTGGAAGACCAGTAGTAGTTTCCGATGCACATCTGGAGGCATTGTGTAATCTGTGGAGTATCAGAGTGTTGATGAAACACAGAAATTGCATCGGGATTGAATACAACAGTCACCATGCGCACTTTCCTCCTTGGGAGTAATGTCTCAAACAGTCTACGATTTGATCGTTCCCCGGAAGACCAGTAGTAGTTACCGATGCACATCTGGAGGCAATTTGAAATCTGTGGACTATCAGAGTGTTGATGACACACAGAAATTGCATCGGGATTGAATACAACAGACACCATGCGCACTTTCTGCCATGAGAGTAATATCCCTAACAGTCCACGCTTTGATCATTCCCTGGAAGACCGTACGCAGTTTCCGATGCACATCAGGAGGCATTCTGTAATCTGTGGAATGTCAGACTGTTTATGAATCATAGAAATTACATCAGGATGTAATACAACAGTCCCCATGCGCCCTTTCCTCCATGGGAGTAATGTCTCAAACAGTCTACGCTTTGATCGTTCCCTGGAAGACCAGTACTTGTTTCCGATGCACATCTGGAGGCATTCTGTAATCTGTGGACTATCAGGGTGTTGATGAAACACAGAAATTGCATCGGGATTGAATACAACAGTCACCATGCGCACATTCCTCCATTTGAGTAATTCTCAAACAGTCTACGCTTTGATCGTTCCCTGGAAGGCCAGTAGTAGTTTCGGATGCACATCTGGTGGCATTCTGTAACCTGTGGACTATCAGAGTGTTCATGAAACACAGAAATTGCGTCGGGATTGAATGCAACAGTCACCATGCGCACTTTCCTCCATGGGAGTAATGTCTCAAACAGCCTACGATTTGATCGTTCCCTGGAAGACCAGTAGTAGTTTCCGAGCTCATCTGGAGGATTTCTGTTATCTTTGGACTATCAGACTGTTGATGAAACAGAGAAATTGCATCGGGATTGAATACAACAGTCTCCATGCGCACTTTCCTCCATGGAGTAATGTCTCAACAGTCTACGCTTTGATCGTTCCCTGGAAGACCAACAGTAGGTTCCGATGCACATCTGGAGGCATTGTGTAACCTGTGGAGTATCAGAGTGTTGATGAAACACAGAAATTGCTTCGGGATTGAATACAACAGTCACCATGCCCACCTTCCTCCATGGGACTAATGTCTCAAAGGGTTTTCGTTTTGAAGACCAGTAGTAGTTTCCGATGCACATCTTGAGGCATTCTGTAATCTGTGGACTGTCAGATTGTTGATGAAACACAGAAATTGCATCGGGATTGAATACAACAGTCACCATGCGCACTTTCCTCCATGGGAGTAATGTCTCATACAGTCTACGCTTTCATCGTTCCCTGGAAGACCAGTAGTAGTTTCCGATGCACATCTGGATTCATTCTGTAATCTGTGGACTATCAGAGTGTTGATGAAACACAGAAATTACATCGGGAAAGGAAACAACACTCGTCGTGCGCACTTTCCTCCACGGGAGTAATGTCTCAAACAGTCTACGCTTTCATCGTTCCCTGGAAGACCAGTAGTAGTTTCCGATGCACATCTGGAGGCACTCTGTAATCTGTGGACTATCAGAGTGTTGATGAAACACAGAAATTGCATCGGGATTGAATACAACAGTCACCATGGGCACTTTCCTCCATGGGAGTAATGTCTCAAACAGTCTACGTTTTGGTCGTTCCCTGGAAGACCAGTAGTAGTTTCCGATGCACATCTGGTGGCATTCTGTAATCTGTGGACTATCAGAGTGTTGATGAAACACAGACATTGCATCGGGATTGAATACAACAGTGACAATGCACACTATCCTCCATGGGAGTAATGTCTCTAAGAGTCTACGCTTTGATCTTTCCCTGGAAGACCAGTAGTAGTTTCCGATGCACATCTGGAGGCTTTCTGTAATCTGTGGACTATCAGAGTGTTGATGAAACACAGAAATTGCATCGGGATTGAATACAACAGTCACCATGCGCACATTCCTCCATCTGAGTAATTCTCAAACAGTCTAAGAGTCTACGCTTTGATCGTTTCCTGGAAGACCAGTAGTAGTTTCCGATCCATATCTGGAGGCATTCTGTAAACTGTGGACTATCAGAGTGTTGATTAATCACAGAAATTGCATCGGGATTGAATACAACAGTCACCACCCGCTCTTTGCTCCATGGGAGTAATGTCTCAAACAGGCTACGCATTGATCGTTCCCTGGAAGACCAGTAGTAGTTTTCGATGCACGTCTGGAGGCATTCTGTAATCTGTGGACTATCAGAGTGTTGATGGAACACAGAAAATGCATCGAGATTGAATACAACAGTCACCATGTGCACTTTCCTCCATAAAAGTAATGTCTCAAACAGTCTACGATTTGATCGTTCCCTAGATGACCAGTGTTAGTTTCCGATGCACATTTGGAGGCAATTGTGTAATCTGTGGACTATCAGAGAGTTCATGAAACACAGAAAATGCATCGGGATTCAATACAACAGTCACCATGCGAAATTTCCTCCATGGGAGTAATGTCTCAAAGAGGTTACGCTTTGATCGTTCCCTGGAAGACCAGTAGTAGTTTCCGATGGACATCTGGAGGCACTCTGTAATCAGTGGACTATCAGAGTGTTGAAGAAACACAGAAATTGCATCTGGATTGAATACAACAGTCACCATGCGCACTTACCTCCATGGGAATAATCCTCAAACAGTCTACGCTTTAATCTTTCCCTGGAAGTCCAGTAGTAGTTTCCGATGCACATCTGGATTCATTCTGTAATCTGTGGACTATCAGAGTGTTGATGAAACACAGAAATTACATCGGGAAAGGAAACAACACTCATCATGCGCACTTTCCTCCACGCGAGTAATGTCTCAAACAGTATACCCTTTGATCGTTCCCTGGAAGACCAGTAGTAGTTTCCGATGCACATCTGGTGGCATTCTGTAATCTGTGGACTATCAGAGTGTTGATGAAACACAGACATTGCATCGGGATTGAATACAACAGCGACAATGCGCACTTCCCTACATGGGAGAAATGTCTCTAACAGCCTACGCTTTGTTCGTTCAATGGAAGACCTGTAGTAGTTTGCGATGCACATCTGGAGGCTTTCTGTAATCTGTGGACTATCACAGTGTTGATGAAACACAGAAATTGCATCGGGATTGAATACAACAGTCACTATGCGCACTTTCCTCCATGGGAGTAATGTCTAAACAGTCTACTCTTTGATCGTTCATTGTAAGACCAGTAGTAGTTTAAGATTCACATCTGGAGGCACTCTGTAATCTGTAGACTATCAAAATGTTGATGAAACACAGAAATTGCATCGGGATTGAATACAACAGTCACCATGCGCACTTTCCTCCATGGGAGTAATGTCTCAAACAGTCTACGGTTTGGTCGTTCCCTGGATGACCAGTAGTAGTTTCCGATGCACATCTGGTGGCATTCTGTAATCTGTGGACTATCAGAGTGTTGATGAAACACAGACATTGCATCGGGATTGAATACAACAGTGACAATGCACACTTTCCTCCATGGGAGTAATGTCTATAAGAGTCTACGCTTTGATCGTTACCTGGAAGACCAGTAGTAGTTTCCGACGCACATCTGGAGGCTTTCTGTAATCTGTGGACTATCAGAGTGTTGATGAAACACAGAAATTGCATCGGGATTGAATGCAACACTCAACATGCGCACTTTCCTCCATGGGAGTAGTGTCTCAAACAGTCTACGCTTTGATCGTTCCCTGGATAACCAGTAGTAGTTTCCGAGGCACATCTGGTGGCAATCTGTAATCTTTGGACTATCAGAGTGTTGATGAAACACAGACATTGCATCGGGATTGAATACAACAGTGACAATGCACACTTTCCTCCATGGGAGTAATTTCTATAAGAGTCTACGCTTTGATCGTTCCCTGGAAGACCAGTAGTAGTTTCCGATGCACATCTGGAGGCACTCTGTAATCTGTGGACTATCAGAGTGTTGATGAAACACAGAAAATGCATCGGGATTGAATACAAGAGTCACCATGCGCACTTTCCTCGTTGGGAGTTATGTCTCAAACAGTCTACGATTTGATCGTTCCCCGGAAGACCAGTAGTAGTTACCGATGCACATCTGGAGGCATTTTGAAATCTGTGGACTCTCAGGGTGTTGATGAAACACAGAAATTGCTTCGGGATTGAATACAACAGTCACCATGCCCGCCTTCCTCCATGGGACTAATGTCTCAAAGGGTTTTCGTTTTGAAGACCAGTAGTAGTTTCCGATGCACATCTTGAGGCATTCTGTAATCTGTGGACTGTCAGATTGTTGATGAAACACAGAAATTACATCGGGAAAGGAAACAACACTCATCATGCGCACTTTCCTCCACGGGAGTAATGTCTCAAACAGTCTACGCTTTCATCGTTCCCTGGAAGACCAGTAGTAGTTTCCGATGCACATCTGGAGGCACTCTGTAATCTGTGGACTATCAGAGTGTTGATGAAACACAGAAATTGTATCGGGATTGAATACAACAGTCACCATGCGCACTTTCCTCCATGGGAGTAATGTCTCAAACAGTCTACGGTTTGGTCGTTCCCTGGATGACCAGTAGTAGTTTCCGATGCACATCTGGTGGCATTCTGTAATCTGTGGACTATCAGAGTGTTGATGAAACACAGACATTGCATCGGGATTGAATACAACAGTGACAATGCACACTTTCCTCCATGGGAGTAATGTCTATAAGAGTCTACGCTTTGATCGTTCCCTGGAAGACCAGTAGTAGTTTCCGACGCACATCTGGAGGCTTTCTGTAATCTGTGGACTATCAGAGTATTGATGAAACACAGAAATTGCATCGGGATTGAATACAACACTCAACATGCGCACTTTCCTCCATGGGAGTAGTGTCTCAAACAGTCTACGCTTTGATCGTTCCCTGGATAACCAGTAGTAGTTTCCGAGGCACATCTGGTGGCAATCTGTAATCTTTAGACTATCAGAGTGTTGATGAAACACAGACATTGCATCGGGATTGAATACAACAGTGACAATGCACACTTTCCTCCATGGGAGTAATTTCTATAAGAGTCTACGCTTTGATCGTTCCCTGGAAGACCAGTAGTAGTTTCCGATGCACATCTGGAGGCACTCTGTAATCTGTGGACTATCAGAGTGTTGATGAAACACAGAAAATGCATCGGGTTTGAATACAAGAGTCACCATGCGCACTTTCCTCGTTGGGAGTTATGTCTCAAACAGTCTACGATTTGATCGTTCCCCGGAAGACCAGTAGTAGTTACCGATGCACATCTGGAGGCATTTTGAAATCTGTGGACTCTCAGAGTGTTGATGAAACACAGAAATTGCTTCGGGATTGAATACAACAGTCACCATGCCCACCTTCCTCCATGGGACTAATGTCTCAAAGGGTTTTCGTTTTGAAGACCAGTAGTAGTTTCCGATGCACATCTTGAGGCATTCTGTAATCTGTGGACTGTCAGATTGTTGATGAAACACAGAAATTACATCGGGAAAGGAAACAACACTCATCATGCGCACTTTCCTCCATGGGAGTAATGTCTCAAACAGTCTACGTTTTGGTCGTTCCCTGGAATACCAGTAGTAGTTTCCGATGCACATCTGGTGGCATTCTGTAATCTGTGGACTATCAGAGTGTTGATGAAACACAGACATAGCATCGGGATTGTATACAACAGTGACAATGCACACTATCCTCCATGGGAGTAATGTCTCTAAGAGTCTACGCTTTGATCTTTCCCTGGAAGACCAGTAGTAGTTTCCGATGCACATCTGGAGGCTTTCTGTAATCTGTGGACTATCAGAGTGTTGATGAAACACAGAAATTGCATCGGGATTGAATACAACAGTCACCATGCGCACATTCCTCCATCTGAGTAATTCTCAAACAGTCTAAGAGTCTAAGAGTCTACGCTTTGATCATTTCCTGGAAGACCAGTAGTAGTTTCCGATCCACATCTGGAGGCATTCTGTAAACTGTGGACTATCAGAGTGTTGATTAATCACAGAAATTGCATCGGGATTGAATACAACAGTCACCACCCGCTCTTTCCTCCATGGGAGTAATGTCTCAAACAGGCTACGCATTGATCGTTCCCTGGAAGACCAGTAGTAGTTTTCGATGCACGTCTGGAGGCATTCTGTAATCTGTGGACTATCAGAGAGTTGATGAAACACAGAAAATGCATCGGGATTGAATACAACAGTCACCATGCGAAATTTCCTCCATGGGAGTAATGTCTCAAAGAGGTTACGCTTTGATCGTTCCCTGGATGACCAGTAGTAGTTTCCGATGGTCATCTGGAGGCACTCTGTAAGCAGTGGACTATCAGAGTGTTGAAGAAACACAGAAATTGCATCGGGATTGAATACAACAGTCACCATGCGCACTTACCTCCATGGGAATAATCCTCAAACAGTCTACGCTTTAATCTTTCCCTGGAAGTCCAGTAGTAGTTTCCGATGCACATCTGGATTCATTCTGTAATCTGTGGACTATCAGAGTGTTGATGAAACACAGAAATTACATCGGGAAAGGAAACAACACTCATCATGCGCACTTTCCTCCACGCGAGTAATGTCTCAAACAGTATACCCTTTGATTGTTCCCTGGAAGACCAGTAGTAGTTTCCGATGCACATCTGGTGGCATTCTGTAATCTGTGGACTATCAGAGTGTTGATGAAACACAGACATTGCATCGGGATTGAATACAACAGCGACAATGCGCACTTCCCTACATGGGAGTAATGTCTCTAACAGCCTACGCTTTGTTCGTTCCCTGGAAGACCTGTAGTAGTTTGCGATGCACATCTGGAGGCTTTCTGTAATCTGTGGACTATCAGAGTGTTGATGAAACACAGAAATTGCATCGGGATTGAATACAACAGTCACTATGCGCACTTTCCTCCATGGGAGTAATGTCTAAACAGTCTACTCTTTGATCGTTCCCTGTAAGACCAGTAGTAGTTTCCGATTCACATCTGGAGGCACTGTGTAATTTGTAGACTATCAAAATGTTGATGAAACACAGAAATTGCATCGGGATTGAATACAACAGTCACCATGCGCACTTTCCTCCATGGGAGTAATGTCTCAAACAGTCTACGGTTTGGTCGTTCCCTGGATGACCAGTAGTAGTTTCCGATGCACATCTGGTGGCATTCTGTAATCTGTGGACTATCAGAGTGTTGATGAAACACAGACATTGCATCGGGATTGAATACAACAGTGACAATGCACACTTACCTCCATGGGAGTAATGTCTATAAGAGTCTACGCTTTGATCGTTCCCTGGAAGACCAGTAGTAGTTTCCGACGCACATCTGGAGGCTTTCTGTAATCTGTGGACTATCAGAGTGTTGATGAAACACAGAAATTGCATCGGGATTGAATACAACACTCAACATGCGCACTTTCCTCCATGGGAGTAATGTCTCAAACAGTCTACGCTTTGATCGTTCCCTGGATAACCAGTAGTAGTTTCCGAGGCACATCTAATGGCAATCTGTAATCTTTGGACTATCAGAGTGTTGATGAAACACAGACATTGCATCGGGATTGAATACAACAGTGACAATGCACACTTTCCTCCATGGGTGTAATTTCTATAAGAGTCTACGCTTTGATCGTTCCCTGGAAGACCAGTAGTAGTTTCCGATGCACATCTGGAGGCACTCTGTAATCTGTGGACTATCAGAGTGATGATGAAACACAGAAAATGCATCGGGATTGAATACAAGAGTCACCATGCGCACTTTCCTCGTTGGGAGTTATGTCTCAAACAGTCTACGATTTGATCGTTCCCCGGAAGACCAGTAGTAGTTACCGATGCACATCTGGAGGCATTTTGAAATCTGTGGACTCTCAGAGTGTTGATAAAACACAGAAACTGCTTCGGGATTGAATACAACAGTCACCATGCCCACCTTCCTCCATGGGACTACTGTCTCAAAGGGTTTTCGTTTTGAAGACCAGTAGTAGTTTCCGATGCACATCTTGAGGCATTCTGTAATCTGTGGACTGTCAGATTGTTGATGAAACACAGAAATTACATCGGGAAAGGAAACAACACTCATCATGCGCACTTTCCTCCACGGGAGTAATGTCTCAAACAGTCTACGCTTTCATCGTTCCCTGGAAGACCAGTAGTAGTTTCCGATGCACATCTGGAGGCACTCTGTAATCTGTGGACTAACAGAGTGTTGATGAAACACAGAAATTGCATCGGGATTGAATACAACAGTCACCATGCGCACTTTCCTCCATGGGAGTAATGTCTCAAATAGTCTACGTTTTGGTCGTTCCCTGGAAGACCAGTAGTAGTTTCCGATGCACATCTGGTGGCATTCTGTAATCTGTGGACTATCAGAGTGTTGATGAAACACAGACATAGCATCGGGATTGAATACAACAGTGACAATGCACACTATCCTCCATGGGAGTAATGTCTCTAAGAGTCTACGCTTTGATCTTTCCCTGGAAGACCAGTAGTAGTTTCCGATGCACATCTGGAGGCTTTCTGTAATCTGTGGACTATCAGAGTGTTGATGAAACACAGAAATTGCATCGGGATTGAAGACAACAGTAACCATGCGCACATTCCTCCATCTGAGTAATTCTCAAACAGTCTAAGAGTCTACGCTTTGATCGTTTCCTGGAAGACCAGTAGTAGTTTGCGATCCACATCTGGAGGCATTCTGTAAACTGTGGACTATCAGAGTGTTGATTAATCACAGAAATTGCATCGGGATTGAATACAACAGTCACCACCCGCTCTTTCCTCCATGGGAGTAATGTCTCAAACAGGCTACGCATTGATCGTTCCCTGGAAGACCAGTAGTAGTTTTCGATGCACATCTGGAGGCATTCTGTAATCTGTGGACTATCAGAGTGTTGATGGAACACAGAAAATGCATCGGGATTGAATACAACAGTCACCATGTGCACTTTCCTCCATAAAAGTAATGTCTCAAACAGTCTACGATTTGATCGTTCCCTAGATGACCAGTGTTAGTTTCCGATTCACATTTGGAGGCAATTGTGTAATCTGTGGACTATCAGAGAGTTGATGAATCACAGAAAATGCATCGGGATTGAATACAACAGTCACCATGCGAAATTTCCTCCATGGGAGTAATGTCTCAAAGAGGTTACGCTTTGATCGTTCCCTGGAAGACCAGTAGTAGTTTCCGATGGACATCTGGAGGCACTCTGTAATCAGTGGACTATCAGAGTGTTGAAGAAACACAGAAATTGCATCGGGATTGAATACAACAGTCACCATGCGCACTTACCTCAATGGGAATAATCCTCAAACAGTCTACGCTTTAATCTTTCCCTGGAAGTCCAGTAGTAGTTTCCGATGCACATCTGGATTCATTCTGTAATCTGTGGACTATCAGAGTGTTGATGAAACACAGAAATTACATCGGGAAAGGAAACAACACTCATCATGCGCACTTTCCTCCACGCGAGTAATGTCTCAAACAGTATACCCTTTGATCGTTCCCTGGAAGACCAGTAGTAGTTTGCGATGCACATCTGGTGGCATTCTGTAATCTGTGGACTATCAGAGTGTTGATGAAACACAGACATTGCATCGGGATTGAATACAACAGTGACAATGCGCACTTTCCTACATAGGAGTAATGTCTAAACAGTCTACTCTTTGATCGTTCCCTGGAAGACCAGTAGTAGTTTCCGATTCACATCTGGAGGCACTCTGTAATCTGTGGACTATCAAAATGTTGATGAAACACAGAAATTGCATCGGGATTGAATACAACAGTCACCATGCGCACTTTCCTCCATGGGAGTAATGTCTCAAACAGTCTACGCTTTGGTCGTTCCCTGGATGACCAGTAGTAGTTTCCGATGCACATCTGGTGGCATTCTGTAAGCTGTGGACTATCAGAGTGTTGATGAAACACAGACATTGCATCGGGATTGAATACAACAGTGACAATGGACACTTTCCTCCATGGGAGTAATGTCTATAAGAATCTACGCTTTGATCGTTCCCTGGAAGACCAGTAGTAGTTTCCGACGCACATCTGGAGGCTTTCTGTAATCTGTGGACTATCAGAGTGTTGATGAAACACAGACATTGCATCGGGATTGAATACAACAGTGACAATGCCCACTTTCCTCCATGGGAGTAATTTCTATAAGAGTCTACGCTTTGATCGTTCCCTGGAAGACCAGTAGTAGTTTCCGATGCACATCTGGAGGCACTCTGTAATCTGTGGACTATCAGAGTGTTGATGAAACACAGAAAATGCGTCGGGATTGAATACAAGAGTCACCATGCGCACTTTCCTAATTGGGAGTTATGTCTCAAACAGTCTACGATTTGATCGTTCCCCGGAAGACCAGTAGTAGTTACCGATGCACATCTGGTGGCATTTTGAAATCTGTGGACCCTCAGAGTGTTGATGAAACACAGAAATTGCATCGGGATTGAGTACAACAGTCACCATGCGCACTTTCTTCCATGACAGTAATATCCCTAACAGTCCACGCTTTGATCATTCCCTGGAAGACCGTAAGTAGTTTCCGATGCACATGTGGAGGCATTCTGTAATCAGTGGACTGTCAGAGTGTTAATGGAACACAGAAATTGCATTGGGATTGAATACAACAGTCACCATGATCACATTCCTCCATCTGAGTAATTCTCAATCAGTATACGCTTTGATCGTTCCCTGGAAGACCAGTAGTAGTTTCGGATACACATCTGGTGGCATTCTGTAACCTGTGAACTATCAGAGTGTTGATGAAACACAGAAATTGCATCGGGATTGAATACAACAGTCACCTTCCCACATGGGAGTAATGTTTCAAAGGGTTTTCGCTTTGATCGTGCCCTTGAAGACCAGTAGTAGTTTCCGATGCACATCTTGAGGCATTCTGTAATCTGTGGACTATCAGATTGTTGATGAAACACAGTAATTGCATCGGGATTGAATACAACAGTCACCATGCGCACTTTCCTCCATGGGAGCAATGTCTCAAACAGACTACGCTTTGATCGTTCCCTGGAAGACCAGTATTAGTTACCGATGCACATTTGGAGGCATTTTGTAATCTGTGGACTATCAGAGTGTTGATGACACACAGAAATTGCATCGGGATTGAATACAACAGTCACCATGCGCCCTTTCCTCCATGGGAGGAAAGTCTCAAACAGTTTACGCTTTGATCGTTCCCTGGAAGACCAGTAGTATTTTCCGATGGACATCTGGAGGCATTCTGTAATCTGTGGGCTATCAGAGTGTTGATGAAACACAGAAATTGCATCGGGATTAAATACAACAGTCACCATGCGCACTTACCTCCAGGGGAATAATCGACAAACAGTCTACGTGTTATTCTTTCGCTGGAAGTCCAGTAGTAGTTTCCGATGTACATCTGGATTCATTCTGTAATCTGTGGACTATCAGAGTGTTGATGAAACACAGACATTGCATCGGGATTGAATACAACAATGACAATGCGCACTTTCCTCCATGGGAGTAATGTCTCTAACAGTCTACGCTTTGATCCTTCCCTGGAAGACCAGTTGTAGTTTCCGATTCACATCTGGAGGCACTCTGTAATCTGTGGACTATCAAAATGTTGATGAAACACAGAAATTGCATCGGGATTGAATACAACAGTCACCATGCGCACTTTCTTCCATGGGAGTAATGTCTCAAGCAGTCTACGCTTTGGTCGTTCCCTGGATGACCAGTAGTAGTTTCCGATGCACATCTGGTGGCATTCTGTAATCCGTGGACTATCAGAGTGTTGATGAAACACAGACATTGCATAGGGATTGAATACAACAGTGACAATGCACACTTTCCTCCATGGGAGTAATGTCTGTAAGAGTCAACGCTTTGATCGTTCCCTGGAAGACCAGTAGTAGTTTCCGACGCACATCTGGAGGCTTTCTGTAATCTGTGGACTATCAGAGTGTTGATGAAACACAGAAATTGCATCGGGATTGAATACAACAGTCACCATGCGCACTTTCCTCCATGGGAGTAATGTCTCAAACAGTCTACGCTTTGATCGTTCCCTGGATAACCAGTAGTAGTTTCCGATGCACATCTGGTGGCATTCTGTAATCTTTGGACTATCAGAGTGTTGATGAAACACAGACATTGCATCGGGATTGAATACAACAGTGACAATGCACACTTTCCTCCATGGGAGTAATTGCTATAAGAGTCTACGCTTTGATCGTTCCCTGGAAGACCAGTAGTAGTTACCGATGCACATCTGGAGGCTTTCTGTAATCTGTGGACTATCAGAGTGTTGATGAAACACAGAAATTGCATCGGGATTGAATACAACAGTCACCATGCGCACTTTCCTCCATGGGAGTAATGTCTCAAACAGTCTACGCTTTGATCGTTCCCTGGAAGACCAGTAGTAGTTTCCGATTCACATCTGGAGGCACTCTGTAATGTGTGGACTATCAGAGTGTTGATGAAACACAGAAAATGCATCGGGATTGAATACAACAGTCACCATGCGCACTTTCCTCGTTGGTAGTTATGTCTCAAACAGTTTACGATTTGATCGTTCCCCGGAAGACCAGTAGTAGTTACCGATGCACATCTGGAGGCATTTTGAAATCTGTGGACTATCAGAGTGTTGATGAAACACAGAAATTGCATCGGGATTGAGTACAACAGTCACCATGCGCACTTTCTTCCATGACAGTAATATCCCTAACAGTCCACACTTTGATCTTTCCCTGGAAGACCGTAAGTAGTTTCCGATGCACATCTGGGGCATTCTGTAATCAGTGGACTATCAGAGTGTTAATGAAACCCAGAAATTGATCGTTCCCTGGATAACCAGTAGTAGTTTCCGATGCACATCTGGTGGCATTCTGTAATCTTTGGACTATCAGAGTGTTGATGAAACACAGACATTGCATCGGGATTGAATACAACAGTGACAATGCACACTTTCCTCCATGGGAGTAATTGCTATAAGAGTCTACGCTTTGATCGTTCCCTGGAAGACCAGTAGTAGTTACCGATGCACATCTGGAGGCTTTCTGTAATCTGTGGACTATCAGAGTGTTGATGAAACACAGAAATTGCATCGGGATTGAATACAACAGTCACCATGCGCACTTTCCTCCATGGGAGTAATGTCTCAAACAGTCTACGCTTTGATCGTTCCCTGGAAGACCAGTAGTAGTTTCCGATTCACATCTGGAGGCACTCTGTAATGTGTGGACTATCAGAGTGTTGATGAAACACAGAAAATGCATCGGGATTGAATACAACAGTCACCATGCGCACTTTCCTCGTTGGTAGTTATGTCTCAAACAGTTTACGATTTGATCGTTCCCCGGAAGACCAGTAGTAGTTACCGATGCACATCTGGAGGCATTTTGAAATCTGTGGACTATCAGAGTGTTGATGAAACACAGAAATTGCATCGGGATTGAGTACAACAGTCACCATGCGCACTTTCTTCCATGACAGTAATATCCCTAACAGTCCACACTTTGATCTTTCCCTGGAAGACCGTAAGTAGTTTCCGATGCACATCTGGGGCATTCTGTAATCAGTGGACTATCAGAGTGTTAATGAAACCCAGAAATTGCATCGGGATTGAATACAACAGTCACCATGCGCACATTCCTCCATCTGAGTAATTCTCAATCAGTATACGCTTTGATCGTTCCCTGGAAGACCAGTAGTAGTTTCGGATACACATCTGGTGGCATTCTGTAACCTGTGGACTATCAGAGTGTTGATGAAACACAGAAATTGCATCGGGATTGAATACAACAGTCACCTTCCTACATTGGAGTAATGTGTCAAAGGGTTTTCGCTTTGATCGTTCCCTTGAAGACCAGTAGTAGTTTCCGATGTACATCTTGAGGCATTCTGTAATCTGTGGACTATCAGATTGTTGATGAAACACAGAAATTGCATCGTGATTGAATGCAACAGTCAACATGCGCTTTTTCCACCATGGAAGTAATGTCTCAAACAGTCTACGCTTTGATCGTTCCTTGGAAGACCAGTAGTAGTTTCCGATGCACATCTGGAGGCATTGTGTAATCTGTGGAATATCAGAGTGTTGATGAAACAGAGAAATTGCATCGTGATTGAATACAACAGTCACCATGCTCACTTTCCTCCATGGAAGTAATGTCTCAAACAGTCTACGCTTTGATCGTTCCTTGGAAGACCAGTAGTAGTTTCCGATGCACATCTGGAGGCATTCTGTAATCTGTGGACTATCTGAGTGTTGATGAAATATAGAAATTCCATCGGTATTTAATACAACAGTCACCATGCGCACTTTCCTCCATGGGAGTAATGTCTCTAACAGTCTACGCTTTGATCGTTCCCTGGAAGACCAGTAGTACTTTCCGATTCACATCTGGAGGCTTTCTGTAATCTGTGGACTATCAGAGTGTTGATGAAACACAGAAATTGAATCGGGATTGAATACAACAGTCACCATGCGCACTTTCCTCCATGGGAGTAATGTGTCAAACAGTCTACGCTTTGGTCGTTCCCAGGAAGACCAGTAGTAGTTTCCGAGATCATCTGGAAGATTTCTGTTATCTTTGGACTATCAGACTGTTGATGAAACACAGAAATTGCATCGTGATTGAATACAACAGTCGCCATGCGCACTTTCCTCCATGGAAGTAATGTCTCAAACAGTCTACTCTTTGATCGTTCCCTGGAATACCAGTAGTAGTTTCCGATGCACATCTGGAGGCATTCTGTAATCTGTGGACCTTCAAAGTGTTGAGGAAACTCAGAATTTGCTTCGAGAGTGAATACAACAGTCACAATCCGCTCTTTCCTCCATGGGGTAATGTCTGATACAGTCTACGCTTTGATCGTTCCTTGGAAGACCAGTAGTAGTTTACGATGCACATCTGGAGGCAATCTGTAATCTGTGGACCATCAGAGTGTTGATGAAACACAGAAATTGCATCGGGATTGAATACATCAGTCGCCATACGCACTTTCCTCCTTGGGAGTAATGTCTCAAACAGTCTACTCTTTGATCGTTCCCTGGAATACCAGTAGTAGTTTCCGATGCACATCTGGAGGCATTCTGTAATCTGTGGACCTTCAAAGTGTTGAGGAAACTCAGAATTTGCTTCGAGAGTGAATACAACAGTCACAATCCGCTCTTTCCTCCATGGGGTAATGTCTGATACAGTCTACGCTTTGATCGTTCCCAGGAAGACCTGTAGTAGATTCCGATGCACATCTGGAGACAATCTGTAATCTGTGGACTATCAGAGTGTTGATGAAACACAGAAATTGCATCGGGATTGAATACAACAGTCACCATCCGCACTTTCCTCCATGGGAGTAACGTCTGAATCAGTCTACGCTTTGATCGTTCCCTGGTAGACCAGTGGTAGTTTCCGATGCAGATCTGGTGGCTTCTGTAATCTGTGGACTGTCAGAGTGTTGATGAAACACAGAAATGGCATCGGGATTAGATACAACAGTCACCATGCGCACTTTCCTCCATGTTAGTAATGTCTCAAACAGTCTACGCTTTGATCGTTCCCTGGAAGACCAGTAAAGGTTTCCGATGCACAACTGGTGGCATTCTGTAATCTGTGGACAATCAGAGTGTTAATGAAACACAGAAAATGCATCGTCATTGAATACAACAATCACCATGCGCACTTTCCTCCACGGGAGTGATATCTCAAACAGTCTAGCCTTTGATCATTCCCTGGAATACCAGTAGTAGTTTCAGATGCACATCTGGTGGCATTCTGTAATCTGTTTACTATCAGTTTGTTGATGAAACACAGAAATTGCATCGGGATTGAGTACAACAGTCACCATGCGCACTTTCCTCCATGGGACAAATTCTCAGACATTGTACGCTTTGATCGTTCATTGGAAGACCAGTAGTAGTTTCCGATGCACATCTGGTGGCATTCTGTAATCTTTGGACTATCAGAGTGTTGATGAAACACAGAAATTGCATCGGGAGTGAATACAACAGTCACAATCCGCTCTTTCCTCCATGGGGTAATGTCTGATACAGTCTACGCTTTGATCGTTCCCAGGAAGACCTGTAGTAGTTTCCGATGCACATCTGGAGACAATCTGTAATCTGTGGACTATCAGAGTATTGATGAAACACAGAAATTGTATCGGGATTGAATACAACAGTCACTATCCGCACTTTCCTCCATGGGAGTAACGTCTGAAACAGTCTACGATTTGATCGTTCCATGGTAGACCAGTGATGGTTTCCGATGCACATCTGGTGGCATTCAGTAATCTGTGGACTGTCAGAGTGTTGATGAAATATAGAAATTCCATCGGTATTTAATACAACAGTCACCATGCGCACTTTCCTCCATGGGAGTAATGTCTCTAACAGTCTACGCTTTGGTCGTTCCCTGGATGACCAGTAGTAGTTTCCGATGCACATCTGGTGGCATTCTGTAATCTGTGGACTATCAGAGTGTTGATGAAACACAGACATTGCATAGGGATTGAATACAAGAGTGACAATGCACACTTTCCTCCATGGGAGTAATGTCTGTAAGAGTCTACGCTTTGATCGTTCCCTGGAAGACCAGTAGTAGTTTCCGACGCACATCTGGAGGCTTTCTGTAATCTGTGGACTATCAGAGTGTTGATGAAACACAGAAATTGCATCGGGATTGAATACAACAGTCACCATGCGCACTTTCCTCCATGGGAGTAATGTCTCAAACAGTCTACGCTTTGATCGTTCCCTGGATAACCAGTAGTAGTTTCCGATGCACATCTGGTGGCATTCTGTAATCTTTGGACTATCAGAGTGTTGATGAAACACAGACATTGCATCGGGATTGAATACAACAGTGACAATGCACACTTTCCTCCATGGGAGTAATTGCTATAAGAGTCTACGCTTTGATCGTTCCCTGGAAGACCAGTAGTAGTTACCGATGCACATCTGGAGGCTTTCTGTAATCTGTGGACTATCAGAGTGTTGATGAAACACAGAAATTGCATCGGGATTGAATACAACAGTCACCATGCGCACTTTCCTCCATGGGAGTAATGTCTCAAACAGTCTACGCTTTGATCGTTCCCTGGAAGACCAGTAGTAGTTTCCGATTCACATCTGGAGGCACTCTGTAATGTGTGGACTATCAGAGTGTTGATGAAACACAGAAAATGCATCGGGATTGAATACAACAGTCACCATGCGCATTTTCCTCGTTGGTAGTTATGTCTCAAACAGTTTACGATTTGATCGTTCCCCGGAAGACCAGTAGTAGTTACCGATGCACATCTGGAGGCATTTTGAAATCTGTGGACTATCAGAGTGTTGATGAAACACAGAAATTGCATCGGGATTGAGTACAACAGTCACCATGCGCACTTTCTTCCATGACAGTAATATCCCTAACAGTCCACACTTTGATCTTTCCCTGGAAGACCGTAAGTAGTTTCCGATGCACATCTGGGGCATTCTGTAATCAGTGGACTATCAGAGTGTTAATGAAACCCAGAAATTGCATCGGGATTGAATACAACAGTCACCATGCGCACATTCCTCCATCTGAGTAATTCTCAATCAGTATACGCTTTGATCGTTCCCTGGAAGACCAGTAGTAGTTTCGGATACACATCTGGTGGCATTCTGTAACCTGTGGACTATCAGAGTGTTGATGAAACACAGAAATTGCATCGGGATTGAATACAACAGTCACCTTCCTACATTGGAGTAATGTGTCAAAGGGTTTTCGCTTTGATCGTTCCCTTGAAGACCAGTAGTAGTTTCCGATGTACATCTTGAGGCATTCTGTAATCTGTGGACTATCAGATTGTTGATGAAACACAGAAATTGCATCGTGATTGAATGCAACAGTCAACATGCGCTTTTTCCACCATGGAAGTAATGTCTCAAACAGTCTACGCTTTGATCGTTCCTTGGAAGACCAGTAGTAGTTTCCGATGCACATCTGGAGGCATTGTGTAATCTGTGGAATATCAGAGTGTTGATGAAACAGAGAAATTGCATCGTGATTGAATACAACAGTCACCATGCTCACTTTCCTCCATGGAAGTAATGTCTCAAACAGTCTACGCTTTGATCGTTCCTTGGAAGACCAGTAGTAGTTTCCGATGCACATCTGGAGGCATTCTGTAATCTGTGGACTATCTGAGTGTTGATGAAATATAGAAATTCCATCGGTATTTAATACAACAGTCACCATGCGCACTTTCCTCCATGGGAGTAATGTCTCTAACAGTCTACGCTTTGATCGTTCCCTGGAAGACCAGTAGTACTTTCCGATTCACATCTGGAGGCTTTCTGTAATCTGTGGACTATCAGAGTGTTGATGAAACACAGAAATTGAATCGGGATTGAATACAACAGTCACCATGCGCACTTTCCTCCATGGGAGTAATGTGTCAAACAGTCTACGCTTTGGTCGTTCCCAGGAAGACCAGTAGTAGTTTCCGAGATCATCTGGAAGATTTCTGTTATCTTTGGACTATCAGACTGTTGATGAAACACAGAAATTGCATCGTGATTGAATACAACAGTCGCCATGCGCACTTTCCTCCATGGAAGTAATGTCTCAAACAGTCTACTCTTTGATCGTTCCCTGGAATACCAGTAGTAGTTTCCGATGCACATCTGGAGGCATTCTGTAATCTGTGGACCTTCAAAGTGTTGAGGAAACTCAGAATTTGCTTCGAGAGTGAATACAACAGTCACAATCCGCTCTTTCCTCCATGGGGTAATGTCTGATACAGTCTACGCTTTGATCGTTCCTTGGAAGACCAGTAGTAGTTTACGATGCACATCTGGAGGCAATCTGTAATCTGTGGACCATCAGAGTGTTGATGAAACACAGAAATTGCATCGGGATTGAATACATCAGTCGCCATACGCACTTTCCTCCTTGGGAGTAATGTCTCAAACAGTCTACTCTTTGATCGTTCCCTGGAATACCAGTAGTAGTTTCCGATGCACATCTGGAGGCATTCTGTAATCTGTGGACCTTCAAAGTGTTGAGGAAACTCAGAATTTGCTTCGAGAGTGAATACAACAGTCACAATCCGCTCTTTCCTCCATGGGGTAATGTCTGATACAGTCTACGCTTTGATCGTTCCCAGGAAGACCTGTAGTAGATTCCGATGCACATCTGGAGACAATCTGTAATCTGTGGACTATCAGAGTGTTGATGAAACACAGAAATTGCATCGGGATTGAATACAACAGTCACCATCCGCACTTTCCTCCATGGGAGTAACGTCTGAATCAGTCTACGCTTTGATCGTTCCCTGGTAGACCAGTGGTAGTTTCCGATGCAGATCTGGTGGCTTCTGTAATCTGTGGACTGTCAGAGTGTTGATGAAACACAGAAATGGCATCGGGATTAGATACAACAGTCACCATGCGCACTTTCCTCCATGTTAGTAATGTCTCAAACAGTCTACGCTTTGATCGTTCCCTGGAAGACCAGTAAAGGTTTCCGATGCACAACTGGTGGCATTCTGTAATCTGTGGACAATCAGTGTGTTAATGAAACACAGAAAATGCATCGTCATTGAATACAACAATCACCATGCGCACTTTCCTCCACGGGAGTGATATCTCAAACAGTCTAGCCTTTGATCATTCCCTGGAATACCAGTAGTAGTTTCAGATGCACATCTGGTGGCATTCTGTAATCTGTTTACTATCAGTTTGTTGATGAAACACAGAAATTGCATCGGGATTGAGTACAACAGTCACCATGCGCACTTTCCTCCATGGGACCAATTCTCAGACATTGTACGCTTTGATCGTTCATTGGAAGACCAGTAGTAGTTTCCGATGCACATCTGGTGGCATTCTGTAATCTTTGGACTATCAGAGTGTTGATGAAACACAGAAATTGCATCGGGAGTGAATACAACAGTCACAATCCGCTCTTTCCTCCATGGGGTAATGTCTGATACAGTCTACGCTTTGATCGTTCCCAGGAAGACCTGTAGTAGTTTCCGATGCACATCTGGAGACAATCTGTAATCTGTGGACTATCAGAGTATTGATGAAACACAGAAATTGTATCGGGATTGAATACAACAGTCACTATCCGCACTTTCCTCCATGGGAGTAACGTCTGAAACAGTCTACGATTTGATCGTTCCATGGTAGACCAGTGATGGTTTCCGATGCACATCTGGTGGCATTCAGTAATCTGTGGACTGTCAGAGTGTTGATGAAATATAGAAATTCCATCGGTATTTAATACAACAGTCACCATGCGCACTTTCCTCCATGGGAGTAATGTCTCTAACAGTCTACGCTTTGGTCGTTCCCTGGATGACCAGTAGTAGTTTCCGATGCACATCTGGTGGCATTCTGTAATCTGTGGACTATCAGAGTGTTGATGAAACACAGACATTGCATAGGGATTGAATACAAGAGTGACAATGCACACTTTCCTCCATGGGAGTAATGTCTGTAAGAGTCTACGCTTTGATCGTTCCCTGGAAGACCAGTAGTAGTTTCCGACGCACATCTGGAGGCTTTCTGTAATCTGTGGACTATCAGAGTGTTGATGAAACACAGAAATTGCATCGGGATTGAATACAACAGTCACCATGCGCACTTTCCTCCATGGGAGTAATGTCTCAAACAGTCTACGCTTTGATCGTTCCCTGGATAACCAGTAGTAGTTTCCGATGCACATCTGGTGGCATTCTGTAATCTTTGGACTATCAGAGTGTTGATGAAACACAGACATTGCATCGGGATTGAATACAACAGTGACAATGCACACTTTCCTCCATGGGAGTAATTGCTATAAGAGTCTACGCTTTGATCGTTCCCTGGAAGACCAGTAGTAGTTACCGATGCACATCTGGAGGCTTTCTGTAATCTGTGGACTATCAGAGTGTTGATGAAACACAGAAATTGCATCGGGATTGAATACAACAGTCACCATGCGCACTTTCCTCCATGGGAGTAATGTCTCAAACAGTCTACGCTTTGATCGTTCCCTGGAAGACCAGTAGTAGTTTCCGATTCACATCTGGAGGCACTCTGTAATGTGTGGACTATCAGAGTGTTGATGAAACACAGAAAATGCATCGGGATTGAATACAACAGTCACCATGCGCATTTTCCTCGTTGGTAGTTATGTCTCAAACAGTTTACGATTTGATCGTTCCCCGGAAGACCAGTAGTAGTTACCGATGCACATCTGGAGGCATTTTGAAATCTGTGGACTATCAGAGTGTTGATGAAACACAGAAATTGCATCGGGATTGAGTACAACAGTCACCATGCGCACTTTCTTCCATGACAGTAATATCCCTAACAGTCCACACTTTGATCTTTCCCTGGAAGACCGTAAGTAGTTTCCGATGCACATCTGGGGCATTCTGTAATCAGTGGACTATCAGAGTGTTAATGAAACCCAGAAATTGCATCGGGATTGAATACAACAGTCACCATGCGCACATTCCTCCATCTGAGTAATTCTCAATCAGTATACGCTTTGATCGTTCCCTGGAAGACCAGTAGTAGTTTCGGATACACATCTGGTGGCATTCTGTAACCTGTGGACTATCAGAGTGTTGATGAAACACAGAAATTGCATCGGGATTGAATACAACAGTCACCTTCCTACATTGGAGTAATGTGTCAAAGGGTTTTCGCTTTGATCGTTCCCTTGAAGACCAGTAGTAGTTTCCGATGTACATCTTGAGGCATTCTGTAATCTGTGGACTATCAGATTGTTGATGAAACACAGAAATTGCATCGTGATTGAATGCAACAGTCAACATGCGCTTTTTCCACCATGGAAGTAATGTCTCAAACAGTCTACGCTTTGATCGTTCCTTGGAAGACCAGTAGTAGTTTCCGATGCACATCTGGAGGCATTGTGTAATCTGTGGAATATCAGAGTGTTGATGAAACAGAGAAATTGCATCGTGATTGAATACAACAGTCACCATGCTCACTTTCCTCCATGGAAGTAATGTCTCAAACAGTCTACGCTTTGATCGTTCCTTGGAAGACCAGTAGTAGTTTCCGATGCACATCTGGAGGCATTCTGTAATCTGTGGACTATCTGAGTGTTGATGAAATATAGAAATTCCATCGGTATTTAATACAACAGTCACCATGCGCACTTTCCTCCATGGGAGTAATGTCTCTAACAGTCTACGCTTTGATCGTTCCCTGGAAGACCAGTAGTAGTTTCCGATTCACATCTGGAGGCTTTCTGTAATCTGTGGACTATCAGAGTGTTGATGAAACACAGAAATTGAATCGGGATTGAATACAACAGTCACCATGCGCACTTTCCTCCATGTGAGTAATGTGTCAAACAGTCTACGCTTTGGTCGTTCCCAGGAAGACCAGTAGTAGTTTCCGAGATCATCTGGAAGATTTCTGTTATCTTTGGACTATCAGACTGTTGATGAAACACAGAAATTGCATCGTGATTGAATACAACAGTCGCCATGCGCACTTTCCTCCATGGAAGTAATGTCTCAAACAGTCTACTCTTTGATCGTTCCCTGGAATACCAGTAGTAGTTTCCGATGCACATCTGGAGGCATTCTGTAATCTGTGGACCTTCAAAGTGTTG
Source organism: Schistocerca gregaria (assembly GCF_023897955.1). NCBI lineage: Eukaryota > Metazoa > Arthropoda > Insecta > Orthoptera > Acrididae > Schistocerca > Schistocerca gregaria. Next base: position 55,049,635 of record NC_064929.1, read on the forward strand.
AGGAAACTCAGAATTTGCTTCGAGAGTGAATACAACAGTCACAATCCGCTCTTTCCTCCATGGGGTAATGTCTGATACAGTCTACGCTTTGATCGTTCCTTGGAAGACCAGTAGTAGTTTACGATGCACATCTGGAGGCAATCTGTAATCTGTGGACCATCAGAGTGTTGATGAAACACAGAAATTGCATCGGGATTGAATACATCAGTCGCCATACGCACTTTCCTCCTTGGGAGTAATGTCTCAAACAGTCTACTCTTTGATCGTTCCCTGGAATACCAGTAGTAGTTTCCGATGCACATCTGGAGGCATTCTGTAATCTGTGGACCTTCAAAGTGTTGAGGAAACTCAGAATTTGCTTCGAGAGTGAATACAACAGTCACAATCCGCTCTTTCTTCCATGGGGTAATGTCTGATACAGTCTACGCTTTGATCGTTCCCAGGAAGACCTGTAGTAGATTCCGATGCACATCTGGAGACAATCTGTAATCTGTGGACTATCAGAGTGTTGATGAAACACAGAAATTGCATCGGGATTGAATACAACAGTCACCATCCGCACTTTCCTCCATGGGAGTAACGTCTGAATCAGTCTACGCTTTGATCGTTCCCTGGTAGACCAGTGGTAGTTTCCGATGCAGATCTGGTGGCTTCTGTAATCTGTGGACTGTCAGAGTGTTGATGAAACACAGAAATGGCATCGGGATTAGATACAACAGTCACCATGCGCACTTTCCTCCATGTTAGTAATGTCTCAAACAGTCTACGCTTTGATCGTTCCCTGGAAGACCAGTAAAGGTTTCCGATGCACAACTGGTGGCATTCTGTAATCTGTGGACAATCAGAGTGTTAATGAAACACAGAAAATGCATCGTCATTGAATACAACAATCACCATGCGCACTTTCCTCCACGGGAGTGATATCTCAAACAGTCTAGCCTTTGATCATTCCCTGGAATACCAGTAGTAGTTTCAGATGCACATCTGGTGGCATTCTGTAATCTGTGGACTATCAGTTTGTTGATGAAACACAGAAATTGCATCGGGATTGAGTACAACAGTCACCATGCGCACTTTCCTCCATGGGACAAATTCTCAGACATTGTACGCTTTGATCGTTCATTGGAAGACCAGTAGTAGTTTCCGATGCACATCTGGTGGCATTCTGTAATCTTTGGACTATCAGAGTGTTGATGAAACACAGAAATTGCATCGGGAGTGAATACAACAGTCACAATCCGCTCTTTCCTCCATGGGGTAATGTCTGATACAGTCTACGCTTTGATCGTTCCCAGGAAGACCTGTAGTAGTTTCCGATGCACATCTGGAGACAATCTGTAATCTGTGGACTATCAGAGTATTGATGAAACACAGAAATTGTATCGGGATTGAATACAACAGTCACTATCCGCACTTTCCTCCATGGGAGTAACGTCTGAAACAGTCTACGATTTGATCGTTCCATGGTAGACCAGTGATGGTTTCCGATGCACATCTGGTGGCATTCAGTAATCTGTGGACTGTCAGAGTGTTGATGAAATATAGAAATTCCATCGGTATTTAATACAACAGTCACCATGCGCACTTTCCTCCATGGGAGTAATGTCTCTAACAGTCTACGCTTTGGTCGTTCCCTGGATGACCGGTAGTAGTTTCCGATGCACATCTGGTGGCATTCTGTAATCTGTGGACTATCAGAGTGTTGATGAAACACAGACATTGCATAGGGATTGAATACAACAGTGACAATGCACACTTTCCTCCATGGGAGTAATGTCTGTAAGAGTCTACGCTTTGATCGTTCCCTGGAAGACCAGTAGTAGTTTCCGACGCACATCTGGAGGCTTTCTGTAATCTGTGGACTATCAGAGTGTTGATGAAACACAGAAATTGCATCGGGATTGAATACAACAGTCACCATGCGCACTTTCCTCCATGGGAGTAATGTCTCAAACAGTCTACGCTTTGATCGTTCCCTGGATAACCAGTAGTAGTTTCCGATGCACATCTGGTGGCATTCTGTAATCTTTGGACTATCAGAGTGTTGATGAAACACAGACATTGCATCGGGATTGAATACAACAGTGACAATGCACACTTTCCTCCATGGGAGTAATTGCTATAAGAGTCTACGCTTTGATCGTTCCCTGGAAGACCAGTAGTAGTTACCGATGCACATCTGGAGGCTTTCTGTAATCTGTGGACTATCAGAGTGTTGATGAAACACAGAAATTGCATCGGGATTGAATACAACAGTCACCATGCGCACTTTCCTCCATGGGAGTAATGTCTCAAACAGTCTACGCTTTGATCGTTCCCTGGAAGACCAGTAGTAGTTTCCGATTCACATCTGGAGGCACTCTGTAATGTGTGGACTATCAGAGTGTTGATGAAACACAGAAAATGCATCGGGATTGAATACAACAGTCACCATGCGCACTTTCCTCGTTGGTAGTTATGTCTCAAACAGTTTACGATTTGATCGTTCCCCGGAAGACCAGTAGTAGTTACCGATGCACATCTGGAGGCATTTTGAAATCTGTGGACTATCAGAGTGTTGATGAAACACAGAAATTGCATCGGGATTGAGTACAACAGTCACCATGCGCACTTTCTTCCATGACAGTAATATCCCTAACAGTCCACACTTTGATCTTTCCCTGGAAGACCGTAAGTAGTTTCCGATGCACATCTGGGGCATTCTGTAATCAGTGGACTATCAGAGTGTTAATGAAACCCAGAAATTGCATCGGGATTGAATACAACAGTCACCATGCGCACATTCCTCCATCTGAGTAATTCTCAATCAGTATACGCTTTGATCGTTCCCTGGAAGACCAGTAGTAGTTTCGGATACACATCTGGTGGCATTCTGTAACCTGTGGACTATCAGAGTGTTGATGAAACACAGAAATTGCATCGGGATTGAATACAACAGTCACCTTCCTACATTGGAGTAATGTGTCAAAGGGTTTTCGCTTTGATCGTTCCCTTGAAGACCAGTAGTAGTTTCCGATGTACATCTTGAGGCATTCTGTAATCTGTGGACTATCAGATTGTTGATGAAACACAGAAATTGCATCGTGATTGAATGCAACAGTCAACATGCGCTTTTTCCACCATGGAAGTAATGTCTCAAACAGTCTACGCTTTGATCGTTCCTTGGAAGACCAGTAGTAGTTTCCGATGCACATCTGGAGGCATTGTGTAATCTGTGGAATATCAGAGTGTTGATGAAACAGAGAAATTGCATCGTGATTGAATACAACAGTCATCATGCTCACTTTCCTCCATGGAAGTAATGTCTCAAACAGTCTACGCTTTGATCGTTCCTTGGAAGACCAGTAGTAGTTTCCGATGCACATCTGGAGGCATTCTGTAATCTGTGGACTATCTGAGTGTTGATGAAATATAGAAATTCCATCGGTATTTAATACAACAGTCACCATGCGCACTTTCCTCCATGGGAGTAATAACTCTAACAGTCTACGCTTTGATCGTTCCCTGGAAGACCAGTAGTAGTTTCCGATTCACATCTGGAGGCTTTCTGTAATCTGTGGACTATCAGAGTGTTGATGAAACACAGAAATTGAATCGGGATTGAATACAACAGTCACCATGCGCACTTTCCTCCATGGGAGTAATGTGTCAAACAGTCTACGCTTTGGTCGTTCCCAGGAAGACCAGTAGTAGTTTCCGAGATCATCTGGAAGATTTCTGTTATCTTTGGACTATCAGACTGTTGATGAAACACAGAAATTGCATCGTGATTGAATACAACAGTCGCCATGCGCACTTTCCTCCATGGAAGTAATGTCTCAAACAGTCTACTCTTTGATCGTTCCCTGGAATACCAGTAGTAGTTTCCGATGCACATCGGGAGGCATTCTGTAATCTGTGGACCTTCAAAGTGTTGAGGAAACTCAGAATTTGCTTCGAGAGTGAATACAACAGTCACAATCCGCTCTTTCCTCCATGGGGTAATGTCTGATACAGTCTACGCTTTGATCGTTCCTTGGAAGACCAGTAGTAGTTTACGATGCACATCTGGAGGCAATCTGTAATCTGTGGACCATCAGAGTGTTGATGAAACACAGAAATTGCATCGGGATTGAATACATCAGTCGCCATACGCACTTTCCTCCTTGGGAGTAATGTCTCAAACAGTCTACTCTTTGATCGTTCCCTGGAATACCAGTAGTAGTTTCCGATGCACATCTGGAGGCATTCTGTAATCTGTGGACCTTCAAAGTGTTGAGGAAACTCAGAATTTGCTTCGAGAGTGAATACAACAGTCACAATCCGCTCTTTCCTCCATGGGGTAATGTCTGATACAGTCTACGCTTTGATCGTTCCCAGGAAGACCTGTAGTAGATTCCGATGCACATCTGGAGACAATCTGTAATCTGTGGACTATCAGAGTGTTGATGAAACACAGAAATTGCATCGGGATTGAATACAACAGTCACCATCCGCACTTTCCTCCATGGGAGTAACGTCTGAATCAGTCTACGCTTTGATCGTTCCCTGGTAGACCAGTGGTAGTTTCCGATGCAGATCTGGTGGCTTCTGTAATCTGTGGACTGTCAGAGTGTTGATGAAACACAGAAATGGCATCGGGATTAGATACAACAGTCACCATGCGCACTTTCCTCCATGTTAGTAATGTCTCAAACAGTCTACGCTTTGATCGTTCCCTGGAAGACCAGTAAAGGTTTCCGATGCACAACTGGTGGCATTCTGTAATCTGTGGACAATCAGAGTGTTAATGAAACACAGAAAATGCATCGTCATTGAATACAACAATCACCATGCGCACTTTCCTCCACGGGAGTGATATCTCAAACAGTCTAGCCTTTGATCATTCCCTGGAATACCAGTAGTAGTTTCAGATGCACATCTGGTGGCATTCTGTAATCTGTGGACTATCAGTTTGTTGATGAAACACAGAAATTGCATCGGGATTGAGTACAACAGTCACCATGCGCACTTTCCTCCATGGGACAAATTCTCAGACATTGTACGCTTTGATCGTTCATTGGAAGACCAGTAGTAGTTTCCGATGCACATCTGGTGGCATTCTGTAATCTTTGGACTATCAGAGTGTTGATGAAACACAGAAATTGCATCGGGAGTGAATACAACAGTCACAATCCGCTCTTTCCTCCATGGGGTAATGTCTGATACAGTCTACGCTTTGATCGTTCCCAGGAAGACCTGTAGTAGTTTCCGATGCACATCTGGAGACAATCTGTAATCTGTGGACTGTCAGAGTATTGATGAAACACAGAAATTGTATCGGGATTGAATACAACAGTCACTATCCGCACTTTCCTCCATGGGAGTAACGTCTGAAACAGTCTACGATTTGATCGTTCCATGGTAGACCAGTGATGGTTTCCGATGCACATCTGGTGGCATTCAGTAATCTGTGGACTGTCAGAGTGTTGATGAAACACAGAAATGGCATCGGGATTAGATACAACAGTCACCATGCGGACTTTCCGCCATTTGAGTAATGTCTCAAACAGTCTACGCTTTGATCGTTCCCTGCAAGACCAGTAGTAGTTTCCGATGCACATCTGGTGTCATTCTGTAATCTGTCTACAATCAGAGTGTTGATGAAACACAGAAATTGCATCGGGATTGAATACAACAGTCAACACGCGCACTTTCCTCCAAGGGACTAACGTCTCAAACAGTCTACGATTTGATCGTTCCCTGGAATACCAGTAGTAGTTTCCGATGCACATCTGGTGGCATTCTATAATCTGTTGACTATCCGAGTGTTGATGAAACACCGAAATAGCATCGGGATTGAATACAACAGTCACCATGCGCACTTTCCTCCATGGGAGTAACGTCTCAAACAGTCTACGGTTTGATCGTTCCCTGGAAGACCAGTAGTAGTTTACGTTGCACATCTGGAGGCATTCTGTAATCTGTGGACTATCAGAGTGTTGATGAAACACAGAAATTCCATCGGGATTGAATACAACAGTCACCTTGCGCACTTTCCTCCATGGGTGTAATTCTCAAACAGTCTACGCTTTGATCGTTCCCTGGAAGACCAGTAGTAGTTTCCGATGCACATCTGGTGGCATTCTGTAATCTGTGGACTCTCAGAGTGTTGATGAAACACAGAAATTGCATCAGGATTGAATACAACAGTCAATATTGGCACTTTCCGCAATGGGAGTAATGTCTCAAACAGTCTACGATTTGATCGTTCCCTAGAAGACCAGTAGTAGTTTCCGATGCACATCTTGTGGCATTCTGTAATCTGTGGACAATCAGAGTGTTGATGAAACACAGAAATTGCATCGGGATTGAATACAACAGTCACCATGCGCACTTTCCTCCATGAGAGTAATGTGTGAAACAGTCTACGTTTTGATCGTTAGCAGGAATTCCAGTAGTAGTTTCCGATGCACATCTGGAGGGAATCAGTAATCTGTGGACTATCTGAGTGTTGATGAAAATCAGAAATTGCATCGGGATTGAATACAACAGACACCATGCGCACTTTCCTCCATGGGACTAATGTCTCAAACAGTCTACGCTTTGATCGTTCCCTGGAAGACCAGTAGTAGTTTCCGATGCACATCTGGAGGCATTCTCTAATCTGTGGACTATCAGAGTGTTGATGAAACACAGAAATTGCATCGGGATTGAATACAACAGACACCATGCGCACTTTCCTCCATGGGAGTAATGTCTCAAACAGTCTACGCTTTGATCGTTCCCTGGAAGACCAGTAGTAGTTTCCGATGCACATTTGGTGGCATTCTGTAATCTGTGGACTATCAGATTGTTGATAATACACAAAAATTGCATCGGGATTGAATACAACAGTCACTATGCGCACTTTCCTCCATGGGACTAATTCTCAAACATTCTACGCTTTGATCGTTCCCTGGAAGACCAGTAGTAGTTTCCGATGCACATCTCGTGGCATTCTGTAATCTGTGGACTATCAGAGTGTTGATGAAACACAGAAATTGCATCGGGATTGAATACAACAGTCGCCATACGCACTTTCCTCCTTGGGAGTAATGTCTCAAACAGTCTACTCTTTGATCGTTCCCTCTAATACCAGTAGTAGTTTCCGATGCACATCTGGAGGCATTCTGTAATCTGTGGACCTTCAAAGTGTTGAGGAAACTCAGAATTTGCTTCGGGAGTGAATACAACAGTCACAATCCGCTCTTTCCTCCATGGGGTAATGTCTGATACAGTCTACGATTTGATCGTTCCCAGGAAGACCTGTAGTAGATTCCGATGCACATCTGGAGACAATCTGTAAACTGTGGACTATCAGAGTGTTGATGAAACACATCAATTGCATCGGGATTGAATACAACAGTCACCATCCGCACTTTCCTCCATGGGAGTAACGTCTGAAACTGTCTACGCTTTGATCGTTCCCTGGTAGACCAGTGGTAGTTTCCGATGCAGATCTGGTGGCTTCTGTAATCTGTGGACTGTCAGAGTGTTGATGAAGCACAGAAATGGCATCGGGATTAGATACAACAGTCACCATGCGCACTTTCCTCCATGGGAGTAATGTCTCAAACAGTCTACGCTTTGATCGTTCCCTGCAAGACCTGTAGTAGTTTCCGATGCACATCTGGTGTCATTCTGTAATCTGTCTACAATCAGAGTGTTGATCAAACACAGAAATTGCATCGGGAATGAATACAACAGTCACCATGCGCACTTTCCTCCATGGGACTAATGTCTCAAACAGTCTACGATTTGATTGTTCCCTGGAAGACCAGTAGTGGTTTTCGATGCACATCTGGAGGCATTCTCTAATCTATGGACTATCAGAGTGCTGATGAAACACAGAAATTGCATCGTTATTGAATACAACAGTCACCATGCGCACTTTCCTCCATGGGAGTAATGTCTCAAACAGTCTACGATTTGATCGTTCCCTGGAAGACCAGTAGTAGTTTCCGATGCACATCTGGTGGCAATCTGTAATCTGTGGACCATCAGAGTGTTGATGAAACACAGTAATAGCATCGGGATTGAATACAACAGTCACCATGGGCACTTTCCTCCATGGGAGTAACGTCTCAAACAGTCTACGCTTTGATCGTTCCCTGGAAGACCAGTAGTAGTTTCCGATGCACATCTGGTGGCATTCTGTAATCTGTGGACTTTCAGAATGTTGATGAAAAACAGAAATAGCATCGGATTGAATACAACAGTCACCATGCGCACTTCCCCCATGGGAGTAATGTCTCAGACAGTCTACGCTTTGATCGTTCTCTGGAAGACCAGTAGTAGTCTCCGATGCATATCTGGTGGCGTTCTGTAATCTGTGGACAATCAGAGTGTTGATGAAACACAGAAATTGCATCGGGATTGAACACAACAGTCATCATGTGCACTTTCCTCCATGAGAGTAATGTCTCAAACAGTCAACGCTTTGATCGTTCCCTGGAAGACCAGTAGTGGTTTCCGATGCACATCTGGAGGCATTCTGTTATCTGTGGACTATCAGAGTGTTGATGAAACACAGAAATTGCATATGGATTGAATACAACATACACCATGCGCATTTTCCTCCATGGGAATAATGTCTCAAACAGTCTACGCTTTGATCGTTCCCTGGAAGACCAGTAGTAGTTTCCTATGCACATCTGGTGGCATTCTGTAATCTGTGGACTATTAGAGTGTTGATGAAACACAGAAATTGCATCGGGATTGAATACAACAGTCACCATGCGCACTTTCCTATATAGGACTAATTCTCAATCATTCTACGCTTTGATCGTTCCCTGGAATACCAGTAGTAGTTTCCGATGCACATCTGGAGGCATTCTGTAATCTGTGGACCTTTAAAGTGTTGAGGAAACACAGAATTTGCATCGGGAGTGAATACAACAGTCACAATCCGCTCTTTCCTCCATGGGGTAATGTCTGATACAGTCTACGCTTTGATCGCTCTCTGGAAGACCTGTAGTAGTTTCCGATGCACATCTGGAGACAATCTGTAATCTGTGGACTATCAGAGTGTTGATGAAACACAGAAATTGCATCAGGATTGAATACAACAGTCTCCATCAGCACATTCCTCCATGGGTGTAAGGTCTGAAACATTCTACGCTTTGATCGTCCCTGGTAGACCAGTGGTAGTTTCCGATGCACATCTGGTGGCATTCTGTATTGTGTGGACTGTCAGAGTGTTGATGAAACACAGAAATGGCATCGGGATTAGATACAACAGTCACCATGCGCACTTTCCTCCATGGGAGTAACGTCTCAAACAGTCCAAGTTTTTATCGCTCCCTGGAAGACCAGTAGTACTGTCCGATGCACATCTGGAGGCATTCTGTAATCTGTGGACTATCAGAGTGTTGATGAAACACAGAAATTACATCGGGATTGAATACAACAGACAACATGCGCACTTTCCTCCATGGGAGTAATGTCTCAAACAGTCTACGCTATGATCGTTCCCTGGAAGACCAGTAGTACTGTCCGATGCCCATCTGGAGGCATTCTGTAGTCTGTGGACGATCAGAGTGTTGATGAAACACAGAAATTACATCGGGATTGAATACAACAGACAACATGCGCACTTTCCTCCATGGGAGTAATGTCTCAAACAGTCTACGCTTTGATCGTTCCCTGGAAGACCAGTAGTAGTTTCTGATGCACATCTGGTGGCATTCTGTAATCTGTGCACTATCAGAGTGTTGATGAAACACAGAAATTGCAACGGGATTGAATACAACAGTCACCATGCGCACTTTCCTAGATAGGACTAATTCTCAAACACTCTACGCTTTGATCGTTCCCTGGAATACCAGTAGTAGTTTCCGATGCACATCTGGAGGCATTCTGTAATCTGTGGACCTTTAAAGTGTTGAGGAAACACAGAATTTGCTTCGGGAGTGAATACAACAGTCACAATCCGCTCTTTCCTCCATGGGGTAATGTCTGATACAGTCTACGCTTTGATCGCTCTCTGGAAGACCTGTAGTAGTTTCCGATGCACATCTGGAGACAATCTGTGATCTGTGGACTATCAGAGTGTTGATGAAACACAGAAATTGCATCAGGATTGAATACAACAGTCTCCATCCGCACATTCCACCATGGGTGTAAGGTCTGAAACATTCTACGCTTTGATCGTCCCTGGTAGACCAGTGGTAGTTTCCGATGCACATCTGGTGGCATTCTGTAATCTGTGGACTGTCAGAGTGTTGATGAAACACAGAAATGACATCGGGATTAGATACAACAGTCACCATGCGCACTTTCCTCCATGGGAGTAATGTCTCAAACAGTCTACGCTTTAATCGTTCCCTGCAAGACCAGTAGTGGTTTCCGATGCACAACTGGTGGCATTCTGTAATCTGTGGACTAACAGAGTGTTGATGAAAAACAGAAATTGCATCGGGGTTGAATACAACAGTCAATATTGGCACTTTCCTGGATGGGATTAATGTCTCAAACAGTCTACGATTTGATCGCTCCCTGAAAGACCACTAGTACATTCCGATGCACAATTGGAGGCATTCTGTAATCTGTGGACGATCAGAGTGTTGATGAAACACAAAAATTGCATCGGGATTGAATACAACAGACACCATGCGCACTTTCCTAAATGGGAGTAATGCCTCAAACAGTCTACGCTTTGATCGTTCCCTGGAAGACCAGTAGTAGTTTGTGATGCCCATCTGGTTTCATTCTGTAATCTGTGGACTATCAGAGTGTTGATGAAACACAGAAATTGCATCGGGATTGAATACAACAGTCACCACGTTCACCTTCCTCCACAGGACTAATTCTCAAACATTCTACGCTTTGATCGTTCCCTGGAAGACCAGTAGTAGTTTCCGATGCACATCTGGTGGCATTCTGTAATCTGTGGACTATCAGAGTGCTGATGAAACACAGAAATTGCATCGTTATTGAATACAACAGTCACCATGCGCACTTTCCTCCATGGGTGTAATGTCTCAAACAGTCTACGATTTGATCGTTCCCTGGAAGACCAGTAGTAGTTTCCGATGCACATCTGGTGGCAATCTGTAATCTGTGGACTATCAGAGTGTTGATGAAACACAGAAATAGCATCGGGATTGAATACAACAGTCACCATGGGCACTTTCCTCCATGGGAGTAATGTCTCAAACAGTCTACGCTTTGATCGTTCCCTGGAAGACCAGTAGTAGTTTCCGATGCACATCTGGTGGCATTCTGTAATCTGTGGACTTTCAGAATGTTGATGAAAAACAGAAATAGCATCGGATTGAATACAACAGTCACCATGCGCACTTCCCCCATGGGAGTAATGTCTCAGACAGTCTACGCTTTGGAAGACCAGTAGTAGTCTCCGATGCATATCTGGTGGCGTTCTGTAATCTGTGGACAATCAGAGTGTTGATGAAACACAGAAATTGCATCGGGATTGAATACAACAGTCATCATGTGCACTTTCCTCCATGAGAGTAATGTCTCAAACAGTCAACGCTTTGATCGTTCCCTGGAAGACCAGTAGTGGTTTCCGATGCACAACTGGTGGCATTCTGTAATCTGTATACTATCAGAGTGTTGATGAAACACAGAAAATGCATCATGATTGAATACAACAATCACCATGCGCATTTCCCTCCACGGGAGTGATATCTCAAACAGTCTAGCCTTTGATCGCTCCCTGGAAGACCAGTAGTACTTTCCGATGCACATCTGGAGGCATTCTGTTATCTGTGGACTATCAGAGTGTTGATGAAACACAGAAATTGCATATGGATTGAATACAACATACACCATGCGCATTTTCCTCCATGGGAATAATGTCTCAACCAGTCTACGCTTTGATCGTTCCCTGGAAGACCAGTAGTAGTTTCCTATGCACATCTGGTGGCATTCTGTAATCTGTGGACTATTAGAGTGTTGATGAAACACAGGAATTGCATCGGGATTGAATACAACAGTCACCATGCGCACTTTCCTATATAGGACTAATTCTCAATCATTCTACGCTTTGATCGTTCCCTGGAAGACCAGTAGTAGTTTCCGATGCACATCTGGAGGCATTCTGTAATCTGTGGACTATCAGAGTGTTGATGAAACACAGAAATTGCATCGGGATTGAATACAACAGTCACCATACGCACTTTCCTCCATGGGTGTGATATCTCACACAGTCTAGACTTTGATCGTTCCCTGGAATACCAGTAGTAGTTTCCGATGCACATCTGGTGGCATTCTGTAATCTGTGGACAATAAGCGTGTTGATGATACACAGAAATTGCATCGGGATTGAATACAACAGTCACCATGCCCACTTTCCTCCATGAGAGTAATGTCTCAAACAGTCTACGCTTTGATCGTTCCCTGGAAGACCAGTAGTGGTTTGCGATGCACAACTGGTGGCATTCTGTAATCTGTGGACTATCACAGTGATGATGAAACACAGAAATTGCATCGGGATTGAATACAACAGTCACCATGCGCACTTCCCCCATGGGAGTAATGTCTCAGACAGTCTACGCTTTGATCGTTCTCTGGAAGACCAGTAGTAGTCTCCGATGCATATCTGGTGGCGTTCTGTAATCTGTGGACAATCAGAGTGTTGATGAAACACAGAAATTGCATCGGGATTGAATACAACAGTCATCATGTGCACTTTCCTCCATGAGAGTAATGTCTCAAACAGTCTACGCTTTGATCGTTCCGTGGTAGACCAGTGGTAGTTTCCGATGCACATCTGGTGGCATTCTGTATTGTGTGGACTGTCAGAGTGTTGATGAAACACAGAAATGGCATCGGGATTAGATACAACAGTCACCATGCGCACTTTCCTCCATGGGAGTAATGTCTCAAACAGTCTACGCTTTGATCGTTCCCTGGAAGACCAGTAGTGGTTTCCGATGCACAACTGGTGGCATTCTGTAATCTGTGGACTAACAGAGTGTTGATGAAACACAAAAATTATATCGGGATTGAATACAACAGACACCATGCGCACTTTCCTCCATGGGAGTAATGCCTCAAACAGTCTACGCTTTGATCGTTCCCTGGAAGACCAGTAGTAGTTTGCGATGCCCATCTGGTGGCATTCTGTAATCTGTGGACTATCAGAGTGTTGATGAAACACAGAAATTGCATCGGGATTGAATACAAAAGGCACCACGTTCACTTTCCTCCATAGGACTAATTCTCAAACATTCTACCCTTTGATCGTTCCCTGGAGACAAGTAGTAGTTTCCGATACACATCTGGTGGCATTCTGTAATCTGTGGACCATCAGAGTGTTGATGAAACACAGAAATTGCATCGGGAGTGAATACAACAATCACAATCCGCTCTTTCCTCCATGGGGTAATGTCTGATACAGTCTACGCTTCGATCGTTCCCTGGAAGACCAGTAGTAGTTTTCGATGCACATCTGGTGGCATTCTGTAATCTGTGGACTATCAGAGTGTTGATGAAACACAGAAATTGCATCGGGATTGAATACAACAGTCAACATCCGCACTTTCCTCCATTGCAGTAACGTCTGAAACAGTCTACGCTTTGATCGTTCCCTGGTAGACCAGTGGTAGTTTCCGATGCACATCTGGTGGCATTCTGTAATCTGTGGACTATCAGAGTGTTGATGAAACACATAAATAGCATCGGGATTGAATACAACAGTCACCATGCGCACTTTCCTCCATGGGAGTAACGTCTCAAACAGTCCAAGTTTTTATCGCTCCCTGGAAGACCAGTAGTACTGTCCGATGCACATCTGGAGGCATTCTGTAATCTGTGGACTATCAGAGTGTTGATGAAACACAGAAATTACATCGGGATTGAATACAACAGACAACATGCGCACTTTCCTCCATGGGAGTAATGTCTCAAACAGTCTACGCTATGATCGTTCCCTGGAAGACCAGTAGTACTGTCCGATGCCCATCTGGAGGCATTCTGTAATCTGTGGACCTTTAAAGTGTTGAGGAAACACAGAATTTGCATCGGGAGTGAATACAACAGTCACAATCCGCTCTTTCCTCCATGGGGTAATGTCTGATACAGTCTACGCTTTGATCGTTCTCTGGAAGACCTGTAGTAGTTTCCGATGCACATCTGGAGACAATCTGTAATCTGTGGACTATCAGAGTGTTGATGAAACACAGAAATTGCATCAGGATTGAATACAACAGTCACCATCCGCACATTCCTCCATGGGTGTAAGGTCTGAAACATTCTACGCTTTGATCGTTCCCTGGTAGACCAGTGGTAGTTTCCGATGCACATCTGGTGGCATTCTGTAATCTGTGGACTGTCAGAGTGTTGATGAAACACAGAAATGACATCGGGATTAGATACAACAGTCACCATGCGCACTTTCCTCCATGGGAGTAATGTCTCAAACAGTCTACGCTTTGATCGTTCCCTGGAAGACCTGTAATAGTTTCCGATGCACATCTGGAGACAATATGTAATCTGTGGACTATCAGAGCGTTGATGAAACACAGAAATTGCATCGGGATTGAATACAACAGTCAACATCCGCACTTTCCTCCATTGGAGTAACGTCTGAAACTGTCTACGCTTTGATCGTTCCCTGGTAGACCAGTGCTAGTTTCCGATGCACATCTGGTGGCATTCTGTAATGTGTGGACTGTCAGAGTGTTGATGAAACACAGAAATGGCATCGGGATTAGATTCAACAGTCACCATGCGCACTTTCCTCCATGGGAGTAATGTCTCTAACAGTCTACGCTTTAATCGTTCCCTGGAAGGCCAGTAGTGGGTTCCGATGCACAACTGGTGGCATTCTGTAATCTGTGGACTAACAGAGTGTTGATGAAAAACAGAAATTGCATCGGGGTTGAATACAACAGTCAATATTGGCACTTTCCTGGATGGGATTAATGTCCCAAACAGTCTACGATTTGATCGCTCCCTGAAAGAACACTAGTACATTCCGATGCACATCTGGAGGCATTCTGTAATCTGTGGACGATCAGAGTGTTGATGAAACACAAAAATTGCATCGGGATTGAATACAACAGACACCATGCGCACTTTCCTCCATGGGAGTAATGCCTCAAACAGTCTACACTTTGATCGTTCCCTGGAAGACCAGTAGTAGTTTGTGATGCCCATCTGGTTTCATTCTGTATTCTGTGGACTATCAGAGTGTTGATGAAACACAGAAATTGTGTCGGGATTGAATACAACAGTCACCACGTTCACCTTCCTCCACAGGACTAATTCTCAAACATTCTACGCTTTCATCGTTCCCTGGAAGACCAGTAGTAGTTTCTGATGCACATCTGGTGGCATTCTGTAATCTGTGGACCATCAGAGTGTTGATGAAACAAAGAAATTGCATCGGGATTAGATACAACAGTCACCATGCGCACTTTCCTCCATGGGAGTCATGTCTCAAACAGTCTACGCTTTGATCGTTCCCTGGAAGACCAGTAGTGTTTTCCGATGCACAACTGGTTGCATTCTGTAATCTGTGGACTATCAGAGTGTTGATGAAACACAAAAATTGCATCGGGATTGAATACAACAGACACCATGCGCACTTTCCTCCATGGGAGTAATGTCTCAAACAGTCTACGCTTTGATCGTTCCCGATGCACATTTGGTGGCATTCTGGAATCTGTGGACTAACAGAGTGTTGATGAAACACAGAAATTTCATCGGGATTGAATACAACAGTCAATATTGTCCCTTTCCTCCATGGCAGTAATGTCTCAAACATTCTACGATTTGATCGTTCCCTGGAAGACCAGTAGTAGTTTCCGATGCAAATCTAGTGGCATTCTGTAATCTGTGGAATATCAGAGTGTTGATGAAACACATAAATAGCATCGAGATTGAATACAACAGTCACCATGCGCACTTTCCTCCATGAGAGTAATGTCTCAAACAGTCCAAGTTTTGATCGCTCCCTGGAAGACCAGTAGTACTGTCCGATGCACATCTGGAGGCATTCTGTAATTTGTGGACTATCAGAGTGTTGATGAAACACAGACATTACATCGGGATTGAATACAACAGACAACATGCGCACTTTCCTCCATGGGAGTACTCTCTCAAACAGTCTACGCTATGCTAGTTCCCTAAAAGACTAGTAGTACTGTCCGATGCACATCTGGAGGCATTCTGTAATCTGTGGACTATCAGAGTGTTGATGAAACACAGAAATTACATCGGGATTGAATACAACAGACAACATGCGCACTTTCCTCCATGGGAGTAATGTCTCAAACAGTCAACGCTTTGATCGTTCCCTGGAAGACCAGTAGTAGTTTCCGATGCACATCTGGTGGCATTCTGTAATCTGTGGACTATCAGAGTGTTGATGAAACACAGAAATTGCAACGGGATTGAATACAACAGTCACCATGCGCACATTCCTAGATAGGACTAATTCTCAAACACTCTACTCTTTGATCGTTCCCTGGAAGACCAGTAGTAGTTTCCGACGCACATCTGGTGGAATTCTGTAATCTGTGGACTACCAGAGTGTTGATGAAACACAGAAATTGCATCGGGATTGAATACAACAGTCTCCATACGCACTTTCCTCCATGGGAGTAATGTCTCAAACAGTCTACGCTTTGATCGTTCCCTGGAATACCAGTAGTAGTTTCCGACGCACATCTGGTGGAATTCTGTAATCTGTGGACTACCAGAGTGTTGATGAAACACAGAAATTGCATAGGGATTGAATACAACAGTCTCCATACGCACTTTCCTCCATGGGAGTAATGTCTCAAACAGTCTACGCTTTGATCGTTCCCTGGAAGACCAGTAGTAGTTTCCGATGCTAATCTAGTGGCATTCTGTAATCTGTGGACAACCAGAGTGTTGATGAAACACAGAAATTGCATCGGGATTGAATACTACAGTCACCATGCGCACTTTCCTCCATGAGAGTAATGTCTCAAACAGTCTACGTGTTGGTCGTTCCCTGGAAGACCAGTAGTGGTTACCGATGCACAACTGGTCTCATTCTGTAATCTGTGGACTATCAGAGTGTTGATGAAACACAGAAAATGCATCGGGATTGAATACAACAATCACCATGCGCACATTCCTCCACGGGAGTGATATCTCAAACAGTCTAGCCTTTGATCGTTCCCTGGAATACCAGTAGTAGATTCCGATGCACATCTGGTGGCATTCTGTAATCTGTGGACTATCAGAGTGTTGATGAAACACATAAATAGCATCGAGATTGAATACAACAGTCACCATGCGCACTTTCCTCCATGAGAGTAACGTCTCAAACAGTCCAAGTTTTGATCGCTCCCTGGAAGACCAGTAGTACTGTCCGATGCACATCTGGAGGCATTCTGTAATTTGTGGACTATCAGAGTGTTGATGAAACACAGACATTACATCGGGATTGAATACAACAGACAACATGCGCACTTTCCTCCATGGGAGTACTGTCTCAAACAGTCTACGCTATGATAGTTCCCTAAAAGACCAGTAGTACTGTCCGATGCACATCTGGAGGCATTCTGTAATCTGTGGACTATCAGAGTGTTGATGAAACACAGAAATTACATCGGGATTGAATACAACAGACAACATGCGCACTTTCCTCCATGGGAGTAATGTCTCAAACAGTCTACGCTTTGATCGTTCCCTGGAAGACCAGTAGTAGTTTCCGATGCACATCTGGTGGCATTCTGTAATCTGTGGACTATCAGAGTGTTGATAAAACACAGAAATTGCAACGGGATTGAATACAACAGTCACCATGCGCACATTCCTAGATAGGACTAATTCTCAAACACTCAACTCTTTGATCGTTCCCTGGAAGACCAGTAGTAGTTTCCGACGCACATCTGGTGGAATTCTGTAATCTGTGGACTATCAGAGTGTTGATGAAACACAGAAATTGCATCGGGATTGAATACAACAGTCTCCATACGCACTTTCCTCCATGGGAGTAGTGTCTCAAACAGTCAACGCTTTGATCGTTCCCTGGAATACCAGTAGTAGTTTCCGATGCACATCTGGAGGCATTCTGTAATCTGTGGACCTTCAAAGTGTTGAGGAAACACAGAATTTGCATCGGGAGTGAATACAACAGTCACAATACGCTCTTTCCTCCATGGGGTAATGTCTGATACAGTCTACGCTTTGATCGTTCTCTATAAGACCTGTAGTAGTTTCCGATGCACATCTGGAGACAATCTGTAATCTGTGGACTATCAGAGTGTTGATGAAACACAGAAATTGCATCAGGATTGAATACAACAGTCACCATCCGCACACTCCTCCATTGGTGTAACGTCTGAAACATTCTACGCTTTGATCGTTCCCTGGTAGACCAGTGGTAGTTTCCGATGCACATCTGGTGGCATTCTGTAATCTGTGGACTGTCAGAGTGTTGATGAAACACAGAAATGGCATCGGGATTAGATACAACAGTCACCATGCGCACTTTCCTCCATGGGAGTAATGTCTCAAACGGTCTACGTTTTGATCGTTCCCTGGAAGACCAGTAGTAATTTCCGATGCACATCTGGAGGCATTCTGTAACCTGTGGACTATCAGAGTGTTGATGAAACACAGAAATTGCATCAGGATTGAATACAACAGTCACCATGCGCACTTTCCAGCATAGGAGTAATGTCTCAAACAGTCTACGCTTTGATCGTTCCCTGGAAGACCAGTAGTAGTTTACGTTGCACATCTGGAGGCATTCTGTAATCTGTGGACTATCAGAGTGTTGATGAAACAAAGAAATTTAATCGGGATTGAATACAACAGTCACCTTGCGCACTTTCCTCCATGGGAGTAATTCTCAAACAGTCTACGCTTTGATCGTTCCCTGGAAGACCAGTAGTAGTTTCCGATGCACATCTGGTGGCATTCTGTAATCTGTGGACTATCAGAGTGTTGATGAAAAGAGAAATAGCATCGGGATTGAATACAACAGTCACCATGCGCACTTCCCCCATGGGAGTAATGTCTCAGACAGTCTACGCTTTGATCGTTCTCTGGAAGACCAGTAGTAGTTTCCGATGCACATCTGATGGCATTCAGTAATCTGTGGACTATCAGAGTGTTGATGTAACACAGAAATTGCATCGGGATTGAATACAACATTCACCATCGCATTTTCCTCCATATGAGTAATGTCTCAAACAGTATACGCTTTGATCGTTCCCTGGAAAACCAGTAGTACTCTCCGATGCATATCTGGTGGCATTCTGTAATCTGAGGACTAACAGAGTGTTGATGAAACACAGAAATGGCATCGGGGTTGAATACAACAGTCAATGTTCCCACTTTCCTCCATGGGAGTAATGTCTCAAACAGTCTACGCTTTGATCGTTCCCTGGAAGACCAGTAGTAATTTCCGATGCACATCTGGAGGCATTCTGTAATCTGTGGTCTATCAGAGTGTTTATGAAACACAGAAATTGCATCAGGATTGAATACAACAGTCACCATGCGCACTTTCCTCTATGGGAGTAATGTCTCAAAGAGTCTACGCTTTGATCGTTCGCTGGAAGACCAGTAGTAGTTTCCGATGCACATCTGGATGCATTCTGTCATCTGTGGACTATCAGAGTGTTGATGAAACACAGAAATGGCATCGGGATTAGATACAACAGTCACCATGCGCACTTTCCTCCATGGGAGTAATGTCTCAAACAGTCTACGATTTGATCGTTCCCTGGTAGACCAGTGGTAGTTTCCGATGCACATCTGGTGGCATTCTGTAATCTGTGGACTATCAGAGTGTTGATGAAACAAAGAAATTTAATCGGGATTGAATACAACAGTCACCTTGCGCACTTTCCTCCATGGGAGTAATTCTCAAACAGTCTACGCTTTGATCGTTCCCTGGAAGACCAGTAGTAGTTTCCGATGCACATCTGGTGGCATTCTGTAATCTGTGGACTATCAGAGTGTTGATGAAACACAGAAATTGCAACGGGATTGAATACAACAGTCACCATGCGCACATTCCTAGATAGGACTAATTCTCAAACACTCTACTCTTTGATCGTTCCCTGGAAGACCAGTAGTAGTTTCCGACGCACATCTGGTGGAATTCTGTAATCTGTGGACTACCAGAGTGTTGATGAAACACAGAAATTGCATCGGGATTGAATACAACAGTCTCCATACGCACTTTCCTCCATGGGAGTAATGTCTCAAACAGTCTACGCTTTGATCGTTCCCTGGAATACCAGTAGTAGTTTCCGACGCACATCTGGTGGAATTCTGTAATCTGTGGACTACCAGAGTGTTGATGAAACACAGAAATTGCATAGGGATTGAATACAACAGTCTCCATACGCACTTTCCTCCATGGGAGTAATGTCTCAAACAGTCTACGCTTTGATCGTTCCCTGGAAGACCAGTAGTAGTTTCCGATGCTAATCTAGTGGCATTCTGTAATCTGTGGACAACCAGAGTGTTGATGAAACACAGAAATTGCATCGGGATTGAATACTACAGTCACCATGCGCACTTTCCTCCATGAGAGTAATGTCTCAAACAGTCTACGTGTTGGTCGTTCCCTGGAAGACCAGTAGTGGTTACCGATGCACAACTGGTCTCATTCTGTAATCTGTGGACTATCAGAGTGTTGATGAAACACAGAAAATGCATCGGGATTGAATACAACAATCACCATGCGCACATTCCTCCACGGGAGTGATATCTCAAACAGTCTAGCCTTTGATCGTTCCCTGGAATACCAGTAGTAGATTCCGATGCACATCTGGTGGCATTCTGTAATCTGTGGACTATCAGAGTGTTGATGAAACACATAAATAGCATCGAGATTGAATACAACAGTCACCATGCGCACTTTCCTCCATGAGAGTAACGTCTCAAACAGTCCAAGTTTTGATCGCTCCCTGGAAGACCAGTAGTACTGTCCGATGCACATCTGGAGGCATTCTGTAATTTGTGGACTATCAGAGTGTTGATGAAACACAGACATTACATCGGGATTGAATACAACAGACAACATGCGCACTTTCCTCCATGGGAGTACTGTCTCAAACAGTCTACGCTATGATAGTTCCCTAAAAGACCAGTAGTACTGTCCGATGCACATCTGGAGGCATTCTGTAATCTGTGGACTATCAGAGTGTTGATGAAACACAGAAATTACATCGGGATTGAATACAACAGACAACATGCGCACTTTCCTCCATGGGAGTAATGTCTCAAACAGTCTACGCTTTGATCGTTCCCTGGAAGACCAGTAGTAGTTTCCGATGCACATCTGGTGGCATTCTGTAATCTGTGGACTATCAGAGTGTTGATGAAACACAGAAATTGCAACGGGATTGAATACAACAGTCACCATGCGCACATTCCTAGATAGGACTAATTCTCAAACACTCAACTCTTTGATCGTTCCCTGGAAGACCAGTAGTAGTTTCCGACGCACATCTGGTGGAATTCTGTAATCTGTGGACTATCAGAGTGTTGATGAAACACAGAAATTGCATCGGGATTGAATACAACAGTCTCCATACGCACTTTCCTCCATGGGAGTAATGTCTCAAACAGTCTACGCTTTGATCGTTCCCTGGAATACCAGTAGTAGTTTCCGATGCACATCTGGAGGCATTCTGTAATCTGTGGACCTTCAAAGTGTTGAGGAAACACAGAATTTGCATCGGGAGTGAATACAACAGTCACAATACGCTCTTTCCTCCATGGGGTAATGTCTGATACAGTCTACGCTTTGATCGTTCTCTATAAGACCTGTAGTAGTTTCCGATGCACATCTGGAGACAATCTGTAATCTGTGGACTATCAGAGTGTTGATGAAACACAGAAATTGCATCAGGATTGAATACAACAGTCACCATCCGCACACTCCTCCATTGGTGTAACGTCTGAAACATTCTACGCTTTGATCGTTCCCTGGTAGACCAGTGGTAGTTTCCGATGCACATCTGGTGGCATTCTGTAATCTGTGGACTGTCAGAGTGTTGATGAAACACAGAAATGGCATCGGGATTAGATACAACAGTCACCATGCGCACTTTCCTCCATGGGAGTAATGTCTCAAACGGTCTACGTTTTGATCGTTCCCTGGAAGACCAGTAGTAATTTCCGATGCACATCTGGAGGCATTCTGTAACCTGTGGACTATCAGAGTGTTGATGAAACACAGAAATTGCATCAGGATTGAATACAACAGTCACCATGCGCACTTTCCACCATAGGAGTAATGTCTCAAACAGTCTACGCTTTGATCGTTCCCTGGAAGACCAGTAGTAGTTTACGTTGCACATCTGGAGGCATTCTGTAATCTGTGGACTATCAGAGTGTTGATGAAACAAAGAAATTTAATCGGGATTGAATACAACAGTCACCTTGCGCACTTTCCTCCATGGGAGTAATTCTCAAACAGTCTACGCTTTGATCGTTCCCTGGAAGACCAGTAGTAGTTTCCGATGCACATCTGGTGGCATTCTGTAATCTGTGGACTATCAGAGTGTTGATGAAAAGAGAAATAGCATCGGGATTGAATACAACAGTCACCATGCGCACTTCCCCCATGGGAGTAATGTCTCAGACAGTCTACGCTTTGATCGTTCTCTGGAAGACCAGTAGTAGTTTCCGATGCACATCTGATGGCATTCAGTAATCTGTGGACTATCAGAGTGTTGATGTAACACAGAAATTGCATCGGGATTGAATACAACATTCACCATCGCATTTTCCTCCATATGAGTAATGTCTCAAACAGTATACGCTTTGATCGTTCCCTGGAAAACCAGTAGTACTCTCCGATGCATATCTGGTGGCATTCTGTAATCTGAGGACTAACAGAGTGTTGATGAAACACAGAAATGGCATCGGGGTTGAATACAACAGTCAATGTTCCCACTTTCCTCCATGGGAGTAATGTCTCAAACAGTCTACGCTTTGATCGTTCCCTGGAAGACCAGTAGTAATTTCCGATGCACATCTGGAGGCATTCTGTAATCTGTGGTCTATCAGAGTGTTTATGAAACACAGAAATTGCATCAGGATTGAATACAACAGTCACCATGCGCACTTTCCTCTATGGGAGTAATGTCTCAAAGAGTCTACGCTTTGATCGTTCGCTGGAAGACCAGTAGTAGTTTCCGATGCACATCTGGATGCATTCTGTCATCTGTGGACTATCAGAGTGTTGATGAAACACAGAAATGGCATCGGGATTAGATACAACAGTCACCATGCGCACTTTCCTCCATGGGAGTAATGTCTCAAACAGTCTACGATTTGATCGTTCCCTGGTAGACCAGTGGTAGTTTCCGATGCACATCTGGTGGCATTCTGTAATCTGTGGACTATCAGAGTGTTGATGAAACAAAGAAATTTAATCGGGATTGAATACAACAGTCACCTTGCGCACTTTCCTCCATGGGAGTAATTCTCAAACAGTCTACGCTTTGATCGTTCCCTGGAAGACCAGTAGTAGTTTCCGATGCACATCTGGTGGCATTCTGTAATCTGTGGACTATCAGAGTGTTGATGAAAAGAGAAATAGCATCGGGATTGAATACAACAGTCACCATGCGCACTTCCCCCATGGGAGTAATGTCTCTTACAGTCTACGCTTTGATCGTTCTCTGGAAGACCAGTAGTAGTTTCCGATGCACATCTGATGGCATTCAGTAATCTGTGGACTATCAGAGTGTTGATGAAACACAGAAATTGCATCGGGATTAAATACAACAGTCACTATGCGCACTTTCCTCCATGGGAGTAATGTCTCAAACAGTCTAAGATTTGATCGTTCCCTGGAAGACCAGTAATAGTTTCCGATGCACATCTGGTGGTATTTTGTAATTTGTGGATTAACAGAGTGTTGATGAAACACAGAAATGGCATCGGGATTGAATACAACAGTCAATATTCCCACTTTCCTCCATGGGAGTAATGTCTCAAACAGTCTACGCTTTGATCGTTCCCTGGAAGACCAGTAGTAATTTCCGATGCACATCTGGAGGCATTCTGTAATCTGTGGACTATCAGAGTGTTTATGAAACACAGAAATTGCATCAGGATTGAATACAACAGTCACCATGCGCACTTTCCTCTATGGGAGTAATGTCTCAAACAGTCTACGCTTTGATCGTTCGCTGGAAGACCAGTAGTAGTTTCCGATGCACATCTGGATGCATTCTGTCATCTGTGGACTATCAGAGTGTTGATGAAAGACAGAAATGGCATCGGAATTAGATACAACAGTCACCATGCGCACTTTCCTCCATGGGAGTAATGTCTCAAACAGTCTACGATTTGATCGTTCCCTGGAAGACCAGTAGTAATTTCCGATGCACATCTGGAGGCCTTCTGTAATCTGTCTACTATCAGAGTGTTGATGAAACACAGAAATTTAATCGGCATCGAATACAACAGTCACCTTGCGCACTTTCTTCCATGGGAGTAATTCTCAAACAGTCTACGTTTTGATCGTACCTTGGAAGACCAGTAGTAGTTTCCGATGCACATCTGGTGGCATTCTGTAATCTGTGGACTATCAGAGTGTTGATGAAAAACAGAAATAGCATCGGGATTAAATACAACAGTCACCATGCGCACTTCCCCCATGGGAGTAATGTCTCAGACAGTCTACGCTTTGATCATTCTCTGGAAGACCAGTAGTAGTTTCCGATGCACATCTGATGGCATTCTGTAATCTGTGGACTATCAGAGTGTTGATGAAACACAGAAAATTCTTCGGGATTGAATACAACAGTCACCATGCGCACTTTCCTCCATGGGAGTAATGTCTCAAACAGTCTCCGATTTGATCGTTCCCTGGAAGACCAATAGTAGTTTCCGATGCACATCTGGTGGTATTTTGTAATCTGTGGACTATCAGAGTTTTGATGAAACACAGAAATTGCATCGGGATTGATTGCAACAGTCACCATGCGCACTTTGCTCCATGGGAGTAATGTCTCAAACAGTCTACGCTTTGATCGTTCCCTAGAAGGCAGTAGTGGTTTCCTATGCACAACTGGTTTCATTCTGTAATCTGTGGACTGTCAGAGTGTTGATGAAACACAGAAATTGCATCGGGATTGAATACAACAGTCACCATGCGCATTTTCCTCCATATGAGTAATGTCTCAAACAGTCTACGCTTTGATCGTTCCCTGGAAAACTAGTAGTACTCTCCGATGCATATCTGGTGGCATTCTCTAATCTGTGGACTAACAGAGTGTTGATGAAACACAGAAATTGCATCGGGATTGAATACAACAATCAATATTCCCACATTCCTCCATGGGAGTAATGTCTCAAACAGTCTACGCTTTGATCGTTCCCTGGAAGACCAGTAGTAATTTCCGATGCACATCTGGAGGCATTCTGTAATCTGTGGACTATCAGAGTGTTGATGAAACTCAGAAATTGCATCGGGATTGAATACAACAGTCACCATCCGCACTTTCCCCCGTAGGAGTAATTCTAAAACATTCTACGCTTTGATCGTTCCCTGGAAGACCAGTACTAGTTTCCGATGCACATCTGTTGGCATTCTGTAATCTGTGGACTATCAGAGTGTTGGTGAAACACAGAAATAGCATCGGGATTGAATACAACAGTCACCATGCGCACTTTCCTCCACGGGAGTAATGTCTCAAACAGTCTACGATTTGATCGTTCCCTGGAAGACCAGTAGTAGTTTCCGATGCACATCTGGAGGCATTCTGTAATCTGTGGATTATCTGAGTGTTGATGAAACACAGACATTGCATAGGGATGGAATACAACAGTCACCTTGCGCACTTACCTCCATGAAAGTAATGTCTCAAACGGTCTACGCTTTGATCGTTCCCTGGAAAACCAGTAGTAATTTCCGATGCACATCTGGAGGCATTCTGTTATCTTTGGACTATCAGAGTGTTGAGGAAACACAGAATTTGCATCGGGAGTGAATACAACAGTCACAATCCGCTCTTTCCTCAATAGGGTAATGTCTGATACAGTCTACACTTTGATCGTTCCCAGGAAGACCTGTAGTAGTTTCCGATGCACATCTGGTGAAAATCTGTAATCTGTGGACTATCACAGTGTTGATGAAACACAGAAATTGCATCGGGACTGAATACAACAGTCACCATCTGCACTTTCCTCCATGGGAGTAACGTCTGAAACAGTCTACGCTTTGATCGTTCCCTGGTAGACCAGTGGTAGTTTCCGAAGCACATCTGGTGGCATTCTGTAATCTGTGGACTATCAGAGTGTTGATGAAACACATAAATAGCATCGGGATTGAATACAACAGACACCATGCGCACTTTCCTCCATGGGAGTAATGCCTCAAACAGTCTACGCTTTGATCGTTCCCTGGAAGACCAGTAGTAGTTTGCGATGCCCATCTGGTGGCATTCTGTAATCTGTGGACTATCAGAGTGTTGATGAAACACAGAAATGGCATCGGGATTGAATACAACAGTCACCACGTTCACTTTCCTCCATAGGACTAATTCTCAAACATTCTACGCTTTGATCGTTCCCTGGAAGACCAGTAGTAATTTCCGATGCACATCTGGAGGCATTCTGTAATCTGTGGACTATCAGAGTGTTTATGAAACACAGAAATTGCATCAGGATTGAATACAACAGTCACCATGCGCACTTTCCTCTATGGGAGTAATGTCTCAAACAGTCTACGCTTTGATCGTTCGCTGGAAGACCAGTAGTAGTTTCCGATGCACATCTGGATGCATTCTGTCATCTGTGGACTATCAGAGTGTTGATGAAAGACAGAAATGGCATCGGGATTAGATACAACAGTCACCATGCGCACTTTCCTCCATGGGAGTAATGTCTCAAACAGTCTACGATTTGATCGTTCCCTGGAAGACCAGTAGTAATTTCCGATGCACATCTGGAGGCCTTCTGTAATCTGTGGACTATCAGAGTGTTGATGAAACACAGAAATTTAATCGGCATCGAATACAACAGTCACCTTGCGCACTTTCTTCCATGGGAGTAATTCTCAAACAGTCTACGTTTTGATCGTTCCTTGGAAGACCAGTAGTAGTTTCCGATGCACATCTGGTGGCATTCTGTAATCTGTGGACTATCAGAGTGTTGATGAAAAACAGAAATAGCATCGGGATTGAATACAACAGTCACCATGCGCACTTCCCCCATGGGAGTAATGTCTCAGACAGTCTACGCTTTGATCTTTCTCTGGAAGACCAGTAGTAGTTTCCGATGCACATCTGATGGCATTCTGTAATCTGTGGACTATCAGAGTGTTGATGAAACACAGAAAATTCTTCGGGATTGAATACAACAGTCACCATGCGCACTTTCCTCCATGGGAGTAATGTCTCAAACAGTCTCCGATTTGATCGTTCCCTGGAAGACCAATAGTAGTTTCCGATGCACATCTGGTGGTATTTTGTAATCTGTGGACTATCAGAGTTTTGATGAAACACAGAAATTGCATCGGGATTGATTGCAACAGTCACCATGCGCACTTTGCTCCATGGGAGTAATGTCTCAAACAGTCTACGCTTTGATCGTTCCCTAGAAGGCAGTAGTGGTTTCCTATGCACAACTGGTTTCATTCTGTAATCTGTGGACTGTCAGAGTGTTGATGAAACACAGAAATTGAATCGGGATTGAATACAACAGTCACCATGCGCATTTTCCTCCATATGAGTAATGTCTCAAACAGTCTACGCTTTGATCGTTCCCTGGAAAACTAGTAGTACTCTCCGATGCATATCTGGTGGCATTCTCTAATCTGTGGACTAACAGAGTGTTGATGAAACACAGAAATTGCATCGGGATTGAATACAACAATCAATATTCCCACATTCCTCCATGGGAGTAATGTCTCAAACAGTCTACGCTTTGATCGTTCCCTGGAAGACCAGTAGTAATTTCCGATGCACATCTGGAGGCATTCTGTAATCTGTGGACTATCAGAGTGTTGATGAAACTCAGAAATTGCATCGGGATTGAATACAACAGTCACCATCCGCACTTTCCCCCGTAGGAGTAATTCTCAAACATTCTACGCTTTGATCGTTCCCTGGAAGACCAGTACTAGTTTCCGATGCACATCTGTTGGCATTCTGTAATCTGTGGACTATCAGAGTGTTGGTGAAACACAGAAATAGCATCGGGATTGAATACAACAGTCACCATGCGCACTTTCCTCCACGGGAGTAATGTCTCAAACAGTCTACGATTTGATCGTTCCCTGGAAGACCAGTAGTAGTTTCCGATGCACATCTGGAGGCATTCTGTAATCTGTGGATTATCTGAGTGTTGATGAAACACAGACATTGCATAGGGATGGAATACAACAGTCACCTTGCGCACTTACCTCCATGAAAGTAATGTCTCAAACGGTCTACGCTTTGATCGTTCCCTGGAAAACCAGTAGTAATTTCCGATGCACATCTGGAGGCATTCTGTTATCTTTGGACTATCAGAGTGTTGAGGAAACACAGAATTTGCATCGGGAGTGAATACAACAGTCACAATCCGCTCTTTCCTCAATAGGGTAATGTCTGATACAGTCTACACTTTGATCGTTCCCAGGAAGACCTGTAGTAGTTTCCGATGCACATCTGGTGAAAATCTGTAATCTGTGGACTATCACAGTGTTGATGAAACACAGAAATTGCATCGGGACTGAATACAACAGTCACCATCTGCACTTTCCTCCATGGGAGTAACGTCTGAAACAGTCTACGCTTTGATCGTTCCCTGGTAGACCAGTGGTAGTTTCCGAAGCACATCTGGTGGCATTCTGTAATCTGTGGACTATCAGAGTGTTGATGAAACACATAAATAGCATCGGGATTGAATACAACAGACACCATGCGCACTTTCCTACATGGGAGTAATGCCTCAAACAGTCTACGCTTTGATCGTTCCCTGGAAGACCAGTAGTAGTTTGCGATGCCCATCTGGTGGCATTCTGTAATCTGTGGACTATCAGAGTGTTGATGAAACACAGAAATGGCATCGGGATTGAATACAACGGTCACCACGTTCACTTTCCTCCATAGGACTAATTCTCAAACATTCTACGCTTTGATCGTTCCCTGGAGACCGGTAGTAGAATCCGATGCACATCTGGTGGCATTCTGTAATCTGTGGACCATCAGAGTGTTGATGAAACACAGAAATTGCATCGGGAGTGAATTCAACAGTCACAATCCGCTCTTTCCTCCATGGGGTAATGTCTGATACAGTCTACGCTTTGATCGTTCCCTGGAAGACCAGTAGTAGTTTTCGATGCACATCTGGTGGCATTCTGTAATCTGCGGACTATCAGAGTGTTGATGAAACACAGAAATTGCATCGGGATTGAATACAACAGTCAACATCCGCACTTTCCTCCATTGCAGTAACGTCTGAAACAGTCTACGCTTTGATCGTTCCCTAGAAGACCAGTAGTGGTTTCCTATGCACAACTGGTGGCATTCTGTAATCTGTGGACTATCAGAGTGTTGATGAAACACAGAAATTGCATCGGGATTGATTACAACAGTCACCATCGCATTTTCCTCCATATGAGTAATGTCTCAAACAGTCTACGCTTTGATCGTTCCCTGGAAAACCAGTAGTACTCTCCGATGCATATCTGGTGGCATTCTGTAATCTGTGGACTAACAGAGTGTTGATGAAACACAGAAATGGCATCGGGATTGAATACAACAGTCAATATTCCCACTTTCCTCCATGGGAGTAATGTCTCAAACAGTCTACGCTTTGATCGTTCCCTGGAAGACCAGTAGTAATTTCCGATGCACATCTGGAGGCATTCTGTAATCTGTGGACTATCAGAGTGTTTATGAAACACAGAAATTGCATCAGGATTGAATACAACAGTCACCTTGCGCACTTTCCTCTATGGGAGTAATGTCTCAAACAGTCTACGCTTTGATCGTTCGCTGGAGGACCAGTAGTAGTTTCCGATGCACATCTGGATGCATTCTGTCATCTGTGGACTATCAGAGTGTTGATAAAACACAGAAATGGCTTCGGGATTAGATACAACAGTCACCATGCGCACTTTCCTCCATGGGAGTAATGTCTCAAACAGTCTACGATTTGATCGTTCCCTGGAAGACCAGTAGTAGTTTCCGATGCACATCTGGAGGCATTCTGTAATCTGTGGACTATCAGAGTGTTGATGAAACACAGAAATTGCATCAGGATTGAATACAACAGTCACCATGCGCACTTTCCTCCATGGGAGTAATGTCTCAAACAGTCTACGCTTTGATCGTTCCCTGGAAGACCAGTAGTAGTTTACGTTGCACATCTGGAGGCCTTCTGTAATCTGTGGACTATCAGAGTGTTGATGAAACACAGAAATTTAATCGGCATTGAATACAACAGTCACCTTGCGCACTTTCTTCCATGGGAGTAATTCTCAAACAGTCTACGTTTTGATCGTTCCTTGGAAGACCAGTAGTAGTTTCCGATGCACAACTGGTCTCATTCTGTAATCTGTGGACTATCAGAGTGTTGATGAAACACAGAAAATGCATCGGGATTGAATACAACAATCACCATGCGCACTTTCCTCCACGGGAGTGATATCTCAAACAGTCTAGCCTTTGATCGTTCCCTGGAATACCAGTAGTAGATTCCGATGCACATCTGGTGGCATTCTGTAATCTGTGGACTATCAGAGTGTTGATGAAACACATAAATAGCATCGAGATTGAATACAACAGTCACCATGCGCACTTTCCTCCATGAGAGTAACGTCTCAAACAGTCCAAGTTTTGATCGCTCCCTGGAAGACCAGTAGTACTGTCCGATGCACATCTGGAGGCATTCTGTAATTTGTGGACTAACAGAGTGTTGATGAAACACAGACATTACATCGGGATTGAATACAACAGACAACATGCGCACTTTCCTCCATGGGGGTACTGTCTCAAACAGTCTACGCTATGATAGTTCCCTAAAAGACCAGTAGTACTGTCCGATGCACATCTGGAGGCATTCTGTAATCTGTGGACTATCAGAGTGTTGATGAAACACAGAAATTACATCGGGATTGAATACAACAGACAACATGCGCACTTTCCTCCATGGGAGTAATGTCTCAAACAGTCTACGCTTTGATCGTCCCCTGGAAGACCAGTAGTAGTTTCCGATGCACATCTGGTGGCATTCTGTAATCTGTGGACTATCAGAGTGTTGATGAAACACAGAAATTGCAACGGGATTGAATACAACAGTCACCATGCGCACATTCCTAGATAGGACTAATTCTCAAACACTCTACTCTTTGATCGTTCCCTGGAAGACCAGTAGTAGTTTCCGACGCACATCTGGTGGAATTCTGTAATCTGTGGACTGTCAGAGTGTTAATGAAACACAGAAATTGCATCGGGATTGAATACAACAGTCTCCATACGCACTTTCCTCCATGGGAGTAATGTCTCAAACAGTCTACGCTTTGATCGTTCCCTGGAATACCAGTAGTAGTTTCCGATGCACATCTGGAGGCATTCTGTAATCTGTGGACCTTCAAAGTGTTGCGGAAACACAGAATTTGCATCGGGAGTGAATACAACAGTCACAATACGCTCTTTCCTCCATGGGGTAATGTCTGATACAGTCTACGCTTTGATCGTTCTCTATAAGACCTGTAGTAGTTTCCGATGCACGTCTGGAGACAATCTGTAATCTGTGGACTATCAGAGTGTTGATGAAACACAGAAATTGCATCAGGATTGAATACAACAGTCACCATCCGCACACTCCTCCATTGGTGTAACGTCTGAAACATTCTACGCTTTGATCGTTCCCTGGTAGACCAGTGGTAGTTTCCGATGCACATCTGGTGGCATTCTGTAATCTGTGGACTGTCAGAGTGTTGATGAAACACAGAAATGGCATCGGGATTAGATACAACAGTCACCATGCGCACTTTCCTCCATAGGAGTAATGTCTCAAACGGTCTACGTTTTGATCGTTCCCTGGAAGACCAGTAGTAATTTCCGATGCACATCTGGAGGCATTCTGTAACCTGTGGACTAACAGAGTGTTGATGAAACACAGAAATTGCATCAGGATTGAATACAACAGTCACCATGCGCACTTTCCACCATGGGAGTAATGTCTCAAACAGTCTACGCTTTGATCGTTCCCTGGAAGACCAGTAGTAGTTTACGTTGCACATCTGGAGGCATTCTGTAATCTGTGGACTATCAGAGTGTTGATGAAACAAAGAAATTTAATCGGGATTGAATACAACAGTCACCTTGCGCACTTTCCTCCATGGGAGTAATTCTCAAACAGTCTACGCTTTGATCGTTCCCTGGAAGACCAGTAGTAGTTTCCGATGCACATCTGGTGGCATTCTGTAATCTGTGGACTATCAGAGTGTTGATGAAAAGAGAAATAGCATCGGGATTGAATACAACAGTCACCATGCGCACTTCCCCCATGGGAGTAATGTCTCAGACAGTCTACGCTTTGATCGTTCTCTGGAAGACCAGTAGTAGCTTCCGATGCACATCTGATGGCATTCAGTAATCTGTGGACTATCAGAGTGTTGATGAAACACAGAAATTGCATCGGGATTGAATACAACAGTCACCATGCGCACTTTCCTCCATGGAGGTAATGTCTCAAACAGTCTAGATTTGATCGTTCCCTGGAAAACCAGTAATAGTTTCCGATGCACATCTGGTGGTATTTTGTATTCTGTGGACTATCGGAGTGTTGATGAAACACAGAAATTGCATCGGGATTGATTACAACAGTCACCATGCGCACTTTACTCCATGGGTGTAATGTCTCAAACAGTCTACGCTTTGATCGTTCCCTAGAAGACCAGTAGTGGTTTCCTATGCACAACTGGTGGCATTCTGTAATCTGTGGACTATCAGAGTGTTGATGTAACACAGAAATTGCATCGGGATTGAATACAACATTCACCATCGCATTTTCCTCCATATGAGTAATGTCTCAAACAGTCTACGCTTTGATCGTTCCCTGGAAAACCAGTAGTACTCTCCGATGCATATCTGGTGGCATTCTGTAATCTGAGGACTAACAGAGTGTTGATGAAACACAGAAATGGCATCGGGGTTGAATACAACAGTCAATGTTCCCACTTTCCTCCATGGGAGTAATGTCTCAAACCGTCTACGCTTTGATCGTTCCCTGGAAGACCAGTAGTAATTTCCGATGCACATCTGGAGGCATTCTGTAATCTGTGGACTATCAGAGTGTTGATGAAACTCAGAAATTGCATCGGGATTGAATACAACAGTCACCATCCGCACTTTCCCCCGTAGGAGTAATTCTCAAACATTCTACGCTTTGATCGTTCCCTGGAAGACCAGTACTAGTTTCCGATGCACATCTGTTGGCATTCTGTAATCTGTGGACTATCAGAGTGTTGGTGAAACACAGAAATAGCATCGGGATTGAATACAACAGTCACCATGCGCACTTTCCTCCACGGGAGTAATGTCTCAAACAGTCTACGATTTGATCGTTCCCTGGAAGACCAGTAGTAGTTTCCGATGCACATCTGGAGGCATTCTGTAATCTGTGGATTATCTGAGTGTTGATGAAACACAGACATTGCATAGGGATGGAATACAACAGTCACCTTGCGCACTTACCTCCATGAAAGTAATGTCTCAAACGGTCTACGCTTTGATCGTTCCCTGGAAAACCAGTAGTAATTTCCGATGCACATCTGGAGGCATTCTGTTATCTTTGGACTATCAGAGTGTTGAGGAAACACAGAATTTGCATCGGGAGTGAATACAACAGTCACAATCCGCTCTTTCCTCAATAGGGTAATGTCTGATACAGTCTACACTTTGATCGTTCCCAGGAAGACCTGTAGTAGTTTCCGATGCACATCTGGTGAAAATCTGTAATCTGTGGACTATCACAGTGTTGATGAAACACAGAAATTGCATCGGGACTGAATACAACAGTCACCATCTGCACTTTCCTCCATGGGAGTAACGTCTGAAACAGTCTACGCTTTGATCGTTCCCTGGTAGACCAGTGGTAGTTTCCGAAGCACATCTGGTGGCATTCTGTAATCTGTGGACTATCAGAGTGTTGATGAAACACATAAATAGCATCGGGATAGAATACAACAGACACCATGCGCACTTTCCTCCATGGGAGTAATGCCTCAAACAGTCTACGCTTTGATCGTTCCCTGGAAGACCAGTAGTAGTTTGCGATGCCCATCTGGTGGCATTCTGTAATCTGTGGACTATCAGAGTGTTGATGAAACACAGAAATGGCATCTGGATTGAATACAACGGTCACCACGTTCACTTTCCTCCATAGGACTAATTCTCAAACATTCTACGCTTTGATCGTTCCCTGGAGACCGGTAGTAGAATCCGATGCACATCTGGTGGCATTCTGTAATCTGTGGACCATCAGAGTGTTGATGAAACACAGAAATTGCATCGGGAGTGAATTCAACAGTCACAATCCGCTCTTTCCTCCATGGGGTAATGTCTGATACAGTCTACGCTTTGATCGTTCCCTGGAAGACCAGTAGTAGTTTTCGATGCACATCTGGTGGCATTCTGTAATCTGCGGACTATCAGAGTGTTGATGAAACACAGAAATTGCATCGGGATTGAATACAACAGTCAACATCCGCACTTTCCTCCATTGCAGTAACGTCTGAAACAGTCTACGCTTTGATCGTTCCCTAGAAGACCAGTAGTGGTTTCCTATGCACAACTGGTGGCATTCTGTAATCTGTGGACTATCAGAGTGTTGATGAAACACAGAAATTGCATCGGGATTGATTACAACAGTCACCATCGCATTTTCCTCCATATGAGTAATGTCTCAAACAGTCTACGCTTTGATCGTTCCCTGGAAAACCAGTAGTACTCTCCGATGCATATCTGGTGGCATTCTGTAATCTGTGGACTAACAGAGTGTTGATGAAACACAGAAATGGCATCGGGATTGAATACAACAGTCAATATTCCCACTTTCCTCCATGGGAGTAATGTCTCAAACAGTCTACGCTTTGATCGTTCCCTGGAAGACCAGTAGTAATTTCCGATGCACATCTGGAGGCATTCTGTAATCTGTGGACTATCAGAGTGTTTATGAAACACAGAAATTGCATCAGGATTGAATACAACAGTCACCTTGCGCACTTTCCTCTATGGGAGTAATGTCTCAAACAGTCTACGCTTTGATCGTTCGCTGGAGGACCAGTAGTAGTTTCCGATGCACATCTGGATGCATTCTGTCATCTGTGGACTATCAGAGTGTTGATAAAACACAGAAATGGCTTCGGGATTAGATACAACAGTCACCATGCGCACTTTCCTCCATGGGAGTAATGTCTCAAACAGTCTACGATTTGATCGTTCCCTGGAAGACCAGTAGTAATTTCCGATGCATATCTGGAGGCATTCTGTAATCTGTGGACTATCAGAGTGTTGATGAAACACAGAAATTGCATCAGGATTGAATACAACAGTCACCATGCGCACTTTCCTCCATGGGAGTAATGTCTCAAACAGTCTACGCTTTGATCGTTCCCTGGAAGACCAGTAGTAGTTTACGTTGCACATCTGGAGGCCTTCTGTAATCTGTGGACTATCAGAGTGTTGATGAAACACAGAAATTTAATCGGCATTGAATACAACAGTCACCTTGCGCACTTTCTTCCATGGGAGTAATTCTCAAACAGTCTACGTTTTGATCGTTCCTTGGAAGACCAGTAGTAGTTTCCGATGCACAACTGGTCTCATTCTGTAATCTGTGGACTATCAGAGTGTTGATGAAACACAGAAAATGCATCGGGATTGAATACAACAATCACCATGCGCACTTTCCTCCACGGGAGTGATATCTCAAACAGTCTAGCCTTTGATCGTTCCCTGGAATACCAGTAGTAGATTCCGATGCACATCTGGTGGCATTCTGTAATCTGTGGACTATCAGAGTGTTGATGAAACACATAAATAGCATCGAGATTGAATACAACAGTCACCATGCGCACTTTCCTCCATGAGAGTAACGTCTCAAACAGTCCAAGTTTTGATCGCTCCCTGGAAGACCAGTAGTACTGTCCGATGCACATCTGGAGGCATTCTGTAATTTGTGGACTAACAGAGTGTTGATGAAACACAGACATTACATCGGGATTGAATACAACAGACAACATGCGCACTTTCCTCCATGGGGGTACTGTCTCAAACAGTCTACGCTATGATAGTTCCCTAAAAGACCAGTAGTACTGTCCGATGCACATCTGGAGGCATTCTGTAATCTGTGGACTATCAGAGTGTTGATGAAACACAGAAATTACATCGGGATTGAATACAACAGACAACATGCGCACTTTCCTCCATGGGAGTAATGTCTCAAACAGTCTACGCTTTGATCGTCCCCTGGAAGACCAGTAGTAGTTTCCGATGCACATCTGGTGGCATTCTGTAATCTGTGGACTATCAGAGTGTTGATGAAACACAGAAATTGCAACGGGATTGAATACAACAGTCACCATGCGCACATTCCTAGATAGGACTAATTCTCAAACACTCTACTCTTTGATCGTTCCCTGGAAGACCAGTAGTAGTTTCCGACGCACATCTGGTGGAATTCTGTAATCTGTGGACTATCAGAGTGTTAATGAAACACAGAAATTGCATCGGGATTGAATACAACAGTCTCCATACGCACTTTCCTCCATGGGAGTAATGTCTCAAACAGTCTACGCTTTGATCGTTCCCTGGAATACCAGTAGTAGTTTCCGATGCACATCTGGAGGCATTCTGTAATCTGTGGACCTTCAAAGTGTTGCGGAAACACAGAATTTGCATCGGGAGTGAATACAACAGTCACAATACGCTCTTTCCTCCATGGGGTAATGTCTGATACAGTCTACGCTTTGATCGTTCTCTATAAGACCTGTAGTAGTTTCCGATGCACGTCTGGAGACAATCTGTAATCTGTGGACTATCAGAGTGTTGATGAAACACAGAAATTGCATCAGGATTGAATACAACAGTCACCATCCGCACACTCCTCCATTGGTGTAACGTCTGAAACATTCTACGCTTTGATCGTTCCCTGGTAGACCAGTGGTAGTTTCCGATGCACATCTGGTGGCATTCTGTAATCTGTGGACTGTCAGAGTGTTGATGAAACACAGAAATGGCATCGGGATTAGATACAACAGTCACCATGCGCACTTTCCTCCATAGGAGTAATGTCTCAAACGGTCTACGTTTTGATCGTTCCCTGGAAGACCAGTAGTAATTTCCGATGCACATCTGGAGGCATTCTGTAACCTGTGGACTAACAGAGTGTTGATGAAACACAGAAATTGCATCAGGATTGAATACAACAGTCACCATGCGCACTTTCCACCATGGGAGTAATGTCTCAAACAGTCTACGCTTTGATCGTTCCCTGGAAGACCAGTAGTAGTTTACGTTGCACATCTGGAGGCATTCTGTAATCTGTGGACTATCAGAGTGTTGATGAAACAAAGAAATTTAATCGGGATTGAATACAACAGTCACCTTGCGCACTTTCCTCCATGGGAGTAATTCTCAAACAGTCTACGCTTTGATCGTTCCCTGGAAGACCAGTAGTAGTTTCCGATGCACATCTGGTGGCATTCTGTAATCTGTGGACTATCAGAGTGTTGATGAAAAGAGAAATAGCATCGGGATTGAATACAACAGTCACCATGCGCACTTCCCCCATGGGAGTAATGTCTCAGACAGTCTACGCTTTGATCGTTCTCTGGAAGACCAGTAGTAGCTTCCGATGCACATCTGATGGCATTCAGTAATCTGTGGACTATCAGAGTGTTGATGAAACACAGAAATTGCATCGGGATTGAATACAACAGTCACCATGCGCACTTTCCTCCATGGAGGTAATGTCTCAAACAGTCTAGATTTGATCGTTCCCTGGAAAACCAGTAATAGTTTCCGATGCACATCTGGTGGTATTTTGTATTCTGTGGACTATCGGAGTGTTGATGAAACACAGAAATTGCATCGGGATTGATTACAACAGTCACCATGCGCACTTTACTCCATGGGTGTAATGTCTCAAACAGTCTACGCTTTGATCGTTCCCTAGAAGACCAGTAGTGGTTTCCTATGCACAACTGGTGGCATTCTGTAATCTGTGGACTATCAGAGTGTTGATGTAACACAGAAATTGCATCGGGATTGAATACAACATTCACCATCGCATTTTCCTCCATATGAGTAATGTCTCAAACAGTCTACGCTTTGATCGTTCCCTGGAAAACCAGTAGTACTCTCCGATGCATATCTGGTGGCATTCTGTAATCTGAGGACTAACAGAGTGTTGATGAAACACAGAAATGGCATCGGGGTTGAATACAACAGTCAATGTTCCCACTTTCCTCCATGGGAGTAATGTCTCAAACCGTCTACGCTTTGATCGTTCCCTGGAAGACCAGTAGTAATTTCCGATGCACATCTGGAGGCATTCTGTAATCTGTGGACTATCAGAGTGTTTATGAAACACAGAAATTGCATCAGGATTGAATACAACAGTCACCATGCGCACTCTCCTCTATGGGAGTAATGTCTCAAACAGTCTACGCTTTGATCGTTCGCTGGAAGACCAGTAGTAGTTTCCGATGCACATCTGGATGCATTCTGTCATCTGTGGACTATCAGAGTGTTGATGAAACACAGAAATGGCATCGGGATTAGATACAACAGTCACCATGCGCACTTTCCTCCATGGGAGTAATGTCTCAAACAGTCTACGATTTGATCGTTCCCTGGTAGACCAGTGGTAGTTTCCGATGCACATCTGGTGGCATTCTGTAATCTGTGGACTATCAGAGTGTTGATGAAACAAAGAAATTTAATCGGGATTGAATACAACAGTCACCTTGCGCACTTTCCTCCATGGGAGTAATTCTCAAACAGTCTACGCTTTGATCGTTCCCTGGAAGACCAGTAGTAGTTTCCGATGCACATCTGGTGGCATTCTGTAATCTGTGGACTATCAGAGTGTTGATGAAAAGAGAAATAGCATCGGGATTGAATACAACAGTCACCATGCGCACTTCCCCCATGGGAGTAACGTCTCTTACAGTCTACGCTTTGATCGTTCTCTGGAAGACCAGTAGTAGTTTCCGATGCACATCTGATGGCATTCAGTAATCTGTGGACTATCAGAGTGTTGATGAAACACAGAAATTGCATCGGGATTAAATACAACAGTCACCATGCGCACTTTCCTCCATGGGAGTAATGTCTCAAACAGTCTAAGATTTGATCGTTCCCTGGAAGACCAGTAATAGTTTCCGATGCACATCTGGTGGTATTTTGTAATCTGTGGACTAACAGAGTGTTGATGAAACACAGAAATGGCATCGGGATTGAATACAACAGTCAATATTCCCACTTTCCTCCATGGGAGTAATGTCTCAAACAGTCTACGCTTTGATCGTTCCCTGGAAGACCAGTAGTAATTTCCGATGCACATCTGGAGGCATTCTGTAATCTGTGGACTATCAGAGTGTTTATGAAACACAGAAATTGCATCAGGATTGAATACAACAGTCACCATGCGCACTTTCCTCTATGGGAGGAATGTCTCAAACAGTCTACGCTTTGATCGTTCGCTGGAAGACCAGAAGTAGTTTCCGATGCACATCTGGATGCATTCTGTCATCTGTGGACTATCAGAGTGTTGATGAAACACAGAAATGGCATCGGGATTAGATACAACAGTCACCATGCGCACTTTCCTCCATGGGAGTAATGTCTCAAACAGTCTACGATTTGATCGTTCCCTGGAAGACCAGTAGTAATTTCCGATGCACATCTGGAGGCATTCTGTAATCTGTGGACTATCAGAGTGTTGATGAAACACAGAAATTGCATCAGGATTGAATACAACAGTCACCATGCGCACTTTCCTCCATGGGAGTAATGTCTCAAACAGTCTACGCTTTGATCGTTCCCTGGAAGACCAGTAGTAGTTTACGTTGCACATCTGGAGGCCTTCTGTAATCTGTGGACTATCAGAGTGTTGATGAAACACAGAAATTTAATCGGCATTGAATACAACTGTCACCTTGCGCACTTTCTTCCATGGGAGTAATTCTCAAACAGTCTACGTTTTGATCGTTCCTTGGAAGACCAGTAGTAGTTTCCGATGCACATCTGGTGGCATTCTGTAATCTGTGGACTATCAGAGTGTTGATGAAAAACAGAAATAGCATCGGGATTGAATACAACAGTCACCATGCGCACTTCCCCCATGGGAGTAATGTCTCAGACAGTCTACGCTTTGATCTTTCTCTGGAAGACCAGTAGTAGTTTCCGATGCACATCTGATGGCATTCTGTAATCTGTGGACTATCAGAGTGTTGATGAAACACAGAAAATTCTTCGGGATTGAATACAACAGTCACCATGCGCACTTTCCTCCATGGGAGTAATGTCTCAAACAGTCTACGCTTTGATCGTTCCCTGGAGACCGGTAGTAGATTCCGATGCACATCTGGTGGCATTCTGTAATCTGTGGACCATCAGAGTGTTGATGAAACACAGAAATTGCATCGGGAGTGAATTCAACAGTCACAATCCGCTCTTTCCTCCATGGGGTAATGTCTGATACAGTCTACGCTTCGATCGTTCCCTGGAAGACCAGTAGTAGTTTTCGATGCACATCTGGTGGCATTCTGTAACCTGTGGACTATCAGAGTGTTGATGAAACACAGAAATTGCATCGGGATTGAATACAACAGTCAACATCCGCACTTTCCTCCATTGCAGTAACGTCTGAAACAGTCTACGCTTTGATCGTTCCCTGGCAGACCAGTGGTAGTTTACGATGCACATCTGGTGGCATTCTGTAATCTGTGGACTATCAGAGTGTTCATGAAACACATAAATAGCATCGGGATTGAATACAACAGTCACCATGCGCACTTTCCTCCATGGGAGTAACGTCTCAAACAGTCCAAGTTCTTATCGCTCCCTGGAAGACCAGTAGTACTGTCCGATGCACATCTGGAGGCATTCTGTAATCTGTGGACTATCAGAGTGTTGATGAAACACAGAAATTACATCGGGATTGAATACAACAGACAACATGCGCACTTTCCTCAATGGGAGTAATGTCTCAAACAGTCTACGCTATGATCGTTCCCTGGAAGACCAGTAGTACTGTCAGATGCCCATCTGGAGGCATTCTGTAGTCTGTGGACTATCAGAGTGTTGATGAAACACAGAAATTACATCGGGATT
The DNA here is from genome assembly GCF_023897955.1 of Schistocerca gregaria. NCBI lineage: Eukaryota > Metazoa > Arthropoda > Insecta > Orthoptera > Acrididae > Schistocerca > Schistocerca gregaria. The sequence goes on from NC_064929.1 coordinate 55,090,905, forward strand.
GAATACAACAGACAACATGCGCACTTTCCTCCATGGGAGTAATGTCTCAAACAGTCTACGCTTTGATCGTTCCCTGGAAGACCAGTAGTAGTTTCTGATGCACATCTGGTGGCATTCTGTAATCTGTGGACTATCAGAGTGTTGATGAAACACAGAAATTGCTTCGGGATTGAATACAACAGTCACCATGCGCACTTTCCTAGATAGGACTAATTCTCAAACACTCTACGCTTTGATCGTTCCCTGGAATACCAGTAGTAGTTTCCGATGCACATCTGGAGGCATTCTGTAATCTGTGGACCTTTAAAGTGTTGGGGAAACACAGAATTTGCATCGGGAGTTAATACAACAGTCACAATCCGCTCTTTCCTCCATGGGGTAATGTCTGATACAGTCTACGCTTTGATCGTTCTCTGGAAGACCTGTAGTAGTTTCCGATGCACATCTGGAGACAATCTGTAATCTGTGGACTATCAGAGTGTTGATGAAACACAGAAATTGCATCAGGATTGAATACAACAGTCACCATCCGCACATTCCTCCATGGGTGTAACGTCTGAAACATTCTACGCTTTGATCGTTCCCTGGAAGACCAGTGGTAGTTTCCGATGCACATCTGGTGGCATTCTGTAATCTGTGGACTGTCAGAGTGTTGATGAAACACAGAAATGACATCGGGATTAGATACAACAGTCACCATGCGCAATTTCCTCCATGGGAGTAATGTCTCAAACAGTCTACGCTTTGATCGTTCCCTGGAAGACCTGTAATAGTTTCCGATGCACATCTGGAGACAATATGTAATCTGTGGACTATCAGAGTGTTGATGAAACACAGAAATTGCATCGGGATTGAATACAACAGTCAACATCCGCACTTACCTCCATTGGAGTAACGTCTGAAACTGTCTACGATTTGATCGTACCCTGGTAGACCAGTGGTAGTTTCCGATGCACATCTGGTGGCATTCTGTAATGTGTGGACTGTCAGAGTGTTGATGAAACACAGAAATGGCATCGGGATTAGATTCAACAGTCACCATGCGCACTTTCCTCCATGGGAGTAATGTCTCAAACTGTCTACGCTTTAATCGTTCCCTGGAAGACCAGTAGTGGTTTCCGATGCACAACTGGTGGCATTCTGTAATCTGTGGACTAACAGAGTGTTGATGAAACACAGAAATTGCATCGGGGTTGAATACAACAGTCAATATTGGCACTTTCCTAGATGGGATTAATGTCTCAAACAGTCTACGATTTGATCGCTCCCTGAAAGACCACTAGTACATTCCGATGCACATCTGGAGGCGTTCTGTAATCTGTGGACGATCAGAGTGTTGATGAAACACAAAAATTGCATCGGGATTGAATACAACAGACACCATGCGCACTTTCCTCCATGGGAGTAATGCCTCAAACAGTCTACGCTTTGATCGTTCCCTGGAAGACCAGTAGTAGTTTGTGATGCCCATCTGGTTTCATTCTGTAATCTGTGGACTATCAGAGTGTTGATGAAACACAGAAATTGCATCGGGATTGAATACAACAGTCACCACGTTCACCTGCCTCCACAGGACTAATTCTGAAAACATTCTACGCTTTGATCGTTCCCTGGAAGACCAGTAGTAGTTTCCGATGCACATCTGGTGGCATTCTGTAATCTGTGGACCATCAGAGTGTTGATGAAACACAGAAATTGCATCGGGATTAGATACAACAGTCACCATGCGCACTTTCCTCCATGGGAGTAATGTCTCAAACAGTCTACGCTTTGATCGTTCCCTGGAAGACCAGTAGTGTTTTCCGATGCACAACTGGTTGCATTCTGTAATCTGTGGACTATCAGAGTGTTGATGAAACACAAAAATTGCATCGGGATTGAATACAACAGACACCATGCGCACTTTCCTCCATGGGAGTAATGTCTCAAACAGTCTACGCTTTGATCGTTCCCGATGCACATTTGGTGGCATTCTGGAATCTGTGGACTAACAGAGTGTTGATGAAACACAGAAATTTCATCGGGATTGAATACAACAGTCAATATTGTCCCTTTCCTCCATGGCAGTAATGTCTCAAACATTCTACGATTTGATCGTTCCCTGGAAGACCAGTAGTAGTTTCCGATGCAAATCTAGTGGCATTCTGTAATCTGTGGACAACCAGAGTGTTGATGAAACACAGAAATTGCATCGGGATTGAATACAACAGTCACCATGCGCACTTTCCTCCATGAGAGTAATGTCTCAAACAGTCTACGTTTTGGTCGTTCCCTAGAAGACCAGTAGTGGTTTCCGATGCACAACTGGTGTCATTCTGTAATCTGTGGACTATCAGAGTGTTGATGAAACACAGAAAATGCATCGGGATTGAATACAACAATCACCATGCGCACTTTCCTCCACGGGAGTGATATCTCAAACAGTCTAGCCTTTGATCGTTCCCTGGAATACCAGTAGTAGCTTCCGATGCACATCTGGTGGCATTCTGTAATCTGTGGACAACCTGAGTGTTGATGAAACACATAAATAGCATCGAGATTGAATACAACAGTCACCATGCGCACTTTCCTCCATGAGAGTAACGTCACAAACAGTCCAAGTTTTGATCGCTCCCTGGAAGACCAGTAGTACTGTCCGATGCACATCTGGAGGCATTCTGTAATTTGTGGACTATCAGAGTGTTGATGAAACACAGACATTACATCGGGATTGAATACAACAGACAACATGCGCACTTTCCTCCATGGGAGTACTGTCTCAAACAGTCTACGCTATGATAGTTCCCTAAAAGACCAGTAGTACTGTCCGGTGCACATCTGGAGGCATTCTGTAATCTGTGGACTATCAGAGTGTTGATGAAACACAGAAATTACATCGGGATTGAATACAACAGACAACATGCGCACTTTCCTCCATGGGAATAATGTCTCAAACAGTCTACGCTTTGATCGTTCCCTGGAAGACCAGTAGTAGTTTCCGATGCACATCTGATGGCATTCAGTAATCTGTGGACTATCAGAGTGTTGATGAAACACAGAAATTGCATCGGGATTGAATACAACAGTCATCATGCGCACTTTCCTCCATGGGAGTAATGTCTCAAACAGTCTACGCTTTGATCGTTCCCTGGAAAACCAGTAGTACTCTCCGATGCATATCTGGTGGCATTCTGTAATCTGTGGACTAACAGAGTGTTGATGAAACACAGAAATGGCATCGGGATTGAATACAACAGTCAATATTCCCACTTTCCTCCATGGGAGTAATGTCTCAAACAGTCTACGCTTTGATCGTTCCCTGGAAGACCAGTAGTAATTTCCGATGCACATCTGGAGGCATTCTGTAATCTGTGGACTATCAGAGTGTTTATGAAACACAGAAATTGCATCAGGATTGAATACAACAGTCACCATGCGCACTTTCCTCTATGGGAGTAATGTCTCAAACAGTCTACGCTTTGATCGTTCGCTGGAAGACCAGTAGTAGTTTCCGATGCACATCTGGATGCATTCTGTCATCTGTGGACTATCAGAGTGTTGATGAAACACAGAAATGGCATCGGGATTAGATACAACAGTCACCATGCGCACTTTCCTCCATGGGAGTAATGTATCAAACAGTCTACGATTTGATCGTTCCCTGGTAGACCAGTGGTAGTTTCCGATGCACATCTGGTGGCATTCTGTAATCTGTGGACTGTCAGAGTGTCGATGAAACACAGAAATGGCATCGGGATTAGATACAACAGTCACCATGCGCACTTTCCTCCATGGGAGTAATGTCTCAAACGGTCTACGTTTTGATCGTTCCCTGGAAGACCAGTAGTAATTTCCGATGCACATCTGGAGGCATTCTGTAACCTGTGGACTATCAGAGTGTTGATGAAACACAGAAATTGCATCAGGATTGAATACAACAGTCACCATGCACACTTTCCACCATGGGAGTAATGTCTCAAACAGTCTACGCTTTGATCGTTCCCTGGAAGACCAGTAGTAGTTTACGTTGCACATCTGGAGGCATTCTGTAATCTGTGGAATATCAGAGTGTTGATGAAACAAAGAAATTTAATCGGGATTGAATACAACAGTCACCTTGCGCACTTTCCTCCATGGGAGTAATTCTCAAACAGTCTACGCTTTGATCGTTCCCTGGAAGACCAGTAGTAGTTTCCGATGCACATCTGGTGGCATTCTGTAATCTGTGGACTATCAGAGTGTTGATGAAAAGAGAAATAGCATCGGGATTGAATACAACAGTCACCATGCGCACTTCCCCCATGGGAGTAATGTCTCAGACAGTCTACGCTTTGTTCGTTCTCTGGAAGACCAGTAGTAGTTTCCGATGCACATCTGATGTCATTCAGTAATCTGTGGACTATCAGAGTGTTGATGAAACACAGAAATAGCATCGGGATTGAATACAACAGTCACCATGCGCACTTTCCTCCATGGGAGTAATGTCTCAAACAGTCTAGATTTGATCGTTCCCTGGAAGACCAGTAATAGTTTCCGATGCACATCTGGTGGTATTTTGTAATCTGTGGACTATCAGAGTGTTGATGAAACACAGAAATTGCATCGGGATTGATTACAACAGTCACCATGCGCACTTTACTCCATGGGTGTAATGTCTCAAACAGTCTACGCTTTGATCGTTCCCTAGAAGACCAGTAGTGGTTTCCTATGCACAACTGGTGGCATTCTGTAATCTGTGGACTATCAGAGTGTTGATGAAACACAGAAATTGCATCGGGATTGAATACAACAGTCACCATCGCATTTTCCTCCATATGAGTAATGTCTCAAACAGTCTACGCTTTGATCGTTCTCTGGAAAACCAGTAGTACTCTCCGATGCATATCTGGTGGCATTCTGTAATCTGTGGACTAACAGAGTGTTGATGAAACACAGAAATGGCATCGAGATTGAATACAACAGTCAATATTCCCACTTTCCTCCATGGGAGTAATGTCTCAAACAGTCTACGCTTTGATCGTTCCCTGGAAGACCAGTAGTAATTTCCGATGCACATCTGGAGGCATTCTGTAATCTGTGGACTATCAGAGTGTTTATGAAACACAGAAATTGCATCAGGATTGAATACAACAGTCACCATGCGCACTTTCCTCTATGGGAGTAATGTCTCAAACAGTCTACGCTTTGATCGTTCGCTGGAAGACCAGTAGTAGTTTCCGATGCACATCTGGATGCATTCTGTCATCTGTGGACTATCAGAGTGTTGATGAAACACAGAAATGGCATCGGGATTAGATACAACAGTCACCATGCGCACTTTCCTCCATGGGAGTAATGTCTCAAACAGTCTACGATTTGATCGTTCCCTGGTAGACCAGTGGTAGTTTCCGATGCACATCTGGTGGCATTCTGTAATCTGTGGACTGTCAGAGTGTTGATGAAACACAGAAATGGCATCGGGATTAGATACAACAGTCACCATGCGCACTTTCCTCCATGGGAATAATGTCTCAAACGGTCTACGTTTTGATCGTTCCCTGGAAGACCAGTAGTAATTTCCGATGCACATCTGGAGGCATTCTGTAACCTGTGGACTGTCAGAGTGTTGATGAAACACAGAAATTGCATCAGGATTGAATACAACAGTCACCATGCACACTTTCCACCATGGGAGTAATGTCTCAAACAGTCTACGCTTTGATCGTTCCCTGGAAGACCAGTAGTAGTTTACGTTGCACATCTGGAGGCATTCTGTAATCTGTGGAATATCAGAGTGTTGATGAAACAAAGAAATTTAATCGGGATTGAATACAACAGTCAGCTAGCGCACTTTCCTCCATGGGAGTAATTCTCAAACAGTCTACGTTTTGATCGTTCCCTGGAAGACCAGTAGTAGTTTCCGATGCACATCTGGTGGCATTCTGTAATCTGTGGACTATCAGAGTGTTGATGAAAAGAGAAATAGCATCGGGATTGAATACAACAGTCACCATGCGCACTTCCCCCATGGGAGTAATGTCTCAGACAGTCTACGCTTTGTTCGTTCTCTGGAACACCAGTAGTAGTTTCCGATGCACATCTGATGGCATTCAGTAATCTGTGGACTATCAGAGTGTTGATGAAACACAGAAATTGCATCGGGATTGAATACAACAGTCACCATGCGCACTTTCCTCCATGGGAGTAATGTCTCAAACAGTCTACGCTTTGATCGTTCCCTGGAAAACCAGTAGTACTCTCCGATGCATATCTGGTGGCATTCTGTAATCTGTGGACTAACAGAGTGTTGATGAAACACAGAAATGGCATCGGGATTGAATACAACAGTCAATATTCCCACTTTCCTCCATGGGAGTAATGTCTCAAACAGTCTACGCTTTGATCGTTCCCTGGAAGACCAGTAGTAATTTCCGATGCACATCTGGAGGCATTCTGTAATCTGTGGACTATCAGAGTGTTTATGAAACACAGAAATTGCATCAGGATTGAATACAACAGTCACCATGCGCACTTTCCTCTATGGGAGTAATGTCTCAAACAGTCTACGCTTTGATCGTTCGCTGGAAGACCAGTAGTAGTTTCCGATGCACATCTGGATGCATTCTGTCATCTGTGGACTATCAGAGTGTTGATGAAACACAGAAATGGCATCGGGATTAGATACAACAGTCACCATGCGCACTTTCCTCCATGGGAGTAATGTCTCAAACAGTCTACGATTTGATCGTTCCCTGGTAGACCAGTGGTAGTTTCCGATGCACATCTGGTGGCATTCTGTAATCTGTGGACTGTCAGAGTGTTGATGAAACACAGAAATGGCATCGGGATTAGATACAACAGTCACCATGCGCACTTTCCTCCATGGGAGTAATGTCTCAAACGGTCTACGTTTTGATCGTTCCCTGGAAGACCAGTAGTAATTTCCGATGCACATCTGGAGGCATTCTGTAACCTGTGGACTATCAGAGTGTTGATGAAACACAGAAATTGCATCAGGATTGAATACAACAGTCACCATGCACACTTTCCACCATGGGAGTAATGTCTCAAACAGTCTACGCTTTGATCGTTCCCTGGAAGACCTGTAGTAGTTTACGTTGCACATCTGGAGGCATTCTGTAATCTGTGGAATATCAGAGTGTTGATGAAACAAAGAAATTTAATCGGGATTGAATACAACAGTCACCTTGCGCACTTTCCTCCATGGGAGTAATTCTCAAACAGTCTACGCTTTGATCGTTCCCTGGAAGACCAGTAGTAGTTTCCGATGCACATCTGGTGGCATTCTGTAATCTGTGGACTATCAGAGTGTTGATGAAAAGAGAAATAGCATCGGGATTGAATACAACAGTCACCATGCGCACTTCCCCCATGGGAGTAATGTCTCAGACAGTCTACGCTTTGTTCGTTCTCTGGAAGACCAGTAGTAGTTTCCGATGCAGATCTGATGTCATTCAGTAATCTGTGGACTATCAGAGTGTTGATGAAACACAGAAATAGCATCGGGATTGAATACAACAGTCACCATGCGCACTTTCCTCCATGGGAGTAATGTCTCAAACAGTCTAGATTTGATCGTTCCCTGGAAGACCAGTAATAATTTCCGATGCACATCTGGTGGTATTTTGTAATCTGTGGACTATCAGAGTGTTGATGAAACACAGAAATTGCATCGGGATTGATTACAACAGTCACCATGCGCACTTTACTCCATGGGTGTAATGTCTCAAACAGTCTACGCTTTGATCGTTCCCTAGAAGACCAGTAGTGGTTTCCTATGCACAACTGGTGGCATTCTGTAATCTGTGGACTATCAGAGTGTTGATGAAACACAGAAATTGCGTCGGGATTGAATACAACAGTCACCATCGCATTTTCCTCCATATGAGTAATGTCTCAAACAGTCTACGCTTTGATCGTTCTCTGGAAAACCAGTAGTACTCTCCGATGCATATCTGGTGGCATTCTGTAATCTGTGGACTAACAGAGTGTTGATGAAACACAGAAATGGCATCGAGATTGAATACAACAGTCAATATTCCCACTTTCCTCCATGGGAGTAATGTCTCAAACAGTCTACGCTTTGATCGTTCCCTGGAAGACCAGTAGTAATTTCCGATGCACATCTGGAGGCATTCTGTAATCTGTGGACTATCAGAGAGTTTATGAAACACAGAAATTGCATCAGGATTGAATACAACAGTCACCATGCGCACTTTCCTCTATGGGAGTAATGTCTCAAACAGTCTACGCTTCGATCGTTCGCTGGAAGACCAGTAGTAGTTTCCGATGCACATCTGGATGCATTCTGTCATCTGTGGACTATCAGAGTGTTGATGAAACACAGAAATTGCATCAGGATTGAATACAACAGTCACCATGCGCACTTTCCTCCATGGGAGTAATGTCTCAAACAGTCTACGCTTTGATCGTTCCCTGGAAGACCAGTAGTAGTTTACGTTGCACATCTGGAGGCCTTCTGTAATCTGTGGACTATCAGAGTGTTGATGAAACACAGAAATTTAATCGGCATTGAATACAACAGTCACCTTGCGCACTTTCTTCCATGGGAGTAATTCTCAAACAGTCTACGTTTTGATCGTTCCTTGGAAGACCAGTAGTAGTTTCCGATCCACATCTGGCGGCATTCTGTAATCTGTCGACTATCAGAGTGTTGATGAAAAACAGAAATAGCATCGGGATTGAATACAACAGTCACCATGCGCACTTCCCCCATGGGAGTAATGTCTCAGACAGTCTACGCTTTGATCTTTCTCTGGAAGACCAGTAGTAGTTTCCGATGCACATCTGATGGCATTCTGTAATCTGTGAACTATCAGAGTGTTCATGAAACACAGAAAATTCTTCGGGATTGAATACAACAGTCACCATGCGCACTTTCCTCCATGGGAGTAATGTCTCAAACAGTCTCCGATTTGATCGTTCCCTGGAAGACCAGTAGTAGTTTCCGATGCACATCTGGTGGTATTTTGTAATCTGTGGACTATCAGAGTGTTGATGAAACACAGAAATTGCATCGGGATTGATTGCAATAGTCACCATGCGCACTTTGCTCCATGGGAGTAATGTCTCAAACAGTCTACGCTTTGATCGTTCCCTAGAAGGCAGTAGTGGTTTCCTATGCACAACTGGTTTCATTCTGTAATCTGTGGACTATCAGAGTGTTGATGAAACACAGAAATTGCATCGGGATTGAATACAACAGTCACCATGCGCATTTTCCTCCATATGAGTAATGTCTCAAACAGTCTACGCTTTGATCGTTCCCTGGAAAACTAGTAGTACTCTCCGATGCATATCTGGTGGCATTCTCTAATCTGTGGACTAACAGTGTGTTGATGAAACACAGAAATTGCATCGGGATTGAATACAACAATCAATATTCCCACATTCCTCCATGTTAGTAATGTCTCAAACAGTCTACGCTTTGATCGTTCCCTGGAAGACCAGTAATAATTTCCGATGCACATCTGGAGGCATTCTGTAATCTGTGGACTATCAGCGTGTTGATGAAACACAGAAATTGAATCGGGATTGAATACAACAGTCACCATCCGCACTTTCCCCCGTAGGAGTAATTCTCAAACATTCTACGCTTTGATCGTTCCCTCGAAGACCAGTAGTGGTTTCCGATGCACAACTGGTGGCATTCTGTAATCTGTGGACTATCAGAGTGTTGATGAAACACAGAAAATGCATCGGCATTGAATACAATAGTCACCATGCGCACATTCCTCCACGGGAGTGATATCTCAAACAGTCTACACTTTGATCGTTCCCTGGAATACCAGTAGTAGTTTCCGATCTACATCTGGTTGCATTCTGTAATCTGTGGACTATCAGAGTGTTGATGAAACACAGAAATTGCATCGGGATTGAATACAACAGTCACCATACGCACTTTCCTCCATGGGAGTAATGTCTCAAAGAGTCTACGCTTTGATCGCTCCCTGGAATACCAGTAGTAGTTTCCGATGCACATCTGGAGGCATTCTGTAATCTGTGGACCTTCAAAGTGTTGAGGAAACGCAGAATTTGCATCGGGAGTGAATACAACAGTCACAATCCGCTCTTTCCTCAATAGGGTAATGTCTGATACAGTCTACACTTTGATCGTTCCCAGGAAGACCCATAGTAGTTTCCGATGCACATCTGGTGACAATCTGTAATCTGTGAACTATCACAGTGTTGATGAAACACAGAAATTGCATCGGGATTGAATACAACAGTCACCATCTGCACTTTCCTCCATGGGAGTAACGTCTGAAACAGTCTACGCTTTGATCGTTCCCTGGTAGACCAGTGGTAGTTTCCGATGCACATCTGGTGGCATTCTGTAATCTGTGGACTTTCAGAGTGTTGATGAAACACAGAAATGGCATCGGGATTAGATACAAAATACACCATGTGCACTTTCCTCCATGGGAGTAATGACTCAAACAGTCTACGCTTTGATCGTTCCCTGGAAGACCAGTAGTAGTTTCCGATGCACAACTGGTGGCATTCTGTAATCTGTGGACTATCAGAGTGTTGATGAGAAACAGAAATAGCATCGGGATTGAATACAACAGTCACCATGCGCACACGCCCATGGGGGTAATGTCTCAGACAGTGTACGCTTTGATCGTTCTCTGGAAGACCAGTAGTAGTTTCCGATGCACATCTGATGGCATTCTGTAATCTGTGGACTCTCAGAGTGTTGATGAAACACAGAAATGGCATCGGGATTGAATACAACAGTCACCATGCGCACTTTCCTCCATGGGAGTAATGTCGCAAACAGTCTACGCTTTGATCGTTCCCTAGAAGACCAGTAGTGGTTTCCGATGCACAACTGGTGGCATTCTGTAATCTGTGGACTATCAGAGTGTTGATGAAACACAGAAAATGCATCGGCATTGAATACAAGAGTCACCATGCGCACATTCCTCCACGGGAGTGATATCTCAAACAGTCTACACTTTGATCGTTCCCTGGAATACCAGTAGTAGTTTCCGATCTACATCTGGTTGCATTCTGTAATCTGTGGACTATCAGAGTGTTGATGAAACACAGCAATTGCATCGGGATTGAATACTACAGTCACCATGCGCATTTTCCTCCAAATGAGTAGTGTCTCAAACAGTCTATGCTTTGATCGTTCCCTGAAATACCAGTAGTACTCTCCGATGCACATCTGGTGGCATTCTGTAATCTGTGGACTAACAGAGTGTTGATGAAACACAAAAATTGCATCGGGATTCAATACAACAGTCAATACTCCCACTTTCCTCCATGGGAGTAATGTCTCAAACAGTCTACGATTTGATCGTTCCCTGGAAGAGCAGTAGTAGTTTCCGATGCACATCTGGAGGCATTCTGTAATCTGTGGTTTATCTGAGTGTTGATGAAACACAGAAATTGCACAGGGATTGAATACAACAGTCACCATGCGCACTCTGCTCCATGGGAGTAATGTATCAAACAGTCTACGCTTTGATCGTTCCCTAGAAGACCAGTAGTGGTTTCCTATGCACAACTGGTGGCATTCTGTAAACTGTGGACTATCAGAGTGTTGATGAAACACAGAAATTCCATCGGGATTGAATACAACAGTCACCATGCGCTTTTTCCTCCATATGAGTAATGTCTCAAACAGTCTACGCTTTGATCGTTCCCTGGAAAACAAGTTGTACTCTCCGATGCATATCTGGTGGCATTCTCTAATCTGTGGACTAACAGAGTGTTGATGAAACACAGAAATTGCATCGGGATTTAATACAACAGTCAATATTCCCACATTCGTCCATGGGAGTAATGTCTCAAACAGTCTACGCTTTGATCGTTTTCTGAAAGACCAGTAGTAATTTCCGATGCACATCTGGAGGCATTCTGTAATCTGTGGACTATCAGAGTGTTGATGAAACACAGAAATTGCATCGGGATTGAATACAACAGTCACCATCCGCACTTTCCCCCGTGGGAGTAATTCTCAAACATTCTACGCTTTGATCGTTCCCTGGAAATCCAGTAGTAGTTTCCGATGCACATCTGGTGGCATTCTGTAATCTGTGGACTATCAGAGTGTTGGTGAAACACAGAAATAGTATCGGGATTGAATTCAACAGTCACCATGTGCACTTTCCTCCACGGGAGTAATGTCTCAAACAGTCTACGATTTGATCGTTCCCTGGATGACCAGTAGTAGTTTCCGATGCACTTCTGGAGGCATTCTGTAATCTGTGGATTATCTGAGTGTTGATGGAACACAGAAATTGCATAGGGATTGAATACAACAGTCACCATGCGCACTTACCTCCATGAAAGTAATGTCTCAAACGGTCTACGCTTTGATCGTTCCCTGGAAGACCAGTAGTAATTTCCGATGCACATCTGGGGCATTCTGTAATCTGTGGACTATCAGAGTGTTGATAAAACACAGAAATTGCATCAGGATTGAATACAACAGTCACCATGCGCACTTTCCTCCATGGGAGTAATGTCTCAAACAGTCTACGCTTTGATCGTTCCCTGAAAGACCAGTAGCAGTTTCCGATGCACATCTGGAGGCATTCTGCAATCTGTGGACTATCAGAGTGTTGATGAAACACAGAAATTGCATCAGGATTGAATACAACAGTCACCATGCGCACTTTCCTCCATGGGAGTAATGTCTCAAACAGTCTACTCTTTGATCGTTCCCTGGAAGACCAGTAGTAGTTTACGTTGCACATCTGGAGGCCTTCTGTAATCTGTGGACTATCAGAGTGTTGATGAAACACAGAAATTTAATCGGCATTGAATACAACAGTCACCTTGCGCACTTTCTTCCATGGGAGTAATTCTCAAACAGTCTACGTTTTGATCGTTCCTTGGAAGACCAGTAGTAGTTTCCGATGCACATCTGGCGGCATTCTGTAATCTGTCGACTATCAGAGTGTTGATGAAAAACAGAAATAGCATCGGGATTGAATACAACAGTCACCATGCGCACTTCCCCCATGGGAGTAATGTCTCAGACAGTCTACGCTTTGATCTTTCTCTGGAAGACCAGTAGTAGTTTCCGATGCACATCTGATGGCATTCTGTAATCTGTGGACTATCAGAGTGTTCATGAAACACAGAAAATTCTTCGGGATTGAATACAACAGTCACCATGCGCACTTTCCTCCATGGGAGTAATGTCTCAAACAGTCTCCGATTTGATCGTTCCCTGGAAGACCAGTAGTAGTTTCCGATGCACATCTGGTGGTATTTTGTAATCTGTGGACTATCAGAGTGTTGATGAAACACAGAAATTGCATCGGGATTGATTGCAATAGTCACCATGCGCACTTTGCTCCATGGGAGTAATGTCTCGAACAGTCTACGCTTTGATCGTTCCCTAGAAGGCAGTAGTGGTTTCCTATGCACAACTGGTTTCATTCTGTAATCTGTGGACTATCAGAGTGTTGATGAAACACAGAAATTGCATCGGGATTGAATACAACAGTCACCATGCGCATTTTCCTCCATATGAGTAATGTCTCAAACAGTCTACGCTTTGATCGTTCCCTGGAAAACTAGTAGTACTCTCCGATGCATATCTGGTGGCATTCTCTAATCTGTGGACTAACAGTGTGTTGATGAAACACAGAAATTGCATCGGGATTGAATACAACAATCAATATTCCCACATTCCTCCATGGGAGTAATGTCTCAAACAGTCTACGCTTTGATCGTTCCCTGGAAGACCAGTAATAATTTCCGATGCACATCTGGAGGCATTCTGTAATCTGTGGACTATCAGCGTGTTGATGAAACACAGAAATTGAATCGGGATTGAATACAACAGTCACCATCCGCACTTTCCCCCGTAGGAGTAATTCTCAAACATTCTACGCTTTGATCGTTCCCTCGAAGACCAGTAGTGGTTTCCGATGCACAACTGGTGGCATTCTGTAATCTGTGGACTATCAGAGTGTTGATGAAACACAGAAAATGCATCGGCATTGAATACAAGAGTCACCATGCGCACATTCCTCCACGGGAGTGATATCTCAAACAGTCTACACTTTGATCGTTCCCTGGAATACCAGTAGTAGTTTCCGATCTACATCTGGTTGCATTCTGTAATCTGTGGACTATCAGAGTGTTGATGAAACACAGAAATTGCATCGGGATTGAATACAACAGTCACCATACGCACTTTCCTCCATGGGAGTAATGTCTCAAAGAGTCTACGCTTTGATCGCTCCCTGGAATACCAGTAGTAGTTTCCGATGCACATCTGGAGGCATTCTGTAATCTGTGGACCTTCAAAGTGTTGAGGAAACGCAGAATTTGCATCGGGAGTGAATACAACAGTCACAATCCGCTCTTTCCTCAATAGGGTAATGTCTGATACAGTCTACACTTTGATCGTTCCCAGGAAGACCTGTAGTAGTTTCCGATGCACATCTGGTGACAATCTGTAATCTGTGAACTATCACAGTGTTGATGAAACACAGAAATTGCATCGGGATTGAATACAACAGTCACCATCTGCACTTTCCTCCATGGGAGTAACGTCTGAAACAGTCTACGCTTTGATCGTTCCCTGGTAGACCAGTGGTAGTTTCCGATGCACATCTGGTGGCATTCTGTAATCTGTGGACTTTCAGAGTGTTGATGAAACACAGAAATGGCATCGGGATTAGATACAAAATACACCATGTGCACTTTCCTCCATGGGAGTAATGACTCAAACAGTCTACGCTTTGATCGTTCCCTGGAAGACCAGTAGTAGTTTCCGATGCACAACTGGTGGCATTCTGTAATCTGTGGACTATCAGAGTGTTGATGAGAAACAGAAATAGCATCGGGATTGAATACAACAGTCACCATGCGCACACGCCCATGGGGGTAATGTCTCAGACAGTGTACGCTTTGATCGTTCTCTGGAAGACCAGTAGTAGTTTCCGATGCACATCTGATGGCATTCTGTAATCTGTGGACTCTCAGAGTGTTGATGAAACACAGAAATGGCATCGGGATTGAATACAACAGTCACCATGCGCACTTTCCTCCATGGGAGTAATGTCGCAAACAGTCTACGCTTTGATCGTTCCCTAGAAGACCAGTAGTGGTTTCCGATGCACAACTGGTGGCATTCTGTAATCTGTGGACTATCAGAGTGTTGATGAAACATAGAAAATGCATCGGCATTGAATACAAGAGTCACCATGCGCACATTCCTCCACGGGAGTGATATCTCAAACAGTCTACACTTTGATCGTTCCCTGGAATACCAGTAGTAGTTTCCGATCTACATCTGGTTGCATTCTGTAATCTGTGGACTATCAGAGTGTTGATGAAACACAGATATTGCATCGGGATTGAATACAACAGTCACCATGCGCATTTTCCTCCAAATGAGTAGTGTCTCAAACAGTCTATGCTTTGATCGTTCCCTGAAATACCAGTAGTACTCTCCGATGCACATCTGGTGGCATTCTGTAATCTGTGGACTAACAGAGTGTTGATGAAACACAAAAATTGCATCGGGATTCAATACAACAGTCAATACTCCCACTTTCCTCCATGGGAGTAATGTCTCAAACAGTCTACGATTTGATCGTTCCCTGGAAGAGCAGTAGTAGTTTCCGATGCACATCTGGAGGCATTCTGTAATCTGTGGTTTATCTGAGTGTTGATGAAACACAGAAATTGCACAGGGATTGAATACAACAGTCACCATGCGCACTCTGCTCCATGGGAGTAATGTATCAAACAGTCTACGCTTTGATCGTTCCCTAGAAGACCAGTAGTGGTTTCCTATGCACAACTGGTGGCAATCTGTAAACTGTGGACTATCAGAGTGTTGATGAATCACAGAAATTCCATCGGGATTGAATACAACAGTCACCATGCGCATTTTCCTCCATATGAGTAATGTCTCAAACAGTCTACGCTTTGATCGTTCCCTGGAAAACAAGTTGTACTCTCCGATGCATATCTGGTGGCATTCTCTAATCTGTGGACTAACAGAGTGTTGATGAAACACAGAAATTGCATCGGGATTTAATACAACAGTCAATATTCCCACATTCGTCCATGGGAGTAATGTCTCAAACAGTCTACGCTTTGATCGTTTTCTGGAAGACCAGTAGTAATTTCCGATGCACATCTGGAGGCATTCTGTAATCTGTGGACTATCAGAGTGTTGATGAAACACAGAAATTGCATCGGGATTGAATACAACAGTCACCATCCGCACTTTCCCCCGTGGGAGTAATTCTCAAACATTCAACGCTTTGATCGTTCCCTGGAAATCCAGTAGTAGTTTCCGATGCACATCTGGTGGCATTCTGTAATCTGTGGACTATCAGAGTGTTGGTGAAACACAGAAATAGTATCGGGATTGAATTCAACAGTCACCATGTGCACTTTCCTCCACGGGAGTAATGTCTCAAACAGTCTACGATTTGATCGTTCCCTGGAAGACCAGTAGTAGTTTCCGATGCACTTCTGGAGGCATTCTGTAATCTGTGGACTATCAGAGTGTTGATAAAACACAGAAATTGCATCAGGATTGAATACAACAGTCACCATGCGCACTTTCCTCCATGGGAGTAATGTCTCAAACAGTCTACGCTTTGATCGTTCCCTGAAAGACCAGTAGCAGTTTCCGATGCACATCTGGAGGCATTCTGCAATCTGTGGACTATCAGAGTGTTGATGAAACACAGAAATTGCATCGGGATTGAATACAACAGTCACCATCTGCACTTTCCTCCATGGGAGTAACGTCTGAAACAGTCTACGCTTTGATCGTTCCCTGGTAGACCAGTGGTAGTTTCCGATGCACATCTGGTGGCATTCTGTAATCTGTGGACTGTCAGAGTGTTGATGAAACACAGAAATGGCATCGGGATTAGATACAAAAGACACCATGCGCACCTCCCCCATGGGAGTAATGTCTCAGACAGTCTCCGCTTTGATCGTTCTCTTGAAGACCAGTAGTAGCTTCCGATGGACATCTGATGGCATTCTGTAATCTGTGGACTATCAGAGTGTTGATGAAACACAGAAATTGCATCGGGATTGAATACAACAGTCACCATGCGCACTTTCCTCCATGGGAGTAATATCTCAAACAGTCCACGATTTGATCGTTCCCTGGAAGACCAGTAGTAGTTTCCGATGCACATCTGGTGGTATTTTGTAATCTGTATACTATCAGAGTGTTGATGAAACACAGAAATTGCATCGGGATTGAATACAACAGTCACCATATGCACTTTCCTAAATGGAAGGTATGTCGCAAACAGTCTACGCTTTGATCGTTCCCTAGAAGACCAGTAGTGGTTTCCGATGCACAACTGGTGGCATTCTGTAATCTGTGGACTATCAGAGTGTTGAAACACAGAAAATGCATCGGCATTGAATACAAAAGTCACCATGCGCACATTCCTCCACGGGAGTGATATCTCAAACAGTCTACGCTTTGATCGTTCCCTGGAATACCAGTAGTAGTTTCCGATCCACATCTGGTGGCATTCTGTAATCTGTGGCCTATCAGAGTGTTGATGAAACACAGAAATTGCATCGGGATTGAATACAACAGTCACCATGCGCATTTTCCTCCAAATGAGTAGTGTCTCAAACAGTCTATGCTTTGATCGTTCCCTGAAATACCAGTAGTACTCTCCGATGCACATCTGGTGGCATTCTGTAATCTGTGGACTAACAGAGTGTTGATGAAACACAGAAATTGCATCGGGATTCAATACAACAGTCAATACTCCCACTTTCCTCCATGGGAGTAATATCTCAAACAGTCTACGATTTGATCGTTCCCTGGAAGAGCAGTAGTAGTTTCCGATGCACATCTGGAGGCATTCTGTAATCTGTGGATTATCTGAGTGTTGATGAAACACAGAAATTGCATAGGGATTGAATACAACAGTCACCATGCGCACTTTGCTCCATGGGAGTAATGTATCAAACAGTCTACGCTTTGATCGTTCCCTAGAACACCAGTAGTGGTTTCCTATGCACAACTGGTGGCAATCTGTAATCTGTGGACTATCAGAGTGTTGATGAAACACAGAAATTGCATCGGGATTGAATACAACAGTCACCATGCGCATTTTCCTCCATATTAGTAATGTCTCAAACAGTCTACGCTTTGATCGTTCCCTGGAAAACCAATTGTACTCTCCGATGCATATCAGGTGGCATTCTCTAATCTGTGGACTAACAGAGTGTTGAAGAAACACAGAAATTGCATCGGGATTTAATACAACAGTCAATACTCCCACATTCGTCCATGGGAGTAATGTCTCAAACAGTCTACGCTTTGATCGTTTCCTGGAAGACCAGTAGTAATTTCCGATGCACATCTGGAGGCATTCTGTAATCGGTGGACTATCAGAGTGTTGATGAAACACAGAAATTGCATCGGGATTGAATACAACAGTCACCATCCGCACTTTCCCCCGTGGGAGTAATTCTCAAACATTCTACGCTTTGATCGTTCCCTGGAAGACCGGTAGTAGTTTCCGATGCACATCTGGTTGCATTCTGTAATCTGTGGACTATCAGAGTGTTGGTGAAACACAGAAATAGCATCGGGATTGAATTCAACAGTCACCATGCGCACTTTCCTCCACGGGAGTAATGTCTCAAACAGTCTACGATTTGATCGTTCCCTGGAAGACCAGTAGTAGTTTCCGATGCACATCTGGAGGCATTCTGTAATCTGTGGATTATCTGAGTGTTGATGGAACACAGAAATTGCATAGGGATTGAATACAACAGTCACCATGCGCACTTATCTCCATGAAAGTAATGTCTCAAACGGTCTACGCTTTGATCGTTCCCTGGAAGACCAGTAGTAATTTCCGATGCACATCTGGAGGCATTCTGTAATCTGTGGACTATCAGAGTGTTGATAAAACACAGAAATTGCATCAGGATTGAATACAACAGTCACCATGCGCACTTTCCTCCATGGGAGTAATGTCTCAAACAGTCTACGCTTTGATCGTTCCCTGAAAGACCAGTAGCAGTTTCCGATGCACATCTGGAGGCATTCTGCAATCTGTGGACTATCAGAGTGTTGATGAAACACAGAAATTGCATCAGGATTGAATACAACAGTCACCATACGCACTTTCCTCCATGGGAGTAATGTCTCAAGGAGTATACGCTTTGATCGCTCCCTGGAATACCGGTAGTAGTTTCCGATGCACATCTGGAGGCATTCTGTAATCTGTGGACCTTAAAAGTGTTGAGGAAACACAGAATTTGCATCGGGAGTGAATACAACAGTCACAATCCCCTCTTTCCTCAATAGGGTAATGTCTAATACAGTCTACACTTTGATCGTTCCCAGGAAGACCTGTAGTAGTTTCCGATGCACATCTGGTGACAATCTGTAATCTGTGGACTATCAGAGTGTTGATGAAACGCAGAAATTGCATCGGGATTGAATACAACAGTCACCATCTGCACTTTCCTCCGTGGGAGTAACGTCTGAAACAGTCTACGCTTTGATCGTTCCCTGGTAGACCAGTGGTAGTTTCCGATTCACATCTGGTGGCATTCTGTAATCTGTGGACTGTCAGAGTGTTGATGAAACACAGAAATGGCATCGGGATTAGATACAAAAGACACCATGCGCACTTTCCTCCATGGGAGTAATGACTCAAACAGTCTACGCTTTGATCGTTCCCTGGAAGACCAGTAGTAGTTTCCGATGCACATCTGGTGGCATTCTGTAATCTGTGGACTATCAGAGTGTTGATGAGAAACAGAAATAGCATCGGGATTGAATACAACAGTCACTATGCGCACCTCCCCCATGGGAGTAATGTCTCAGACAGTCTCCGCTTTGATCGCTCTCTTGAGGACCAGTAGTAGTTTCCGATGCACATCTGATGGCATTCTGTAATCTGTGGACTATCAGAGTGTTGATGAAAGACAGAAATTGCATCGGGATTGAATACAACAGTCACCATGCGCACTTTCCTCCATGGGAGTAATGTCTCAAACAGTCCACGATTTGATCGTTCCCTGGAAGACCAGTAGTAGTTTCCGATGCACAGCTGGTGGTATTTTGTAATCTGTATACTATCAGAGTGTTGATGAAACACAGAAATTGCATCGGGATTGAATACAACAATCACCATATGCACTTTCCTAAATGGTAGGTATGTCGCAAACAGTCTACGCTTTGATCGTTCCCTAGAAGACCAGTAGTGGTTTCCGATGCACAACTGGTGGCATTCTGTAATCTGTGGACTATCAGAGTGTTGAAACACAGAAAATGCATCGGCATTGAATACAAGAGTCACCATGCGCACATTCCTCCACGGGAGTGATATCTCAAACAGTCTACGCTTTGATCGTTCCCTGGAATACCAGTAGTAGTTTCCGATCCACATCTGGTGGCATTCTGTAAAGTGTGGACTATCAGAGTGTTGATGAAACACAGAAATTGCATCGTGATTGAATACAACAGTCACCATGCGCATTTTCCTCCAAATGAGTAGTGTCTGAAACAGTCTATGCTTTGATCGTTCCCTGAAATACCAGTAGTACTCTCCGATGCACATCTGGTGGCATTCTGTAATCTGTGGACTAACAGAGTGTTGATGAAACACAGAAATTGCATCGGGATTCAATACAACAGTCAATACTCCCACTTTCCTCCATGGGAGTAATGTCTCAAACAGTCTACGATTTGATCGTTCCCTGGAAGAGCAGTAGTAGTTTACGTTGCACATCTGGAGGCCTTCTGTAATCTGTGGACTATCAGAGTGTTGATGAAACACAGAAATTTAATCGGCATTGAATACAACGGTCACCTTGCGCACTTTCTTCCATGGGAGTAATTCTCAAACAGTCTACGTTTTGATCGCTCCTTGGAAGACCAGTAGTAGTTTCCGATGCACATCTGGTGGCATTCTGTAATCTGTGGACTATCAGAGTGTTGATGAAAAACAGAAATAGCATCGGGATTGAATACAACAGTCACCATGCGCACTTCCCCCATGGGAGTAATGTCTCAGACAGTCTACGCTTTGATCTTTCTCTGGAAGACCAGTAGTAGTTTCCGATGCACATCTGATGGCATTCTGTAATCTGTGGACTATCAGAGTGTTGATGAAACACAGAAAATTCATCGGGATTGAATACAACAGTCACCATGCGCACTTTCCTCCATGGGAGTAATGTCTCAAACAGTCTCCGATTTGATCGTTCCCTGGAAGACCAGTAGTAGTTTCCGATGCACATCTGGTGGTATTTTGTAATCTGTGGACTATCAGAGTGTTGATGAAACACAGAAATTGCATCGGGATTGATTACAACAGTCACCATGCGCACTTTGCTCCATGGGAGTAATGTCTCAAACAGTCTACGCTTTGATCGTTCCCTAGAAGGCAGTAGTGGTTTCCTATGCACAACTGGTTTCATTATGTAATCTGTGGACTATCAGAGTGTTGATGAAACACAGAAATTGCATCGGGATTGAATACAACAGTCACCATGCGCATTTTCCTCCATATGAGTAATGTCTCAAACAGTCTACACTTTGATCGTTCCCTGGAAGACCAGTAGTAATTTCCGATGCACATCTAGGGGCATTCTGTAATCTGTGGACTATCAGAGTGTTGATGAAACACAGAAATTGCATCGGGATTGAATACAACAGTCACCATCCGCACTTTCCCCCGTAGGAGTAATTCTCAAACATTCTACGCTTTGATCGTTCCCTGGAAGACCAGTAGTAGTCTCCGATGCACATCTTTTGGCATTCTGTAATCTGTGGACTATCAGAGTGTTGATGAAACACAGAAATTGCATCGGGATTGAATACAACAGACACCATGCGCACTTTCCTCATCGGGAGTAATATCTCATACAGTCTACGCTTTGATCGTTCCCTGGAAGACCAGTAGTAGTTTCCAATGCACATCTGGTGGCATTCTGTAATCTGTGGACTATCAGAGTGTTGATGAGGCACAGAAATTGCAGCGGGATTGAATACAACAGTCACCATGCGCACTTTTTTCCATGGGAGTAATGTCTCTAAAGGTCTACGCTTTGATCGTTCCCTGGAAGACCAGTAGTAGTTTCCGATGCGCATCTGGTGGCATTCTATGATTTGTGGACTATCAGAGCGTTGATGAAACACAGAAATTGCATCGGGATTGAATACAACAGTCACCATGCGCACTTTCCTCCATGGGAGTAATGTCTGAAACAGTCTGCGCTTTGATCGTTCCCTGGAAGACCAGTAGTAGTTTCCGATGTGCATCTGGAGGCATTCTGTAATCTGTATACCTTCAAAGTGTTGATGAAACACAGAAATTGCATCGGGATTGAATACAACAGTTACCACGCACACTTTCCCTCCACGGGAGTAATGTCTCAAACAGTCTACGCTTTGACCGTTCCCTGGAATACCAGTAGTAGTTTCTGATGCACATCTGGTGGCATTCTGTAATCTGTGGACTAACAGAGTGTTGATGAAACACAGAAATTGCATCGGGATTCAATACAACAGTCAATACTCCCACTTTCCTCCATGGGAGTAATGTCTCAAACAGTCTACGATTTGATCGTTCCCTGGAAGAGCAGTAGTAGTTTCCGATGCACATCTGGAGGCATTCTGTAATCTGTGGATTATCTGAGTGTTGA
This sequence comes from Schistocerca gregaria, assembly GCF_023897955.1. NCBI lineage: Eukaryota > Metazoa > Arthropoda > Insecta > Orthoptera > Acrididae > Schistocerca > Schistocerca gregaria. The sequence goes on from NC_064929.1 coordinate 55,113,555, forward strand.
TGGAACACAGAAATTGCATAGGGATTGAATACAACAGTCACCATGCGCACTTTGCTCCATGGGAGTAATGTATCAAACAGTCTACGCTTTGATCGTTCCCTAGAAGACCAGTAGTGGTTTCCTATGCACAACTGGTGGAAATCTGTAATCTGTGGACTATCAGAGTGTTGATGAAACACAGAAATTGCATCGGGATTGAATACAACAGTCACCATGCGCATTTTCCTCCATATGAGTAATGTCTCAAACAGTCTACGCTTTGATCGTTCCCTGGAAAACCAGTTGTACTCTCCGATGCATATCTGGTGGCATTCTCTAATCTGTGGACTAACAGAGTGTTGATGAAACACAGAAATTGCATCGGGATTTAATACAACAGTCAATATTCCCACATTCGTCCATTGGAGTAATGTCTCAAACAGTCTACGCTTTGATCGTTTCCTGGAAGACCAGTAGTAATTTCCGATGCACATCTGGAGGCATTCTGTAATCTGTGGACTATCAGAGTGTTGATGAAACACAGAAATTGCATCGGGATTGAATACAACAGTCACCATCCGCACTTTCCCCCGTGGGAGTAATTCTCAAACATTCTACGCTTTGATCGTTCCCTGGAAGACCAGTAGTAGTTCCGATGCACATCTGGTGGCATACTGTAATCTGTGGTCTATCAGAGTGTTGGTGAAACACAGAAATAGCATCGGGATTGAATTCAACAGTCACCATGCGCACTTTCCTCCACGGGAGTAATGTCTCAAACAGTCTACGATTTGATCGTTCCCTGGAAGACCAGTAGTAGTTTCCGATGCACATCTGGAGGCATTCTGTAATCTGTGGATTATCTGAGTGTTGATGGAACACAGAAATTGCATAGGGATTGAATACAACAGTCACCATGCGCACTTACCTCCATGAAAGTAATGTCTCAAACGGTCTACGCTTTGATCGTTCCCTGGAAGACCAGTAGTAATTTCCGATGCACATCTGGAGGCATTCTGTAATCTGTGGACTATCAGAGTGTTGATAAAACACAGAAATTGCATCAGGATTGAATACAATAATCACCATGCGCACTTTCCTCCATGGGAGTAATGTCTCAAACAGTCTACGCTCTGATCGTTCCCTGAAAGACCAGTAGCAGTTTCCGAGGCACATCTGGAGGCATTCTGCAATCTGTGGACTATCAGAGTGTTGATGAAACACAGAAATTGCATCGGGATTGAATACAACAGTCACCATACGCACTTTCCTCCATGGGAGTAATGTCTCAAGGAGTCTACGCTTTGATCGCTCCCTGGAATGCCGGTAGTAGTTTCCGATGCACATCTGGAGGCATTCTGTAATCTGTGGACCTTCAAAGTGTTGAGGAAACACAGAATTTGCATCGGGAGTGAATACAACAGTCACAATCCCCTCTTTCCTCAATTGGGTAAAGTCTGATACAGTCTACACTTTGATCGTTCCCAGGAAGACCTGTAGTAGTTTCCGATGCACATCTGGTGACAATCTGTAATCTGTGGTCTATCAGAGTGTTGGTGAAACACAGAAATAGCATCGGGATTGAATTCAACAGTCACCATGCGCACTTTCCTCCACGGGAGTAATTCTCAAACATTCTACGCTTTGATCGTTCCCTGGAAGACCAGTAGTAGTTCCGATGCACATCTGGTGGCATTCTGTAATCTGTGGTCTATCAGAGTGTTGGTGAAACACAGAAATAGCATCGGGATTGAATTCAACAGTCACCATGCGCACTTTCCTCCACGGGAGTAATGTCTCAAACAGTCTACGATTTGATCGTTCCCTGGAAGACCAGTAGTAGTTTCCGATGCACATCTGGAGGCATTCTGTAATCTGTGGACTATCAGAGTGTTGATGAAACACAGAAATAGCATCGGGATTGAATACAACAGTCACCATGCGCACCTCCCCCATGGGAGTAATGTCTCAGACAGTCTCCGCTTTGATCGTTCTCTTGAAGACCAGTAGTAGTTTCCGATGCACATCTGATGGCATTCTGTAATCTGTGGACTATCAGAGTGTTGATGAAACACAGAAATTGCATCGGGATTGAATACAACAGTCACCATGCGCACTTTCCTCCATGGGAGTAATGTCTCAAACAGTCCACGATTTGATCGTTCCCTGGAAGACCAGTAGTAGTTTCCGATGCACATCTGGTGGTATTTTGTAATCTGTATACTATCAGAGTGTTGATGAAACACAGAAATTGCATCGGGATTGAATACAACAGTCACCATATGCACTTTCCTAAATGGAAGGTATGTCGCAAACAGTCTACGCTTTGATCGTTCCCTAGAAGACCAGTAGTGGTTTCCGATGCACAACTGGTGGCATTCTGTAATCTGTGGACTATCAGAGTGTTGAAACACAGAAAATGCATCGGCATTGAATACAAGAGTCACCATGCGCACATTCCTCCACGGGAGTGATATCTCAAACAGTCTACGCTTTGATCGTTCCCTGGAATACCAGTAGTAGTTTCCGATCCACATCTGGTGGCATTCTGTAATCTGTGGACTATCAGAGAGTTGATGAAACACAGAAATCGCATCGGGATTGAATACAACAGTCACCATGCGCATTTTCCTTCATATGAGTAATGTCTCAAACAGTCTACGCTTTGATCGTTCCCTGGAAAACCAGTTGTACTCTCCGATGCATATCTGGTGGCATTCTCTAATCTGTGGACTAACAGAGTGTTGATGAAACACAGAAATTGCATCGGGATTTAATACAACAGTCAATATTCCCACATTCGTCCATGGGAGTAATGTCTCGAACAGTCTACGCTTTGATCGTTTCCTGGAAGACCAGTAGTAATTTCCGATGCACATCTGGAGGCATTCTGTAATCTGTGGACTATCAGAGTGTTGATGAAACACAGAAATTGCATCGGGATTGAATACAACAGTCACCATCCGCACTTTCCCCCGTGGGAGTAATTCTCAAACAGTCTACGCTTTGATCGTTCCTTGGAAGACCAGTAGTAGTTTCCGATGCACATCTGGTGGCATTCTGTAACCTGTGGACTATCAGAGTGTTGATGAAACACAGAAATTCCATTGGGATTGAATACAACAGCAACCATGCGCACTTTCCTCCATGGGAGTAATTCTCAAACATTCTACGCTTTGATCGTTCCCTGGAAGACCAGTAGTAGTTTCTGATGCACACCTGGTGGCATTCTGTAATCTGTGGACTATCAGAGTGTTGATGAAACACACAAGTTGCATCGGGATTGATTACAACAGTCACCATGCGCACTTTGCTCCATGGGAGTAATGTCTCAAACAGTCTACGCTTTGATCGTTCCCTAGAAGAGCAGTAGTGGTTTCCTATGCACAACTGGTGGCATTCTGTAATCTGTGGACTAGCAGAGTGTTGATGAAACACAGAAATTGCATCGGGATTGAATACAACAGTCAATATTCCCACATTCCTCCATGGGAGTAATGTCTCAAACAGTCTACGCTTTGATCGTTCCCTGGAAGACCAGTAGTAATTTCCGATGCACATCTGGAGGCATTCTGTAATCTGTGGACTATCAGAGTGTTGATGAAACACAGAAATTGCATCGGGATTTAATACAACACTCACCATGCGCACTTTCCTCTATGGGTGTAATGTTTCAAACAGTCTACGGTTTTATCGTTCCCTGGAACACCAGTAGTAGTTTCCGATGCACATCTGGAGGCATTCTGTAACCTGTGGACTATCAGAGTGTTGATGAAACACAGACATTCCATTGGGATTGAATACAACAGTAACCATGCGCACTTTCCTCCATGGGAGTAATTCTCAAACATTCTACGCTTTGATCGTTCCCTGGAAGACCAGTAGAAGTTTTCGATGCACACCTGGTGGCATTCTGTAATCTGTGGACTATCAGAGTGTTGGTGAAACACAGAAATAGCATCGGGATTGAATACAACAGTCACCATGCGAACTTTCCTCCACGGGAGTAATGTCTCAAACAGTCTACGATTTGGTCGTTCCCTGGAAGACCAGTAGTAGTTTCCGATGCACACCTGGTGGCATTCTGTAATCTGTGGACTACCAGAGTGTTGGTGAAACACAGAAATTGCATCGGGATTGAATACAACAGTCACCATGCGCACTTTCCTCCATGGGAGTAATGTCTCAAACAGTCTACGTTTGATCGTTCCCTGGAAGACCAGTATTAGTTTCCGATGCACATCTGGAGGCATTCTGTAATCTGTGGACTATCAGAGTGTTGATGAAACACAGAAATTCCATCTGGATTGAATACAACAGTAACCATGCGCACTTTCCTCCGTGGTAGTAATTCTCAAACATTCTACGCTTTGATCGTTCCCTGGAAGACCAGTAGTAGTTTCCGATGCGCATCTGGAGACAATCTGTAATCTGTGGACTATCAGAGTGTTGATGAAACACAGAAATTGCATCGGGATTGAATACAACAGTCACCATCCGCACTTTCCTCCATGGGAGTAACGTCTGAAACAGTCTACGCTTTGATCGTTCCCTGGTAGACCAGTGGTAGTTTCCGATGCACATCTGGTGGCATTCTGTAATCTGTGGACTGTCAGAGTGTTGATGAAACATAGAAATGGCATCGGGATTAGATACAAAATTCACCATGCGCACTTTCCTCCATGGGAGTAATGACTCACACAGTCTACGCTTTGATCGTTCCCTGGAAGACCAGTAGTAGTTTCCGATGGACATCTGGCGGCATTCTGTAATCTGTGGACTATCAGAGTGTTGATGAGAAACAGAAATAGCATCGGGATTGAATACAACAGTCACCATGCGCACTTCCCCCATGGGAGTAATGTCTCAGACAGTCTACGTTTTGATCCTTTTCTGGAAGACCAGTAGTAGTTTCCGATGCACATCTGATGGCAATCTGTAATCTGTGGACTATCAGAGTGTTGATGAAACACAGAAATTGGATCGGGATTGAATACAACACTCACCATGCGCACTCTCCTCCATGGGAGTAATGTCTCAAACAGTCTACGATTTGATCGTTCCCTGGAAGACCAGTAGTAGTTTCCGATGCACATCTGGTGGTATTTTGTAATCTGTGGACTATCAGAGTGTTGATGAAACACAGAAATTGCATCGGGATTGAACACAACAGTCACCATACGCACTTACCTAAATGGGAGTAATGTCGCAAACAGTCTACGCTTTGATCGTTCCTTAGAATACCAGTAGTTTTTTCCGATGCACAACTGGTGGCATTCTGTAATCTGTGGACTAACAGAGTGTTGATGAAACACAGAAATTGCATCGGGATTCAATACAACAGTCAATATTCCCACTTTCCTCCATGGGAGTAATGTCTCAAACAGTCTACGATTTGATCGTTCCCTGGAAGACCAGTAGTAGTTTCCGATGCACATCTGGAGGCATTCTGTAATCTGTGGATTATCTGAGTGTTGATGAAACACAGAAATTGCATAAGGAGTGAATACAACAGTCACCATGCGCACTTTCCTAGATGGGAGTAATGTCTCAAACGGTCTACGCTTTGATCGTTCCCTCGAAGACCAGTAGTAATTTCCAATGCACATCTGGAGGCATTCTGTAATCTGTGGACTATCAGAGTGTTGATGAAACACAGATATTGCATCAGGATTGAATACAACAGTCACCATGCGCACTTTCCTCCATGGGAGTAATGTCTCAAACAGTCTACGCTTTGATCATTCCCTGGAAGACCAGTAGCAGTTTCCGATGCACATCTGGAGGCATTCTGTAATCTGTGGACTATCAGAGTGTTGATGAAACACAGAAATTCCATCGGGTTTGAATACAACATTCACCTTGCGCACTTTGCTCCATGGGAGTAATTCTCAAACAGTCTACGCTTTGATCGTTCCCTGGAAGACGAGTAGTAGTTTCCGATGCACATCTGGTGGCATTCTGTAATCTGTGGACTATCAGAGTGTTGATGAAAAACAGAAATAGCATCGGGATTGAATATAACAGTCACCATGCGCACTTCCCGCATGGGAGAAATGTCTCAGACAGTCTACGCTTTGATCGTTCTCTGGAAGACCAGTAGTAGTTTCCGATGCACATCTGATGGCATTCTGTAATCTGTGGACTATCAGAGTGTTGATGAAACACAGAGAATGCATCGGGATTGAATACAACAGTCACCATGCGCACTTTCCTCCATGGGAGTAATGTCTCAAACAGTCTACGATTTGATCGTTCCCTGGAAGACCAGTAGTAGTTTCCGATGCACATCAGGTGGCATTGTGTAATCTGTGGACTATCAGAGTTTTGAGAAAAACAGAAATTGCTTCCGGATTGAATACAACAGTCACCATGCCTACTTTCCTCCATGGGAGTGACGTCTCAGACAGTCTACGCTTTGATCGTTCTCTGGAAGACCAGTAGTAGATTCCCATGGACAACTGGTGGCATTCTGTAATCTGTAAAATATCAGAGTGTTGATGAAACACAGAAAATGCATCGGGATTGAATACAAAAGTCACCATGCGCACTTTCCTCCATGGGATTAATGTCTCAAACAGTATACGCTTTGATCGTTCCTGGAAGACCAGTAGAAGTTTACGTTGCACATTTGGAGGCATTCTGTAATCTGTGGACTATCAGAGTGTTGATGAAACATAAAAATTTAATCGGGATTGAATACAACAGTCACCTTGCGCACTTTCCTCCATGGGAGTAATTCTCAAACAGTCTACGATTTGATCGTTCCTTGTAAGACCAGTAGTAGTTTCCGATGCACATCTGGTGGCATTCTGTAATCTGTGGACTATCAGAGTGTTGATGAAAAACAGAAATAGTATCGGGATTGAACACAACAGTCACCATGCGCACTTCCCCCATGGGAGTAATGTCTCAGACAGTCTACGCTTTGATCGTTCTCTGGAAGACCAGTAGTAGTTTCCGATGCACATCTGATGGCATTCTGTAATCTGTGGACTATCAGAGTGTTGATGAAACACAGAAAATGCATCGGGATTGAATACAACAGTCACCATGCGCACTTTCCTCCATGGGAGGAATGTCTCAGACTGTCTACGATTTGATCGTTCCCTGGAAGACCAGTAGGAGTTTCCGATGCACATCTGGTGGAATTTTGTAATCTGTGGACTATCAGAGTGTTGATGAAACACAGAAATTGCATCGGGATTCATTACAACAGTCACCATGCGCCCTTTGCTCCATGGGAGTAATGTCTCAAACAGTCTACGCTTTGATCGTTCCCTAGGAAACCAGTAGTGGTTTCCTATGCACAACTGGTGGCATTCTGTAATCTGTGGACTATCAGAGTGTTGATGAAACACAGAAATTGCATCGGGATTGAATACAACAGTCACCATGCGCATTTTCCTCCATATGAGTAATGTCTCAAACAGTCTACGCTTTGATCGTTCTCTGGAAAACCAGTAGTACTCTCCGATGCATATCTGGTGGCATTCTCTAATCTGTGGACTAACAGAGTGTTGATGAAACACAGAAATTGCATCGGGATTGAATACAACAGTCAATATTCCCACATTACTCCATGGGAGTAATGTCTCAAACAGTCTACGCTTTGATCGTTCCCTGGAAGAGCAGTAGTAATTTCCGATGCACATCTGGAGGCATTCTGTAATCTGTGGACTATCAGAGTGTTGATGAAACACAGAAATTGCATCGGGATTGAATACAACACTCACCATGCGCACTTTCCTCCACGGGAGTAATGTCTCAAAGACCCTACGATTTGATCGTTCCCTGGAAGACCAGTAGTAGTTTCCGATGCACACCTGGTGGCATTCTGTAATCTGTGGACTATCAGAGTGTTGGTGAAACACAGAAATAGCATCGGGATTGAATACAACAGTACCATGAGCACTTTCCTCCGTGGGAGTAATGTCTCAAACAGTCTACGCTTTGATCGCTCCCTGGAATACCAGTAGTAGTTTCCGATGCACATCTGGAGGCATTCTGTAATCTGTGGACCTTCGAAGTGTTGAGGAAACACAGAATTTGCATCGGGATTGAATACAACAGTCAATATTCCCACTTTCCACCATGGGAGAAATGTCTCAAACAGTCTACGCTTTGATCGATCCCTGGAAGACCAGTAGCAATTTCCGATGCACATCTGGAGGCATTCTGTAATCTGTGGACTATCAGAGAGTTGATGAATCACAGAAATTGCATCGGGATTGAATACAACAGTCACCATGCGCACTTTCCTCCATGGGAGTAATGTCTCAAACAGTCTACGTTTGATCGTTCCCTGGAAGACCAGTATTAGTTTCCGATGCACATCTGGAGGCATTCTGTAGTCTGTGGACTATCAGAGTGTTGATGAAACACAGAAATTCCATCTGGATTGAATACAACAGTCACCATGCGCACATTCCTCAATGGGAGTAATGTCTCAAACGGTCTACGCTTTGATCGTTCCCTGCAAGACCAGTAGCAGTTTCCGATGCACATCTGGAGGCATTCTGTATTCTGTGGTCTATCAGAGTGTTGATGAAACACAGAAATTGCATCGGGATTGAATACAACAGTCACCATACGCACTTTCCTCCATGGGAGTAATGTCTCAAACAGTCTACGATTTGATCGCTCCCTGGAATACCAGTAGTAGTTTCCGATGCACATCTGGAGGCATTCTGTAATCTGTGGACCTTCAAAGTGTTGAGGAAACACAGAATTTGCATCGGGAGTGAATACAACAGTCACAATCCGCTCTTTCCTCAATAGGGTAATGTCTGATACAGTCTACACTTTGATCGCTCCCAGGAAGACCTGTAGTAGTTTCCGATGCACATCTGGAGACAATCTGTAATCTGTGGACTATCAGAGTGTTGATGAAGCACAGAAATTCAATCGGGGTTGAATACAACAGTCACCTTGCGCACTTTGCTCCATGGGAGTAATTCTCAAACAGTCTACGCTTTGATCGTTCCCTGGAATACCAGTAGTACTCTCCGATGCACATTTGGTGGCATTCTGTAATCTGTGGACTAACAGAGTGTTGATGAAACACAGAAATTGCATCGGGATTCAATACAACAGTCAATATTCCCACTTTCCTCCATGGGAGTAATGTCTCAAACAGTCTACGCTTTGATCGTTCCCTGGAAGAGCAGTAGTAATTTCCGATGCACATCTGGAGGTATTCTGTAATCTGTGGACTATCAGAGTGTTGATGAAACACAGAAATTGCATCGGGATTGAATACAACAGTAACCATGCGCACTTTCCTTCATGGGAGTAATTCTCAAACATTCTACGCTTTGATCGTTCCCTGGAAGACCAGTAGTAGTTTCCGATGCACACCTCGTGGCATTCTGTAATCTGTGGACTATCAGAGTGTTGGTGAAACACAGAAATAGCATCGGGATTGAATACAACAGTCACCATGCGCACTTTCCTCCACGGGAGTAATGTCTCAAACAGTCTACGATTTGATCGTTCCCTGGAAGACCAGTAGTAGTTTCCGATGCACACCTGGTGGCATTCTCTAATCTGTGGACTATCAGAGTGTTGGTGAAACACAGAAATAGCATCGGGATTGAATACAACAGTCAACATGCGCACTTTCCTCCACGGGAGTAATGTCTCAAACAGTCTACGATTTGATCGTTCCCTGGAAGACCAGTAGTAGTTTCTGATTCACATCTGCAGGCATTCTGTAATCTGTGGACTATCAGAGTGTTGATGAAACAGAGAAATTGCATCGGGATTGAATACAACAGTACCATGAGCACTTTAATCCATGGGAGTAATGTCTCAAAGAGTCTACGCTTTGATCGCTCCCTGGAATACCAGTAGTAGTTTCCGATGCACATCTGGAGGCATTCTGTAATCTGTGGACCTTCGAAGTGTTGAGGAAAAACAGAATTTGCATCGGGAGTGAATACAACAGTCACAATCTGCTCTTTCCTCCATGGGGTAATGTCTGATACATTCTACGCTTTGATCGTTCCCATTAAGACCTGTAGTAGTTTCCGATGCACATCTGGAGACAATCTGTAATCTGTGTACTATCAGACTGTTGATGAAAGACAGAAATTGCATCGGGATTGAATACAACAGTCACCATCCGCACTTTCCTCCATGGGAGTAGTGTCGCAAACAGTCTACGCTTTGATCGTTCCCTAGATGACTAGTAGTGGTTTCCGATGCGCAACTGGTGGCATTCGGTAATCTGTGGACTATCAGAGTGTTGATGAAACACAGAAAATGCATCGGCATTGAATACAACAGTCACCATGCGCACTTTCCTCCACGGGAGTGATATCTCAAACAGTCTACGCTTTGATCGTTCCCTGGAATACCAGTGGTAGTTTCCGATGCACATCTGGTGGCATTCTGTAATCTGTGGACTAACAGAGTGTTGATGAAACACAGAAATTGCATCGGGATTCAATATAACAGTCAATATACCCACTTTCCTCCATGGGAGTAATGTCTCAAACAGTCTACGATTTGATCGTTCCCTGGAAGACCAGTAATAGTTTCCGATGCACATCTGGTGGCATTCTGTAATCTGTGGACTATCAGATTGTTGATGAAGTGCAGAAATAGCATCGGGATTGAATACAACAGTCACCATGCGCACTTCTCCCATGGGAGTATTGTCTCAGACAATCTACGCAATGATCGTTCTCTGGAAGACCAGTAGTAGTTTCCGAAGCACATCTGATGGCATTCTGTAATCTGTGGACTATCAGAGTGTTGATGAAACACAGAAATTCCATCTGGGTTGTATACAACAGTCACCTTGCGCACTTTGCTCCATGGGAGTAATTCTCAAATAGTCTACGCTTTGATCGTTCCCTGGGGGACCAGTAGTAGATTCCGATGCACATCTGGTGGCATTCTGTAATCTGTGGACTAACAGAGTGTTGATAAAACACAGAAATTGCTTCGGGATTGAATACAACAGTCACCATGCCTACTTTCTTCCATGGGAGTGACGTCTCAGACAGTCTACGCTTTGATCGTTCTCTGGAAGACCAGTAGTAGATTCCGATGGACAACTAGTGGAATTCTGTAATCTGTGGACAATCAGAGTGTTGATGAAACACAGAAAATGCATCGGGATTGAATACAAAAGTCACCATGCGCACTTCCCTCCACGGGAGTGATATCTCAAACAGTCTACGCTTTGATCGTTCCCTGGAATACCAGTAGTAGTTTACGATGCACATGTGGTGGCATTCCGTAATCTGTGGACTATCAGAGTGTTGATGAAACACAGAAATTGCATCGGGATTGAATTCAACAGTCACCATCAGCACTTTCCTCCATGGAAATAACGTCTGAAACCGTCTACGCTTTGATCGTTCCCTGGAAGACCAGGAGTAGTTTCCGATGCACATCTGATGGCATTCTGTAATCTGTGGACTGTCAGAGTGTTGATGAAAGACAGAAATTGCATCGGATTTGAATACAACAGTCAGCATGCGCACTTTCCTCCATGGGATTAATGTCTCAAACAGTCTACGCTTTGATCGTTCCCTGGAAGACCAGTAGTAGTTTCCCATGAACATCTGGTATCATTCTGTAATCTATGGACTATCAGAGTGTTGATGAAACACAGAAATTGCATCGGGAGTGAAAACAACAGTCACCATCAGCACTTTCATCCATGGGAGTAACGTCTGAAACAGTCTACGCTTTGATCGTTCCCTGGAAGACCAGTAGTAGTTTCCGATGCACATCTGATGGCATTCTGTAATCTGTGGACTGTCAGAGTGTTGATGAAACACAGAAATTGCATCAGGGTTGAATACAACAGTCACCATCCGCACTTTCCTCCATGGGAGTAATGTCTGAAACAGTCTACGTTTTGATCGTTACCTGGAAGACCATTAGTACTTTCCGGTGCACATCTGGAAGCATTCTGTAATCTGTGGACCTTCAAAATGTTGGTGAAACACAGAAATTGCATCGGGAGTGAAAACAACAGTCACCGTCAGCACTTTCATCCATGGGAGGAACGTCTGAAACAGTCTACGTTTTGATCGTTCCCTGGAAGACCAGTAGTAGTTTCCGATGCACATCTGGTGGTATTCTGTAATCTGTGGACTATCAGAGTGTTGTTGAAACACAGAAATTGCATCGGGGTTGATTACAACAGTCACCATGCGCACTTTGCTCCATGGGGGTAATGTCTCAAACAGTCTACGCTTTGATCGTTCCCTAGAAGACCAGTAGTGGTTTCCTATGCACAACTGGTGGCATTCTGTAATCTGTGGACTATCAGAGTGTTGATGAAACACAGAAATTGCATCGGGATTGAATACAACAGTCACCATGCGCATTTTCCTCCATATGAGTAATGTCTCAAACAGTCTACGCTTTGATCTTTCTTTGGAAAACCAGTAGTACTCTCCGATGCATATCTGGTGGCATTGTCTAGTCTGTGGACTAACAGAGCGTTGATGAAACACAGAAATTGCATCGGGATTGAATACAACAGTCAATATTCCCACATTCCTCCATGGGAGTAATGTCTCAAACAGTCTACGCTTTGATCGTTCCCTGGAAGAGCAGTAATAATTTCCGATGCACATCTGGAGGTATTCTGTAATCTGTGGAGTATCAGAGTGTTGATGAAACTCAGAAATTGCATCGGGATTGAATACAACACTCACCATGCGCACTTTCCTCTATGGGAGTAATGTCTCAAATAGTCTACGCTTTGATCGTTCCCTGGAACACCAGTAGTAGTTTCCGATGCACACCTGGTGGCATTCTGTAATCTGTGGACTATCAGAGTGTTGGTGAAACACAGAAATAGCATCGGGATTGAATACAACAGTCACCATGCGCATTTTCCTCCACGGGAGTAATGTCTCAAACAGTCTACGATTTGATCGTTCCCTGGAAGACCAGTAGTAGTTTCCGATGCACACCTGGTGGCATTCTGTAATCTGTGGACTATCAGAGTGTTGGTGAAACACAGAAATAGCATCGGGATTGAATACAACAGTCAACATGCGCACATTCCTCCACGGGAGTAATGTCTCAAACAGTCTACGATTTGATCGTTCCCTGGAAGACCAGTAGTAGTTTCCGATTCACATCTGCAGGCATTCTGTAATCTGTGGACTATCAGAGTGTTGATGAAACAGAGAAATTGCATCGGGATTGAATACAACAGTACCATGAGCACTTTAATCCATGGGAGTAATGTCTCAAAGAGTCTACGCTTTGATCGTTCCCTGGAAGACCAGTAGTAGTATCCGATGCACATCTGGTGGCATTCTGTAATCTGTGGACTATCAGATTGTTGATGAAGTACAGAAATAGCATCGGGATTGAATACAACAGTCACCATGCGCACTTCCCCCATGGGAGTATTCTCTCAGACAGTCTACGCAATGATCGTTCTCTGGAAGACCAGTAGTAGTTTCCGATGCACATCTGATGGCATTCTGTAATCTGTGGACTATCAGAGTGTTGATGAAACACAGAAATATCATCGGGGTTGAATACAACAGTCACCTTGCGCACTTTGCTCCATGGGAGTAATTCTCAAACAGTCTACGCTTTGATCGTTCCCTGGGGGACCAGCAGTAGTTTCCGATGCACATCTGGTGGCATTCCGTAATCTGTGGACTAACAGAGTGTTGATGAAACACAGAAATTTCATCGGGATTGAATACAACAGTCACCATGTGCATTTTCCTCCATATGAGTAATGTCTCAAACAGTCTACGCTTTGATCGTTCCCTGGAAAACCAGTAGTAGTTTCCGATGCACATCTGGAGGCATTTTGTATTCTGTGGATTATCTGAGTGAGTGTTGATGAAACACAGAAATTGCATAGGGAGTGAATACAACAGTCACCATGCGCACTTTCCTAGATGGGAGTAATGTCTCAAACGGTCTACGCTTTGATCGTTCCCTCGATGACCAGTATTAATTTCCAATGCACATCTGGAGAAATTCTGTAATCTGTGGACTATCAGAGTGTTGATGAAACACAGATATTGCATCAGGATTGAATACAACAGTCACCATGCGCACTTTCCTCCATGGGTGTAATGTCTCAAACAGTCTACGCTTTGATCGTTACCTGGAAGACCATTAGTACTTTCCGGTGCACATGTGGAAGCATTCTGTAATCTGTGGACTATCAGAGTGTTGATGAAACACAGAAACTCCATCGGGATTGAATACAACAGTCACCATGCGCACTTTCCTCCATGGGAGTAATTCTCAAACAGTCTAGGCTTTGATCGTTCCCTGAAAGACCAGTAGTAGTCTCCGATGCACATCTGGTGGCATTCTGTAATCTGTGGACTAACAGAGTGTTGATGAAACACAAAAAGTGCATCGGGATTGAATACAACAGTCAATATTGGCACTTTCCTCCATGGGAGTAATGTCTCAAGCAGTCTACGATTTGATCGTTCCCTGGAAGACCAGTAGTAGTTTCCGATGCACATCTGGTGGCATTCTGTAATCTGTGGACAATCAGAGTGTTGATGAAACACAGAAATAGCATCGGGATTGAATACAACAGTCACCATGCGCACTTTCCTCCATGAGAATAATGTCTCAAACAGTCAACGCTTTGATCGATCCCTGGAAGACCAGTAGTGATTTCCGATGCACATCTGGTGGCAATCTGTAATCTGTGGACTATCAGTGTGTTGATGAAATACAGAAAATGCATCGGGATTGAATACAACAGTCACCATGCGCATTTTCCTCCATGGGAGTATTGTCTCAAACAGTCTACACTTTGATCGTTCCCTGGAAGACCAATGTTGTTTTACGATGCACATCTGGAAGCATTCTGTAATCTGTGGACTAACAGAGTGTTGATGAAACACAGAAATTGCATCGGGATTGAATACAACAGTCAATATTCGTACTTTCCTCCACGGGAGTAATGTCTCAAACAGTCTATGCTTTGATCGTTCCCTAGAAGACCAGTAACAGTTTCCGATGCACATCTGGAGGCATTCTGTTATCTGTGGACTATCAGAGTGTTGATGAAACACAGAAATTGAATCGGGATTGAATACAACAGTCACCATCCGCACTTTCCTCCATGGGAGTAATGTCTGAAACAGTCTACGCTTTGATCGTTCCCTGGAAGACCATTAGTACTTTCCGGTGCACATCTGGAAGCATTCTGTAATCTGTGGACCATCAAAATGTTGATGAAACATAGGAATTGCATCGGGATTGAATACAACAGTCACCATGCGCACTTTCCTCCATGGGAGTAATTCTCAAACATTCTACGCTTTGATCGTTCCCTGGAAGACCAGTGGTAGTTTCCGATGCACATCTGGTGGCATACTGTACTCTGTGGACCATCAGAGTGTTGATGAAACACAGAAATAGCATCGGGATTGAATACAACAGTCACCATGTGCACTTTCCTCCATGGGAGTAATGTCTCAAACAGTCTACGCTTTGATCGTTCCCAGGAAGACCAGTAGTAGTCTCCGATGCACATCTGGTGGCATTCTGTAATCTGTGGACTAACAGAGTGTTGATGAAACACAGAAATTGCATCGGGATTCAATACAACATCCAATATTGGCACTTTCCTCCATGGGAGTAATGTCTCAAACAGTCTACGATTTGATCGATGCCTGGAAGACCAGTAGTAGTTTCCGATGCACATCTGGTGGCATTCTGTAGTCTGTGGACAATCAGAGTGTTGATGAAACAGAGAAATTGCATCTGGATTTAATACAACTGTCACCATGCGCACATTCCTCCACGGGAGTAATGTCTCAAACAGTCTATGCTTTGATCGTTCCCTGGAAGACCATTAGTACCTTCCGTTGCTCATCTGGAAGTATTCTGTAACCTGTGGACTTTCAAAATGTTGATGAAACACAGAAATTGCATCGGGAGTGTAAACAACAGTCACCATCAGCACTTTCATCCATGGGAGTAACGTCTGAAACAGTCTACGTTTTGATCGTTTCCAGGGAAACCAGTAGTAGTTTCCGATGCACATATGGAGGCAATCTGTAATCTGTGGACTATCAGAGTGATGATGAAAATCAGAAATTGCATCGGGATTGAATACACCAGTCACCATGTGCACTTTCCTCCGTGGGAGTAATGTCTCAAACAGTCTACGCTTTGATCGTTCCCTGGATGAAGAGTAGTAGTTTCCGATGTACATCTGGAGGCATTCTGTAATCTGTAGACTATCAGAGTGTTGATGAAACACAGAAATTCCATCGGGATTGAATACAACAGTCACCATGCGCACTTTCCTCCATGGGAGTAATTCTCAAACAGTCTACGCTTTGATCGTTCCCTGGAAGACCAGTGGTAGTCTCCGATGCACATCTGGTGGCATACTGTAATCTGTGGACTACCAGAGTGTTGATGAAACACAAAAATGCATCGGGAATGAATACAACAATCGCCATGCGCACTTTCCTCCACGGGAGTGATATCTCAAACAGTGTACGCTTTGATCGTTCCCTGGAATACCAGTAGTAGTTTCCAATGCACATCTGGTGGCATTCTGTGATCTGTGGACTATTAGAGTGTTGTTGAAACACAGAAATTCCATCGGGATTGAATACAACAGTCACCATGCGCACTTTCCTACATGGGAGTAATTCTCAAACAGTCTACGCTTTGATCGTTCCCTGGAAGGCCAGTGGTAGTTTCCGATGCACATCTGGTGGCATACTGTAATCTGTGGACTACCAGAGTGTTGATGAATCACAGAAAATGCATCGGGAATGAATACAACAATCACCATGCGCACTTTCCTCCATGGGAGTAATGTCTCAAACGGTCTACGCTTTGATCGATACCTGGAAGACCAGTAGTAATTTCCAATGCACATCAGGATGCATTCTGTAATCTGTGGACTATCAGAGTGTTGATGAAACACAGATATTGCATCTGGATTGAATACAACAGTCACCATGCGCACTTTCCTCCATGGGAGTAATGTCTCAAATAGTCTACGCTTTGATCGTTCCCTGGAAGACCAGTAGCAGTTTCCGATGCATATCTGGAGGCATTCTGTAATCTGTGGACTATCAGAGTGTTGATGAAACACAGAAATTCCATCGGGGTTGAATACAACAGTCACCTTGCGCACTTTGCTCCATCGGAGTAATTCTCATACAGCCTACGCTTTGATCGTTCCCTGGAAGACCAGTAGTAGTATCCGATGCACATCTGGTGGCATTCTGTAATCTGTGGACTATCAGAGTGTTGATGAAACACAGAAATTGCATCGGGATTGAATACAACAGCCAATATTCCCACTTTCCTCCATGGGAGTAATGTCTCAAACAGTCTACGCTTTGATCGTTCCCTGGAATACCGGTAGTAGTTTCCGATGCACATCTGGTGGCATTCTGTAATCTGTGGACTATCAGAGTGTTGATGAAAGACAGAAATAGCATCGGGATTGAATACAACAGTCACCATGCGCACTTTCCTCCATAGGACTAATTCTCAAACATTCTACGCTTTGATCGTCCCTGGAAGACCAGTAGTAGTTTCCGATGCACATCTGGTGGCATTCTGTAATCTGTGGACTATCAGAGTGTTGATGAAACACAGAAATAGCATCGCGACTAAATACAACAGTCACCATGCGTACTTTCCTCCATGGGAGTAATGTCTCAGACAGTCTACGCTTTGATCGTTCTCTGGATGACCAGTAGTAGGTACCGATGGACAACTGAAATCATTCTGTAAATTGTGGACTATCAGAGTGTTGATGAAACACAGAAAATGCATCTGGATTTAATACAACTGTCACCATGCGCACTTTCCTCCACGGGAGTAATGTCTCAAACAGTCTATGCTTTGATCGTTCCCTGGAAGACCATTAGTACTTTCCGTTGCTCATCTGGAAGCATTCTGTAATCTGTGGACCTTCAAAATGTTGATGAAACAGAAATTGCATCGGGAGTGTAAACAACAGCCACCATCAGCACTTTCATCCATGGGAGTAACGTCTGAAACAGTCTACGTTTTGATCGTTTCCAGGGAAACCAGTAGTAGTTTCGGATGCACATATGGAGGCAATCTGTAATCTGTTTACTATCAGAGTGTTGATGAAAATCAGAAATTGCATCGGGATTGAATACAACAGTCACCATGCGCACTTTCCTCCGTGGGAGTAATGTCTCAAACAGTCTACGCTTTGATCGTTCCCTGGATGACCTGTAGTAGTTTCCGATGTACATCTGGAGGCATTCTGTAATCTGTAGACTATCAGAGTGTTGATGAAACACAGAAATTCCATCGGGATTGAATACAACAGTACCATACGCACTTTCCTCCATGAGAATAGTGTCTCAAAAATTCTACGCTTTTATCGTTCCCTGGAAGACCAGTAGTAGTCTCCGATGCACATCTGGTGGCATTCTGTAATCTGTGGACTAACAGAGTGTTGATGCAACACAGTAATTGCATCGAGATTGAATACAACAGTCAATATTCGCACATTCTTCCATGGGAGTAATTTCTCAAACAGTCTACGCATTGATCGTTCCCTTGAAGGCCAGTAGTAATTTCTGATGCACATCTGGAGGCATTCTGTAATCTGTGACTATCAGAGTAATGATGAAACACAGAAATTGCATCGGGATTGAATATAACAGTCACGATGCGCACTTTCCTGAGTGGGAGTAATGTCTCAAACAGTCTACGCTTTGATCGTTCCCTGGATGACCAGTAGTAGTTTCCGATGAACATCTGGAGGCATACTGTAATCTGTAGACTATCAGAGTGTTGATGAAACACAGAAACTCCATCGGGATTGAATACAACAGTCACCATGCGCACTTTCCTCAATGGGAGTAATCCTCAAACAGTCTACGCTTTGATCGTTCCGTAGAAGACCAGTGGTAGTTTTCGATGCACATCTGGTGGCATACTGTAATCTGTGGACTACCAGAGTGTTGATGAATCACAGAAAATGCATCGGGAATGAATACAACAATCACCATGCGCACTTTCCTTCATGGGAGTAATGTCTAAAACGGTCTACGCTTTGATCGTTACCTGGAAGACCAGTAGTAATTTCCAATGCACATCTGGATGCATTCTGTAATCTGTGGACTATCAGAGTGTTGATGAAACACAGATATTGCATCAGGATTGAATACAACAGTCACCATGCGCACTTTCCTCCATGTGAGTAATGTCTCAAACAGTCTACGCTTTGATCGTTCCCTGGAAGACCAGTAGCAGTTTCCGATGCACATCTGGAGGCATCCTGTAATCTGTGGACTATCAGAGTGTTGATGAAACACATAAATTCCATCGGGGTTAAAAACAACAGTCACCTTGCGCCCTTTGCTCCATGGGAGTAATTCTCAAACAGTACACGCTTTAATCGTTCCCTGGAAGACCAGTAGTAGTATCCGATGCACATCTGGTGGCATTCTGTAATCTGTGGACTATCAGAGTGTTGATGAAACACAGAAATTGCATCGGGATTGAATACAACAGCCTATATTCCCACTTTCCTCCATGGGAGTAATGTCTCAAACAGTCTACGCTTTGATCGTTAACTGGAAGACCGGTAGTTATTTCCGATGCACATCTGGAGGCATTCTGTAATCTGTGGACTATCAGAGTGTTGATGAAACACAGAAATTGGATCGGGATTGAATACAACAGTCACCTTGCGCACTTTCCTCCATGGGAGTAATGTCTCAAACAGTCTACGCTTTGATCGTTCCCTGGAAGACCAGTAGTAGTTTCCGATGCACATCTGGTGGCATTCTGTAATCTGTAGACTATCAGAGTGTTGATGAAACACAGAAATTTCATCGGGATTGAATACAACAGTTTCCATACGCACTTTCCTCCATGGGAGTAATGTCTCAAACAGTCTACGCTTTGATCGTTCCCTGGAAGACCAGTAGTAGTTTCCGATGCACAACTGGTGGCATTCTGTAATCTGTGGACTATGAGAGTGTTGATGAAACACAGAAAATGCATCGGGATTGAATACAACAATCACCATGCGCACTTTCCATCACAGGAGTGATATCTCAAACAGTCTACGCTTTTATCATTGCCTGGAATACCGGTAGTAGTTTCCGATGCACATCTGGTGGCATTCTGTAATCTGTGGACTATCAGAGTGTTGATGAAACACAGAAATAGCATCGGGATTGAATACAACAGTCACCATGCGCAGTTTCTTCCATAGGACTAATTCTCAAACATTCTACGCTTTGATCGTCCCTGGAAGACCAGTAGTAGTTTCCGATGCACATCTGGTGGCAATCTGTAATCTGTGGACTATCAGAGTGTTGATGAAACACAGAAATTGCATCGCGATTAAATACAACAGTCACCATGCGTACTTTCCTCCATGGGAGTAATGTCTCAGACAGTCTACGTTTTGATCGTTCTCTGGATGACCAGTAGTAGATTCCGATGGACAACTGATGGCAATCTGTAATCTGTGGACTATCAGAGTGTTGATGAAACTCAGAAAATGCATCGGGATTGAATACAACAGTCACCATGGGCATTTTCCTCCATGGGAGTAATGTCTCAAACAGTCTACGCTTTGATCGTTCCCTGGAAGACCAGTAGTAGTCGCCGATGCACATCTGGTGGCATTCTGTAATCTGTGGACTAACAGAGAGTTGATGCAACACAGAAATTGCATCGAGATTGAATACAACCGTCAAAATTCGCACTTTCCTCCATGAGAGTAATATCTCAAACAGTCTACGCTTTGATCGTTCCCTGGAAGACCAGTAGCAATTTCCGATGCACATCTGGAGGCATTCTGTAATCTGTGTCTATCAGAGTGTTGATGAAACACAGAAATTGCATCGGGATTGAATATGACAGTCACCATGCGCACTTTCCTCCGTGGGAGTAATGTCTCAAACAGTCTACGCTTTGATCGTTCCCTGGAAGGCCAGTAGTAGTTTCCAATGCACATGCTGGAGGCATTCTGTAATCAGGGGACTATCAGAGTGATGATGAAACACAGTAATTCCATCGGGATTGAATACAAGAGTAACCATGCGCACTTTCCTCCATGGGAGAAATTATCAAACATTCTATGCTTTGATCGTTCCCTGGAAGACCAGAAGTAGTTTCCGATGCACATCTGGTGGCATTCTGTAACCTGTGGACTATCAGAGTGTTGGTAAAACATAGAAATAGCATCGGGATTTAATACAACAGTCACCATGCGCACTTTCCTCCATGGGAGTAATGTCTGATACAGTCTACGCTTCGATCGTTCCCAGGAAGACCAGTAGTAGTTTCCGATGCACATCTGGAAACAATCTGTAATCTGTGGACTATCAGAGTGTTGATGAAACACAGAAATTGCATCGGGATTGAATACAACAGTCAACATCCGCACTTTCCTCCATGGAAGTAACGTCTGAAACAGTGTACGCTTTGATCGTTCCCTGGAAGACCAGTAGTAGTTTCCGATGCACATCTGGTGGCATTCTGTAATTTGTGGACTATCAGAGTGTTGATGAAACACAGAAATTGCATCGGGATTGAATACAACAGTCACCATACGCACTTTCCTCCATGGGAGTAATTTCTCAAACAGTCTACGCTTTGATCGTTCCCTGGAAGACCAGTAGTAATTTCCGATGCACATCTGGAGGCATTCTGTAATCAGTGGACTATCAGAGTGATGATGAAACACAGAAATTCCATCGGGATTGAATGTAACAGTCACCATAAGCACTTTCCTCGATGGGAGTAATGTCTCAAACAGTCTACGCTTTGATCGTTCCCTGGAAGACCAGTAGTAGTTTCCGATGCACATCTGGAGGCATTCTGTAATCAGTGGACTATCAGAGTGATGATGAAACACAGAAATAGCATCGGGATTGAATACAACAGTCATCATGCGCACTTTCTTCCATAGGACTAATTCTCAAAAATTCTACGCTTTGATCGTCCCTGGAAGACCAGTAGTAGATTCCGATGCACATCTGGTGGCATTCTGTAATCAGTGGACTATCAGAGTGATGATGAAACACAGAAATTCCATCCGGATTGAATACAAGAGTAACCATGCGCACTTTCCTCCATGGGAGAAATTATCAAACATTCTATGCTTTGATCGTTCCGTGGAAGACCAGTAGTAGTTACCGATGCACATCTGGTGGCATTCTGTAACCTGTGGACTATCAGAGTGTTGGTGAAACATAGAAATAGCATCGGGATTTAATACAACAGTCACCATGCGCACTTGCCTCCATGGGAGTAATGTCTGATACAGTCTACGCTTCGATCGTTCCCAGGAAGACCAGTAGTAGTTTCCGATGCACATCTGGAAACAATCTGTAATCTGTGGACTATCAGAGTGTTGATGAAACACAGAAATTGCATCGGGATTGAATACAACAGTCAACATCCGCACTTTCCTCCATGGAAGTAACGTCTGAAACAGTGTACGCTCTGATCGTTCAATGGAAGACCAGTAGTGATTTCCGATTCACAACTGGTGGCATTCTGTAATCTGTGGACTATCAGAGTGATGATGAAACACAGAAAATGCATCGGGATTGAATACAACAATCACCATGCGCACTTTCCATCACAGGAGTGATATCTCAAACAGTCTACGCTTTGATCGTTCCCTGGAATACCGGTAGTAGTTTCCGATGCACATCTGGTGGCATTCTGTAATCTGTGGTTTATCAGAGTGTTGATGAAACACAGAAATAGCATCGGGATTGAATACAACAGTCACCTTGCGCACTTTCTTCCATAGGACTAATTCTCAAACATTCTACGCTTTGATCGTCCCTGGAAGACCAGTAGTAGATTCCGATGCACACCTGGTGGCATTCTGTAATCTGTGGACTATCAGAGTGTTGATGATACACAGAAATTGCATCGCGATTAAATACAACAGTCACCATGCGTACTTTCCTCCACGGGAGTAATGTCTCAGACAGTCTACGCTTTGATCGTTTTCTGGATGACCAGTAGTAGATTCCGATGCACATCTGGAAACAATCTGTAATCTGTGGACTATCAGAGTGTTGATGAAACACAGAAATTGCATCGGGATTGAATACAACAGTCAACATTTGCGTTTTCCTCCATGGGAGTAATGTCTCAAACAGTCTACGCTTTGATCGTTCCCTGGAAGACCAGTAGTAATTTCCGATGCACATCTGGAGGCATTCTGTAATCTGTGACTATCAGAGTGTTGATGAAACACAGAAATTGCATCGGGATTGAATATAACTGTCACCATGCGCACTTTCCTCCATGGGAGTAATGTCTGATACAGTCTACGCTTCGATCGTTCCCAGGAAGACCAGTAGTAGTTTCCGATGCACATCTGGAAACAATCTGTAATCTGTGGACTATCAGAGTGTTGATGAAACACAGAAATTGCATCGGGATTGAATACAACAGTCAACATCCGCACTTTCCTCCATGGAAGTAACGTCTGAAACAGTGTACGCTTTGATCGTTCCCTGACGGACCAGTAGTAGTTTCCGATGCACATCTGGTGGCATTCTGTAATCTGTGGACTATCAGAGTGTTGATGAAACACAGAAATTGCATCGGGATTGAATACAACAGTCACCATACGCACTTTCCTCCATGGGAGTAATTTCTCAAACAGTCTACGCTTTGATCGTTCCCTGGAAGACCAGTAGTAATTTCCGATGCACATCTGGAGGCATTCTGTAATCTGTGACTATCAGAGTGTTGATGAAACACAGAAATTGCATCGGGATTGAATATAACAGTCACAATAAGCACTTTCCTCGATGGGAGTAATGTCTCAAACAGTCTACGCTTTGATCGTTCCCTGGAAGACCAGTAGTAGTTTCCGATGCACATCTGGAGGCATTCTGTAATCAGTGGACTATCAGAGTGATGATGAAACACAGAAATTCCATCGGGATTGAATACAAGAGTAACCATGCGCACTTTCCTCCAGGGGAGAAATTATCAAACATTCTATGCTTTGATCGTTCCCTGGAAGACCAGTAGTAGTTTCCGATGCACATCTGGTGGCATTCTGTAACCTGTGGACTATCAGAGTGTTGGTGAAACATAGAAATAGCATCGGGATTTAATACAACAGTCACCATGCGCACATTCCTCCATGGGAGTAATGTCTGATACAGTCTATGCTTCGATCGTTCCCAGGAAGACCAGTAGTAGTTTCCGATGCACATCTGGAAACAATCTGTAATCTGTGGACTATCAGAGTGTTGATGAAACACAGAAATTGCATCGGGATTGAATACAACAGTCACCATCCGCACTTTCCTCCATGGAAGTAACGTCTGAAACAGGGTACTCTTTGATCGTTCCCTGGAAGACCAGTAGTAGTATCCGATGCACATCTGGTGGCATTCTGTAATCTGTGGCTATCAGAGTGTTGATGAAACACAGAAATTGCATCGGCATTGAATACAACAGTCACCATGCGCATTTTCCTCCATATGAGTAATGTCTCAAACAGTCTACGCTTTGATCGTTCCCTGGAAAACCAGTAGTACTCTCCGATGCACATCTGGTAGCATTCTGTAATCTGTAGACTAACAGAGTGTTGATGAAACACAGAAATTGCATCGGGATTGAATACAACAGCCAATATTCCCACTTTCCTCCATGGGAGTAATGTCTCAAACTGTCTACGTTTTGATCGCTCCCTGGAAGACCAGTAGTAATTTCCGATGCACATCTGGAGGCATTCTGTAATCTGTGGATTATCAGAGTGTTGATGAAACACAGAAATTGGTCGGGATTGAATACAACAGTCACCTTGCGCACTTTCCTCCATGGGAGTAATGTCTCATACAGTCTAGGCTTTGATCGTTCCCTGGAAGACCAGTAGTAGTTTCCGATGCACATCTGGTGGCATTCTGTAATCTGTGGACTATCAGAGTGTTGATGAAACACAGAAATTGCATCGGGATTGTATACAACAGCCACCATACGCACTTTCCTCCATGAGAACAGTGTCTCAAACAGTCTACGCTTTGATCGTTCCCTGGAAAACCAGTAGTGATTTCCGATGCACAACTGGTGGCATTCTGTAATCTGTGGACTATCAGAGTGTTGATGAAACACAGAAAATGCATCGGGATTGAATACAACAATCACCATGCGCACTTTCCATCACAGGAGTGATATCTCAAACAGTCTACGCTTTGATCGTTCCCTGGAATACCGGTAGTAGTTTCCGATGCACATCTGGTGGCATTCTGTAATCTGTGGACTAACAGAGTGTTGATGCAACGCAGAAATTGCATCGGGATTGAATGTAACAGTCACCATAAGCACTTTCCTCGATGGGAGTAATGTCTCAAACAGTCTACGCTTTGATCGTTCCCTGGAAGACCAGTAGTAGTTTCCGATGCACATCTGGAGGCATTCTGTAATCAGTGGACTATCAGAGTGATGATGAAACACAGAAATAGCATCGGGATTGAATACAACAGTCATCATGCGCACTTTCTTCCATAGGACTAATTCTCAAAAATTCTACGCTTTGATCGTCCCTGGAAGACCAGTAGTAGATTCCGATGCACATCTGGTGGCATTCTGTAATCAGTGGACTATCAGAGTGATAATGAAACACAGAAATTCCATCCGGATTGAATACAAGAGTAACCATGCGCACTTTCCTCCATGGGAGAAATTATCAAACATTCTATGCTTTGATCGTTCCGTGGAAGACCAGTAGTAGTTACCGATGCACATCTGGTGGCATTCTGTAACCTGTGGACTATCAGAGTGTTGGTGAAACATAGAAATAGCATCGGGATTTAATACAACAGTCACCATGCGCACTTGCCTCCATGGGAGTAATGTCTGATACAGTCTACGCTTCGATCGTTCCCAGGAAGACCAGTAGTAGTTTCCGATGCACATCTGGAAACAATCTGTAATCTGTGGACTATCAGAGTGTTGATGAAACACAGAAATTGCATCGGGATTGAATACAACAGTCAACATCCGCACTTTCCTCCATGGAAGTAACGTCTGAAACAGTGTACGCCCTGATCGTTCAATGGAAGACCAGTAGTGATTTCCGATTCACAACTGGTGGCATTCTGTAATCTGTGGACTATCAGAGTGATGATGAAACACAGAAAATGCATCGGGATTGAATACAACAATCACCATGCGCACTTTCCATCACAGGAGTGATATCTCAAACAGTCTACGCTTTGATCGTTCCCTGGAATACCGGTAGTAGTTTCCGATGCACATCTGGTGGCATTCTGTAATCTGTGGACTATCAGAGTGTTGATGAAACACAGAAATAGCATCGGGATTGAATACAACAGTCACCTTGCGCACTTTCTTCCATAGGACTAATTCTCAAACATTCTACGCTTTGATCGTCCCTGGAAGACCAGTAGTAGATTCCGATGCACACCTGGTGGCATTCTGTAATCTGTGGACCATCAGAGTGTTGATGATACACAGAAATTGCATCGCGATTAAATACAACAGTCACCATGCGTACTTTCCTCCATGGGAGTAATGTCTCAGACAGTCTACGCTTTGATCGTTTTCTGGATGACCAGTAGTAGATTCCGATGCACATCTGGAAACAATCTGTAATCTGTGGACTATCAGAGTGTTGATGAAACACAGAAATTGCATCGGGATTGAATACAACAGTCAACATTTGCATTTTCCTCCATGGGAGTAATGTCTCAAACAGTCTACGCTTTGATCGTTCCCTGGAAGACCAGTAGTAATTTCCGATGCACATCTGGAGGCATTCTGTAATCTGTGACTATCAGAGTGTTGATGAAACACAGAAATTGCATCGGGATTGAATATAACTGTCACCATGCGCACTTTCCTCCATGGGAGTAATGTCTGATACAGTCTACGCTTCGATCGTTCCCAGGAAGACCAGTAGTAGTTTCCGATGCACATCTGGAAACAATCTGTAATCTGTGGACTATCAGAGTGTTGATGAAACACAGAAATTGCATCGGGATTGAATACAACAGTCAACATCCGCACTTTCCTCCATGGAAGTAACGTCTGAAACAGTGTACGCTTTGATCGTTCCCTGACGGACCAGTAGTAGTTTCCGATGCACATCTGGTGGCATTCTGTAATCTGTGGACTATCAGAGTGTTGATGAAACACAGAAATTGCATCGGGATTGAATACAACAGTCACCATACGCACTTTCCTCCATGGGAGTAATTTCTCAAACAGTCTACGCTTTGATCGTTCCCTGGAAGACCAGTAGTAATTTCCGATGCACATCTGGAGGCATTCTGTAATCTGTGACTATCAGAGTGTTGATGAAACACAGAAATTGCATCGGGATTGAATATAACAGTCACAATAAGCACTTTCCTCGATGGGAGTAATGTCTCAAACAGTCTACGCTTTGATCGTTCCCTGGAAGACCAGTAGTAGTTTCCGATGCACATCTGGAGGCATTCTGTAATCAGTGGACTATCAGAGTGATGATGAAACACAGAAATTCCATCGGGATTGAATACAAGAGTAACCATGCGCACTTTCCTCCAGGGGAGAATTTATCAAACATTCTATGCTTTGATCGTTCCCTGGAAGACCAGTAGTAGTTTCCGATGCACATCTGGTAGCATTCTGTAACCTGTGGACTATCAGAGTGTTGGTGAAACATAGAAATAGCATCGGGATTTAATACAACAGTCACCATGCGCACATTCCTCCATGGGAGTAATGTCTGATACAGTCTATGCTTCGATCGTTCCCAGGAAGACCAGTAGTAGTTTCCGATGCACATCTGGAAACAATCTGTAATCTGTGGACTATCAGAGTGTTGATGAAACACAGAAATTGCATCGGGATTGAATACAACAGTCACCATCCGCACTTTCCTCCATGGAAGTAACGTCTGAAACAGGGTACTCTTTGATCGTTCCCTGGAAGACCAGTAGTAGTATCCGATGCACATCTGGTGGCATTCTGTAATCTGTGGCTATCAGAGTGTTGATGAAACACAGAAATTGCATCGGCATTGAATACAACAGTCACCATGCGCATTTTCCTCCATATGAGTAATGTCTCAAACAGTCTACGCTTTGATCGTTCCCTGGAAAACCAGTAGTACTCTCCGATGCACATCTGGTAGCATTCTGTAATCTGTAGACTAACAGAGTGTTGATGAAACACAGAAATTGCATCGGGATTGAATACAACAGCCAATATTCCCACTTTCCTCCATGGGAGTAATGTCTCAAACAGTCTACGCTTTGATCGCTCCCTGGAAGACCAGTAGTAATTTCCGATGCACATCTGGAGGCATTCTGTAATCTGTGGATTATCAGAGTGTTGATGAAACACAGAAATTGGATCGGGATTGAATACAACAGTCACCTTGCGCACTTTCCTCCATGGGAGTAATGTCTCATACAGTCTAGGCTTTGATCGTTCCCTGGAAGACCAGTAGTAGTTTCCGATGCACATCTGGTGGCATTCTGTAATCTGTGGACTATCAGAGTGTTGATGAAACACAGAAATTGCATCGGGATTGTATACAACAGCCACCATACGCACTTTCCTCCATGAGAACAGTGTCTCAAACAGTCTACGCTTTGATCGTTCCCTGGAAAACCAGTAGTGATTTCCGATGCACAACTGGTGGCATTCTGTAATCTGTGGACTATCAGAGTGTTGATGAAACACAGAAAATGCATCGGGATTGAATACAACAATCACCATGCGCACTTTCCATCACAGGAGTGATATCTCAAACAGTCTACGCTTTGATCGTTCCCTGGAATACCGGTAGTAGTTTCCGATGCACATCTGGTGGCATTCTGTAATCTGTGGACTATCAGAGTGTTGATGAAACACAGAAATAGCATCGGGATTGAATACAACAGTCACCATGCGCACTTACCTCCATAGGACTAATTCTCAAACATTCTACGCTTTGATCGTCCCTGGAAGACCAGTAGTAGTTTCCGATGAACATCTGGTGGCATTCTGTAATCTGTGGACTATCAGAGTGTTGATGAAACACAGAAATTGCATCGCGATTAAATACAACAGTCACCATGCGTACTTTCCTCCATGGGAGTAATGTCTCAGACAGTCTACGCTTTGATCGTTCTCTGGATGACCAGTAGTAGATTCCGATGGACAACTGATGGCATTCTGTAATCTGTGGACTACCAGAGTGTTGATGAAACACAGAAAATGCATCGGGAAGGAATACAACAGTCAGCATGGGCATTTTCCTTTATGGGAGTAATGTCTCAAACAGTCTACGCTTTGATCGTTCCCTGGAAGACCAGTAGTAGTCGCCGATGCACATCTGGTGGCATTCTGTAATCTGTGGACTAACAGAGTGTTGATGCAACGCAGAAATTGCATCGAGATTGAATACAACAGTCAATATTCGCACTTTCCTCCATGGGAGTAATTTCTCAAACATACTACGCTTTGATCGTTCCCTGGAAGACCAGTAGTAATTTCCGATGCACATCTGGAGGCATTCTGTAATCTGTGACTATCAGAGTGTTGATGAAACACAGAAATTGCATCGGGATTGAATATAACAGTCACAATAAGCACTTTCCTCGATGGGAGTAATGTCTCAAACAGTCTACGCTTTGATCGTTCCCTGGAAGACCAGTAGTAGTTTCCGATGCAGATCTGGTGGCATTCTATAACCTGTGGACTATCAGAGTGTTGATGAAACATAGGAATAGCATCGGGATTTAACACAACAGTCACCTTGCGCACTTTCCTCCATGGGAGTAATGTCTCAAACAGTCTACGCTTTGATCGTTCCCTGGAAGACCAGTAGTAGTCGCCGATGCACATCTGGTGGCATTCTGTAATCTGTGGACTAACAGAGTGTTGATGCAACGCAGAAATTGCATCGAGATTGAATACAACAGTCAATATTCGCACTTTCCTCCATGGGAGTAATTTCTCAAACATACTACGCTTTGATCGTTCCCTGGAAGACCAGTAGTAATTTCCGATGCACATCTGGAGGCATTCTGTAATCTGTGACTATCAGAGTGTTGATGAAACACAGAAATTGCATCGGGATTGAATATAACAGTCACAATAAGCACTTTCCTCGATGGGAGTAATGTCTCAAACAGTCTACGCTTTGATCGTTCCCTGGAAGAC
Source organism: Schistocerca gregaria (assembly GCF_023897955.1). Classification (NCBI taxonomy): domain Eukaryota; kingdom Metazoa; phylum Arthropoda; class Insecta; order Orthoptera; family Acrididae; genus Schistocerca; species Schistocerca gregaria. The sequence continues at coordinate 55,143,690 of NC_064929.1, forward strand.
CAGTAGTAGTTTCCGATGCACATCTGGAGGCATTCTGTAATCAGTGGACTATCAGAGTGATGATGAAACACAGAAATAGCATCGGGATTGAATACAACAGTCATCATGCGCACTTTCTTCCATAGGACTAATTCTCAAAAATTCTACGCTTTGATCGTCCCTGGAAGACCAGTAGTAGATTCCGATGCACATCTGGTGGCATTCTGTAATCAGTGGACTATCAGAGTGATGATGAAACACAGAAATTCCATCCGGATTGAATACAAGAGTAACCATGCGCACTTTCCTCCATGGGAGAAATTATCAAACATTCTATGCTTTGATCGTTCCGTGGAAGACCAGTAGTAGTTACCGATGCACATCTGGTGGCATTCTGTAACCTGTGGACTATCAGAGTGTTGGTGAAACATAGAAATAGCATCGGGATTTAATACAACAGTCACCATGCGCACTTGCCTCCATGGGAGTAATGTCTGATACAGTCTACGCTTCGATCGTTCCCAGGAAGACCAGTAGTAGTTTCCGATGCACATCTGGAAACAATCTGTAATCTGTGGACTATCAGAGTGTTGATGAAACACAGAAATTGCATCGGGATTGAATACAACAGTCAACATCCGCACTTTCCTCCATGGAAGTAACGTCTGAAACAGTGTACGCTTTGATCGTTCCCTGACGGACCAGTAGTAGTTTCCGATGCACATCTGGTGGCATTCTGTAATCTGTGGACTATCAGAGTGTTGATGAAACACAGAAATTGCATCGGGATTGAATACAACAGTCACCATACGCACTCTCCTCCATGGGAGTAATTTCTCAAACAGTCTACGCTTTGATCGTTCCCTGGAAGACCAGTAGTAATTTCCGATGCACATCTGGAGGCATTCTGTAATCTGTGACTATCAGAGTGTTGATGAAACACAGAAATTGCATCGGGATTGAATATAACAGTCACAATAAGCACTTTCCTCGATGGGAGTAATGTCTCAAACAGTCTACGCTTTGATCGTTCCCTGGAAGACCAGTAGTAGTTTCCGATGCACATCTGGAGGCATTCTGTAATCAGTGGACTATCAGAGTGATGATGAAACACAGAAATTCCATCGGGATTGAATACAAGAGTAACCATGCGCACTTTCCTCCAGGGGAGAATTTATCAAACATTCTATGCTTTGATCGTTCCCTGGAAGACCAGTAGTAGTTTCCGATGCACATCTGGTGGCATTCTGTAACCTGTGGACTATCAGAGTGTTGGTGAAACATAGAAATAGCATCGGGATTTAATACAACAGTCACCATGCGCACATTCCTCCATGGGAGTAATGTCTGATACAGTCTATGCTTCGATCGTTCCCAGGAAGACCAGTAGTAGTTTCCGATGCACATCTGGAAACAATCTGTAATCTGTGGACTATCAGAGTGTTGATGAAACACAGAAATTGCATCGGGATTGAATACAACAGTCTCCATCCGCACTTTCCTCCATGGAAGTAACGTCTGAAACAGGGTACTCTTTGATCGTTCCCTGGAAGACCAGTAGTAGTATCCGATGCACATCTGGTGGCATTCTGTAATCTGTGGCTATCAGAGTGTTGATGAAACACAGAAATTGCATCGGCATTGAATACAACAGTCACCATGCGCATTTTCCTCCATGGGAGAAATTATCAAACATTCTATGCTTTGATCGTTCCGTGGAAGACCAGTAGTAGTTACCGATGCACATCTGGTGGCATTCTGTAACCTGTGGACTATCAGAGTGTTGGTGAAACATAGAAATAGCATCGGGATTTAATACAACAGTCACCATGCGCACTTGCCTCCATGGGAGTAATGTCTGATACAGTCTACGCTTCGATCGTTCCCAGGAAGACCAGTAGTAGTTTCCGATGCACATCTGGAAACAATCTGTAATCTGTGGACTATCAGAGTGTTGATGAAACACAGAAATTGCATCGGGATTGAATACAACAGTCAACATCCGCACTTTCCTCCATGGAAGTAACGTCTGAAACAGTGTACGCCCTGATCGTTCAATGGAAGACCAGTAGTGATTTCCGATTCACAACTGGTGGCATTCTGTAATCTGTGGACTATCAGAGTGATGATGAAACACAGAAAATGCATCGGGATTGAATACAACAATCACCATGCGCACTTTCCATCACAGGAGTGATATCTCAAACAGTCTATGCTTTGATCGTTCCCTGGAATACCGGTAGTAGTTTCCGATGCACATCTGGTGGCATTCTGTAATCTGTGGACTATCAGAGTGTTGATGAAACACAGAAATAGCATCGGGATTGAATACAACAGTCACCTTGCGCACTTTCTTCCACAGGACTAATTCTCAAACATTCTACGCTTTGATCGTCCCTGGAAGACCAGTAGTAGATTCCGATGCACACCTGGTGGCATTCTGTAATCTGTGGACCATCAGAGTGTTGATGATACACAGAAATTGCATCGCGATTAAATACAACAGTCACCATGCGTACTTTCCTCCATGGGAGTAATGTCTCAGACAGTCTACGCTTTGATCGTTTTCTGGATGACCAGTAGTAGATTCCGATGCACATCTGGAAAGAATCTGTAATCTGTGGACTATCAGAGTGTTGATGAAACACAGAAATTGCATCGGGATTGAATACAACAGTCAACATTTGCATTTTCCTCCATGGGAGTAATGTCTCAAACAGTCTACGCTTTGATCGTTCCCTGGAAGACCAGTAGTAATTTCCGATGCACATCTGGAGGCATTCTGTAATCTGTGACTATCAGAGTGTTGATGAAACACAGAAATTGCATCGGGATTGAATATAACTGTCACCATGCGCACTTTCCTCCATGGGAGTAATGTCTGATACAGTCTACGCTTCGATCGTTCCCAGGAAGACCAGTAGTAGTTTCCGATGCACATCTGGAAACAATCTGTAATCTGTGGACTATCAGAGTGTTGATGAAACACAGAAATTGCATCGGGATTGAATACAACAGTCAACATCCGCACTTTCCTCCATGGAAGTAACGTCTGAAACAGTGTACGCTTTGATCGTTCCCTGACGGACCAGTAGTAGTTTCCGATGCACATCTGGTGGCTTTCTGTAATCTGTGGACTATCAGAGTGTTGATGAAACACAGAAATTGCATCGGGATTGAATACAACAGTCACCATACGCACTTTCCTCCATGGGAGTAATTTCTCAAACAGTCTACGCTTTGATCGTTCCCTGGAAGACCAGTAGTAGTCGCCGATGCACATCTGGTGGCATTCTGTAATCTGTGGACTAACAGTGTGTTGATGCAACGCAGAAATTGCATCGAGATTGAATACAACAGTCAATATTCGCACTTTCCTCCATGGGAGTAATTTCTCAAACATACTACGCTTTGATCGTTCCCTGGAAGACCAGTAGTAATTTCCGATGCACATCTGGAGGCATTCTGTAATCTGTGACTATCAGAGTGTTGATGAAACACAGAAATTGCATCGGGATTGAATATAACAGTCACAATAAGCACTTTCCTCGATGGGAGTAATGTCTCAAACAGTCTACGCTTTGATCGTTCCCTGGAAGACCAGTAGTAGTTTCCGATGCACATCTGGTGGCATTCTATAACCTGTGGACTATCAGAGTGTTGATGAAACATAGGAATAGCATCGGGATTTAACACAACAGTCACCTTGCGCACTTTCCTCCATGGGAGTAATGTCTCAAACAGTCTACGCTTTGATCGTTCCCTGGAAGACCAGTAGTAGTCGCCGATGCACATCTGGTGGCATTCTGTAATCTGTGGACTAACATAGTGTTGATGCAACGCAGAAATTGCATCGAGATTGAATACAACAGTCAATATTCGCACTTTCCTCCATGGGAGTAATTTCTCAAACATACTACGCTTTGATCGTTCCCTGGAAGACCAGTAGTAATTTCCGATGCACATCTGGAGGCATTCTGTAATCTGTGACTATCAGAGTGTTGATGAAACACAGAAATTGCATCGGGATTGAATATAACAGTCACAATAAGCACTTTCCTCGATGGGAGTAATGTCTCAAACAGTCTACGCTTTGATCGTTCCCTGGAAGACCAGTAGTAGTTTCCGATGCACATCTGGAGGCATTCTGTAATCAGTGGACTATCAGAGTGATGATGAAACACAGAAATAGCATCGGGATTGAATACAACAGTCATCATGCGCACTTTCTTCCATAGGACTAATTCTCAAAAATTCTACGCTTTGATCGTCCCTGGAAGACCAGTAGTAGATTCCGATGCACATCTGGAGGCATTCTGTAATCAGTGGACTATCAGAGTGATGATGAAACACAGAAATTCCATCCGGATTGAATACAAGAGTAACCATGCGCACTTTCCTCCATGGGAGAAATTATCAAACATTCTATGCTTTGATCGTTCCGTGGAAGACCAGTAGTAGTTACCGATGCACATCTGGTGGCATTCTGTAACCTGTGGACTATCAGAGTGTTGGTGAAACATAGAAATAGCATCGGGATTTAATACAACAGTCACCATGCGCACTTGCCTCCATGGGAGTAATGTCTGATACAGTCTACGCTTCGATCGTTCCCAGGAAGACCAGTAGTAGTTTCCGATGCACATCTGGAAACAATCTGTAATCTGTGGACTATCAGAGTGTTGATGAAACACAGAAATTGCATCGGGATTGAATACAACAGTCAACATCCGCACTTTCCTCCATGGAAGTAACGTCTGAAACAGTGTACGCTTTGATCGTTCCCTGACGGACCAGTAGTAGTTTCCGATGCACATCTGGTGGCTTTCTGTAATCTGTGGACTATCAGAGTGTTGATGAAACACAGAAATTGCATCGGGATTGAATACAACAGTCACCATACGCACTTTCCTCCATGGGAGTAATTTCTCAAACAGTCTACGCTTTGATCGTTCCCTGGAAGACCAGTAGTAATTTCCGATGCACATCTGGAGGCATTCTGTAATCTGTGACTATCAGAGTGTTGATGAAACACAGAAATTGCATCGGGATTGAATATAACAGTCACAATAAGCACTTTCCTCGATGGGAGTAATGTCTCAAACAGTCTACGCTTTGATCGTTCCCTGGAAGACCAGTAGTAGTTTCCGATGCACATCTGGAGGCATTCTGTAATCAGTGGACTATCAGAGTGATGATGAAACACAGAAATTCCATCGGGATTGAATACAAGAGTAACCATGCGCACTTTCCTCCAGGGGAGAATTTATCAAACATTCTATGCTTTGATCGTTCCCTGGAAGACCAGTAGTAGTTTCCGATGCACATCTGGTGGCATTCTGTAACCTGTGGACTATCAGAGTGTTGGTGAAACATAGAAATAGCATCGGGATTTAATACAACAGTCACCATGCGCACATTCCTCCATGGGAGTAATGTCTGATACAGTCTATGCTTCGATCGTTCCCAGGAAGACCAGTAGTAGTTTCCGATGCACATCTGGAAACAATCTGTAATCTGTGGACTATCAGAGTGTTGATGAAACACAGAAATTGCATCGGGATTGAATACAACAGTCACCATCCGCACTTTCCTCCATGGAAGTAACGTCTGAAACAGGGTACTCTTTGATCGTTCCCTGGAAGACCAGTAGTAGTATCCGATGCACATCTGGTGGCATTCTGTAATCTGTGGCTATCAGAGTGTTGATGAAACACAGAAATTGCATCGGCATTGAATACAACAGTCACCATGCGCATTTTCCTCCATATGAGTAATGTCTCAAACAGTCTACGCTTTGATCGTTCCCTGGAAAACCAGTAGTACTCTCCGATGCACATCTGGTAGCATTCTGTAATCTGTAGACTAACAGAGTGTTGATGAAACACAGAAATTGCATCGGGATTGAATACAACAGCCAATATTCCCACTTTCCTCCATGGGAGTAATGTCTCAAACAGTCTACGCTTTGATCGCTCCCTGGAAGACCAGTAGTAATTTCCGATGCACATCTGGAGGCATTCTGTAATCTGTGGATTATCAGAGTGTTGATGAAACACAGAAATTGGATCGGGATTGAATACAACAGTCACCTTGCGCACTTTCCTCCATGGGAGTAATGTCTCATACAGTCTAGGCTTTGATCGTTCCCTGGAAGACCAGTAGTAGTTTCCGATGCACATCTGGTGGCATTCTGTAATCTGTGGACTATCAGAGTGTTGATGAAACACAGAAATTGCATCGGGATGGTATACAACAGCCACCATTCGCACTTTCCTCCATGAGAACAGTGTCTCAAACAGTCTACGCTTTGATCGTTCCCTGGAAAACCAGTAGTGATTTCCGATGCACAACTGGTGGCATTCTGTAATCTGTGGACTATCAGAGTGTTGATGAAACACAGAAAATGCATCGGGATTGAATACAACAATCTCCATGCGCACTTTCCATCACAGGAGTGATATCTCAAACAGTCTACGCTTTGATCGTTCCCTGGAATACCGGTAGTAGTTTCCGATGCACATCTGGTGGCATTCTGTAATCTGTGGACTATCAGAGTGTTGATGAAACACAGAAATAGCATCGGGATTGAATACAACATTCACCATGCGCACTTACCTCCATAGGACTAATTCTCAAACATTCTACGCTTTGATCGTTCCTGGAAGACCAGTAGTAGTTTCCGATGAACATCTGGTGGCATTCTGTAATCTGTGGACTATCAGAGTGTTGATGAAACACAGAAATTGCATCGCGATTAAATACAACAGTCACCATGCGTACTTTCCTCCATGGGAGTAATGTCTCAGACAGTCTACGCTTTGATCGTTCTCTGGATGACCAGTAGTAGATTCCGATGGACAACTGATGGCATTCTGTAATCTGTGGACTATCAGAGTGTTGATGAAACACAGAAAATGCATCGGGAAGGAATACAACAGTCAGCATGGGCATTTTCCTCCATGGGAGTAATGTCTCAAACAGTCTACGCTTTGATCGTTCCCTGGAAGACCAGTAGTAGTCGCCGATGCACATCTGGTGGCATTCTGTAATCTGTGGACTAACAGAGTGTTGATGCAACGCAGAAATTGCATCGAGATTGAATACAACAGTCAATATTCGCACTTTCCTCCATGGGAGTAATTTCTCAAACATACTACGCTTTGATCGTTCCCTGGAAGACCAGTAGTAATTTCCGATGCACATCTGGAGGCATTCTGTAATCTGTGACTATCAGAGTGTTGATGAAACACAGAAATTGCATCGGGATTGAATATAACAGTCACAATAAGCACTTTCCTCGATGGGAGTAATGTCTCAAACAGTCTACGCTTTGATCGTTCCCTGGAAGACCAGTAGTAGTTTCCGATGCACATCTGGTGGCATTCTATAACCTGTGGACTATCAGAGTGTTGATGAAACATAGGAATAGCATCGGGATTTAACACAACAGTCACCTTGCGCACTTTCCTCCATGGGAGTAATGTCTCAAACAGTCTACGCTTTGATCGTTCCCTGGAAGACCAGTAGTAGTCGCCGATGCACATCTGGTGGCATTCTGTAATCTGTGGACTAACAGAGTGTTGATGCAACGCAGAAATTGCATCGGGATTGAATGTAACAGTCACCATAAGCACTTTCCTCGATGGGAGTAATGTCTCAAACAGTCTACGCTTTGATCGTTCCCTGGAAGACCAGTAGTAGTTTCCGATGCACATCTGGAGGCATTCTGTAATCAGTGGACTATCAGAGTGATGATGAAACACAGAAATAGCATCGGGATTGAATACAACAGTCATCATGCGCACTTTCTTCCATAGGACTAATTCTCAAAAATTCTACGCTTTGATCGTCCCTGGAAGACCAGTAGTAGATTCCGATGCACATCTGGTGGCATTCTGTAATCAGTGGACTATCAGAGTGATGATGAAACACAGAAATTCCATCCGGATTGAATACAAGAGTAACCATGCGCACTTTCCTCCATGGGAGAAATTATCAAACATTCTATGCTTTGATCGTTCCGTGGAAGACCAGTAGTAGTTACCGATGCACATCTGGTGGCATTCTGTAACCTGTGGACTATCAGAGTGTTGGTGAAACATAGAAATAGCATCGGGATTTAATACAACAGTCACCATGCGCACTTGCCTCCATGGGAGTAATGTCTGATACAGTCTACGCTTCGATCGTTCCCAGGAAGACCAGTAGTAGTTTCCGATGCACATCTGGAAACAATCTGTAATCTGTGGACTATCAGAGTGTTGATGAAACACAGAAATTGCATCGGGATTGAATACAACAGTCAACATCCGCACTTTCCTCCATGGAAGTAACGTCTGAAACAGTGTACGCTCTGATCGTTCAATGGAAGACCAGTAGTGATTTCCGATTCACAACTGGTGGCATTCTGTAATCTGTGGACTATCAGAGTGATGATGAAACACAGAAAATGCATCGGGATTGAATACAACAATCACCATGCGCACTTTCCATCACAGGAGTGATATCTCAAACAGTCTACGCTTTGATCGTTCCCTGGAATACCGGTAGTAGTTTCCGATGCACATCTGGTGGCATTCTGTAATCTGTGGACTATCAGAGTGTTGATGAAACACAGAAATAGCATCGGGATTGAATACAACAGTCACCTTGCGCTCTTTCTTCCATAGGACTAATTCTCAAACATTCTACGCTTTGATCGTCCCTGGAAGACCAGTAGTAGATTCCGATGCACACCTGGTGGCATTCTGTAATCTGTGGACCATCAGAGTGTTGATGATACACAGAAATTGCATCGCGATTAAATACAACAGTCACCATGCGTACTTTCCTCCATGGGAGTAATGTCTCAGACAGTCTACGCTTTGATCGTTTTCTGGATGACCAGTAGTAGATTCCGATGCACATCTATAAACAATCTGTAATCTGTGGACTATCAGAGTGTTGATGAAACACAGAAATTGCATCGGGATTGAATACAACAGTCAACATTTGCATTTTCCTCCATGGGAGTAGTGTCTCATACAGTCTACGTTTTGATCGTTCCCTGGAAAGCCAGTAGTAGTTTCCGATGCACATCTGGTGGCAATCTGTAATCTGTGGACTACCAGAGTGTTGATGAAACACAGAAATTGCATCGGGATTGAATACAACAGTCACCATCCGCACTTTCCTGCATGGAAGTAACGTCTGAAACAGTGTACGCTTTGGTCGGTCCCTGGAAGACCAGTAGTAGTTTCCGATGCACATCTGATGGCAGTCTGTAATCTGTGGACTGTCAGAGTGTTGATGAAACACAGAAATTGCATCGGGTTTGAATACAACAGTCAGCATAAGCACTTACCTCCATGGGATTAATGTCTCAAACAGTCTACGCTTTGATCGTTCCCTGGAAGACCAGTAGTAGTTTCCGATGATCATCTGGTATCATTCTGTAATCTATGGACTATCAGAGTGTTGTCGAAACACAGAAATTGCATGGGGATTGATAACAACAGACACTATGCGCACTTTCTTTCACGGGAGTAATGTCTCAAACAGTGTACGCTTTGATTATTCGATGGAAGACCAGTAGTAGTTTCCGATGCACATCTGGAGGCATTCTGTAATCTGTGGACTATCTGAGTGTTGATGAAACACAGAAATTGCATCGGGATTGAATACAACAGTCACCATGCGCACTTTCCTCCATAAGAGTAATTCTCAAACAGTATACGCTTTGATCGTTCCCTGGAAGACCAGTGGTAGTTTCCGATGCACATCTGGTGGCATACTGTAATCTGTGGATTACCAGAGAGTTGATGAAACACAGAAAATGCATCGGGATTGAATACAACAATCACCGTGCGCACTTTCCTCCACGGGAGTGATATCTCAAACAGTCTACGCTTTGATCGTTCCCTGGAATACCAGTAGTAGTTTCCGATGCACATCTAGTGGCATTCTGTAATCTGTGCACTATCAGAGTGTTGATGAATCACAGAAATAGCATCGGGATTGAATACAACAGTCACCATGCGTACTTTCCTCCATGGGAGTAATGTCTCAAACAGTCTACGCTTTGATCGTTCCCTGGAAGACCAGTAGTAGTTTCCGATGCACATCTGGAGGCATTCTGTAATCAGTGGACTATCAGAGTGATGATGAAACACAGAAATAGCATCGGGATTGAATACAACAGTCACCATGCGCACTTTCGTCCATAGGACTAATTCTCAAACATTCTACGCTTTCATCGTCCCTGGAAGACCAGTAGTAGATTCCGATGCACATCTGGTGGCATTCTGTAATCTGTGGACTATCAGAGTGTTGATGAAACACAGAAATTGCATCGCGATTAAACACAACAGTCACCATGCGTACTTTCCTCCATGGGAGTAATGTCTCAGACAGTCTACGCTTTGATCGTTCTCTGGATGACCAGTAGTAGATTCCGATGGACAACTGATGGCATTCTGTAATCTGTGGACTATCAGAGTGTTGATGAAACACAGAAAATGCATCGGGAAGGAATACAACAGTCAGCATGGGCATTTTCCTCCATGGGAGTAATGTCTCAAACAGTCTACGCTTTGATCGTTCCCTGGAAGACCAGTAGTAGTCGCCGATGCACATCTGGTGGCATTCTGTAATCTGTGGACTAACAGAGTGTTGATGCAACGCAGAAATTGCATCGAGATTGAATACAACAGTCAATATTCGCACTTTCCTCCATGGGAGTAATTTCTCAAACATACTACGCTTTGATCGTTCCCTGGAAGACCAGTAGTAATTTCCGATGCACATCTGGAGGCATTCTGTAATCTGTGACTATCAGAGTGTTGATGAAACACAGAAATTGCATCGGGATTGAATATAACAGTCACAATAAGCACTTTCCTCGATGGGAGTAATGTCTCAAACAGTCTACGCTTTGATCGTTCCCTGGAAGACCAGTAGTAGTTTCCGATGCACATCTGGTGGCATTCTATAACCTGTGGACTATCAGAGTGTTGATGAAACATAGGAATAGCATCGGGATTTAACACAACAGTCACCTTGCGCACTTTCCTCCATGGGAGTAATGTCTCAAACAGTCTACGCTTTGATCGTTCCCTGGAAGACCAGTAGTAGTCGCCGATGCACATCTGGTGGCATTCTGTAATCTGTGGACTAACAGAGTGTTGATGCAACGCAGAAATTGCATCGGGATTGAATGTAACAGTCACCATAAGCACTTTCCTCGATGGGAGTAATGTCTCAAACAGTCTACGCTTTGATCGTTCCCTGGAAGACCAGTAGTAGTTTCCGATGCACATCTGGAGGCATTCTGTAATCAGTGGACTATCAGAGTGATGATGAAACACAGAAATAGCATCGGGATTGAATACAACAGTCATCATGCGCACTTTCTTCCATAGGACTAATTCTCAAAAATTCTACGCTTTGATCGTCCCTGGAAGTCCAGTAGTAGATTCCGATGCACATCTGGTGGCATTCTGTAATCAGTGGACTATCAGAGTGATGATGAAACACAGAAATTCCATCCGGATTGAATACAAGAGTAACCATGCGCACTTTCCTCCATGGGAGAAATTATCAAACATTCTATGCTTTGATCGTTCCGTGGAAGACCAGTAGTAGTTACCGATGCACATCTGGTGGCATTCTGTAACCTGTGGACTATCAGAGTGTTGGTGAAACATAGAAATAGCATCGGGATTTAATACAACAGTCACCATGCGCACTTGCCTCCATGGGAGTAATGTCTGATACAGTCTACGCTTCGATCGTTCCCAGGAAGACCAGTAGTAGTTTCCGATGCACATCTGGAAACAATCTGTAATCTGTGGACTATCAGAGTGTTGATGAAACACAGAAATTGCATCGGGATTGAATACAACAGTCAACATCCGCACTTTCCTCCATGGAAGTAACGTCTGAAACAGTGTACGCTCTGATCGTTCAATGGAAGACCAGTAGTGATTTCCGATTCACAACTGGTGGCATTCTGTAATCTGTGGACTATCAGAGTGATGATGAAACACAGAAAATGCATCGGGATTGAATACAACAATCACCATGCGCACTTTCCATCACAGGAGTGATATCTCAAACAGTCTACGCTTTGATCGTTCCCTGGAATACCGGTAGTAGTTTCCGATGCACATCTGGTGGCATTCTGTAATCTGTGGACTATCAGAGTGTTGATGAAACACAGAAATAGCATCGGGATTGAATACAACAGTCACCTTGCGCTCTTTCTTCCATAGGACTAATTCTCAAACATTCAACGCTTTGATCGTCCCTGGAAGACCAGTAGTAGATTCCGATGCACACCTGGTGGCATTCTGTAATCTGTGGACCATCAGAGTGTTGATGATACACAGAAATTGCATCGCGATTAAATACAACAGTCACCATGCGTACTTTCCTCCATGGGAGTAATGTCTCAGACAGTCTACGCTTTGATCGTTTTCTGGATGACCAGTAGTAGATTCCGATGCACATCTGGAAACAATCTGTAATCTGTGGACTATCAGAGTGTTGATGAAACACAGAAATTGCATCGGGATTGAATACAACAGTCAACATTTGCATTTTCCTCCATGGGAGTAGTGTCTCATACAGTCTACGCTTTGATCGTTCCCTGGAAAGCCAGTAGTAGTTTCCGATGCACATCTGGTGGCAATCTGTAATCTGTGGACTACCAGAGTGTTGATGAAACACAGAAATTGCATCGGGATTGAATACAACAGTCACCATCCGCACTTTCCTGCATGGAAGTAACGTCTGAAACAGTGTACGCTTTGGTCGGTCCCTGGAAGACCAGTAGTAGTTTCCGATGCACATCTGATGGCAGTCTGTAATCTGTGGACTGTCAGAGTGTTGATGAAACACAGAAATTGCATCGGGTTTGAATACAACAGTCAGCATAAGCACTTACCTCCATGGGATTAATGTCTCAAACAGTCTACGCTTTGATCGTTCCCTGGAAGACCAGTAGTAGTTTCCGATGATCATCTGGTATCATTCTGTAATCTATGGACTATCAGAGTGTTGTCGAAACACAGAAATTGCATGGGGATTGATAACAACAGACACTATGCGCACTTTCTTTCACGGGAGTAATGTCTCAAACAGTGTACGCTTTGATTATTCGATGGAAGACCAGTAGTAGTTTCCGATGCACATCTGGAGGCATTCTGTAATCTGTGGACTATCTGAGTGTTGATGAAACACAGAAATTGCATCGGGATTGAATACAACAGTCACCATGCGCACTTTCCTCCATAAGAGTAATTCTCAAACAGTATACGCTTTGATCGTTCCCTGGAAGACCAGTGGTAGTTTCCGATGCACATCTGGTGGCATACTGTAATCTGTGGATTACCAGAGAGTTGATGAAACACAGAAAATGCATCGGGATTGAATACAACAATCACCGTGCGCACTTTCCTCCACGGGAGTGATATCTCAAACAGTCTACGCTTTGATCGTTCCCTGGAATACCAGTAGTAGTTTCCGATGCACATCTAGTGGCATTCTGTAATCTGTGCACTATCAGAGTGTTGATGAATCACAGAAATAGCACCGGGATTGAATACAACAGTCACCATGCGTACTTTCCTCCATGGGAGTAATGTCTCAAACAGTCTACGCTTTGATCGTTCCCTGGAAGACCAGTAGTAGTTTCCGATGCACATCTGGAGGCATTCTGTAATCAGTGGACTATCAGAGTGATGATGAAACACAGAAATAGCATCGGGATTGAATACAACAGTCACCATGCGCACTTTCGTCCATAGGACTAATTCTCAAACATTCTACGCTTTCATCGTCCCTGGAAGACCAGTAGTAGATTCCGATGCACATCTGGTGGCATTCTGTAATCTGTGGACTATCAGAGTGTTGATGAAACACAGAAATTGCATCGCGATTAAACACAACAGTCACCATGCGTACTTTCCTCCATGGGAGTAATGTCTCAGACAGTCTACGCTTTGATCGTTCTCTGGATGACCAGTAGTAGATTCCGATGGACAACTGATGGCATTCTGTAATCTGTGGACTATCAGAGTGTTGATGAAACACAGAAAATGCATCGGGATTGAATACAACAGTCACCATGGGCATTTTCCTCCATGGGAGTAATGTCTCATACAGTCTACGCTTTGATCGTTCCCTGGAAGACCAGTAGTAGTCGCCGATGCACATCTGGTGGCATTCTGTAATCTGTGGAGTAACAGAGTGTTGATGCAACACAGAAATTGCATCGAGATTGAATACAACAGTCAATATTCGCACTTTCCTCCATGGGAGTAATTTCTCAAACATACTACGCTTTGATCGTTCCCTGGAAGACCAGTAGTAATTTCCGATGCACATCTGGAGCCATTCTGTAATCTGTGACTATCAGAGTGTTGATGAAACACAGAAATTGCATCGGGATTCAATACAACAGTCAACATCCGCACTTTCCTCCATGGGAGTAATGTCTCAAACAGTCTACGCTTTGATCGTTCCCTGGAAGACCAGTAGTAGTTTCCGATGCACATCTGGAGGCATTCTGTAATCAGTGGACTATCAGAGTGATGATGAAACACAGAAATTCCATCCGGATTGAATACAAGAGTAACCATGCGCACTTTCCTCCATGGGAGAAAATATCAAACATTCTATGCTTTGATCGTTCCCTGGAAGACCAGTAGTAGATTCCGATGCACATCTGGTGGCATTCTCTAATCTGTGGACTATCCGAGTGTTGATGAAACACAGAAATTGCATCGCGATTAAATACAACAGTCACCATGCGTACTTTCCTCCATGGGAGTAATGTCTGATACAGTCTACGCTTCGATCGTTCCCAGGAAGACCAGTAGTACTTTCCGATGCACATCTGGTGGCATTCTGTAATCTGTGGACTATCAGAGTGTTGATGAAACACAGAAATTGCATCGGGATTGAATACAACAGTCACCATACGCACTTTCCTCCATGAGAATAGTGTCTCAAACAGTCTACGCTCTGATCGTTCTCTGCATGACCAGTAGTAGATTCCGATGGACAACTGATGGCATTCTGTAATCTGTGGACTATCAGAGTGTTGATGAAACACAGAAAATGCATCGGGATTGAATACAACAGTCAGCATGGGCATTATCCTCCATGGGAGTAATGTCTCAAACAGTCTACGCTTTGATCGTTCCCTGGAAGACCAGTAGTAGTCGCCGATGCACATCTGGTGGCATTCTGTAATCTGTGGACTAACAGAGTGTTGATGCAACGCAGAAATTGCATCGAGATTGAATACAACAGTCAAT
The DNA here is from genome assembly GCF_023897955.1 of Schistocerca gregaria. Lineage (NCBI taxonomy): Eukaryota > Metazoa > Arthropoda > Insecta > Orthoptera > Acrididae > Schistocerca > Schistocerca gregaria. The sequence goes on from NC_064929.1 coordinate 55,158,974, forward strand.
ATTCGCACTTTCCTCCATGGGAGTAATTTCTCACACATAATACGCTTTGATCGTTCCCTGGAAGACCAGTAGTAATTTCCGATGCACATCTGGAGGCATTCTGTACTCTGTGACTATCAGAGTGTTGATGAAACACAGAAATTGCATCGGGATTGAATATAACAGTCACAATAAGCACTTTCCTCGATGGGAGTAATGTCTCAAACAGTCTACGCTTTGATCGTTCCCTGGAAGACCAGTAGTAGCTTCCGATGCACATCTGGTGGCATTCTATAACCTGTGGACTATCAGAGTGTTGATGAAACATAGGAATAGCATCGGGATTTAACACAACAGTCACCTTGCGCACTTTCCTCCATGGGAGTAATGTCCCAAACAGTCTACGCTTTGATCGTTCCCTGGAAGACCAGTAGTAGTCGCCGATGCACATCTGGTGGCACTCTGTAATCTGTGGACTAACAGAGTGTTGATGCAACGCAGAAATTGCATCGAGATTGAATACAACAGTCAATATTCGCACTTTCCTCCATGGGAGTAATTTCTCAAACATACTACGCTTTGATCGTTCCCTGGAAGACCAGTAGTAATTTCCGATGCACATCTGGAGGCATTCTGTAATCTGTGACAATCAGAGTGTTGATGAAACACAGAAATTGCATCGGGATTGAATATAACAGTCACAATAAGCACTTTCCTCGATGGGAGTAATGTCTCAAACAGTCTACGCTTTGATCGTTCCCTGGAAGACCAGTAGTAGTTTCCGATGCACATCTGGTGGCATTCTGTAACCTGTGGACTATCAGAGTGTTGATGAAACATAGGAATAGCATCGGGATTTAACACAACAGTCACCTTGCGCACTTTCCTCTTTGGGAGTAGTGTCTCATACAGTCTACGCTTTGATCGTTCCCTGGAAAGCCAGTAGTAGTTTCCGATGCACATCTGGTGGCAATCTGTAATCTGTGGACTACCAGAGTGTTGATGAAACACAGAAATTGCATCGGGATTGAATACAACAGTCACCATCCGCACTTTCCTGCATGGAAGTAACGTCTGAAACAGTGTACGCTTTGATCGGTCCCTGGAAGACCAGTAGTAGTTTCCGATGCACATCTGATGGCAGTCTGTAATCTGTGGACTGTCAGAGTGTTGATGAAACACAGAAATTGCATCGGGTTTGAATACAAGAGTCAGCATAAGCACTTACCTCCATGGGATTAATGTCTCAAACAGTCTACGCTTTGATCGTTCCCTGGAAGACCAGTAGTAGTTTCCGATGCACTTCTGGTATCATTCTGTAATCTATGGACTATCAGAGTGTTGTTGAAACACAGAAATTGCATGGGGATTGATAACAACAGTCACTATGCGCACTTTCTTCCACGGGAGTAATGTCTCAAACAGTGTACGTTTTGATTATTCGATGGATGACCAGTAGTAGTTTCCGATGCACATCTGGAGGCATTCTGTAATCTGTGGACTATCTGAGTGTTGATGAAACACAGAAATTGCATCGGGATTGAATACAACAGTCACCATGCGCACTTTCCTCCATAAGAGTAATTCTCAAACAGTATACGCTTTGATCGTTCCCTGGAAGACCAGTGGTAGTTTCCGATGCACATCTGGTGGCATACTGTAATCTGTGGATTACCAGAGAGTTGATGAAACACAGAAAATGCATCGGGATTGAATACAACAATCACCGTGCGCACTTTCCTCCACGGGAGTGATATCTCAAACAGTCTACGCTTTGATCGTTCCCTGGAATACCAGTAGTAGTTTCCGATGCACATCTAGTAGCATTCTGTAATCTGTGCACTATCAGAGTGTTGATGAAACACAGAAATAGCATCGGGATTGAATACAACAGTCACCATGCGTACTTTCCCCCATGGGAGTAATGTCTCAAACAGTCTACGCTTTGATCGTTCCCTGGAAGACCAGTAGTAGTTTCCCATGCACATCTGGAGGCATTCTGTAATCAGTGGACTATCAGAGTGATGATGAAACACAGAAATAGCATCGGGATTGAATACAACAGTCACCATGCGCACTTTCTTCCATAGGACTAATTCTCAAACATTCTACGCTTTCATCGTCCCTGGAAGACCAGTAGTAGATTCCGATGCACATCTGGTGGCATTCTGTAATCTGTGGACTATCAGAGTGTTGATGAAACACAGAAATTGCATCGCGATTAAACACAACAGTCACCATGCGTACTTTCCTCCATGGGAGTAATGTCTCAGACAGTCTACGCTTTGATCGTTCTCTGGATGACCAGTAGTAGATTCCGATGGACAACTGATGGCATTCTGTAATCTGTGGACTATCAGAGTGTTGATGAAACACAGAAAATGCATCGGGATTGAATACAACAGTCACCATGGGCATTTTCCTCCATGGGAGTAATGTCTCAAACAGTCTACGCTTTGATCGTTCCCTGGAAGACCAGTAGTAGTCGCCGATGCACATCTGGTGGCATTCTGTAATCTGTGGAGTAACAGAGTGTTGATGCAACACAGAAATTGCATCGAGATTGAATACAACAGTCAAAATTCGCACTTTCCTCCATGGGAGTAATTTCTCAAACATACTACGCTTTGATCGTTCCCTGGAGGACCAGTAGTAATTTCCGATGCACATCTGGAGCCATTCTGTAATCTGTGACTATCAGAGTGTTGATGAAACACAGAAATTGCATCGGGATTGAATACAACAGTCAACATCCGCACTTTCCTCCATGGGAGTAATGTCTCAAACAGTCTACGATTTGATCGTTCCCTGGAAGACCAGTAGTAGTTTCCGATGCACATCTGGAGACATTCTGTAATCAGTGGACTATCAGAGTGATGATGAAACACAGAAATTCCGTCCGGATTGAATACAAGAGTAACCATGCGCACTTTCCTCCATGGGAGAATTTATCAAACATTCTATGCTTTGATCGTTCCCTGGAAGACCAGTAGTAGATTCCGATGCACATCTGGTGGCATTCTCTAATCTGTGGACTATCCGAGTGTTGATGAAACACAGAAATTGCATCGCGATTAAATACAACAGTCACCATGCGTACTTTCCTCCATGGGAGTAATTTCTGATACAGTCTACGCTTCGATCGTTCCCAGGAAGACCAATAGTAATTTCCGATGCACATCTGGAAACAATCTGTAATCTGTGGACTATCAGAGTGTTGATGAAACACAGAAATTGCATCGGGATTGAATACAACAGTCAACATCCGCACTTTCCTCCATGGAAGTAACGTCTGAAACAGTGTACGCTTTGATCGTTCCCTGGAAGACCAGTAGTACTTTCCGATGCACATCTGGTGGCATTCTGTAATCTGTGGACTATCAGAGTGTTGATGAAACACAGAAATTGCATCGGGATTGAATACAACAGTCACCATACGCACTTTCCTCCATGAGAATAGTGTCTCAAACAGTCTACGCTCTGATCGTTCAATGGAAGACCAGTAGTGATTTCCGATGCACAACTGGTGGCATTCTGTAATCTGTGGACTATCAGAGCGATGATGAAACACAGAAAATGCATCGGGATTGAATACAACAATCACCATGCGCACTTTCCTTCACAGGAGTGATATCTCAAACAGTCTACGCTTTGATCGTTCCCTGGAATACCGGTAGTAGTTTCCGATGCACATCTGGTGGCATTCTGTAATCTGTGGACTATCAGAGTGTTGATGAAACACAGAAAAGCATCGGGATTGAATACAACAGTCACCATGCGCACTTTCTTCCATAGGACTAATTCTCAAACATTCTACGCTTTGATCGTCCCTGGAAGACCAGTAGTAGATTCCAATGCACACCTGGTGGCATTCTGTAATCTGTGGACTATCAGAGTGTTGATGAAACACAGAAATTGCATCGCGATTAAATACAACAGTCACCATGCGTACTTTCCTCCATGGGAGTAATGTCTCAGACAGACTACGCTTTGATAGTTCTCTGGATGACCAGTAGTAGATTTCGATGCACATCTGGAGGCATTCTGTAATCTGTGACTATCAGAGTGTTGATGAAATACAGAAATTGCATCGTGATTGAATATAACAGTCACCATGCGCACTTTCCTCCATGGGAGTAATGTCTGATACAGTCTACGCTTCGATCGTTCCCAGGAAGACCAGTAGTAATTTCCGATGCACATCTGGAGGCATTCTGTAATCAGTGGACTATCAGAGTGATGATGAAACACAGAAATTCCATCGGGATTGAATATAACAGTCACAATAAGCACTTTCCTCGATGGGAGTAATGTCTCAAACAGTCTACGCTTTGATCGTTCCCTGGAAGACCAGTAGTAGTTTCCGACGCACATCTGGTGGCATTCTGTAACCTGTGGACTATCAGAGTGTTGGTGAAACATAGGAATAGCATCGGGATTTAACACAACAGTCACGTTGCGCACTTTCCTCTTTGGGAGTAATGTCTCATACAGTCTACGCTTTTATCGTTCCCTGGAAAGCCAGTAGTAGTTTCCGATGCACATCTGGTGGCATTCTGTAATCTGTGGATTATCAGAGTGTTGATGAAACACAGAAAATGCATCGGGATTAAATTCAACAGTCACCATGCGCACTTTCCTCCATGGGAGTAATGTCTGATACAGTCTACGCTTCGATCGTTCCCTGGAAGACCAGTAGTTGTTTCCGATGCACATCTGGAGACAATCTGTAATCTGTGGACTACCAGAGTGTTGATGAAACACAGAAATTGCATCGGGATTGAATACAACAGTCACCATCCGCACTTTCCTGCATGGAAGTAACATCTGAAACAGTGTACGCTTTGATCAGTCCCTGGAAGACCAGTAGTAGTTTCCGATGCACATCTGATGGCAGTCTGTAATCTGTGGACTGTCAGAGTGTTGATGAAACACAGAAATTGCATCGGGATTGTATACAACAGTCAGCATGCGCACTTTCCTCCATGGGATTAATGTCTCAAACAGTCTACGCTTTGATCGTTCCCTGGAAGACCAGTAGTAGTTTCCGATGCACATCTGGTATCATTCTGTAATCTATGGACTCTCAGAGTGTTGATGAAACACAGAAATTGCATGGGGATTGATAACAACAGTCACTATGTGCACTTTCTTCCACGGGAGTAATGTCTCAAACAGTGTACGCTTTGATTATTCGATGGAAGACCAGTAGTAGTTTCCGATGCACATCTGGAGGCATTCTGTAATCTGTGGACTATCTGAGTGTTGATGAAACACAGATATTGCATCGGGATTGAATACAACAGTCACCATGCGCACTTTCCTCCATGGGAGTAATTCTCAAACAGTCTACGCTTTGATCGTTCCCTGGAAGACCAGTGGTAGTTTCCGATGCACATCTGGTGGCATACTGTAATCTGTGGACTACCAGAGTGTTGATGAAACACAGAAAATGCATGGGGATTGAATACCACAATCACCGTGCGCACTTTCCTCCACGGGAGTGATATCTCAAAGAGTCTACGCTTTTATCGTTCCCTGGAATACCAGTAGTAGTTTCCGATGCACATCTAGTGGCATTCTGTAATCTGTGCACTATCAGAGTGTTGATGAAACACAGAAATAGCATCGGGATTGAATACAACAGTCACCATGCGCACTTTCCACCATGGGAGTAATGTCTCAAACAGTCTACGCTTTGATCGTTCCCTGGAAGACCAGTAGTAGTTTCCGATGCACATCTGGAGGCATTCTGTAATCAGTGGACTATCAGAGTGATGATGAAACACAGAAATAGCATCGGGATTGAATGCAACAGTCACCATGCGCACTTTCTTCCATAGGACTAATTCTCAAACATTCTACGCTTTCATCGTCCCTGGAAGACCAGTAGTAGATTCCGATGCACATCTGGTGGCATTCTGTAATCTGTGGACTATCAGAGTGTTGATGAAACACAGAAATTGCATCGCGATTAAATACAACAGTCATCATGCGTACTTTCCTCCATGGGAGTAATGTCTCAGACAGTCTACGCTTTGATCGTTCCCTGGAAGACCAGTAGTAATTTCCGATGCACATCGGGAGGCATTCTGTAATCTGTGACTATCAGAGTGTTGATGGAACACAGAAATTGCATCGGGATTGAATATAACAGTCACAATAAGCACTTTCCTCGATGGGAGTAATGTCTCAAACAGTCTACGCTTTGATCGTTTCCTGGAATACCAGTAGTAGTTTCCGATGCACATCTGGAGGCATTCTGTAATCAGTGGACTATCAGGGTGATGATGAAACACAGAAATTCCTTCCGGATTGAATACAAGAGTAACCATGCGCACTTTCCTCCATGGGAGAAATTATCCAACATATTATGCTTTGATCGTTCCCTGGAAGACCAGTAGTAGTTTCCGATTGCACATCTGGTGGCATTCTGTAACCTGTGGACTATCAGAGTGTTGGTGAAACATAGAAATAGCATCGGGATTTAATACAACAGTCACCATGCGCACTTTCCTCCATGGGAGTAATGTCTGATACAGTCTACGCTTCGATCGTTCCCAGGAAGACCAGTAGTAGTTTCCGATGCACATCTGGAAACAATCTGTAATCTGTGGACTATCAGTGTGTTGATGAAACACAGAAATTGCATCGGGATTCAATACAACAGTCAACATCCGCACTTTCCTCCATGGAAGTAACGTCTGAAACAGTGTACGCTTTGATCGTTCCCTGGAAGACCAGTAGTACTTTCCGATGCACATCTGGTGGCATTCTGTAATCTGTGGACTATCAGAGAGTTGATGAAACACAGAAATTGCATCGGGATTGAATACAACAGTCACCATACGCACTTTCCTCCATACGAATAGTGTCTCAAACAGTCTACGCTCTGATCGTTCAATGGAAGACCAGTAGTGATTTCCGATGCACAACTGGTGGCATTCTGTAATCTGTGGACTATCAGAGTGATGATGAAACACAGAAAATGCATCGGGATTGAATACAACAATCACCATGCGCACTTTCCATCACAGGAGTGATATCTCAAACAGTCTACGCTTTGATCGTTCCCTGGAATACCGGTAGTAGTTTCCGATGCACATCTGGTGGCATTCTGTAATCTGTGGACTATCAGAGTGTTGATGAAACACAGAAATAGCATCGGGATTGAATACAACAGTCACCATGCGCACTTTCCTCCATGGGAGTAATGTCTCAGACAGTCTACGCTTTGATCGTTCTCTGGATGACCAGTAGTAGATTCCGATTTACAACTGATGGCATTCTGTAATCTGTGGACTATCAGAGTGTTGATGAAACAAAGAAAATGCATCGGGATTGAATACAACAGTCACCATGGGCATTTTCCTCCATGGGAGTAATGTCTCAAACAGTCTACGCTTTGATCGTTCCCTGGAAGACCAGTAGTAGTCGCCGATGCACATCTGGTGGCATTCTGTAATCTGTGGACTAACAGAGTGTTGATGCAACACAGACATTGCATCGAGATTGAATACAACAGTCAATATTCGCACTTTCCTCCATGGGAGTAATTTCTCAAACAGTCTACGCTTTGATCGTTCCCTGGAAGACCAGTAGTAATTTCCGATGCACATCTGGAGGCATTCTGTAATCTGTGACTATCAGAGTGTTGATGAAACACAGAAATTGCATCGGGAATGAATACAACAGTCACCATGCGCACTTTCCTCCATGAGAGTGATATCTCAAAAATTCTACGCTTTGATCGTTCCCTGGAATACCAGTAGTAGTTTACGATGCACATCTGGTGGCATTCTGTAACCTGTGGACTATCAGAGTGTTGGTGAAGCATAGAAATAGCATCGGGATTTAATACAACAGTCACCATGCGCACTTTCCTCCATGGGAGTAATGTCTGATACAGTGTACGCTTCGATCGTTCCCAGGAAGACCAGTAGTAGTTTCCGATGCACATCTGGAAACAATCTGTAATCTGTGGACTATCAGAGTGTTGATGAAACACAGAAATTGCATCGGGATTGAATACAACAGTCACCATACGCACTTTCCTCCATGAGAATAGTGTCTCAAACAGTCTACGCTCTGATCGTTCAATGGAAGACCAGTAGTGATTTCCGATGCACATCTGGAGGCATTCTGTAATCTGTGGACTATCAGAGTGATGATGAAACACAGAAAATGCATCGGGATTGAATACAACAATCACCATGCGCACTTTCCATCACAGGAGTGATATCTCAAACAGTCTACGCTTTGATCGTTCCCTGGAATACCGGTAGTAGTTTCCGATGCACATCTGGTGGCATTCTGTAATCTGTGGACTATCAGAGTGTTGATGAAACACAGAAATAGCATCGGCATTGAATACAACAGTCACCATGCGCACTTTCTTCCATAGGACTAATTCTCAAACATTCTACGCTTTGATCGTCCTTGGAAGACCAGTAGTAGATTCCGATGCACATCTGGTGGCATTCTGTAATCTGTGGACTATCAGAGTGTTGATGAAACACAGAAATTGCATCGCGATTAAATACAATAGTCACCATGCGTACTTTCCTCCATGGGAGTAATGTCTCAGACAGTCTACGCTTTGATCGTTCTCTGGATGACCAGTAGTAGATTCCGATTTACAACTGATGGCATTCTGTAATCTGTGGACTATCAGAGTGTTGATGAAACACAGAAAATGCATCGGCATTGAATACAACAGTCACCATGCGCACTTTCTTCCATAGGACTAATTCTCAAACATTCTACGCTTTGATCGTCCTTGGAAGACCAGTAGTAGATTCCGATGCACATCTGGTGGCATTCTGTAATCTGCGGACTATCAGAGTGTTGATGAAACACAGAAATTGCATCGGGATTGAATATAACAGTCACAATAAGCACTTTCCTCGATGGGAGTAATGTCTCAAACAGTCTACGCTTTGATCGTTCCCTGGAATACCGGTAGTAGTTTCCGATGCACATCTGGTGGCATTCTGTAATCTGTGGACTATCAGAGTGTTGATGAAACACAGAAATTGCATCGGGATTGAATACAACAGTCAACATCCGCACTTTCCTCCATGGAGGTAACGTCTGAAACAGTGTACGCTTTGAACGTTCCCTGGAAGACCAATAGTAGTTTCCGATGCACATCTGGTGGCATTCTGTAATCAGTGGACTATCAGAGTGATGATGAAACACAGAAATTCCATCGGGATTGAATATAACAGTCACAATAAGCACTTTCCTCGATGGGAGTAATGTCTCAAACAGTCTACGCTTTGATCGTTCCCTGGAAGACCAATAGTAGTTTCCGATGCACATCTGGAGGCATTCTGTAATCAGTGGACTATCAGAGTGATGATGAAACACAGAAATTCCATCGGGATTGAATATAACAGTCACAATAAGCACTTTCCTCGATGGGAGTAATGTCTCAAAGAGTCTACGCTTTGATCGTTCCCTGGAAGACCAGTAGTACTTTCCGATGCACATCTGGTGGCATTCTGTAATCTGTGGACTATCAGAGAGTTGATGAAGCACAGAAACTGCATCGGGATTGAATACAACAGTCACCATACGCACTTTCCTCCATGAGAATAGTGTCTCAAACAGTCTACGCTCTGATCGTTCAATGGAAGACCAGTAGTGATTTCCGATGCACAACTGGTGGCATTCTGTAATCTGTGGACTATCAGAGTGATGATGAAACACAGAAAATGCATCGGGATTGAATACAACAATTTCCATGCGCACTTTCCATCACAGGAGTGATATCTCAAACAGTCTACGCTTTGATCGTTCCCTGGAATATCGGTAGTAGTTTCCGATGCACATCTGGTGGCATTCTGTAATCTGTGGACTATCAGAGTGTTGATGAAACACAGAAAAGCATCGGGATTGAATACAACAGTCACCATGCGCACTTTCTTCCATAGGACTAATTCTCAAACATTCTACGCTTTGATCGTCCCTGGAAGACCAGTAGTAGATTCCGATGCACACCTGGTGGCATTCTGTAATCTGTGGACTATCAGAGTGTTGATGAAACACAGAAATTGCATCGCGATTAAATACAACAGTCACCATGCGTACTTTCCTCCATGGGAGTAATGTCTCAGACAGTCAACGCTTTGATCGTTCTCTGGATGACCAGTAGTAGATTCCGATGGACAACTGATGGCATTCTGTAATCTGTGGACTATCAGAGTGTTGATGAAACACAGAAAATGCATCGGGATTGAATACAAAAGTCACCATGGGCATTTTCCTCCATGGGAGTAATGTCTCAAACAGTCTACGTTTTGATCGTTCCCTGGAAGACCAGTAGCAGTCGCCGATGCACATCTGGTGGCATTCTGTAATCTGTGGACTAACAGAGTGTTGATGCAACACAGAAATTGCATCGAGATTGAATACAACAGTCAATATTCGCACTTTCCTCCGTGGGAGTAATTTCTCAAACAGTCTACGCTTTGATCGTTCCCTGGAAGACCAGTACTAATTTCCGATGCACATCTGGAGGCATTCTGTAATCTGTGACTATCAGAGTGTTGATGAAACACAGAAATTGCATCGGGATTGAATATAACAGTCACCATGCGCACTTTCTCCACGGGAGTAATGTCTCAAACAGTCTACGCTTTGATCGTTCCCTGGAAGACCAGTAGTAGTTTCCGATGCACATCTGGAGGCATTCTGTAATCAGTGGACTATCAGAGTGATGATGAAACACAGAAATTCCATCCGGATTGAATACAAGAGTAACCATGCGCACTTTCCTCCATGGGAGAAATTATCAAACATTCTATGCTTTGATCGTTCCCTGGAAGACCAGTAGTAGTTTACGATGCACATCTGGTGGCATTCTGTAACCTGTGGACTATCAGAGTGTTGGTGAAACATAGAAATAGCATCGGGATTTAATACAACAGTCACCATGCGCACTTTCCTCCATGGGAGTAATGTCTGATACAGTCTACGTTTCGATCGTTCCCAGGAAGACCAGTAGTAGTTTCCGATGCACATCTGGAAACAATCTGTAATCTGTGGACTATCGGAGTGTTGATGAAACACAGAATTTGCATCGGGATTGAATACAACAGTCACCATACGCACTTTCCTCCATGAGAATAGTGTCTCAAACAGTCTACGCTCTGATCGTTCAATGGAAGACCAGTAGTGATTTCCGATGCACATCTGGAGGCATTCTGTAATCTGTGGACTATCAGAGTGATGATGAAACACAGAAAATGCATCGGGATTGAATACAACAATCACCATGCGCACTTTCCATCACAGGAGTGATACCTCAAACAGTCTACGCTTTGATCGTTCCCTGGAATACCGGTAGTAGTTTCCGATGCACATCTGGTGGCATTCTGTAATCTGTGGACTATCAGAGTGTTGATGAAACACAGAAATAGCATCGGCATTGAATACAACAGTCACCATGCGCACTTTCTTCCATAGGACTAATTCTCAAACATTCTACGCTTTGATCGTCCCTGGAAGACCAGTAGTAGATTCCGATGCACATCTGGTGGCATTCTGTAATCTGTGGACTATCAGAGTGTTGATGAAACACAGAAATTGCATCGCGATTAAATACAACAGTCACCATGCGTACTTTCCTCCATGGGAGTAATGTCTCAGACAGTCTACGCTTTGATCGTTCTCTGGATGACCAGTAGTAGATTCCGATTTACAACTGATGGCATTCTGTAATCTGTGGACTATCAGAGTGTTGATGAAACACAGAAAATGCATCGGGATTAAATTCAACAGTCACCATGCGCACTTTCCTCCATGGGAGTAATGTCTGATACAGTCTACGCTTCGATCGTTCCCTGGAAGACCAGTAGTTGTTTCCGATGCACATCTGGAGACAATCTGTAATCTGTGGACTACCAGAGTGTTGATGAAACACAGAAATTGCATCGGGATTGAATACAACAGTCACCATCCGCACTTTCCTGCATGGAAGTAACATCTGAAACAGTGTACGCTTTGATCAGTCCCTGGAAGACCAGTAGTAGTTTCCGATGCACATCTGATGGCAGTCTGTAATCTGTGGACTGTCAGAGTGTTGATGAAACACAGAAATTGCATCGGGATTGTATACAACAGTCAGCATGCGCACTTTCCTCCATGGGATTAATGTCTCAAACAGTCTACGCTTTGATCGTTCCCTGGAAGACCAGTAGTAGTTTCCGATGCACATCTGGTATCATTCTGTAATCTATGGACTCTCAGAGTGTTGATGAAACACAGAAATTGCATGGGGATTGATAACAACAGTCAGTATGTGCACTTTCTTCCACGGGAGTAATGTCTCAAACAGTGTACGCTTTGATTATTCGATGGAAGACCAGTAGTAGTTTCCGATGCACATCTGGAGGCATTCTGTAATCTGTGGACTATCTGAGTGTTGATGAAACACAGATATTGCATCGGGATTGAATACAACAGTCACCATGCGCACTTTCCTCCATGGGAGTAATTCTCAAACAGTCTACGCTTTGATCGTTCCCTGGAAGACCAGTGGTAGTTTCCGATGCACATCTGGTGGCATACTGTAATCTGTGGACTACCAGAGTGTTGATGAAACACAGAAAATGCATGGGGATTGAATACCACAATCACCGTGCGCACTTTCCTCCACGGGAGTGATATCTCAAAGAGTCTACGCTTTTATCGTTCCCTGGAATACCAGTAGTAGTTTCCGATGCACATCTAGTGGCATTCTGTAATCTGTGCACTATCAGAGTGTTGATGAAACACAGAAATAGCATCGGGATTGAATACAACAGTCACCATGCGCACTTTCCACCATGGGAGTAATGTCTCAAACAGTCTACGCTTTGATCGTTCCCTGGAAGACCAGTAGTAGTTTCCGATGCACATCTGGAGGCATTCTGTAATCAGTGGACTATCAGAGTGATGATGAAACACAGAAATAGCATCGGGATTGAATGCAACAGTCACCATGCGCACTTTCTTCCATAGGACTAATTCTCAAACATTCTACGCTTTCATCGTCCCTGGAAGACCAGTAGTAGATTCCGATGCACATCTGGTGGCATTCTGTAATCTGTGGACTATCAGAGTGTTGATGAAACACAGAAATTGCATCGCGATTAAATACAACAGTCATCATGCGTACTTTCCTCCATGGGAGTAATGTCTCAGACAGTCTACGCTTTGATCGTTCCCTGGAAGACCAGTAGTAATTTCCGATGCACATCGGGAGGCATTCTGTAATCTGTGACTATCAGAGTGTTGATGGAACACAGAAATTGCATCGGGATTGAATATAACAGTCACAATAAGCACTTTCCTCGATGGGAGTAATGTCTCAAACAGTCTACGCTTTGATCGTTTCCTGGAATACCAGTAGTAGTTTCCGATGCACATCTGGAGGCATTCTGTAATCAGTGGACTATCAGGGTGATGATGAAACACAGAAATTCCTTCCGGATTGAATACAAGAGTAACCATGCGCACTTTCCTCCATGGGAGAAATTATCCAACATTCTATGCTTTGATCGTTCCCTGGAAGACCAGTAGTAGTTTCCGATTGCACATCTGGTGGCATTCTGTAACCTGTGGACTATCAGAGTGTTGGTGAAACATAGAAATAGCATCGGGATTTAATACAACAGTCACCATGCGCACTTTCCTCCATGGGAGTAATGTCTGATACAGTCTACGCTTCGATCGTTCCCAGGAAGACCAGTAGTAGTTTCCGATGCACATCTGGAAACAATCTGTAATCTGTGGACTATCAGTGTGTTGATGAAACACAGAAATTGCATCGGGATTCAATACAACAGTCAACATCCGCACTTTCCTCCATGGAAGTAACGTCTGAAACAGTGTACGCTTTGATCGTTCCCTGGAAGACCAGTAGTACTTTCCGATGCACATCTGGTGGCATTCTGTAATCTGTGGACTATCAGAGAGTTGATGAAACACAGAAATTGCATCGGGATTGAATACAACAGTCACCATACGCACTTTCCTCCATACGAATAGTGTCTCAAACAGTCTACGCTCTGATCGTTCAATGGAAGACCAGTAGTGATTTCCGATGCACAACTGGTGGCATTCTGTAATCTGTGGACTATCAGAGTGATGATGAAACACAGAAAATGCATCGGGATTGAATACAACAATCACCATGCGCACTTTCCATCACAGGAGTGATATCTCAAACAGTCTACGCTTTGATCGTTCCCTGGAATACCGGTAGTAGTTTCCGATGCACATCTGGTGGCATTCTGTAATCTGTGGACTATCAGAGTGTTGATGATACACAGAAATAGCATCGGGATTGAATACAACAGTCACCATGCGCACTTTCCTCCATGGGAGTAATGTCTCAGACAGTCTACGCTTTGATCGTTCTCTGGATGACCAGTAGTAGATTCCGATTTACAACTGATGGCATTCTGTAATCTGTGGACTATCAGAGTGTTGATGAAACAAAGAAAATGCATCGGGATTGAATACAACAGTCACCATGGGCATTTTCCTCCATGGGAGTAATGTCTCAAACAGTCTACGCTTTGATCGTTCCCTGGAAGACCAGTAGTAGTCGCCGATGCACATCTGGTGGCATTCTGTAATCTGTGGACTAACAGAGTGTTGATGCAACACAGACATTGCATCGAGATTGAATACAACAGTCAATATTCGCACTTTCCTCCATGGGAGTAATTTCTCAAACAGTCTACGCTTTGATCGTTCCCTGGAAGACCAGTAGTAATTTCCGATGCACATCTGGAGGCATTCTGTAATCTGTGACTATCAGAGTGTTGATGAAACACAGAAATTGCATCGGGAATGAATACAACAGTCACCATGCGCACTTTCCTCCATGAGAGTGATATCTCAAAAATTCTACGCTTTGATCGTTCCCTGGAATACCAGTAGTAGTTTACGATGCACATCTGGTGGCATTCTGTAACCTGTGGACTATCAGAGTGTTGGTGAAGCATAGAAATAGCATCGGGATTTAATACAACAGTCACCATGCGCACTTTCCTCCATGGGAGTAATGTCTGATACAGTGTACGCTTCGATCGTTCCCAGGAAGACCAGTAGTAGTTTCCGATGCACATCTGGAAACAATCTGTAATCTGTGGACTATCAGAGTGTTGATGAAACACAGAAATTGCATCGGGATTGAATACAACAGTCACCATACGCACTTTCCTCCATGAGAATAGTGTCTCAAACAGTCTACGCTCTGATCGTTCAATGGAAGACCAGTAGTGATTTCCGATGCACATCTGGAGGCATTCTGTAATCTGTGGACTATCAGAGTGATGATGAAACACAGAAAATGCATCGGGATTGAATACAACAATCACCATGCGCACTTTCCATCACAGGAGTGATATCTCAAACAGTCTACGCTTTGATCGTTCCCTGGAATACCGGTAGTAGTTTCCGATGCACATCTGGTGGCATTCTGTAATCTGTGGACTATCAGAGTGTTGATGAAACACAGAAATAGCATCGGCATTGAATACAACAGTCACCATGCGCACTTTCTTCCATAGGACTAATTCTCAAACATTCTACGCTTTGATCGTCCTTGGAAGACCAGTAGTAGATTCCGATGCACATCTGGTGGCATTCTGTAATCTGTGGACTATCAGAGTGTTGATGAAACACAGAAATTGCATCGCGATTAAATACAATAGTCACCATGCGTACTTTCCTCCATGGGAGTAATGTCTCAGACAGTCTACGCTTTGATCGTTCTCTGGATGACCAGTAGTAGATTCCGATTTACAACTGATGGCATTCTGTAATCTGTGGACTATCAGAGTGTTGATGAAACACAGAAAATGCATCGGCATTGAATACAACAGTCACCATGCGCACTTTCTTCCATAGGACTAATTCTCAAACATTCTACGCTTTGATCGTCCTTGGAAGACCAGTAGTAGATTCCGATGCACATCTGGTGGCATTCTGTAATCTGCGGACTATCAGAGTGTTGATGAAACACAGAAATTGCATCGGGATTGAATATAACAGTCACAATAAGCACTTTCCTCGATGGGAGTAATGTCTCAAACAGTCTACGCTTTGATCGTTCCCTGGAATACCGGTAGTAGTTTCCGATGCACATCTGGTGGCATTCTGTAATCTGTGGACTATCAGAGTGTTGATGAAACACAGAAATTGCATCGGGATTGAATACAACAGTCAACATCCGCACTTTCCTCCATGGAGGTAACGTCTGAAACAGTGTACGCTTTGAACGTTCCCTGGAAGACCAATAGTAGTTTCCGATGCACATCTGGTGGCATTCTGTAATCAGTGGACTATCAGAGTGATGATGAAACACAGAAATTCCATCGGGATTGAATATAACAGTCACAATAAGCACTTTCCTCGATGGGAGTAATGTCTCAAACAGTCTACGCTTTGATCGTTCCCTGGAAGACCAATAGTAGTTTCCGATGCACACCTGGAGGCATTCTGTAATCAGTGGACTATCAGAGTGATGATGAAACACAGAAATTCCATCGGGATTGAATATAACAGTCACAATAAGCACTTTCCTCGATGGGAGTAATGTCTCAAAGAGTCTACGCTTTGATCGTTCCCTGGAAGACCAGTAGTACTTTCCGATGCACATCTGGTGGCATTCTGTAATCTGTGGACTATCAGAGAGTTGATGAAGCACAGAAATTGCATCGGGATTGAATACAACAGTCACCATACGCACTTTCCTCCATGAGAATAGTGTCTCAAACAGTCTACGCTCTGATCGTTCAATGGAAGACCAGTAGTGATTTCCGATGCACAACTGGTGGCATTCTGTAATCTGTGGACTATCAGAGTGATGATGAAACACAGAAAATGCATCGGGATTGAATACAACAATTTCCATGCGCACTTTCCATCACAGGAGTGATATCTCAAACAGTCTACGCTTTGATCGTTCCCTGGAATATCGGTAGTAGTTTCCGATGCACATCTGGTGGCATTCTGTAATCTGTGGACTATCAGAGTGTTGATGAAACACAGAAAAGCATCGGGATTGAATACAACAGTCACCATGCGCACTTTCTTCCATAGGACTAATTCTCAAACATTCTACGCTTTGATCGTCCCTGGAAGACCAGTAGTAGATTCCGATGCACACCTGGTGGCATTCTGTAATCTGTGGACTATCAGAGTGTTGATGAAACACAGAAATTGCATCGCGATTAAATACAACAGTCACCATGCGTACTTTCCTCCATGGGAGTAATGTCTCAGACAGTCAACGCTTTGATCGTTCTCTGGATGACCAGTAGTAGATTCCGATGGACAACTGATGGCATTCTGTAATCTGTGGACTATCAGAGTGTTGATGAAACACAGAAAATGCATCGGGATTGAATACAAAAGTCACCATGGGCATTTTCCTCCATGGGAGTAATGTCTCAAACAGTCTACGTTTTGATCGTTCCCTGGAAGACCAGTAGCAGTCGCCGATGCACATCTGGTGGCATTCTGTAATCTGTGGACTAACAGAGTGTTGATGCAACACAGAAATTGCATCGAGATTGAATACAACAGTCAATATTCGCACTTTCCTCCATGGGAGTAATTTCTCAAACAGTCTACGCTTTGATCGTTCCCTGGAAGACCAGTACTAATTTCCGATGCACATCTGGAGGCATTCTGTAATCTGTGACTATCAGAGTGTTGATGAAACACAGAAATTGCATCGGGATTGAATATAACAGTCACCATGCGCACTTTCTCCACGGGAGTAATGTCTCAAACAGTCTACGCTTTGATCGTTCCCTGGAAGACCAGTAGTAGTTTCCGATGCACATCTGGAGGCATTCTGTAATCAGTGGACTATCAGAGTGATGATGAAACACAGAAATTCCATCCGGATTGAATACAAGAGTAACCATGCGCACTTTCCTCCATGGGAGAAATTATCAAACATTCTATGCTTTGATCGTTCCCTGGAAGACCAGTAGTAGTTTACGATGCACATCTGGTGGCATTCTGTAACCTGTGGACTATCAGAGTGTTGGTGAAACATAGAAATAGCATCGGGATTTAATACAACAGTCACCATGCGCACTTTCCTCCATGGGAGTAATGTCTGATACAGTCTACGTTTCGATCGTTCCCAGGAAGACCAGTAGTAGTTTCCGATGCACATCTGGAAACAATCTGTAATCTGTGGACTATCGGAGTGTTGATGAAACACAGAATTTGCATCGGGATTGAATACAACAGTCACCATACGCACTTTCCTCCATGAGAATAGTGTCTCAAACAGTCTACGCTCTGATCGTTCAATGGAAGACCAGTAGTGATTTCCGATGCACATCTGGAGGCATTCTGTAATCTGTGGACTATCAGAGTGATGATGAAACACAGAAAATGCATCGGGATTGAATACAACAATCACCATGCGCACTTTCCATCACAGGAGTGATACCTCAAACAGTCTACGCTTTGATCGTTCCCTGGAATACCGGTAGTAGTTTCCGATGCACATCTGGTGGCATTCTGTAATCTGTGGACTATCAGAGTGTTGATGAAACACAGAAATAGCATCGGCATTGAATACAACAGTCACCATGCGCACTTTCTTCCATAGGACTAATTCTCAAACATTCTACGCTTTGATCGTCCCTGGAAGACCAGTAGTAGATTCCGATGCACATCTGGTGGCATTCTGTAATCTGTGGACTATCAGAGTGTTGATGAAACACAGAAATTGCATCGCGATTAAATACAACAGTCACCATGCGTACTTTCCTCCATGGGAGTAATGTCTCAGACAGTCTACGCTTTGATCGTTCTCTGGATGACCAGTAGTAGATTCCGATTTACAACTGATGGCATTCTGTAATCTGTGGACTATCAGAGTGTTGATGAAACACAGAAAATGCATCGGGATTGAATACAACAGTCACCATGGGCATTTTCCTCCATGGGAGTAATGTCTCAAACAGTCTACGCTTTGATCGTTCCCTGGAAGACAAGTAGTAGTCGCCGATGCACATCTGGTGGCATTCTGTAATCTGTGGACTAACAGAGTGTTGATGCAACACAGACATTGCATCGAGATTGAATACAACAGTCAATATTCGCACTTTCCTCCATGGGAGTAATTTCTCAAACAGTCTACGCTTTGATCGTTCCCTGGAAGACCAGTAGTAGTTTCCGATGCACATCTGGTGGCATTCTGTAATCTGTGGCCTATCAGAGTGTTGATGAAACACAGAAAATGCATCGGGATTGAATTCAACAGTCACCATACGCACTTTCCTCCATGGGAGTAATTTCTCAAACAGTCTACGCTCTGATCGTTCCCTGGAAGACCAGTAGTAATTTTCGATGCACATCTGGAGGCATTCTGTAATCTGTGACTATCAGAGTGTTGATGAAACACAGAAATTGCATCGGGATTGAATATAACTGTCACAATAAGCACTTTCCTCGATGGGAGTAATGTCTCAAACAGTCTACGCTTTGATCGTTCCCTGGAAGACCGGTAGTAGTTTCCGATGCACATCTGGTGGCATTCTGTAATCTGTGGACTATCAGAGTGTTGATGAAACACAGAAATTGCATCGGGATTGAATACAACAGTCAACATCCGCACTTTCCTCCATGGAAGTAACGTCTGAAACAGTGTACGATTTGAACGTTCCCTGGAAGACCAGTAGTAGTTTCCGATGCACGTCTGGTGGCATTCAGTAATCAGTGGACTATCAGAGTGATGATGAAACACAGAAATTCCATCGGGATTGAATATAACAGTCACAATAAGCACTTTCCTCGATGGGAGTAATGTCTCAAACAGTCTAAGCTTTGATCGTTCCCTGGAAGACCAATAGTAGTTTCCGATGCACATCTGGAGGCATTCTGTAATCAGTGGACTATCAGAGTGATGATGAAACACAGAAATTCCATCCGGATTGAATACAAGAGTAACCATGCGCACTTTCCTCCATGGGAGAAATTATCAAACATTCTATGCTTTGATCGTTCCCTGGAAGACCAGTAGTACTTTCCGATGCACAACTGGTGGCATTCTGTAATCTGTGGACTAGCAGAGTGATGATGAAGCACAGAAAATGCATCGGGATTGAATACAACAATCACCATGCGCACCTTCCATCACAGGAGTGATATCTCAAACAGTCTACGTTTTGATCGTTCCCTGGAATACCGGTAGTAGTTTCCGATGCACATCTGGTGGCATTCTGTAATCTGTGGACTATCAGAGTGTTGATGAAACACAGAAATAGCATCGGGATTGAATACAACAAACACCATGCGCACTTTCTTCCATAGCACAAATTCTCAAACATTCTACGCTTTGATCGTCCCTGGAAGACCAGTAGTAGATTCCGATGCACATCTGGTGGCATTCTGTAACCTGTGGACTACAAGAGTGTTGATGAAACACAGAAATTGCATCGCGATTAAATACAACAGTCACCATGCGTACTTTCCTCCATGGGAGTAATGTCTCAGACAGTCTACGCTTTGATCGTTCTCTGGATGACCAGTAGTAGATTCCGATGGACAACTGATGGCATTCTGTAATCTGTGGACTATCAGAGTGTTGATGAAACACAGAAAATGCATCGGGATTGAATACAACAGTCACCATGGGCATTTTCCTCCATGGGAGTAATGTCTCAAACAGTCTACGCTTTGATCGTTCCCTGGAAGACCAGTAGTAGTCGCCGATGCACATCTGGTGGCATTCTGTAATCTGTGGACTAACAGAGTGTTGATGCAACACAGAAATTGCATTGAGATTGAATACAACAGTCAATATTCGCACTTTCCTCCATGGGAGTAATTTCTCAATTAGCCTACGCTTTGATCGTTCCCTGGAAGACCAGTAGTAATTTCCGATGCACATCTGGAGGCATTCTGTAATCTGTGACTATCAGAGTGTTCATGAAACACAGAAATTGCATCGGGATTGAATATAACAGTCACCATGCGCACTTTCCTCCATGGGAGTAATGTCTGATACAGTCTACGCTTCGATCGTTCCCAGGAAGACCAGTAGTAGTTTCCGATGCACATCTGGAAACAATCTGTAATCTGTGGACTATCAGAGTGTTGATGAAACACAGAAATAGCATCGGGATTGAATACAACAGTCAACATCCGCACTTTCCTCCATGGAAGTAACGTCTGAAACAGTGTACGCTTTGATCGTTCCCTGGAAGACCAGTAGTAGTTTCCGATGCACATCTGGTGGCATTCTGTAATCTGTGGACTATCAGAGTGTTGATGAAACACAGAAATTGTATCGGGATTGAATTCAACAGTCACCATACGCACTTTCCTCCATGGGAGTAATTTCTCAAACAGTCTACGCTTTGATCGTTCCCTGGAAGACCAGTAGTAATTTCCGATGCACATCTGGAGGCATTCTGTAATCTGTGACTATCAGAGTGTTGATGAAACACAGAAATTGCATCGGGATTGAATATAACAGTCACAATAAGCACTTTCCTCGATGGGAGTAATGTCTCAAACAGACTAGGCTTTGATCGTTCCCTGGAAGACCAGTTGTAGTTTCCGATGCACATCTGGAGGCATTCTGTAGTCAGTGGACTATCAGAGTGATGATGAAACACAGAAATTCCATCGGGATTGAATACAAGAGTAGCCATGCGAACTTTCCTCCATGGGAGAAATTATCAAACATTCTATGCTTTGATCGTTCCCTGGAAGACCAGTAGTAGTTTCCGATGCACATCTGGTGGCATTCTGTAACCTGTGGACTATCAGAGTGTTGGTGAAACATAGAAATAGCATCGGGATTTAATACAACAGTCACCTTGCGCACTTACCTCCATGGGAGTAATGTCTGATACAGTCTACGCTTCAATCGTTCCCAGGAAGACCAGTAGTAGTTTCCGATGCACATCTGGAAACAATCTGTAATCTGTGGACTATCAGAGTGTTGATGAAACACAGAAATTGCATCGGGATTGAATACAACAGTCAACATCCGCACTCCCCTCCATGGAAGTATCGTCTGAAACAGTGTACGCTTTGATCGTTCCCTGGAAGACCAGTATTAGTTTCCGATGCACATCTGGTGGCATTCTGTAATCTGTCGACTATCAGAGTGTTGATGAAACACAGAAATTGCATCGGGATTGAATACAACAGTCACCATACGCACATTCCTCCATGAGAATAGTGTCTCAAACAGACTACGCTCAGATCGTTCAATGGAAGACCAGTAGTGATTTCCGATGCACAACTGGTGGCATTCTGTAATCTGTGGACTATCAGAGTGATGATGAAACACAGAAAATGCATCGGGATTGAATACAACAATCACCATGCGCACTTTCCATCACAGGAGTGATATCTCAAACAGTCTACGCTTTGATCGTTCCCTGGAATACCGGTAGTAGTTTCCGATGCACATCTGGTGGCATTCTGCAATCTGTGGACTATCAGAGTGTTGATAAAACACAGAAATTGCATCGGGATTGAGTACAACAGTCAACATCCGCACTCTCCTCCATGGAAGTAACGTCTGAAACAGTGTACGCTTTGATCGTTCCCTGGAAGACCAGTAGTAGTTTCCGATGCACATCTGGTGGTATTCTGTAATCTGTCGACTATCAGAGTGTTGATGAAACACAGAAATTGCATCGCGATTAAATACAACAGTCACCATGCGTACTTTCCTCCGTGGGATTGATGTCTCAGACAGTCTACGCTTTGATCGTTCTCTGGATGACCAGTAGTAGATTCCGATGGACAACTGATGGCATTCTGTAATCTGTGGACTATCAGAGTGTTGATGAAACACAGAAAATGCATCGGGATTGAATACAACAGCCACCATGGGCATTTTCCTCCATGGGAGTAATGTCTCAAACAGTCTACGCTTTGATCGTTCCCTGGAAGACCAGTAGTAGTTTCGAATGCACATCTGGTGGCATTCTGTCATCTATGATCTATCAGAGTGTTGATGAAACACAGAAATTGCATCGGGATTGAATACAACATGCACCATGCGCACTTTCCTCCATGGGAGTAATGTCTCAAACAGTCTACGCTTTGATCGTTCCCTGGAAGACCAGTAGTAGTCTCCGATGCACATCTGTTGGCATTCTGTAATCTGTGGGCTAACAGAGTGTTGATGAAACACAGAAATTGCATCGGGATTGAATACGTCAATATTGGCACGTTCCTAAATCGGAATAATGTCTCAAACAGTCTACGATTTGATCGTTCCCTGGAAGACCAGTAGTAGATTCCGATGGACAACTGATGGCATTCTGTAATCTGTGGACTATCAGAGTGTTGATGAAACACAGAAATTGCATCGGGATTGAATATAACAGTCACAATAAGCACTTTCCCCGATGGGAGTAATGTCTCAAACAGTCTACGCTTTGATCGTTCCCTGGAAGACCAGTAGTAGTTTCCGATGCACATCTGGAGGCATTCTGTAATCAGTGGACTATCAGAATGATGATGAAACACAGAAATTCCATCGGGATTGAATACAAGAGTAACCATGCGCACTTTCCTCCATGGGAGAAATTATCAAACATTCTATGCTTTGTTCGTTCCCTGGAAGACCAGTAGTACTTTCCGATGCACATCTGGATGCATTCTGTAACCTGTGGACTATCAGAGTGTTGGTGAAACATAGAAATAGCATCGGGATTTAATACAACAGTCACCATGCGCACTTTCCTCCATGGACGTAACGTCTGAAACAGTGTACGCTTTGATCGTTCCCTGGAAGACCAGTAGTAGTATCCGATGCACATCTGATGGCATTCTGTAATCTGTGGACTATCAGAGTGTTGATGAAACACAGAAATTGCATCGGGATTGAATACAACAGACACCATGCGCATTTTCCTCCAGATGAGTAATGTCTCAAACAGTCTACGCTTTGATCGTTCCCTGGAATACCAGTAGTACTCTCCGATGCACATCTGGTAGCATTCTGTAATCTGTGGACTAACAGAGTGTTGATGAAACATAGAAATTGCATCGGGATTGAATACATCAGCCAATATTCCCACTTTCCTCCATGGGAGTAATGTCTCAAACAGTCTACGCTTTGATCGTTCCCTGGAAGACCAGTAGTAATTTCCGATGCACATCTGGAGGCATTCTGTAATCTGTGGACTATCAGAGTGTTGATGAAACACAGAAATTGGATCGGGATTGAATACAACAGTCACCTTGCACACTTTCTCCATGGGAATAATGTCTCAAACAGTCTAGGCTTTGATCGTTCCCTGGAAGACCAGTAGTAGTTTCCGATGCTCATCTGGTGGCATTCTGTAATCTGTGGACTATCAGAGTGTTGATGAAACACAGAAATTGCATCGGGATTGTATACAACAGCCACCATACGCACTTTCCTCCATGAGAACAGTGTCTCAAACAGTCTACGCTTTGATCGTTCCCTGGAAGACCAGTAGTGATTTCCGATGCACAACTGGTGGCATTCTGTAATCTGCGGACTATCAGAGTGTTGATGAAACACAGAAAATGCATCGGGATTGAATACAACAATCACCATGCGCACTTTCCATCACAGGAGTGATATCTCAAACAGTCTACGCTTTGATCGTTCCCTGGAATACCGGTAGTAGTTTCCGATGCACATCTGGTGGCATTCTGTAATCTGTGGACTATCAGAGTGTTGATGAAACACAGAAATAGCATCGGGATTGAATACAACAGTCACCATGCGCACTTTCCTCCATAGGACTAATTCTCAAACATTCTACGCTTTGATCGTCCCTGGAAGACCAGTAGTAGTTTCCGATGCACATCTGGTGGCATTCTGTAATCTGTGGACTAAAGAGTGTTGATGAAACACAGAAATTGCATCGCGATTAAATACAACAGTCACCATGCGTACTTTCCTCCATGGGAGTAATGTCTAAGACTGTCTACGCTTTAATCGTTCTCTGGATGACCAGTAGTAGATTCCGATGGACAACTGATGGCATTCTGTAATCTGTGGACTATCAGAGTGTTGATGAAACACAGAAAATGCATCGGGATTGAATACAACAGTCACAATAAGCACTTTCCTCGATGGGAGTAATCTCTCAAACAGTCTACGCTTTCATCGTTCCCTGGAAGACCAGTAGTAGTCGCCGATGCACATCTGGTGGCATTCTGTAATCTGTGGACTAACAGAGTGTTGATGAAACACAGAAATTGCATCGGGTTTGAATACAACAGTCAGCATGCGCACTTTCCTCCATGGGATTAATGTCTCAAACAGTCTACGCTTTGATCGTTCCCTGGGAGACCAGTAGTAGTTTCCGATGCACATCTGGTATCATTCTGTAATCTATGGACTATCAGAGTGTTGATGAAACACAGAAATTGCATGGGGATTGATAACAACAGCCACTATGCGCACTTTCTTCCACGGGAGTAATGTCTCAAACAGTGTACGCTTTGTCGTTCCCTGGAAGACCAGTGGTAGTTTCCGATGCACATCTGGTGGCATACTGTAATCTGTGGACTACGAGAGTGTTGATGAAACACAGAAAATGCATAGGGATTGAATACAACAATCAGCTTGCGCACTTTCCTCCACGGGAGTGATATCTCAAACAGTCTACGCTTTGATCGTTCCCTGGAATACCAGTAGTAGTTTCCGATGCACATCTAGTGGCATTCTGTAATCTGTGCACTATCAGAGTGTTGATGAAACACAGAAATAGCATCGGGATTGAATACAACAGTCACCATGCGCACTTTCCTCCATGGGAGTAATGTCTCAAACAGTCTACGGTTTGATCGTTCCCAGGAAGACCAGTAGTAGTTTCCGATGCACATCTGGAGGCATTCTGTAATCTGTGGACTATCAGAGTGTTGATGAAAATCAGAAATTGCATCGGGATTGAATACAACAGTCACCACGCGCACTTCCCTCCATGGGAGGAATGTCTCAAACAGTCTACGCTTTGATCGTTCCCTGGAAGACCAGTGGTAGTTTCCGATGCACATCTGGAGGCATTCTGTAATCTGTCGACTATCAGAGTGTTGATGAGGCACAGAAATTGCATCGGGATTGAATACAACAGTCCCCATGCCCATTTACTTACTTGGGAGTAATGTCTCTAACGGTCTACGCTCTGATCGTTCCCTGGTAGACCAGTAAAAGTTTCCGATGCACGTCTGGTGGCATTCTGTAATCTGTAGACTATCAGAGTGTAGATGAAAAACAGAAATTTAATAGGGATTGAATACAACAGTCACCATCAACACTTTTCTCCATGGGAGTAATATCTGAAACAGTCTACGCTTCGATCGTTCCCTGGAATACCAGTAGTAGTTTCCGATGCACATCTGGAAGCATTCTGTAATCTGTGGACTATCTGAGTGTTGATGAAACACAGAAATTACATCGGGATTGAATACAACAGTCACCATGCGCACTTTTCTCCATGGGAGTAATGTCTCAAACAGTCTACGCTTTGATCGTTCCCAGGAAGACCAGTAATAGTTTCCGATGCACATCAGGTGGCATTCTGTAATCTTTGGACTATCAGAGTGTTGATGAAACACATAAATTGCATCGGGATTGATAACAAAAGTCACCATGCTCACTTTCCTCCACGGGAGTAATGTCTCAAACAGTCTAAGCTTTGATCGTTATTTGGAATACCAGTAGTACTTTCCGATGCACATCTGGAAGCATTCTGTAATCTGTGGACTATCAGAGTGTTGATGAAACAGAGAAATTGCATCGGGACTTAATACAACAGTCACCATGCGCACTTTCCTCCACGGGAGTAATGTCCCAAAGATTCTATGCTTTGATCGTTCCCAGGAAGACCAGTAACAGTTTCCGATGCGCATCTGGAGGCATTCTGTTATCTGTGGACTATCAGAGTGTTGATGAAACACAGAAATTGAATCGCGATTGAATACTACAGTCACCATCCGCACTTTCCTCCATGGGAGTAATGTCTGAAACTGTCATCGCTTTGATCTTTCCCTGGAAGACCATTAGTACTTTCTGGTGCACATCTGGAAGCATTCTGTAATCTGAGGACCTTCAAAATGTTGATGAAACACAGAAATTGCATCGGGATTTAATACAACAGTCAACATCCGCACTTTCCTCCATGGGAGTAATGTCTCAAACAGTCTACGCTTTGATCGTTCCCTGGAAGACCAGTAGTAGTTTCCGATGAACATCTGGATTCATTCTGTAATCTGTGGACTATCAGAGTGTTGATGAAACACAGAAATTCCATCGGGATTGAATACAACAGTCACCATGCGCATTTTCCTCCATGGGAGTATTTCTCCAACAGTCTACGCTTTGATCGTTCCCTGGAAGACCAGTAGTAGGCTCCGATGCACATCTGGTGGCATTCTGTAATCTGTGGACTAACAGAGTGTTGATAAAACACAGAAATTGCATCGGGATTGATAACAACAGTCACCATTCGCACTTTCCTCCACGGGAGTAATGTCTCAAAGAGTGTACGCTTTGATTGTTCCATGGAAGACCAGTAGTAGTTTCCGATGCACATGTGGAGGCATTCTGTAATCTGTGGACTATCTGAGTGTTGATGAAACACAGAAAATGCATCGGGATTGAATCGAACAATCACCATGCGCACTTTCCTCCACGGGAGTGATATCTCAAACAGTCTACCCTTTGATCGTTCCCTGGAATACCAGTAGTAGTTTCCGATGCACATCTGGAGGCATTCTGTAATCTGTGGACTATCAGAGTGTTGATGAAACACAGAAATCGCATCGGGATTGAATACAACAGTCACAATGTGCACTTTCCTCCATAGGACTAATTCTCAAATATTCTACGCTTTGATCGTTCCCTGGAAGACCGGTAGTAGTCTCCGATGCACATCTGGAGGCATTCTGTAATCTGTGGACTATCAAAGTGTTGATGAAACACAGAAATTGCATGGGGATTGAATACAACAGTCCCCATATGCACTTTCCTCCATGGGAGTAATTCTCAAACAGTCTACGTTTTGATCGTTCCCTGGAGGACCAGTAGTAGTTATCGATGCACATCTGTAGACAATCTGTAATCTGTGGACCTACAAATTGTTGATGAAACACAGAAATTGCCTCGGGATTTAATACAACAGTCACCATGCGCACTTTCCTCAAGGGAGTAACGTCTGAAACAGTCCACGCTTTGATCGTTCCCTGGAAGACCAGTGGTAGTTTCCGATGCACATCTGGTGGCATTCTGTAATCTTTGGACTGTCAGAGTGTTGATGAAACACAGAAATGGATTCGGGATTGAATACTACAGTCACCATGCGCACTTTCCTCCATGGGAGTAATGTCTCAAACAGTCTAGGCTTTAATCGTTCCCTGGAAGACCAGTAGTAGTTTCCGATGCAAATCTGGTGGCATTCTGTAATCTATGGACTATCAGAGTGTTGATGAAACACAGAATGTGCATCGGGATTGATAACAACTGTCACCATGCGCACTTTCCGCCACGGTAGTAATGTCTCAAACAGTCTACGCTTTGATTGTTCGATAGAAGACCAGTAGTAGGTTCCGATGCACTTCTGGAGGTATTCTGTAATCTGTGGACTATCAGAGTGTTGATGAAACACAGAAATAGCATCGGGATTGTATACAACAGGCACCATGCGCACTTTTCTCCATGGGAGTAATGTCTCAAACAGTCTACGGTTTGATCGTTCCCAGGAAGACCAGTAGTAGCTTCCGATGCACATCTGGTGGCATTCTGTAATCTGTGGACTAACAGAGTGTTGATGAAACACAGAAAATGCATCGGGATTGAATACAACACTCAATATTGGCACTTTCCTCCATGGGAGTAATGTCTCAAACAGTCTACGCTTTGATCGTTCCCAGGAAGACCAGTAGTAGTTTCCGACGCACATCTAGTGGCATTCTGTAATCTATGGACTATCAGAGTGTTGATGAAACACATATATTGCACCGGGATTGATAACAAAAGTCACCATGCTCACTTTCCTCCACGGGAGTAATGTCTGAAACAGTCTACGCTTTTATCGTTCCTTGGAATACCAGTAGTAGTTTCGGATGCACATCTGGATGCATTCTGCAATCTGTGGACTATCAGAGTGTTGATGAAACAGAGAAATTGCATCGGGATTTAATACAACAGTCACCAAGCGCACTTTCCTCCACGGGAGTAATGTCTCAAAGAGTCTATGGTTTGATCGTTCCCAGGAAGACCAGTAACAGTTTTCGATGCACATCTGGAGGCATTCTGTTATCTGTGGACTATCAGAGTGTTGATGAAACACAGAAATTGAATCGCGATTGAATACAACAGTCACCATCCGCACTTTCCTCCATGGGAGTAATGTCTGAAACAGACTACGCTTTGATCGTTCCCTGGAGGACCAGTAGTAGTTTCCGATGAACATCTGGATCCATTCTGTAATCTGTGGACTATCAGAGTGTTGATGAAACACAGAAATTCCATCGGGAATGAATACAACAGTCACCATGCGCACTTTCCTCCATGGGAGTAATTCTCCAACGGTCTACGCTTTGATCGTTCCCTGGAATACCAGTGGTAGTTTCCGATGCACATCTGGAGGCATACTGTAATCTGTGGACTACCAGAGTGTTGATGAAACACAGAAAATGCTTTGGGATTGAATACAACAGTCACCATCCGCACTTTCCTCCATGGGAGTAATGTCTCAAAACTTCTACGCTTTGATCGTTCCCTGGAATACCAGTAGTAGTTTCCGATGCACATCTGGTGGCATTCTGTAATCTGTGGACTATCAGAGTGTTGATGAAACACAGAAATAGCATCGGGATTGAATACAACAGTCACCATGCGCACTTTCCTCCATGGGAGTAATGTCTCAAACGGTCTACGCTTTGATCGTTCCCTGTAAGACCAGTAGTAGGCTCCGATGCACATCTGGTGGCATTCTGTAATCTGTGGACTAACAGAGTGTTGATGAAACACAGAAATAGCATCGGGATTGAATACAACAGTCACAATGCGCACTTTCCTCCATAGGACTAATTCTCAAATATTCTACGCTTCCATCGTTCCATGGAAGACCAGTAGTAGTCTCCGATGCACATCTGGAAGCATTCTGCAATCTGTGGACTATCAAAGTGTTGATGAAACACAGAAATTGCATCGGGATTGAATACAACAGTCCCCATGCGCACTTTCCTCCATGGGAGTAATTCTCAAACAGTCTACGTTTTGATCGTTCCCTGGAAGACCAGTAGTAGTTATCGATGCACATCTGTAGACAATCTGTAATCTGTGGACCTACAAATTGTTGATGAAACACAGAAATTGCCTCGGGATTTAATACAACAGTCACCATGCGCACTTTCCTCCATGGGAGTAACGTCTGAAACAGTCTACGCTTTGATCGTTCCCTGGAAGACCAGTGGTAGTTTCCGATGCACATCTGGTGGCATTCTGTAATCTGTGGACTGTCGGACTGTTAATGAAGCACAGAAATGGAATCGGTATTGAATACTACAGTCAACACGCGCACTTTCCTCCATGGGAGTAATGTCTCAAACAGTCTAGGCTTTAATCGTTCCATGGAAGACCAGTAGTAGTTTCCGATGCAAATCTGGTGGCATTCTGTAATCTATGGACTATCAGAATGTTGATGAAACACAGAAATTGCATCGGGATTGTTAACAACAGTCACCATGCGCACTTTCCGCCACGGTAGTAATGTCTCAAACAATCTACGCTTTGATTGTTCGATGGAAGACCAGTAGTAGTTTCCGATGCACTTCTGGAGGTATTCTGTAATCTGTGGACTATCTGAGTGTTAATGAAACACAGAAATTGCATCGGGATTGAATACAACAGGCACCATGCGCACCTTTCTCCATGGGAGTAATGTCTCAAACAGTCTACGGTTTGATCGTTCCCAGGAAGTCCAGCAGTAGTTTAAGTTGCACATCTGGAGGCATTCTGTAATCTGTGGACTATCAGAGTTTTGATGAAAATCAGAAAATGCATCGGGATTGAATACAACAGCACATGCGCACTTCCCTCCATGGGAAGAATGTCTCAAACAGTCTACGCTTTGATCGTTCCCTGGAAGAGCGTTAGTAGTTTCCGATGCAAATCTGGTGGCATTCTGTAATCTATGGGCTATCAGAGTGTTGATGAAACACAGAAATTACATCGGGATTGAATACAACAGTCACCATGCGCACTTTCCTCCATAGGACTAATTCTCAAACATTCTACGCTTTGGTCGTTCCCTGGAAGACCAGTAGTAGTTTCCGATGCACATCTGGTGGCATTCTGTAATCTGTGGACATTCGGAGTGTTGATGAAACACAGAAATAGCATCGGGATTGAATACAACAGTCAGCATGCGCACTTTCCCCCATGGGAGTAATATCTCAAACAGTCTGCGCTTTGATCGTTCCCTGGAAGACCAGTAGTAGTTTCGAATGCACATCTGGTAGCATTCTGTCATCTATGATCTATCAGAGTGTTGATGAAACACAGAAATTGCATCGGGATTGATAACAACAGTCACCATGCGCACTTTCCTCCACGGGAGTAAAATGTCAAACAGTCTACGCTTTGATCGTTCCCTGGATGACCAGTAGTAGTTTCCGATGCACATCTGGAGGCATTCTGTAATCTGTGGACTATCAGAGTGTTGATGAAACACAAAAATTGCATCAGGATTGAATACAACAGTCACCATGCGCACTTTCCTCCATGGGAGTAATGTCTCAAACAGTCTACGCTTTGATCGTTCCCAGGAAGACCAGTAGTAGTTTCCGATGCAAATCTGGAGGCAATCTGTAATGTGTGGACTATCAGAGTGTTGATGAAACACAGAAATAGCATCGGGATTGAATACAACAGTCACCATGCGCACTTTCCTCCATGGGAGTAGTGTCTCAAACAGTCTACGCTTTGATCGTTCCCTGGAAGACCAGTAGTAGGCTCCGATGCACATCTGGTGGCATTCTGTAATCTGTGGACTAACAGAGTGTTGATGAAACACAGAAATTGCATCGGGATTGATAACAACAGTCACAATGCGCACTTTCCTCCACGGGAGTAATGTCTCAAAGAGTGTACGCTTTGATTGTTCCATGGAAGACCAGTAGTAGTTTCCGATGCACATGTGGAGGCATTCTGTAATCTGTGGACTATCTGAGTGTTGATGAAACACAGAAAATGCATCGGGATTGAATAGAACAATCACCATGCGCACTTTCCTCCACGGGAGTGATATCTCAAAGAGTCTACCCTTTGATCGTTCCCTGGAATACCAGTAGTAGTTTCCGATGCACATCTGGAGGCATTCTGTAATCTGTGGACTATCAGAGTGTTGATGAAACACAGAAATCGCATCGGGATTGAATACAACAGTCACAATGTGCACTTTCCTCCATAGGACTAATTCTCAAATATTCTACGCTTTGATCGTTCCCTGGAAGACCAGTAGTAGTCTCCGATGCACATCTGGAGGCATTCTGTAATCTGTGGACTATCAAAGTGTTGATGAAACACAGAAATTGCATGGGGATTGAATACAACAGTCCCCATCTGCACTTTCCTCCATGGGAGTAATTCTCAAACAGTCTACGTTTTGATCGTTCCCTGGAAGACCAGTAGTAGTTATCGATGCACATCTGTAGACAATCTGTAATCTGTGGACCTACAAATTGTTGATGAAACACAGAAATTGCCTCGGGATTTAATACAACAGTCACCATGCGCACTTTCCTCCATGGGAGTAACGTCTGAAACAGTCTACGCTTTGATCGTTCCCTGGAAGACCAGTGGTAGTTTCCGATGCACATCTGGTGGCATTCTGTAATCTTTGGACTGTCAGAGTGTTGATGAAACACAGAAATGGATACGGGATTGAATACTACAGTCACCATGCGCACTTTCCTCCATGGGAGTAATGTCTCAAACAGTCTAGGCTTTAATCGTTCCCTGGAAGACCAGTAGTAGTTTCCAATGCAAATCTGGTGGCATTCTGTAATCTATGGACTATCAGAGTGTTGATGAAACACAGAATGTGCATCGGGATTGATAACAACAGTCACCATGCGCACTTTCCGCCACGGTAGTAATGTCTCAAACAGTCTACGCTTTGATTGTTCGATAGAAGACCAGTAGTAGGTTCCGATGCACTTCTGGAGGTATTCTGTAATCTGTGGACTATCAGAGTGTTGATGAAACACAGAAATAGCATCGGGATTGTATACAACAGGCACCATGCGCACTTTTCTCCATGGGAGTAATGTCTCAAACAGTCTACGGTTTGATCGTCCCCAGGAAGACCAGTAGTAGCTTCCGATGCACATCTGGAGGCATTCTGTAATCTGTGGACTAACAGAGTGTTGATGAAACACAGAAATTGCATCGGGATTGAATACAACACTCAATATTGGCACTTTCCTCCATGGGAGTAATGTCTCAAACAGTCTACGCTTTGATCGTTCGCAGGAAGACCAGTAGTAGTTTCCGACGCACATCTGGTGGCATTCTGTAATCTATGGACTATCAGAGTGTTGATGAAACACATAAATTGCACCGGGATTGATAACAAAAGTCACCATGCTCACTTTCCTCCACGGGAGTAATGTCTGAAACAGTCTACGCTTTTATCGTTCCTTGGAATACCAGTAGTAGTTTCGGATGCACATCTGGATGCATTCTGCAATCTGTGGACTATCAGAGTGTTGATGAAACAGAGAAATTGCATCGGGATTTAATACAACAATCACCAAGCGCACTTTCCTCCACGGGAGTAATGTCTCAAAGAGTCTATGCTTTGATCGTTCCCAGGAAGACCAGTAACAGTTTTCGATGCACATCTGGAGGCATTCTGTTATCTGTGGACTATCAGAGTGTTGATGAAACACAGAAATTGAATCGCGATTGAATACAACAGTCACCATCCGCACTTTCCTCCATGGGAGTAATGTCTGAAACAGACTACCCTTTGATCGTTCCCTGGAAGACCAGTAGTAGTTTCCGATGAACATCTGGATTCATTCTGTAATCTGTGGACTATCAGAGTGTTGATGAAACACAGAAATTCCATCGGGAATGAATACAACAGTCACCATGCGCACTTTCCTCCATGGGAGTAATTCTCCAACGGTCTACGCTTTGATCGTTCCCTGGAAGACCAGTGGTAGTTTCCGATGCACATCTGGAGGCATACTGTAATCTGTGGACTACCAGAGTGTTGATGAAACACAGAAAATGCTTTGGGATTGAATACAACAGTCACCATCCGCACTTTCCTCCATGGGAGTAATGTCTCAAAACTTCTACGCTTTGATCGTTCCCTGGAATACCAGTAGTAGTTTCCGATGCACATCTGGTGGCATTCTGTAATCTGTGGACTATCAGAGTGTTGATGAAACACAGAAATAGCATCGGGATTGAATACAACAGTCACCATGCGCACTTTCCTCCATGGGAGTAATGTCTCAAACGGTCTACGCTTTGATCGTTCCCTGTAAGACCAGTAGTAGGCTCCGATGCACATCTGGTGGCATTCTGTAATCTGTGGACTAACAGAGTGTTGATGAAACACAGAAATAGCATCGGGATTGAATACAACAGTCACAATGCGCACTTTCCTCCATAGGACTAATTCTCAAATATTCTACGCTTTCATCGTTCCATGGAAGACCAGTAGTAGTCTCCGATGCACATCTGGAGGCATTCTGTAATCTGTGGACTATCAAAGTGTTGATGAAACACAGAAATTGCATCGGGATTGAATACAACAGTCCCCATGCGCACTTTCCTCCATGGGAGTAATTCTCAAACAGTCTACGTTTTGATCGTTCCCTGGAAGACCAGTAGTAGTTATCGATGCACATCTGTAGACAATCTGTAATCTGTGGACCTACAAATTGTTGATGAAACACAGAAATTGCCTCGGGATTT
Organism: Schistocerca gregaria; assembly: GCF_023897955.1. Classification (NCBI taxonomy): domain Eukaryota; kingdom Metazoa; phylum Arthropoda; class Insecta; order Orthoptera; family Acrididae; genus Schistocerca; species Schistocerca gregaria. The sequence continues at coordinate 55,193,937 of NC_064929.1, forward strand.
AATACAACAGTCACCATGCGCACTTTCCTCCATGGGAGTAATGTCTCAAACAGTCTACGGTTTGATCGTTCCCAGGAAGTCCAGCAGTAGTTTAAGTTGCACATCTGGAGGCATTCTGTAATCTGTGGACTATCAGAGTTTTGATGAAAATCAGAAATTGCATCGGGATTGAATACAACAGCACATGCGCACTTCCCTCCATGGGAAGAATGTCTCAAACAGTCTACGCTTTGATCGTTCCCTGGAAGAGCATTAGTAGTTTCCGATGCAAATCTGGTGGCATTCTGTAATCTATGGGCTATCAGAGTGTTGATGAAACACAGAAATTACATCGGGATTGAATACAACAGTCACCATGCGCACTTTCCTCCATAGGACTAATTCTCAAACATTCTACGCTTTGGTCGTTCCCTGGAAGACCAGTAGTAGTTTCCGATGCACATCTGGTGGCATTCTGTAATCTGTGGACATTCGGAGTGTTGATGAAACACAGAAATATCATCGGGATTGAATACAACAGTCAGCATGCGCACTTTCCCCCATGGGAGTAATATCTCAAACAGTCTGCGCTTTGATCGTTCCCTGGAAGACCAGTAGTAGTTTCGAATGCACATCTGGTAGCATTCTGTCATCTATGATCTATCAGAGTGTTGATGAAACACAGAAATTGCATCGGGATTGATAACAACAGTCACCATGCGCACTTTCCTCCACGGGAGTAAAATGTCAAACAGTCTACGCTTTGATCGTTCCCTGGATGACCAGTAGTAGTTTCCGATGCACATCTGGAGGCATTCTGTAATCTGTGGACTATCAGAGTGTTGATGAAACACAAAAATTGCATCAGGATTGAATACAACAGTCACCATGCGCACTATCCTCCATGGGAGTAATGTCTCAAACAGTCTACGCTTTGATCGTTCCCAGGAAGACCAGTAGTAGTTTCCGATGCAAATCTGGAGGCAATCTGTAATGTGTGGACTATCAGAGTGTTGATGAAACACAGAAATTGCATCGGGATTGAATACAACAGTCACCATGCGCACTTTCCTCCATGGGAATAATGTCACAAACAGTCTACGCTTTGATCGTTCCCAGGAAGACCAGTAAAAGTTTCCAATGCACATCTGGTGGCATTCTGTAATCTGTGGACTATCAGAGTGTTGATGAAACACAGAAATTGCATCGGGATTTAATACAACAGTCACCATGCGTACTTTCCTCCACGGGAGTAATGTCTCAAACAGTCTATGCTTTGATCGTTCCCTGGAAGACCAGTAATAGTTTCCGATGCACATCTGGAGGCATTCTGTTAGCTGTGGACTATCAGAGTGTTGATGAAACACAGAACTCCAATCGGGTTTGATTACAGCAGTCACCATCCGCACTTTCCTCCATGGGAGTAATGTCTGAAACAGTCTACGCTTTGATCGTTCCCTGGAAGACCATTAGTACTTTCCGGTGCACATCTGGAAGCATTCTGTAATCTGTGGACCTTCAAAATGTTTATGAAACACAGAAATTGCATCGGGAGTGAAAACAACAGTCACCATCAGCACTTTCACCCATGGGAGTAACGTCTGAAACATTCTACGTTTTGATCGTTCCCAGGAAAACCAGTAGTAGTTTCCGATGCACATCTGGAGGGAATCTGTGATCTGTGGACTATCAGAGTGTTGATAAAAATCAGAAATTGCATCGGGATTGAATACAACAGTCACCATGCGGACTTTCCTCCATGGGAGTAATGTCTCTAACGGTCTACGCTTTGATCGTTTCCTGGAATACCAGTAGTAGATTCCGATGCACATCTGGTGGCATTCTGTAATCTGTGGACTATCAGAGTGTTGATGAAACACAGAAATAGCATCGGGATTGAATACAAGAGTCACCATGCGCACTTTCCTCCATGGGAGTAATGTCTCAAACAGTCTACGCTTTGATCGTTCCCTGGAAGACCAGTAGTAGTCTCCGATGCACATCTGGTGGCATTCTGTAATCTGTGGACTAACAGAGTGTTGATGAAACACAGAAATTGCATCGGGATTGAATACAACAGTCAATATTGGCACTTTCCTCCATGGGAGTAATGTCTCAAACAGTCTACGATTTGATCGTTCCCTGGAACACCAGTAGTAGTTTCCGATGCACCTCTGGTGGCATTCTGCATCCTGTGGACAATCAGAGTGTTGATGAAACACAGAAATTGCATCGGGAATGAATACAACAGTCACCATGCGCACTTTCCTCCATGAGAGTGATATCTCAAAAATTCTACGCTTTGATCGTTCCCTGGAATACCAGTAGTAGTTTCCGATGCACATCTGGTGGCATTCTGTAATCTGTGGACTATCAGAGTGTTGATGAAACACAGAAATAGCATCGGGATTGAATACAACAGTCACCATGCGCACTTTCCTCCATGGGAGTAATGTCTCAAACAGTCTACGCTTTGATCGTTCCCTGTAAGACCAGTAGTAGGCTCCGATGCACATCTGGTGGCATTCTGTAATCTGTGGACTGTCAGACTGTTAATGAAACACAGAAATGGAATCGGTATTGAATACTACAGTCAACACGCGCACTTTCCTCCATGGGAGTAATGTCTCAAACAGTCTAGGCTTTAATCGTTCCATGGAAGACCAGTAGTAGTTTCCGATGCAAATCTGGTGGCATTCTGTAATCTATGGACTATCAGAATGTTGATGAAACATAGAAATTGCATCGGGATTGTTAACAACAGTCACCATGCGCACTTTCCGTCACGGTAGTAATGTCTCAAACAATCTACGCTTTGATTGTTCGATGGAAGACCAGTAGTAGTTTCCGATGCACTTCTGGAGGTATTCTGTAATCTGTGGACTATCTGAGTGTTGATGAAACACAGAAATTGCATCGGAATTGAATACAACAGGCACCATGCGCACTTTTCTCCATGGGAGTAATGTCTCAAACAGTCTACGGTTTGATCGTTCCCAGGAAGTCCAGCAGTAGTTTAAGTTGCACATCTGGAGGCATTCTGTAATCTGTGGACTATCAGAGTTTTGATGAAAATCAGAAATTGCATCGGGATTGAATACAACAGTCACCATGCGCACTTCCCTCCATGGGAAGAATGTCTCAAACAGTCTACGCTTTGATCGTTCCCTGGAAGACCATTAGTAGTTTCCGATGCAAATCTGGTGGCATTCTGTAATCTATGGGCTATCAGAGTGTTGATGAAACACAGAAATTACATCGGGATTGAATACAACAGTCACCATGCGCACTTTCCTCCATAGGACTAATTCTCAAACATTCTACGCTTTGGTCGTTCCCTGGAAGACCAGTAGTAGTTTCCGATGCACATCTGGTGGCATTCTGTAATCTGTGGACATTCGGAGTGTTGATGAAACACAGAAATAGCATCGGGATTGAATACAACAGTCAGCATGCGCACTTTCCCCCATGGGAGTAATATCTCAAACAGTCTGCGCTTTGATCGTTCCCTGGAAGACCAGTAGTAGTTTCGAATGCACATCTGGTGGCATTATGTCATCTATGATCTATCAGAGTGTTGATGAAACACAGAAATTGCATCGGGATTGATAACAACAGTCACCATGCGCACTTTCCTCCACGGGAGTAAAATCTCAAACAGTTTACGCTTTGATCGTTCCCTGGATGACCAGTAGTAGTTTCCGATGCACATCTGGAGGCATTCTGTAATCTGTGGACTATCAGAGTGTTGATGAAACACAAAAATTGCATCAGGATTGAATACAACAGTCACCATGCGCACTTTCCTCCATGGGAGTAATGTCTCAAACAGTCGACGCTTTGATCGTTCCCAGGAAGACCAGTAGTAGTTTCCGATGCAAATCTGGAGGCAATCTGTAATGTGTGGACTATCAGAGTGTTGATGAAACACAGAAATTGCATCGGGATTGAATACAACAGTCACCATGCGCACTTTCCTCCATGGGAATAATGTCACTAACAGTCTACGCTTTGATCGTTCCCGGGAAGACCAGTAAAAGTTTCCAATGCACATCTGGTGGCATTCTGTAATCTGTGGACTATCAGAGTGTTGATGAAACACAGAAATTGCATCGGGATTTAATACAACAGTCACCATGCACACTTTCCTCCACGGGAGTAATGTCTCAAACAGTCTATGCTTTGATCGTTCCCTGGAAGACCAGTAATAGTTTCCGATGCACATCTGGAGGCATTCTGTTAGCTGTGGACTATCAGAGTGTTGATGAAACACAGAACTCCAATCGGGTTTGATTACAGCAGTCACCATCCGCACTTTCCTCCATGGGACTAATGTCTGAAACAGTCTACGCTTTGATCGTTCCCTGGAAGACCATTAGTACTTTCCGGTGCACATCTGGAAGCATTCTGTAATCTGTGGACCTTCAAAATGTTTATGAAACACAGAAATTGCATCGGGAGTGAAAACAACAGTCACCATCAGCACTTTCACCCATGGGAGTAACGTCTGAAACATTCTACGTTTTGATCGTTTCCAGGAAAACCAGTAGTAGTTTCCGATGCACATCTGGAGGGAATCTGTGATCTGTGGACTATCAGAGTGTTGATAAAAATCAGAAATTGCATCGGGATTGAATACAACAGTCACCATGCGGACTTTCCTCCATGGGAGTAATGTCTCAAACGGTCTACGCTTTGATCGTTTCCTGGAATACCAGTAGTAGATTCCGATGCACATCTGGTGTCATTCTGTAATCTGTGGACTATCAGAGTGTTGATGAAACACAGAAATAGCATCGGGATTGAATACAACAGTCACCATGCGCACTTTCCTCCATGGGAGTAATGTCTCAAACAGTCTACGGTTTGATCGTTCCCAGGAAGTCCAGCAGTAGTTTAAGTTGCACATCTGGAGGCATTCTGTAATCTGTGGACTATCAGAGTTTTGATGAAAATCAGAAATTGCATCGGGATTGAATACAACAGTCACCATGCGCACTTCCCTCCATGGGAAGAATGTCTCAAACAGTCTACGCTTTGATCGTTCCCTGGAAGACCATTAGTAGTTTCCGATGCAAATCTGGTGGCATTCTGTAATCTATGGGCTATCAGAGTGTTGATGAAACACAGAAATAGCATCGGGATTGAATACAACAGTCACCATGCGCACTTTCCTCCATGGGAGTAATGTCTCAAACAGTCTACGCTTGGATCGTTCCCTGTAAGACCAGTAGTAGGCTCCGATGCACATCTGGTGGCATTCTGTAATCTGTGGACTGTCAGACTGTTAATGAAACACAGAAATGGAATCGGTATTGAATACTACAGTCAACACGCGCACTTTCCTCCATGGGAGTAATGTCTCAAACAGTCTAGGCTTTAATCGTTCCATGGAAGACCAGTAGTAGTTTCCGATGCAAATCTGGTGGCATTCTGTAATCTATGGACTATCAGAATGTTGATGAAACACAGAAATTGCATCGGGATTGATAACAACAGTCACCATGCGCACTTTCCGCCACGGTAGTAATGTCTCAAACAGTCTACGCTTTGATTGTTCGATGGAAGACCAGTAGTAGTTTCCGATGCACTTCTGGAGGTATTCTGTAATTTGTGGACTATCTGAGTGTTGATGAAACACAGAAATTGCATCGGGATTGAATACAACTGGCACCATGCGCACTTTTCTCCATGGGAGTAATGTCTCAAACAGTCTACGGTTTGATCGTTCCCAGGAAGTCCAGTAGTAGTTTCCGTTGCACATCTGGAGGCATTCTGTGATCTGTGGACTATCAGAGTTTTGATGAAAATCAGAAATTGCATCGGGATTGAATACAACAGTCAGCATGCGCACTTTCCCCCATGGGAGTAATATCTCAAACAGTCTGCGCTTTGATCGTTCCCTGGAAGACCAGTAGTAGTTTCGAATGCACATCTGGTGGCATTCTGTCATCTATGATCTATCAGAGTGTTGATGAAACACAGAAATTGCATCGGGAATGAATACAACAGTCACCATGCGTACTTTCCTCCATGAGAGTAATGTCTCTAACAGTCTACGCTTTGATCGGTCCCTGGAAGACCAGTAGTGGCTTCCGATGCACAACTGGTGTCATTCTGTAATCTGTGGACTATCAGAGTGTTGATGAAACACAGAAAATGCATCGGGATTGAATACAAAAATCACCATGCGCACTTTCCTCCGCGGGAATGATATCTTAAACAGTCTACGCTTTGATCGTTCCCTGGAAAACCAGTAGTAGTTTCCGATGCACATCTGGAGGCATTCTGTAATCTGTGGACTATCAGAGTGTTGATGAAACACAAAAATTGCATCAGGATTGAATACAACAGTCACCATGCGCACTTTCCTCCATGGGAGTAATGTCTCAAACAGTCTACGCTTTGATCGTTCCCAGGAAGACCAGTAGTAGTTTCCGATGCAAATCTGGAGGCAATCTGTAATGTGTGGACTATCAGAGTGTTGATGAAACACAGAAATTGCATCGGGATTGAATACAACAGTCACCATGCGCACTTTCCTCCATGGGAATAATGTCACAAACAGTCTACGCTTTGATCGTTCCCGGGAAGACCAGTAAAAGTTTCCAATGCACATCTGGTGGCATTCTGTAATCTGTGGACTATCAGAGTGTTGATGAAACACAGAAATTGCATCGGGATTTAATACAACAGTCACCATGCGCACTTTCCTCCACGGGAGTAATGTCTCAAACAGTCTATGCTTTGATCGTTCCCTGGAAGACCAGTAATAGTTTCCGATGCACATCTGGAGGCATTCTGTTAGCTGTGGACAATCAGAGTGTTGATGAAACACAGAACTCCAATCGGGTTTGATTACAGCAGTCACCATCCGCACTTTCCTCCATGGGACTAATGTCTGAAACAGTCTACGCTTTGATCGTTCCCTGGAAGACCATTAGTACTTTCCGGTGCACATCTGGAAGCATTCTGTAATCTGTGGACCTTCAAAATGTTTATGAAACACAGAAATTGCATCGGGAGTGAAAACAACAGTCACCATCAGCACTTTCACCCATGGGAGTAACGTCTGAAACATTCTACGTTTTGATCGTTCCCAGGAAAACCAGTAGTAGTTTCCGATGCACATCTGGAGGGAATCTGTGATCTGTGGACTATCAGAGTGTTGATAAAAATCAGAAATTGCATCGGGATTGAATACAACAGTCACCATGCGGACTTTCCTCCATGGGAGTAATGTCTCAAACGGTCTACGCTTTGATCGTTTCCTGGAATACCAGTAGTAGATTCCGATGCACATCTGGTGTCATTCTGTAATCTGTGGACTATCAGAGTGTTGATGAAACACAGAAATAGCATCGGGATTGAATACAACAGTCACCATGCGCACTTTCCTCCATGGGAGTAATGTCTCAAACAGTCTACGGTTTGATCGTTCCCAGGAAGTCCAGCAGTAGTTTAAGTTGCACATCTGGAGGCATTCTGTAATCTGTGGACTATCAGAGTTTTGATGAAAATCAGAAATTGCATCGGGATTGAATACAACAGTCACCATGCGCACTTCCCTCCATGGGAAGAATGTCTCAAACAGTCTACGCTTTGATCGTTCCCTGGAAGACCATTAGTAGTTTCCGATGCAAATCTGGTGGCATTCTGTAATCTATGGGCTATCAGAGTGTTGATGAAACACAGAAATAGCATCGGGATTGAATACAACAGTCACCATGCGCACTTTCCTCCATGGGAGTAATGTCTCAAACAGTCTACGCTTTGATCGTTCCCTGTAAGACCAGTAGTAGGCTCCGATGCACATCTGGTGGCATTCTGTAATCTGTGGACTGTCAGACTGTTAATGAAACACAGAAATGGAATCGGTATTGAATACTACAGTCAACACGCGCACTTTCCTCCATGGGAGTAATGTCTCAAACAGTCTAGGCTTTAATCGTTCCATGGAAGACCAGTAGTAGTTTCCGATGCAAATCTGGTGGCATTCTGTAATCTATGGACTATCAGAATGTTGATGAAACACAGAAATTGCATCGGGATTGATAACAACAGTCACCATGCGCACTTTCCGCCACGGTAGTAATGTCTCAAACAGTCTACGCTTTGATTGTTCGATGGAAGACCAGTAGTAGTTTCCGATGCACTTCTGGAGGTATTCTGTAATTTGTGGACTATCTGAGTGTTGATGAAACACAGAAATTGCATCGGGATTGAATACAACTGGCACCATGCGCACTTTTCTCCATGGGAGTAATGTCTCAAACAGTCTACGGTTTGATCGTTCCCAGGAAGTCCAGTAGTAGTTTCCGTTGCACATCTGGAGGCATTCTGTGATCTGTGGACTATCAGAGTTTTGATGAAAATCAGAAATTGCATCGGGATTGAATACAACAGTCAGCATGCGCACTTTCCCCCATGGGAGTAATATCTCAAACAGTCTGCGCTTTGATCGTTCCCTGGAAGACCAGTAGTAGTTTCGAATGCACATCTGGTGGCATTCTGTCATCTATGATCTATCAGAGTGTTGATGAAACACAGAAATTGCATCGGGAATGAATACAACAGTCACCATGCGTACTTTCCTCCATGAGAGTAATGTCTCAAACAGTCTACGCTTTGATCGGTCCCTGGAAGACCAGTAGTGGCTTCCGATGGACAACTGGTGTCATTCTGTAATCTGTGGACTATCAGAGTGTTGATGAAACACAGAAAATGCATCGGGATTGAATACAAAAATCACCATGCGCACTTTCCTCCGCGGGAATGATATCTTAAACAGTCTACGCTTTGATCGTTCCCTGGAATACCAGTAGTAGTTTCCGATGCACATCTGGTAGCATTCTGTAATCTGTGGACTATCAGAGTGTTGATGAAACACAGAAATAGCATCGGGATTGAATACAACAGTCACCATGCGCACTTTCCTCCATGGGAGTAATGTCTCAAACAGTCTACGCTTTGATCGTTCCCTGGAAGACCAGTAGTAGTCTCCGATGCACATCTTTTGGCATTCTGTAATCTGTGGACTATCAGAGTGTTGATGAAACACAGAAATTGCATCGGGATTGAATACAACAGACACCATGCGCACTTTCCTCATCGGGAGTAATATCTCATACAGTCTACGCTTTGATCGTTCCCTGGAAGACCAGTAGTAGTTTCCAATGCACATCTGGTGGCATTCTGTAATCTGTGGACTATCAGAGTGTTGATGAGGCACAGAAATTGCATCGGGATTGAATACAACAGTCACCATGCACACTTTTTTCCATGGGAGTAACGTCTCTAAAGGTCTACGCTTTGATCGTTCCCTGGAAGACCAGTAGTAGTTTCCGATGCGCATCTGGTGGCATTCTATGATTTGTGGACTATCAGAGCGTTGATGAAACACAGAAATTGCATCGGGATTGAATACAACGGTCACCATGCGCACATTCCTCCATGGGAGTAATGTCTGAAACAGTCTGCGCTTTGATCGTTCCCTGGAAGACCAGTAGTAGTTTCCGATGTGCATCTAGAGGCATTCTGTAATCTGTATACCTTCAAAGTGTTGATGAAACACAGAAATGGCATCGGGATTGAATACAACAGTCACCACGCGCACTTTCCTTCCACGGGAGTAATGTCTCAAACAGTCTACGCTTTGACCGTTCCCTGGAATACCAGTAGTAGTTTCTGATGCACATCTGGTGGCATTCTGTAATCTGTGGACTATCAGAGTGTTGATGAAACACAGAACTTGCTTCGAGATTGAATACAACAGTCACAATGCGCACTTTCCTCCACGAGAGTAATGTCTCAAACAGTCTACGCTTTGATCGTTCCCTGGAAGACCAGTAGTAGTTCCCGATGTACATCTAGTGGCATTCTGTAATCTGTGGACTATCAGAGTGTTGATGAAACACAGAAATTGCTTCGAGATTGAATACAACAGTCACAATGCGCACTTTCCTCCACGGGAGTAATGTCTCAAACAGTCTACGCTTTGATCGTTCCCTGGAAGACCAGTAATAGTTCCCCATGTACATCTGGTGGCATTCTGTAATCTGTGGACTATCAGAGTGTTGATGAAACACAGAAATTGCATCGGGATTGAATACAACAGTCACCATCCGCGCTTTCCTCCATGGGAGTAATGTCTCAAAATGTCTGCCCTTGGATCGTTCCCTGGAAGACCAGTAGTAGTTTCCGATGCACATCTGGAGGCAATCTGTAATCTGTGGGAATTCAAAGTGTTGATGAAACACAGAAATTGCATCAGGTTTGAATACAACAGTCACCATCCACACTTTCCTCCATTTGAGTAATGTCTCATACAGTCTACGCTTTGATCGTTCCCAGGAAGAACCAGTAGTAGTTTCCGATGCATATCTGGAGGCAATCTGTAATCTGTGGACTATCAGAGTGATGATGAAACACAGAAATTGCATCGGGATTGAATACAATTGGCACCATGCGCACTTTCCTCCACAGGAGTAATGTCACAAACAGTCTACGCTTTGATCGTTCCCTGGAAGAGCAGTAGTAGTTTCCGATGCACGTCTGGTGGCATTCTGTAATCTGTGGACTATCAGAGTGTTGATGAAACACTGAAATTGCATCGGGATTGAATACAACAGTCAACATCCACACTTTCCGTAATGGGTGTAATGTCTGAAACAGTCCTCGCTTTAATTGTTCCCTGGTAGACCAGTAGTAGTTTCCGATGCACATCTGGTGGCACTCTGTAATCTGTGGGCTATCAGAGTGTTGATGAATCACAGAAATTGCATCGGGATTGAATACAACAGTCACCATGCGCACTTTCCTCCACGGGAGTAATGTCTCGAACAGTCTACGCTTTGATCGTTCCCTGGAATACCAGTAGTAGTTTATGATGCACATCTGGTGGCATTCTGTAATCTGTGGACTATCAGAGTGTTGATGAAACACATAACTTGCTTCGAGATTGAATACAACAGTCACAATGCGCACATTCCTCCACGGGAGTAATGTCTCAAACAGTCTACGCTTTGATCGTTCCCTGGAAGACCAGTGGTAGTCTCCGATGCACATCTGGTGGCAATCTGTAATCTGTGGACTAACAGTGTGTTGATGAAACACAGAAATGGCATCAGGATTAAATACAACAGTCAATATTGGCACTTTCCTCCATGGGAGTAATGTCTAAAAACAGTCTACGCTTTGATCGCTCCCTGGAAGACCAGTAGTACTTTCCGATGCACATCTGGAGGCATTCTGTAATCTGTGGACTATCAAAATGTTGATGAAACACAGATATTGCGTCGGGATTGAATACAGCAGACACCATGCGCACTTTCCTCCATGGGAGTAATGTCTCAAACAATCTACGCTTTGATCGTTCCCTGGAATACCAGCAGTAGTTTCCGATGCACATCTGGTGGCATTCTGTAATCTGTGGACTATCAGAGTGTTGATGAAAAACAGAAATTTCATCGGGATTGAATACAACAGTCACAATGCGCACTTTCCTACACGGAAGTAATGTCTCAAACAGTCTATGCTTTGATCGTTCCCTGGAAGACCAGTAGTGGTTTCCGATGCACATCTGGTGGCATTCTGTAATATGTGGACTATCAGAGTGATGATGAAACACAGAAATTGCATCGGGATTGATAACAACAGTCAACATGCGCACTTTCCTCCACGGGAGTTATGTCTAAAACAGTCTACGATTTGATCGTTCCCTGGAAGACCAGTGGTAGTTTCCGATGCACATCTGGAGGCATTCTGAAATCTGTGGACTATCAGAGTGTTGATGAGGCACAGAAATTGCATCGGGATTAAATACAACAGTCACCATGCGCACTTTTTTCCATGGGAGTAACGTCTCTAAAGGTCTACGCTTTGATCGTTCCCTGGAAGACCAGTAGTAGTTTCCGATGCACGTCTGGTGGCATTCTGTAATCTTTGGACTATCAGAGTGTTGATGAAAAACAGAAATTGCATCGGGATTGAATACAACAGTCACCGTCCGCACTTTTCTCCATGGGAGTAATATCTGAAACAGTCTACGCTTTGATCGTTCCCTGGAATACCAGTAGTAGTTTCCGATGCACATATGGAGGCATTCTGTAATCTGTGGACCTTCAAAGTGTTGATGAAACACAGAAATTGCATCGGGAGTGAAAACAACAGTCACCATCAGCACTTTCATCCATGGGTGTAACGTCTGAAACAGTCTACGTTTTGATCGTTCCCAGGAAAACCAGTAGTAGTTTCCGATGCACATCTGGAGACAATCTGTAATCTGTGGACTATCAGAGTGTTGATGAAATACAGAAATTGCATCGGGATTGAATACAACATGCACCATGCGCACTTTCCTCCATGGGAGTAATGTCTCAAACAGTCTACGTTTTGATCGTTCCCAGGAAAACCAGTAGTAGTTTCCGATGCACATCTGGAGACAATCTGTAATCTGTGGACTATCAGAGTGTTGATGAAACACAGAAATTGCATCGGGATTGAATACAACATGCACCTTGCGCACTTTCCTCCATGGGAGTAATGTCTCAAACAGTCTACGCTTTGATCGTTCCCTGGAAGACCAGTAGTGGTTTCCGATGCACATCTGGTGGCATTCTGTAATATGTGGACTATCAGAGTGTTGATGAAACACAGAAATTGCATCGGGATTGATAACAACAGTCAACATGCGCACTTTCCTCCACGGGAGTTATGTCTCAAACAGTCTACGATTTGATCGTTCCCTGGAAGACCAGTGGTAGTTTCCGATGCACATCTGGTGGCATTCTGTAGGCTGTGGACTATCAGAGTGTTGATGAAACACAGAAATAGCATCGGGATTGAGTACAACAGTCACCATGCTCACTTTCCTCCATGGGAGTTATGTCTCAAACAGTCTACGCTTTGATCGTTCCCTGGAAGACCAGTAGTAGTCTCAGATGCACATCTGGTGGCATTCTGTTATCTGTGGACTAACAGAGTGTTGATGAAACACAGAAATTGCATCGGGATTGAATACAACAGTCAATATTGGCACTTTCCTCCATGTGAGTAAAGTCTCAAACAGTCTACGCTTTGATCGTTCCCTGGAAGACCAGTGGTGGTTTCCGATGCACAACTGGTGGCATTCTGTAATCTGTGGACTATCAGAGTGTTGATGAAACACAGAAAATGCATCGGGATTGAATACAACAATCACCATGTTCACTTTCCTCCACGGGAGTGATATCTCAAATAGTCTACGCTTTGATCGTTCCCTGGAAGACCAGTAGTAGTCTCCGATGCACATCTCTTGGCATTCTGTAATCTGTGGGCTAACAGAGTGTTGATGAAACACAGAAATTGCATCGGGATTGAATATGTCAATATTGGCACGTTCCTAAATCGGAGTAATGTCTCAAACAGTCTACGATTTGATCGTTCCCTGGAAGACCAGTAGTAGTTACCGATGCACATCTGGTGGCATTCTGTAATCTGTGGACTATCAGAGTGTCGATGAAACACAGAAATTGCATCGGGATTGAATACAACAGTCACCATGCGCACTTTCCTCCATGAGAGTAATGTCTCAAACAGTCTACGCTTTGATCGTTCCCTGAAAGACCAGTAGTGGTTTCCGATGCACAACTGGTGGCATTCTGTAATCTGTGGACTATAAAAGTGTTGATGAAACACAGAAAATGCATCGGGATTGAATACTACAAACACCATGCGCACTTTCCTCCACGGGAGTGATATCTCAAACAGTCTACGCTTTGATCGTTCCCTGGAATACCAGTAGTAGTTTCCGATGCACATCTGGTGGCATTCTGTAATCTGTGGACTATCAGAGTGTTGATGAAACACAGAAATAGCATCGGGATTGAATACAACAGTCACCATGCTCACTTTCCTCATTGGGAGTTATGTCTCAAACAGTCTACGCTTTGATCGTTCCCTGGAAGACCAGTAGTAGTCTCAGATGCACATCTGGTGGCATTCTGTAATCTGTGGACTGTCAGAGTGTTGATGAAACACAGAAATTGAATCGTGTTTGACTACAACAGTCAGCATGCGCACTTTCCTCCATGGGAGTAATGTCTCAAACACTCTACGCTTTGATCGTTCCCTGGAAGACCAGTAGCAGTTTGCGATGCACATCTGGTGGCATTCTGTAATCAATGGACTATCAGAGTGTTGATGAAACACAGAAACTGCATCGGGATTGATAACAACAGTCACCATGCGCACTTTCCTCCACAGGAGTAATGTCTCAAACAGTCTACGCTTTGATCGTTCCCTGGAAGACCATTAGTACTTTGGGGTGCACATCTGGAAGCATTCTGTAATCTGTGGACCTTCAAAATGTTGTTGAAACACAGAAATTGCATCGGGAGTGAAAACAACAGTCACCATCAGCACTTTCATCCATGTTAGTAACGTCTGAAACAGTCTACGTTTTGATCGTTCCCAGGAAAACCAGTACTAGTTTCCGATGCTCATCTGGAGACAATCTGTAATCTGTGGACTATCAGGGTGTTGATGAAACACAGAAATTGCATCGGGATTGAAGACAACAGTCACCATGCGCACTTTCCTCCATGGGAGTAATGTCTCAAACAGTCTACGCTTTGATCGTTCCCTGTAAGACCAGTAGTGGTTTCCGATGCACAACTGGTGGCATTCTGTAATCTGTGGACTACCAGAGTGTTGATGAAACACAGAAATAGCATCGGGATTGAATACAACAGACACCATGCGCACTTTCCTTCATGTTAGTAATGTCTCAAACAGTCTACGCTTTGATCGTTCTCTGGAAGACCAGTAGAATTTTCCGATGCACATCTGGTGGCATTCTGTAATCTGTGGACTATCAGAGTGTTGATGAAACACAGAAATTGCAACGGGATTGAATACAGCAGTGACCATACGCACTTTCCTCCATGGGAGTAATGTCGCAAACTGTCTACGATTTGATCGTTCCCTGGAAGGCCAGTAGTAGTTTCCGATGCACATCTGGTGGCAATCTGTAATCTGTGGACTATCAGAGTATTGACTAAACACAGAAATTGCATCGGAATTGAATACAACAGTCACCATGCGCACTTTCCTCCATGAGAGTAATGTCTCAAACAGTCTACGCTTTGATCGTTCCCTGGAAGACCAGTAGTGGTTTCCGATGCACAACTGGTGGCATTCTGTAATCTGTGGACTATCAGAGTGTTGGTGAAACACAGAAAATGCATCGGGATTGAATACAACAATCACCATGCGCACTTTCCTCGACGGGAGTGATACCTCAAACAGTCTACGCTGTGATCGTTAAGTGGAAAACCAGTAGTAGTCTCCGATGCACATCTGTTGGCATTCTGTAATCTGTGGACTAACAGAGTTTTGATGAAACACAGAAATTGCATCGGGATTGAATACGTCAATATTGGCACTTTCCTAAATCGGAGTAATGTCTCAAACAGTCTACGATTTGAACGTTCCCTGGTAGACCAGTAGTAGTTTCCGATGCACATCTGGTGTCATTCTGTAATCTGTGGACAATCAGAGTGTCGATGAAACACAGAAATTGCATCATGATTGAGTACAACAGTCACCATGCGCACTTTCCTCCACAGGAGTGATATCTCAAACAGTCTACGCTTTGATCGTTCCCTGGAATACCAGTAGTAGTTTCCGATGCACATCTGGTGGCATTCTGTAATCTGTGGACTATCACAGTGTTGATGAAACACAGAAATAGCATCGGGATTGAATACAACAGTCACCATGCTCACTTTCCTCCATGGGAGTAATGTCTCAAGCAGTCTACGCTTTGATCGTTCCCTGGAAGACCAGTAGTAGTCTCAGATGCACATCTGGTGGCATTCAGTAATCTGTGGACTAACAGAGTGTTGATGAAACACAGAAATTGCATCGGGATTGAATACAACATTCAATATTGGCACTTTCCTCCATGGGAGTAATGTCTCAAACAGTCTACGCTTTGATAGCTAACTGGAAGACCAGTATTACTTTCCGATGCACATCTGGAGGCATTCTGTAATCTGTAGACTATCAGAGTGTTGATGAATCACAAAAATTGCATCGGGATTGAATACAACAGACACCATGCGCACTTTCCTCAATTGGAGTAATGTCTCAAACAGTCTACGCTTTGATCGTTCCCTGGAAGACCAGTAGTAGTTTCCGATGCACATCTTTTGACATTCTGTAATCTGTGGACTATCAGAGTGTTGATGAAACACAGAAATTGCATCGGGGTTTTAATACAACAGTCACCATGCGCACTTTCCTCCATGGGAGTAATGTCTCAAACAGTCTACGATATGATCTTACCCTGTAAGACCAGTGGTAGTTTCCGATGCACATCTGGTGGCATTCTGTAATCTGTGGACTCTCAGAGTGTTGATGAAAAACAGAAATTGCATTGGGATTGAATACAACAGTCACCGTCCGCACTTTTCTCCATGGGAGTAATATCTGAAACAGTCTACGCTTTGATCGATCAATGGAATACCAGTAGTAGTTTCCGATGCACATATGGAGGCATTCTGTAATCTGTGGACCTTCAAAGTGTTGATGAAACACAGAAATTGCATCGGGAGTGAATACAACACTCACAATCCGCACTTTCCTCCATGGGAGTAATGTCTGAAACAGTCTACGCTTTGATCGTTCCCTTGAAGACCAGTAGTAGTTTCCGAAGCACATCTGCTGGCATTCTGTAATCTGTGGACTGTCAGAGTGTTGATGAAACACAGAAATTGAATCGTGTTTGACTACAACAGTCAGCATGCGCACTTTCCTAAATGGGAGTAATGTCTCAAACAGTCTACGCTTTGATCGTTCGCTGGAAGACCAGTAGCAGTTTCCGATGCACATCTGGTGGCATTCTGTAATCAATGGACTATCAGAGTGTTGATGAAACACAGAAATTGCATCGGGATTCATAACAACAGTCACCATGCGCACTTTCCTCCACAGGAGTAATGTCTGAAACAGTCTACGCTTTGATCGTTCCCTGGAAGGCCATTAGTACTTTCCGATGCACATATGGAAGCATTCTGTAATCAGTGGACCTTCAAAATGTTGTTGAAACACAGAAATTGCATCGGGAGTGAAAACAACAGTCACCATCAGCACTTTCATCCATGGGAGTAACGTCTGAAACAGTCTACGTTTTGATCGTTCCCAGGAATACCAGTACTAGTTTCCGATGCACATCTGGAGACAATCTGTAATCTGTGGATTATCAGAGTATTGACTAAACACAGAAATTGCATTGGAATTGAATACAACAGTCACCATGCGCACTTTCCTCCATAGGACTAATTCTCAAATATTCTACGCTTTGATCGTTTCCTGGAAGACCAGTAGTAGTTTACGATGCACATCTGGTGGCATTCTGTAATCTGTGGACTATCACAGTGTTGATGAAACACAGAAAATGCATCGGGATTGAATACAACACTCAATATTGGCACTTTCCTCCATGGGAGTAATGTCTCAAACAGTCTACGCTTTGATAGCTAACTGGAAGACCAGTAGTACTTTCCGATGCACATCTGGAGGCATTCTGTAATCTGTAGACTATAAGGGTGTTGATGATTCACAAAAATTTCATCGGGATTGAATACAAGAGACACCATGCGCACTTTCCTCCATGGGAGTAATGTCTCAAACAGTCTACGCTTTGATCGTTCCCTGGAAGACCTGTAGTAGTTTCCGATGCACATCTAATGGCATTCTGTAATCTGTGGACTATCAGAGTGTTGATGAAACACAGAAGTTTCATCGGGATTGAATGCAACAGTCACCATGCGCACTTTCCTCCATATAACTAATTCTCAAACATTCTACGCTTTGATCGTTTCCTGGAAAAACAGTAGTAGTTTCCGATGCACATCTGGTGGCATTCTGCAATCTGTTTACTATCAGAGTGTTGATGAAACGCAGAAATTGCATCGGTCTTGAATACAACCGTCACCATGCGCAGTTTCCTCCATGGGAGTAATGTCTCAAACAGTCTACGCTTTGATCGTTCCCAGGAAGACCAGTAGTAGTTTCCGATGCACATCTGGAGACAATCTGTAATCTGTGGACTATCAGAGTGTTGATGAAACACTGAAATTGCATCGGGATTGAATACAACATGCACCATGCGCACTTTCCTCCATGGGAGTAATGTCTCAAACAGTCTACGCTTTGATCGTTCCCTGGAAGACCAGTAGTAGTCTCCGATGCACATCTGTTGGCATTCTGTAATCTGTGGGCTAACAGAGTGTTGATGAAACACAGAAATTGCATCGGGATTCATAACAACAGTCACCATGCGCACTTTCCTCCACAGGAGTAATGTCTCAAACAGTCTACGCTTTGATCGTTCCCTGGAAGACCAGTGGTAGTTTCCGATGCACATCTGGAGGCATTCGGAAATTTGTGGACTATCAGAGTGTTGATGAGGCACAGAAATTGCATCGGGATTAAATACAACAGTCACCATGCGCACTTTTTTCCATGGGAGTAATGTCTCTAAAGGTCTACGCTTTGATCGTTCCCTGGAAGACCAGTAGTAGTTTCCGATGCACGTCTGGTGGCATTCTGTAATCTTTGGACTGTCAGAGTGTTGATGAAAAACAGAAATTGCATCGGGAGTGAATACAACAGTCACCGTCCGCACTTTTCACCATGGGAGTAATGTCTGAAACAGTCTATGCTTTATCGTTCCCTGGAATACCAGTAGTAGTTTCCGATGCACATCTTTTGGCATTCTGTAATCTGTGGACAATCAGAGTGTTGATGAAACACAGAAATTGCATCGGGGTTTTAATACAACAGTCACCCTGCGCACTTTCCTCCATGGGAGTAATGTCTCAAACAGTCTACGCTTTGATCGTTCGCTGGAAGACCAGTAGCAGTTTCCGATGCACATCTGGTGGCATTCTCAAATCAATGGACTATCAGAGTGTTGATGAAACACAGAAATTGCATCGGGATTCATAACAACAGTCACCATGCGCACTTTCCTCCACAGGAGTAATGTCTCAAACAGTCTACGCTTTGATCGTTCCCTGGAAGGCCATTAGTACTTTCCGATGCACATCTGGAAGCATTCTGTAATCTGTGGACCTTCAAAATGTTGTTGAAACACAGAAATTGCATCGGGAGTGAAAACAACAGTCACCATCAGCACTTTCATCCATGGGAGTAACGTCTGAAACAGTCTACGTTTTGATCGTTCCCAGGAATACCAGTACTAGTTTCCGATGCACATCTGGAAACAATCTGTAATCTGTGGACTATCACAGTGTTGATGAAACACAGAAATAGCATCGGGATTGAATACAACAGTCACCATGCTCACTTTCCTCCATGGGAGTAATGTCTCAAGCAGTCTACGCATTGATCGTTCCCTGGAAGACCAGTAGTAGTCTCAGATGCACATCTGGTGGCATTCTGTAATCTGTGGACTAACAGAGTGTTGATGAAACACAGAAATTGCATCGGGATTGAATACAACACTCAATATTGGCGCTTTCCTCCATGGGAGTAATGTCTCAAACAGTCTACGCTTTGATAGCTAACTGGAAGACCAGTAGTACTTTCCGATGCACATCTGGAGGCATTCTGTAATCTGTAGTCTATAAGGTGTTGATGAATCACAAAAATTGCATCGGGATTGAATACAACAGACACCATGCGCACTTTCCTCCATGGGAGTAATGTCTCAAACAGTCTACGCTTTGATCGTTCCCTGGAAGACCAGTAGCAGTTTCCGATGCACATCTAATGGCATTCTGTAATCTGTGGACTATCAGAGTGTTGATGAAACACAGAAGTTTCATCGGGATTGAATGGAACAGTCACCATGCGCACTTTCCTCCATAGGACTAATTCTCAAACATTCTACGCTTTGATCGTTTCCTGGAAAAACAGTAGTAGTTTCCGATGCACATCTGGTGGCATTCTGCAATCTGTTTACTATCAGAGTGTTGATGAAACACAGAAATTGCATCGGTCTTGAATACAACCGTCACCATGCGCACTTTCCTCCATGGGAGTAATGTCTCAAACAGTCTACGCTTTGATCGTTCCCAGGAAGACCAGTAGTAGTTTCCGATGCACATCTGGAGACAATCTGTAATCTGTGGACTATCAGAGTGTTGATGAAACACAGAAATAGCATCGGGATTGAATACAACAGACACCATGCGCACTTTCCTTCATGTTAGTAATGTCTCAAACAGTCTACGCTTTGATCGTTCTCTGGAAGACCAGTAGAATTTTCCGATGCACATCTGGTGGCATTCTGTAATCTGTGGACTATCAGAGTGTTGATGAAACACAGAAATTGCAACGGGATTGAATACAGCAGTCACCATACGCACTTTCCTCCATGGGAGTAATGTCGCAAACTGTCTACGATTTGATCGTTCCCTGGAAGGCCAGTAGTAGTTTCCGATGCACATCTGGTGGCAATCTGTAATCTGTGGACTATCAGAGTATTGACTAAACACAGAAATTGCATCGGAATTGAATACAACAGTCACCATGCGCACTTTCCTCCATGAGAGTAATGTCTCAAACAGTCTACGCTTTCATCGTTCCCTGGAAGACCAGTAGTGGTTTCCGATGCACAACTGGTGGCATTCTGTAATCTGTGGACTATCAGAGTGTTGGTGAAACACAGAAAATGCATCGGGATTGAATACAACAATCACCATGCGCACTTTCCTCGACGGGAGTGATACCTCAAACAGTCTACGCTGTGATCGTTACCTGGAAGACCAGTAGTAGTCTCCGATGCACATCTGTTGGCATTCTGTAATCTGTGGACTAACAGAGTTTTGATGAAACACAGAAATTGCATCGGGATTGAATACGTCAATATTGGCACTTTCCTAAATCGGAGTAATGTCTCAAACAGTCTACGATTTGATCGTTCCCTGGTAGACCAGTAGTAGTTTCCGATGCACATCTGGTGTCATTCTGTAATCTGTGGACAATCAGAGTGTCGATGAAACACAGAAATTGCATCATGATTGAGTACAACAGTCACCATGCGCACTTTCCTCCACGGGAGTGATATCTCAAACAGTCTACGCTTTGATCGTTCCCTGGAATACCAGTAGTAGTTTCCGATGCACATCTGGTGGCATTCTGTAATCTGTGGACTATCACAGTGTTGATGAAACACAGAAATAGCATCGGGATTGAATACAACAGTCACCATGCTCACTTTCCTCCATGGGAGTAATGTCTCAAGCAGTCTACGCTTTGATCGTTCCCTGGAAGACCAGTAGTAGTCTCAGATGCACATCTGGTGGCATTCTGTAATCTGTGGACTAACAGAGTGTTGATGAAACACAGAAATTGCATCGGGATTGAATACAACATTCAATATTGGCACTTTCCTCCATGGGAGTAATGTCTCAAACAGTCTACGCTTTGATAGCTAACTGGAAGACCAGTATTACTTTCCGATGCACATCTGGAGGCATTCTGTAATCTGTAGACTCTCAGAGTGTTGATGAATCACAAAAATTGCATCGGGATTGAATACAACAGACACCATGCGCACTTTCCTCAATTGGAGTATGTCTCAAACAGTCTACGCTTTGATCGTTCCCTGGAAGACCAGTAGTAGTTTCCGATGCACATCTTTTGACATTCTGTAATCTGTGGACTATCAGAGTGTTGATGAAACACAGAAATTGCATCGGGGTTTTAATACAACAGTCACCATGCGCACTTTCCTCCATGGGAGTAATGTCTCAAACAGTCTACGATATGATCTTACCCTGTAAGACCAGTGGTAGTTTCCGATGCACATCTGGTGGCATTCTGTAATCTGTGGACTCTCAGAGTGTTGATGAAAAACAGAAATTGCATTGGGATTGAATACAACAGTCACCGTCCGCACTTTTCTCCATGGGAGTAATATCTGAAACAGTCTACGCTTTGATCGATCAATGGAATACCAGTAGTAGTTTCCGATGCACATATGGAGGCATTCTGTAATCTGTGGACCTTCAAAGTGTTGATGAAACACAGAAATTGCATCGGGAGTGAATACAACACTCACAATCCTCACTTTCCTCCATGGGAGTAATGTCTGAAACAGTCTACGCTTTGATCGTTCCCTTGAAGACCAGTAGTAGTTTCCGAAGCACATCTGCTGGCATTCTGTAATCTGTGGACTGTCAGAGTGTTGATGAAACACAGAAATTGAATCGTGTTTGACTACAACAGTCAGCATGCGCACTTTCCTCCATGGGAGTAATGTCTCAAACAGTCTACGCTTTGATCGTTCGCTGGAAGACCAGTAGCAGTTTCCGATGCACATCTGGTGGCATTCTGTAATCAATGGACTATCAGAGTGTTGATGAAACACAGAAATTGCATTGGGATTCATAACAACAGTCACCATGCGCACTTTCCTCCACAGGAGTAATGTCTCAAACAGTCTACGCTTTGATCGTTCCCTGGAAGGCCATTAGTACTTTCCGATGCACATATGGAAGCATTCTGTAATCTGTGGACCTTCAAAATGTTGTTGAAACACAGAAATTGCATCGGGAGTGAAAACAACAGTCACCATCAGCACTTTCATCCATGGGAGTAACGTCTGAAACAGTCTACGTTTTGATCGTTCCCAGGAATACCAGTAATAGTTTCCGATGCACATCTGGAGACAATCTGTAATCTGTGGACTATCAGAGTATTGACTAAACACAGAAATTGCATCGGAATTGAATACAACAGTCACCATGCTCACTTTCCTCCATGGGAGTAATGTCTCAAGCAGTCTACGCTTTGATCGTTCCCTGGAAGACCAGTAGTAGTCTCAGATGCACATCTGGTGGCATTCTGTAATCTGTGGACTAACAGAGTGTTGATGAAACACAGAAATTGCATCGGGATTGAATACAACACTCAATATTGGCACTTTCCTCCATGGGAGTAATGTCTCAAACAGTCTACGCTTTGATAGCTAACTGGAAGACCAGTAGTACTTTCCGATGCACATCTGGAGGCATTCTGTAATCTGTAGACTATAAGGGTGTTGATGAATCACAAAAATTGCATCGGGATTGAATACAACAGACACCATGCGCACTTCCCTCCATGGGAGTAATGTCTCAAACAGTCTACGCTTTGATCGTTCCCTGGAAGACCAGTAGTAGTTTCCGATGCACATCTAATGGCATTCTGTAATCTGTGGACTATCAGAGTGTTGATGAAACACAGAAGTTTCATCGGGATTGAATGCAACAGTCACCATGCGCACTTTCCTCCATAGGACTAATTCTCAAACATTCTACGCTTTGATCGTTTCCTGGAAAAACAGTAGTAGTTTCCGATGCACATCTGGTGGCATTCTGCAATCTGTTTACTATCAGAGTGTTGATGAAACACAGAAATTGCATCGGTCTTGAGTACAACCGTCACCATGCGCACTTTATTCCATGGGAGTAATGTCTCAAACAGTCTACGCTTTGATCGTTCCCAGGAAGACCAGTAGTAGTTTCCGATGCACATCTGGAGACAATCTGTAATCTGTGGACTATCAGAGTGTTGATGAAACACAGAAATTGCATCGGGATTGAATACAACATGCACCATGCGCTCTTTCCTCATTGGGAGTAATGTCTCAAACAGTCTACGCTTTGATCGTTCCCTGGAAGACCAGTAGTAGTCTCCGATGCACATCTGTTGGCATTCTGTAATCTGTGGGCTAACAGAGTGTTGATGAAACACAGAAATTGCATCGGGATTGAATACGTCAATATTGGCACGTTCCTAAATCGGAGTAATGTCTCAAACAGTCTACGATTTGATCGTTCCCTGGAAGACCAGTAGTAGTTACCGATGCACATCTGGTGGCATTCTGTAATCTGTGGACAATCAGAGTGTCGATGAAACACAGAAATTGCATCGGGATTGAATACAACAGTCACCATGCGCACTTTCCTCCATGAGAGTAATGTCTCAAACAGTCTACGCTTTGATCGTTCCCTGGAAGACCAGTAGTACTTTCCGATGCACATCTGGAGGCATTCTGTAATCTGTGGACTATCAGCGTGTTGATAAAACACAGAAGTAGCATCGGGATTGAATACAACAGTCAGCATGCCCACTTTCCTCCATGGGAGATTTATCTCAAACAGTCTACGCTTTGATCGTTCGCTGGAAGACCAGTAGCAGTTTCCGATGCACATCTGGTGGCATTCTGTAATCAATGGACTATCAGAGTGTTGATGAAACACAGAAATTGCATCGGGATTCATAACAACAGTCACCATGCGCACTTACCTCCACAGGAGTAATGTCTCAAACAGTCTACGCTTTGATCGTTCCCTGGAAGACCAGTGGTAGCTTCCGATGCACATCTGGAGGCATTCTGAAATTTGTGGACTATCAGGGTGTTGATGAGGCACAGAAATTGCATCGGGATTAAATACAACAGTCACCATGCGCACTTTTTTCCATGGGAGTAACGTCTCTAAAGGTCTACGCTTTGATCGTTCCTTGGAAGACCAGTAGTAGTTTCCGATGCACGTCTGGTGGCATTCTGTAATCTTTGGACTATCAGAGTGTTGATGAAAAACAGAAATTGCATCGGGATTGAATACAACAGTCACCGTCCGCACTTTTCTCCATGGGAGTAATATCTGAAACAGTCTACGCTTTGATCGTTCCCTGGAATACCAGTAGTAGTTTCCGATGCACATCTTTTGGTATTCTGTAATCTGTGGACTATCAGAGTGTTGATGAAACACAGAAATTGCATCGGGGTTTTAATACAACAGTCACCATGCGCACTTTCCTCCATAGGACTAATTCTCAAACATTCTACGCTTTGATCGTTTCCTGGAAAAACAGTAGTAGTTTCCGATGCACATCTGGTGGCATTCTGCAATCTGTTTACTATCAGAGTGTTGATGAAACACAGAAATTGCATCGGTCTTGAATACAACCGTCACCATGCGCACTTTCCTCCATGGGAGTAATGTCTCAAACAGTCTACGCTTTGATCGTTCCCAGGAAGACCAGTAGTAGTTTCCGATGCACATCTGGAGACAATCTGTAATCTGTGGACTATCAGTGTGTTGATGAAACACAGAAATTGCATCGGGATTGAATACAATAGTCACCATGACCACTTTCCTCCATAGGACTAATTCTCAAACATTCTACGCTTTGATCGCTCCCTGGAGGACCAGTAGTAGTTTCCGATGCACATCTGGTTGCATTCTGTAATCTATGGACTATCAGAGTGTTGATGAAACCCAGAAATTGCATCGGGATTGATAACAACAGTCAACATGCGCACTTTCCTCCACGGGAGTTGTGTCTCAAACAGTCTACGATTTGATCGTTCCCTGGAAGACCAGTGGTAGTTTCCGATGCACATCTGGAGGCATTCTGAAATTTGTGGACTATCAGAGTGTTGATGAGGCACAGAAATTGCATCGGGATTAAATACAACAGTCACCATGCGCACTTTTTTCCATGGGAGTAACGTCTCTAAAGGTCTACGCTTTGATCGTTCCCTGGAAGACCAGTAGTAGTTTCCGATGCACGTCTGGTGGCATTCTGTAATCTTTGGACTATCAGAGTGTTGATGAAAAACAGAAATTGCATCGGGATTGAATACAACAGTCACCGTCCGCACTTTTCTCCATGGGAGTAATATCTGAAACAGTCTACGCTTTGATCGTTCCCTGGAATACCAGTAGTAGTTTCCGATGCACATATGGAGGCATTCTGTAATCTGTGGACCTTCAAAGTGTTGATGAAACACAGAAATTGCATCGGGAGTGAAAACAACAGTCACCATCAGCACTTTCATCCATGGGTGTAACGTCTGAAACAGTCTACGTTTTGATCGTTCCCAGGAAAACCAGTAGTAGTTTCCGATGCACATCTGGAAACAATCTGTAATCTGTGGACTATCAGAGTGTTGATGAAACACAGAAATTGCATCGGGATTGAATACAACATGCACCATGCGCACTTTCCTCCATGGGAGTAATGTCTCAAACAGTCTACGCTTTGATCGTTCCCTGGAAGACCAGTAGTAGTTTCCGATGCACATCTGGAGGCATACCGTAATCTGTGGACTACCAGAGTGTTGATGAAACACAGAGATAGCATCGGGATTGAATACAACAGACACCATGCGCACTTTCCTCCATGTTAGTAATGTCTCAACAGTCTACGCTTTGATCGTTCTCTGGAAGACCAGTAGAAGTTTCCGATGCACATCTGGTGGCATTCTGTAATCTGTGGACTATCAGAGTGTTGATGAGGCACAGAAATTGCATCGGAATTGAATACAACAGTCACCATGCGCACTTTCCTCCATGAGAGTAATGTCTCAAACAGTCTACGCTTTGATCGTTCCCTGGAAGTCCAGTGGTGGTTTCCGATGCACAACTGGTGGCATTCTGTAATCTGTGGACTATCAGAGTGTTGATGAAACACAGAAAATGCATCGGGATTGAATACAACAATCACCATGCGCACTTTCCTCCACGGGAGTGATATCTCAAACAGTCTACGCTTTGATCGTTCCCTGGAAGACCAGTAGTAGTCTCCGATGCACATCTGTTGGCATTCTGTAATCTGTGGGCTAACAGAGTGTTGATGAAACACAGAAATTGCATCGGGATTGAATACGTCAATATTGGCACGTTCCTAAATCGGAGTAATGTCTCAAACAGTTTACGATTTGATCGTTCCCTGGAAGACCAGTAGTAGTTACCGATGCACATCTGGTGGCATTCTGTAATCTGTGGACAATCAGAGTGTCGATGAAACACAGAAATTGCATCGGGATTGAATACAACAGTCACCATGCGCACTTTCCTCCATGAGAGTAATGTCTCAAACAGTCTACGCTTTGATCGTTCCCTGGAAGACCAGTAGTAGTTTCCGATGCACATCTAATGGCATTTTGTAATCTGTGGACTATCAGAGTGTTGATGAAACACAGAAGTTTCATCGGGATTGAATGCAACAGTCACCATGCGCACTTTCCTCCATAGGACTAATTCTCAAACATTCTACGCTTTGATCGTTTCCTGGAAAAACAGTAGTAGTTTCCGATGCACATCTGGTGGCATTCTGCAATCTGTTTACTATCAGAGTGTTGATGAAACACAGAAATTGCATCGGTCTTGAATACAACCGTCACCATGCGCACTTTCCTCCATGGGAGTAATGTCTCAAACAGTCTACGCTTTGATCGTTCCCAGGAAGACCAGTAGTAGTTTCCGATGCACATCTGGAGACAATCTGTAATCTGTGGACTATCAGAGTGTTGATGAAACACAGAAATTGCATCGGGATTGAATACAATAGTCACCATGACCACTTTCCTCCATAGGACTAATTCTCAAACATTCTACGCTTTGATCGTTCCCTGGAGGACCAGTAGTAGTTTCCGATGCACATCTGGTTGCATTCTGTAATCTATGGACTATCAGAGTGTTGATGAAACCCAGAAATTGCATCGGGATTGATAACAACAGTCAACATGCGCACTTTCCTCCATGGGAGTTGTGTCTCAAACAGTCTACGATTTGATCGTTCCCTGGAAGACCAGTGGTAGTTTCCGATGCACATCTGGAGGCATTCTGAAATTTGTGGACTATCAGAGTGTTGATGAGGCACAGAAATTGCATCGGGATTAAATACAACAGTCACCATGCGCACTTTTTTCCATGGGAGTAACGTCTCTAAAGGTCTACGCTTTGATCGTTCCCTGGAAGACCAGTAGTAGTTTCCGATGCACGTCTGGTGGCATTCTGTAATCTTTGGACTATCAGAGTGTTGATGAAAAACAGAAATTGCATCGGGATTGAATACAACAGTCACCGTCCGCACTTTTCTCCATGGGAGTAATATCTGAAACAGTCTACGCTTTGATCGTTCCCTGGAATACCAGTAGTAGTTTCCGATGCACATATGGAGGCATTCTGTAATCTGTGGACCTTCAAAGTGTTGATGAAACACAGAAATTGCATCGGGAGTGCAAACAACAGTCACCATCAGCACTTTCATCCATGGGTGTAACGTCTGAAACAGTCTACGTTTTGATCGTTCCCAGGAAAACCAGTAGTAGTTTCCGATGCACATCTGGAGACAATCTGTAATCTGTGGACTATCAGAGTGTTGATGAAACACAGAAATTGCATCGGGATTGAATACAACATGCACCATGCGCACTTTCCTCCATGGGAGTAATGTCTCAAACAGTCTACGCTTTGATCGTTCCCTGGAAGACCAGTAGTAGTTTCCGATGCACATCTGGAGGCATACCGTAATCTGTGGACTACCAGAGTGTTGATGAAACACAGAGATAGCATCGGGATTGAATACAACAGACACCATGCGCACTTTCCTCCATGTTAGTAATGTCTCAACAGACTACGCTTTGATCGTTCTCTGGAAGACCAGTAGAAGTTTCCGATGCACATCTGGTGGCATTCTGTAATCTGTGGACTATCAGAGTGTTGATGAGGCACAGAAATTGCATCGGAATTGAATACAACAGTCACCATGCGCACTTTCCTCCATGAGAGTAATGTCTCAAACAGTCTACGTTTTGATCGTTCCCTGGAAGTCCAGTGGTGATTTCCGATACACAACTGGTGGCATTCTGTAATCTGTGGACTATCAGAGTGTTGATGAATCACAGAAAATGCATCGGGATTGAATACAACAATCACCATGCGCACTTTCCTCCACGGGAGTGATATCTCAAACAGTCTACGCTTTGATCGTTCCCTGGAAGACCAGTAGTAGTCTCCGATGCACATCTGTTGGCATTCTGTAATCTGTGGGCTAACAGAGTGTTGATGAAACACAGATATTGCATCGGGATTGAATACGTCAATATTGGCACGTTCCTAAATCGGAGTAATGTCTCAAACAGTCTACGATTTGATCGTTCCCTGGAAGACCAGTAGTAGTTACCGATGCACATCTGGTGGCATTCTGTAATCTGTGGACAATCAGAGTGTCGATGAAACACAGAAATTGCATCGGGATTGAATACAACAGTCACCATGCGCACTTTCCTCCATGAGAGTAATGTCTCAAACAGTCTACGCTTTGATCGTTCCCTGGAAGACCAGTAGTGGTTTCCGATGCACAACTGGTGGCATTCTGTAATCTGTGGACTATAAAAGTGTTGATGAAACACAGAAAATGCATCGGGATTGAATACAACAATCACCATGCGCACTTTCCTCCACGGGAGTGATATCTCAAACAGTCTACGCTTTGATCGTTCCCTGGAATACCAGTAGTAGTTTCCGATGCACATCTGGTGGCATTCTGTAATCTGTGGACTATCAGAGTGTTGATGAAACACAGAAATAGCATCGGGATTGAATACAACAGTCACCATGCTCACTTTCCTCCATGGGAGTTATGTCTCAAACAGTCTATGCTTTGATCGTTCCCTGGAAGACCAGTAGTTGTCTCAGATGCACATCTGGTGGCATTCTGTAATCTGTGGACTAACAGAGTGTTGATGAAACACAGAAATTGCATCGGGATTGAATACAACAGTCAATATTGGCACTTTCCTCCATGTGAGTAAAGTCTCAAACAGTCTACGCTTTGATAGCTCCCTGGAAGACCAGTATTACTTTCCGATGCACATCTGGAGGCATTCTGTAATCTGTGGACTATCAGCGTGTTGATAAAACACAGAAGTAGCATCGGGATTGAATACAACAGCCAGCATGCCCACTTTTCTCCATGGGAGTAATATCTGAAACAGTCTACGCTTTGATCGATCAATGGAATACCAGTAGTAGTTTCCGATGCACATATGGAGGCATTCTGCAATCTGTGGACCTTCAAAGTGTTGATGAAACACAGAAATTGCATCGGGATTCATAACAACAGTCACCATGCGCACTTTCCTCCACAGGAGTAATGTCTGAAACAGTCTACGCTTTGATCGTTCCCTTGAAGACCAGTAGTAGTTTCCGAAGCACATCTGCTGGCATTCTGTAATCTGTGGACTGTCAGAGTGTTGATGAAACACAGAAATTGAATCGTGTTTGACTACAACAGTCAGCATGCGCACTTTCCTAAATGGGAGTAATGTCTCAAACAGTCTACGCTTTGATCGTTCGCTGGAAGACCAGTAGCAGTTTCCGATGCACATCTGGTGGCATTCTGTAATCAATGGACTATCAGAGTGTTGATGAAACACAGAAATTGCATCGGGATTCATAACAACAGTCACCATGCGCACTTTCCTCCACAGGAGTAATGTCTGAAACAGTCTACGCTTTGATCGTTCCCTGGAAGGCCATTAGTACTTTCCGATGCACATATGGAAGCATTCTGTAATCTGTGGACCTTCAAAATGTTGTTGAAACACAGAAATTGCATCGGGATTGAATACAACACTCAATATTGGCACTTTCCTCCATAGGACTAATTCTCAAACATTCTACGCTTTGATCGTTTCCTGGAAAAACAGTAGTAGTTTCCGATGCACATCTGGTGGCATTCTGCAATCTGTTTACTATCAGAGTGTTGATGAAACACAGAAATTGCATCGGTCTTGAATACAACCGTCACCATGCGCACTTTCCTCCATGGGAGTAATGTCTCAAACAGTCTACGCTTTGATCGTTCCCAGGAAGACCAGTAGTAGTTTCCGATGCACATCTGGAGACAATCTGTAATCTGTGGACTATCAGAGTGTTGATGAAACACAGAAATAGCATCGGGATTGAATACAACAGACACCATGCGCACTTTCCTTCATGTTAGTAATGTCTCAAACAGTCTACGCTTTGATCGTTCTCTGGAAGACCAGTAGAATTTTCCGATGCACATCTGGTGGCATTCTGTAATCTGTGGACTATCAGAGTGTTGATGAAACACAGAAATTGCAACGGGATTGAATACAGCAGTCACCATACGCACTTTCCTCCATGGGAGTAATGTCGCAAACTGTCTACCTTTTGATCGTTCCCTGGAAGGCCAGTAGTAGTTTCCGATGCACATCTGGTGGCAATCTGTAATCTGTGGACTATCAGAGTATTGACTAAACACAGAAATTGCATCGGAATTGAATACAACATTCACCATGCGCACTTTCCTCCATGAGAGTAATGTCTCAAACAGTCTACGCTTTGATCGTTTTCTGGAAGACCAGTAGTGGTTTCCGATGCACAACTGGTGGCATTCTGTAATCTGTGGACTATCAGAGTGTTGGTGAAACACAGAAAATGCATCGGGATTGAATACAACAATCACCATGCGCACTTTCCTCGACGGGAGTGATACCTCAAACAGTCTACGCTGTGATCGTTACCTGGAAGACCAGTAGTAGTCTCCGATGCACATCTGTTGGCATTCTGTAATCTGTGGACTAACAGAGTTTTGATGAAACACAGAAATTGCATCGGGATTGAATACGTCAATATTGGCACTTTCCTAAATCGGAGTAATGTCTCAAACAGTCTACGATTTGATCGTTCCCTGGTAGACCAGTAGTAGTTTCCGATGCACATCTGGTGTCATTCTGTAATCTGTGGACAATCAGAGTGTCGATGAAACACAGAAATTGCATCATGATTGAGTACAACAGTCACCATGCGCACTTTCCTCCACGGGAGTGATATCTCAAACAGTCTACGCTTTGATCGTTCCCTGGAATACCAGTAGTAGTTTCCGATGCACATCTGGTGGCATTCTGTAATCTGTGGACTATCACAGTGTTGATGAAACACAGAAATAGCATCGGGATTGAATACAACAGTCACCATGCTCACTTTCCTCCATGGGAGTAATGTCTCAAGCAGTCTACGCTTTGATCGTTCCCTGGAAGACCAGTAGTAGTCTCAGATGCACATCTGTTGGCATTCTGTAATCTGTGGACTAACAGAGTTTTGATGAAACACAGAAATTGCATCGGGATTGAATACGTCAATATTGGCACTTTCCTAAATCGGAGTAATGTCTCAAACAGTCTACGATTTGATCGTTCCCTGGAAGACCAGTAGTAGTTTCCGATGCACATCTGGTGTCATTCTGTAATCTGTGGACAATCAGAGTGTCGATGAAACACAGAAATTGCATCATGATTGAATACAACAGTCACCATCCGCACTTTCCTCCATGAGAGTAATGTCTCAAACAGTCTACGCTTTGATCGTTCCCTGGAAGACCAGTAGTGGTTTCCGATGCACAACTGGTGGCATTCTGTAATCTGTGGACTATCAGAGTGTTGATGATACACAGAAAATGCATCGGGATTGAATACAAAAATCACCATGCGCACTTTCCTCCACGGGAGTGATATCTCAAACAGTCTACGCTTTGATCGTTCCCTGGAATACCAGTAGTAGTTTCCGATGCACATCTGGTGGCATTCTGTAATCTGTGGACTATCACAGTGTTGATGAAACACAGAAATAGCATCGGGATTGAATACAACAGTCACCATGCTCACTTTCCTCCATGGGAGTAAAGTCTCAAGCAGTCTACGCTTTGATCGTTCCCTGGAAGACCAGTAGTAGTCTCAGATGCACATCTGGTGGCATTCTGTAATCTGTGGACTAACAGAGTGTTGATGAAACACAGAAATTGCATCGGGATTGAATACAACACTCAATATTGGCACTTTCCTCCATGGGAGTAATGTCTCAAACAGTCTACGCTTTGATAGCTAACTGGAAGACCAGTAGTACTTTCCGATGCACATCTGGAGGCATTCTGTAATCTGTAGACTATAAGGGTGTTAATGAATCACAAAAATTTCATCGGGATTGAATACAACAGACACCATGCGCACTTTCCTCCATGGGAGTAATGTCTCAAACAGTCTACGCTTTGATCGTTCCCTGGAAGACCAGTAGTAGTTTCCGATGCACATCTGGTGGCATTCTGTAATCTGTGGACTATCAGAGTGTTGATGAAACACAGAAATTGCATCGGGATTGAATACAATAGTCACCATGACCACTTTCCTCCATAGGACTAATTCTCAAACATTCTACGCTTTGATCGTTCCCTGGAGGACCAGTAGTAGTTTCCGATGCACATCTGGTTGCATTCTGTAATCTATGGACTATCAGAGTTTTAATGAAACACAGAAATTGCATCGGGATTGATAACAACATGCACCATGCGCACTTTCCTCCATGGGAGTAATGTCTCAAACAGTCTACGCTTTGATCGTTCCCTGGAAGACCAGTAGTAGTTTCCGATGCACATCTGGAGGCATACTGTAGTCTGTGGACTACCAGAGTGTTGATGAAACACAGAGATAGCATCGGGATTGAATAAAACAGACACCATGCGCACTTTCCTCCATGTTAGTAATGTCTCAAACAGTCTACGCTTTGATCGTTCTCTGGAAGACCAGTAGAAGTTTCCGATGCACATCTGGTGGCATTCTGTAATCTGTGGACTATCAGAGTGTTGATGAGGCACAGAAATTGCATCGGAATTGAATACAACAGTCACCATGCGCACTTTCCTCCATGAGAGTAATGTCTCAAACAGTCTACGCTTTGATCGTTCCCTGGAATACCAGTGGTGGTTTCCGATGCACAACTGGTGGCATTCTGTAATCTGTGGACTATGAGAGTGTTGATGAAACACAGAAAATGCATCGGGATTGAATACAATAGTCACCATACGCACTTTCCTCCATAGGACTAATTCTCAAACATTCTACGCTTTGATCGTTTCCTGGAAAAACAGTAGTAGCTTCCGATGCACATCTGGTGGCATTCTGCAATCTGTTTACTATCAGAGTGTTGATGAAACACAGAAATTGCATCGGTATTGAATACAACCGTCACCATGCGCACTTTCCTCCATGGGAGTAATGTCTCAAACAGTCTACGCTTTGATCGTTCCCAGGAAGACCAGTAATAGTTTCCGATGCACATCTGGAGACAATCTGTAATCTGTGGACTATCAGAGTGTTGATGAAACACAGAAATTGCATCGGGATTGAATACAATAGTCACCATAACCACTTTCCTCCATAGGACTAATTCTCAAACTTTCTACGCTTTGATCGTTCCCTGGAGGACCAGTAGTAGTTTCCGATGCACATCTGGTGGCATTCTGTAATCTGTGGACTATCACAGTGTTGATGAAACACAGAAATAGCATCGGGATTGAATACAACAGTCACCATGCTCACTTTCCTCCATGGGAGTAATGTCTCAAGCAGTCTACGCTTTGATCGTTCCCTGGAAGACCAGTAGTAGTCTCAGATGCACATCTGGTGGCATTCTGTAATCTGTGGACTAACAGAGTGTTGATGAAACTAAGAAATTGCATCGGGATTGAATACAACACTCAATATTGGCACTTTCCTCCATGGGAGTAATGTCTCAAACAGTCTACGCTTTGATAGCTAACTGGAAGACCAGTAGTACTTTCCGATGCACATCTGGAGGCATTCTGTAATCCGTAGACTATAAGGGTGTTAATGAATCACAAAAATTTCATCGGGATTGAATACAACAGACACCATGCGCACTTTCCTCCATGGGAGTAATGTCTCAAACAGTCTACGCTTTGATCGTTCCCTGGAAGACCAGTAGTATTCTCCGATGCACATCTGTTGGCATTCTGTAATCTGTGGGCTAACAGAGTGTTGATGAAACACAGAAATGGCATCGGGATTGAATACGTCAATATTGGCACGTTCCTAAATCGGAGTAATGTCTCCAACAGTCTACGATTTGATCGTTCCCTGGAAGACCAGTAGTAGTTACCGATGCACATCTGGTGGCATTCTGTAATCTGTGGACAATCAGAGTGTCGATGAAACACAGAAATTGCATCGGGATTGAATACAACAGTCACCATGCGCACTTTCCTCCATGAGAGTAATGTCTCAAACAGTCTACGCTTTGATCGTTCCCTGGAAGACCAGTAGTGGTTTCCGATGCACAACTGGTGGCATTCTGTAATCTGTGGACTATAAAAGTGTTGATGAAACACAGAAAATGCATCGGGATTGAATACAACAATCACCATGCGCACTTTCCTCCATGGGAGTGATATCTCAAACAGTCTACGCTTTGATCGTTCCCTGGAATACCAGTAGTAGTTTCCGATGCACATCTGGTGCCATTCTGTAATCTGTGGACTATCAGAGTGTTGATGAAACACAGAAATAGCATCGTAATTGAATACAACAGTCACCATGCTCACTTTCCTCCATGGGAGTTATGTCTCAAACAGTCTACGCTTTGCTCGTTCCCTGGAAGAGCAGTAGTAGTCTCAGATGCACATCTGGTGGCATTCTGTAATCTGTGGACTAACAGAGTGTTGATGAAACACAGAAATTGCATCGGGATTGAATACAACAGTCAATATTGGCACTTTCCTCCATGTGAGTAAAGTCTCAAACAGTCTACGCTTTGATAGCTCCCTGGAAGACCAGTAGTACTGTCCGATGCACATCTGGAGGCATTCTGTAATCTGTGGACTATCAGAGTGTTGATAAAACACAGAAGTAGCATCGGGATTGAATAAAACAGTCAGCATGCCCACTTTCCTCCATGGGAGTGATATCTCAAACAGTCTACGCTTTGATCGTTCCCTGGAATACCAGTAGTAGTTTCCGATGCACATCTTTTGGCATTCTGTAATCTGTGGACTATCAGAGTGTTGATGAAACACAGAAATTGCATCGGGGTTTTAATACAACAGTCACCATGCGCACTTTCCTCCATGGGAGTAATGTCTCAAACAGTCTACGATAAGATCTTTCCCTGTAAGACCAGTGTTAGTTTCCGATGCACATCTGGTGGCATTCTGTAATCTGTGGACTATCAGAGTGCTGATGAAAAACAGAAATTGCATTGGGATTGAATACAACAGTCACCGTCCGCACTTTTCTCCATGGGAGTAATATCTGAAACAGTCTACGCTTTGATCGTTCAATGTAATACCAGTAGTAGTTTCCGATGCACATATGGAGGCATTCTGTAATCTGTGGACCTTCAAAGTGTTGATGAAACACAGAAATTGCATCGGGAGTGAATACAACACTCACAATCCGCACTTTCCTCCATGGGAGTAATGTCTCAAACAGTCTACGCTTTGATCGTTCCCAGGAAGACCAGTAGTAGTTTCCGATGCACATCCGGTGGCATTCTGTAATCTCTGGACTATCAGAGTGTTGATGAAACACTCAAATTGCATCGGGATTGAATACAACAGTCACCATCCGCACTTTAGTCCATGGAAATAACGTCTGAAACAGTCTACGCTTTGATCGTTCCCTTGAAGACCAGTAGTAGTTTCCGAAGCACATCTGCTGGCATTCTGTAATCTGTGGACTGTCAGAGTGTTGATGAAACACAGAATTTGAATCGTGTTTGACTACAACAGTCAGCATGCGCACTTTCCTCCATGGGAGTAATGTCTCAAAAAGTCTACGTTTTGAACGTTCCCTGGAAGACCAGTAGCAGTTTCCGATGCACATCTGGTGGCATTCTGTAATCAATGGACTATCAGAGTGTTGATGAAACACAGAAATTGCATCGGGATTGATAACAACAGTCACCATGTGCACTTTCCTCCACAGGAGTAATGTCTCAAACAGTCTACGCTTTGATCGTTCCCTGGAAGACCATTAGTACTTTCCGGTGCACATCTGGAAGCATTCTGTAATCTGTGGACCTTCAAAATGTTGTTGAAACACAGAAATTGCATCGGGAGTGAAAACAACAGTCACCATCAGCACTTTCATCCATGGGAGTAACGTCTGAAACAGTCTACGTTTTGATCGTTCCCAGGAAAACCAGTACTAGTTTCCGATGCACATCTGGAGACAATCTGTAATCTGTGGACTATCAGGGTGTTGATGAAACACAGAAATTGCATCGGGATTGAAGACAACAGTCGCCATGCGCACTTTCCTCCATGAGAGTAATGTCTCAAACAGTCTACGCTTTGATCGTTCCCTGGAAGACCAGTAGTGGTTTCCGATGCACAACTGGTGGCATTCTGTAATCTGTGGACCTTCAAAATGTTGTTGAAACACAGAAATTGCATCGGGAGTGAAAACAACAGTCACCATCAGCACTTTCATCCATGGGAGTAACGTCTGAAACAGTCTACGTTTTGATCGTTCCCAGGAAAACCAGTACTAGTTTCCGATGCACATCTGGAGACAATCTGTAATCTGTGGACTATCAGGGTGTTGATGAAACACAGAAATTGCATCGGGATTCAATACAACAATCACCATGCGCACTTTCCTCGACGGGAGTGATACCTCAAACAGTCTACGCTGTGATCGTTACCTGGAAGACCAGTAGTAGTCTCCGATGCACATCTGTTGGCATTCTGTAATCTGTGGACTAACAGAGTTTTGATGAAACACAGAAATTGCATCGGGATTGAATACGTCAATATTGGCACTTTCCTAAATCGGAGTAATGTCTCAAACAGTCTACGATTTGATCGTTCCCTGGAAGACCAGTAGTAGTTTCCGATGCACATCTGGTGTCATTCTGTAATCTGTGGACAATCAGAGTGTCGATGAAACACAGAAATTGCATCATGATTGAGTACAACAGTCACCATGCGCACTTTCCTCCACGGGAGTGATATCTCAAACAGTCTACGCTTTGATCGTTCCCTGGAATACCAGTAGTAGTTTCCGACGCACATCTGGTGGCATTCTGTAATCTGTGGACTATCACGGTGTTGATGAAACACAGAAATAGCATCGGGATTGAATACAACAGTCACCATGCTCACTTTCCTCCATGGGAGTAATGTCTCAAGCAGTCTACGCTTTGATCGTTCCCTGGAAGACCAGTAGTAGTCTCAGATGCACATCTGGTGGCATTCAGTAATCTGTGGACTAACAGAGTGTTGATGAAACACAGAAATTGCATCGGGATTGAATACAACATTCAATATAGGCACTTTCCTCCATGGGAGTAATGTCTCAAACAGTCTACGCTTTGATAGCTAACTGGAAGACCAGTAGTACTTTCCGATGCACATCTGGAGGCATTCTGTAATCTGTAGACTATAAGGGTGTTGATGAATCACAAAAATTGCATCGGGATTGAATACAACAGACACCATGCGCACTTTCCTCCATGGGAGTAATGTCTCAAACAGTCTACGCTTTGATCGTTCCCTGGAGGACCAGTAGTAGTTTCCGATGCACATCTGGTTGCATTCTGTAATCTATGGACTATCAGAGTGTTAATGAAACACAGAAATTGCATCGGGATTGATAACAACATGCACCATGCGCACTTTCCTCCATGTTAGTAATGTCTCAAACAGTCTACGCTTTGATCGTTCTCTGGAAGACCAGTAGAAGTTTCCGATGCACATCTGGTGGCATTCTGTAATCTGTGGACTATCAGAGTGTTGATGAGGCACAGAAATTGCATCGGAATTGAATACAACAGTCACCATGCGCACTTTCCTCCATGAGAGTAATGTCTCAAACAGTCTACGCTTTGATCGTTCCCTGGAAGACCAGTGGTGGTTTCCGATGCACAACTGGTGGCATTCTGTAATCTGTGGACTATGAGAGTGTTGATGAAACACAGAAAATGCATCGGGATCGAATACAACAGTCACCATGCGCACTTTCCTCCATAGGACTAATTCTCAAACATTCTACGCTTTGATCGTTTCCTGGAAAAACAGTAGTAGTTTCCGATGCACATCTGGTGGCATTCTGAAGTCTGTTTACTATCAGAGTGTTGATGAAACACAGAAATTGCATCGGTATTGAATACAACCGTCAACATGCGCACTTTCCTCCATGGGAGTAATGTCTCAAACAGTCTACGCTTTGATCGTTCCCAGGAAGACCAGTAGTAGTTTCCGATGCACATCTGGAGACAATCTGAAATCTGTGGACTATCAGAGTGTTGATGAAACACAGAAATTGCATCGGGATTGAATACAATAGTCACCATGACCACTTTCCTCCATAGGACTAATTCTCAAACATTCTACGCTTTGATCGTTCCCTGGAGGACCAGTAGTAGTTTCCGATGCACATCTGGTTGCATTCTGTAATCTATGGACTATCAGAGTGTTAATGAAACACAGAAATTGCATCGGGATTGATAACAACATGCACCATGCGCACTTTCCTCCATGGGAGTAATGTCTCAAACAGTCTACGCTTTGATCGTTCCCTGGAAGACCAGTAGTAGTTTCCGATGCACATCTGGAGGCATACTGTAATCTGTGGACTACCAGAGTGTTGATGAAACACAGAGATAGCATCGGGATTGAATACAACAGACACCATGCGCACTTTCCTCCATGTTAGTAATGTCTCAAACAGTCTACGCTTTGATCGTTCTCTGGAAGACCAGTAGAAGTTTCCGATGCACATCTGGTGCCATTCTGTAATCTGTGGACTATCAGAGTGTTGATGAGGCACAGAAATTGCATCGGAATTGAATACAACAGTCACCATGCGCACTTTCCTCCATGAGAGTAATGTTTCAAACAGTCTACGCTTTGATCATTCCCTGGAACACCAGTGGTGGTTTCCGATGCACAACTGGTGGCATTCTGTAATCTGTGGACTATGAGAGTGTTGATGAAACACAGGAAATGCATCGGGATTGAATACAACAATCACCATGCGCACTTTCCTCCACGGGAGTGATATCTCAAACAGTCTACGCTTTGATCGTTCCCTGGAAGACCAGTAGTAGTCTCCGATGCACATCTGTTGGCATTCTGTAATCTGTGGGCTAACAGAGTGTTGATGAAACACAGAAATTGCATCGGGATTGAATACGTCAATATTGGCACGTTCCTAAATCGGAGTAATGTCTCCAACAGTCTACGATTTGATCGTTCCCTGGAATACCAGTAGTAGTTACCGGTGCAAATCTGGTGGCATTCTGTAATCTGTGGACAATCAGAGTGTCGATGAAACACGGAAATTGCATCGGGATTGAATATAACAGTCACCATGCGCAGTTTCCTCCATGAGAGTAATGTCTCAAACAGTCTACGCTTTGATCGTTCCCTGGAAGACCAGTAGTGGTTTCCGATGCACAACTGGTGGCATTCTGTAATCTGTGGACTATAAAAGTGTTGATGAAACACAGAAAATGCATCGGGATTGAATACAACAATCACCATGCGCACTTTCCTCCATGGGAGTGATATCTCAAACAGTCTACGCTTTGATCGTTCCCTGGAATACCAGTAGTAGTTTCCGATGCACATCTGGTGGCATTCTGTAATCTGTGGACTATCAGAGTGTTGATGAAACACAGAAATAGCATCGGGATTGAATACAACAGTCACCATGCTCACTTTCCTCCATATGAGTTATGTCTCAAACAGTCTACGCTTTGATCGTTCCCTGGAAGACCAGTAGTAGTCTCAGATGCACATCTGGTGGCATTCTGTAATCTGTGGACTAACAGAGTGTTGATGAAACACAGAAATTGCATCGGGATTGAATACAACAGTCAATATTGGCACTTTCCTCCATGTGAGTAAAGTCTCAAACAGTCTACGCTTTGATAGCTCCCTGAAAGACCAGTAGTACTTTCCGATGCACATCTGGAGGCATTCTGTAATCTGTGGACTATCAGAGTGTTGATAAAACACAGAAGTAGCATCGGGATTGAATAAAACAGTCAGCATGCCCACTTTCGTCCATGGGAGTGATATCTCAAACAGTCTACGCTTTGATCGTTCCCTGGAATACCAGTAGTAGTTTCCGATGCACATCTTTTGGCATTCTGTAATCTGTGGACTATCAGAGTGTTGATGAAACACAGAAATTGCATCGGGGTTTTAATACAACATTCACCATGCGCACTTTCCTCCATGGGAGTAATGTCTCAAAGAGTCTACGATATGATCTTTCCCTGTAAGACCAGTGGTAGTTTCCGATGCACATCTGGTGGCATTCTGTAATCTGTGGACTATCAGAGTGTTGATGAAAAACAGAAATTGCATTGGGATTGAATACAACAGTCACCGTCCGCACTTTTCTCCATGGGAGTAATATCTGAAACAGTCTACGCTTTGATCGTTCAATGTAATACCAGTAGTAGTTTCCGATGCACATATGGAGGCATTCTGTAATCTGTGGACCTTCAAAGTGTTGATGAAACACAGAAATTGCATCGGGAGTGAATACAACACTCACAATCCGCACTTTCCTCCATGGGAGTAATGTCTAATACAGTCTACGCTTTGATCGATCCCAGGAAGACCAGTAGTAGTTTCCGATGCACATCTGGTGGCATTCTGTAATCTCTGGACTATCAGAGTGTTGATGAAACACTCAAATTGCATCGGGATTGAATACAACAGTCACCATCCGCACTTTCCTCCATGGAAATAACGTCTGATACAGTCTACGCTTTGATCGTTCCCTTGAAGACCAGTAGTAGTTTCCGAAGCACATCTGCTGGCATTCTGTAATCTGTGGACTGTCAGAGTGTTGATGAAACACAGAAATTGAATCGTGTTTGACTACAACAGTCAGCATGCGCACATTCCACCATGGGAGTAATGTCTCAAACAGTCTACGTTTTGAACGTTCCCTGGAAGACCAGTAGCAGTTTCCGATGCACATCTGGTGGCATTCTGTAATCAATGGACTATCAGAGTGTTGATGAAACACAGAAATTGCATCGGGATTGATAACAACAGTCACCATGCGCACTTTCCTCCTCAGGAGTAATGTCTCAAACAGTCTACGCTTTGATCGTTCCCTGGAAGACCATTAGTACTTTCCGGTGCACATCTGGAAGCATTCTGTAATCTGTGGACCTTCAAAATGTTGTTGAAACACAGAAATTGCATCGGGAGTGAAAACAACAGTCACCATCAGCACTTTCATCCATGGGAGTAACGTCTGAAACAGTCTACGTTTTGATCGTTCCCAGGAAAACCAGTACTAGTTTCCGATGCACATCTGGAGACAATCTGTAATCTGTGGACTATCAGGGTGTTGATGAAACACAGAAATTGCATCGGGAT
Organism: Schistocerca gregaria; assembly: GCF_023897955.1. Taxonomy (NCBI): domain Eukaryota; kingdom Metazoa; phylum Arthropoda; class Insecta; order Orthoptera; family Acrididae; genus Schistocerca; species Schistocerca gregaria. The sequence goes on from NC_064929.1 coordinate 55,235,943, forward strand.
TGAAGACAACAGTCGCCATGCGCACTTTCCTCCATGAGAGTAATGTCTCAAACAGTCTACGCTTTGATCGTTCCCTGGAAGACCAGTAGTGGTTTCCGATGCACAACTGGTGGCATTCTGTAATCTGTGGACCTTCAAAATGTTGTTGAAACACAGAAATTGCATCGGGAGTGAAAACAACAGTCACCATCAGCACTTTCATCCATGGGAGTAACGTCTGAAACAGTCTACGTTTTGATCGTTCCCAGGAAAACCAGTACTAGTTTCCGATGCACATCTGGAGACAATCTGTAATCTGTGGACTATCAGGGTGTTGATGAAACACAGAAATTGCATCGGGATTGAATACAACAATCACCATGCGCACTTTCCTCGACGGGAGTGATACCTCAAACAGTCTACGCTGTGATCGTTACCTGGAAGACCAGTAGTAGTCTCCGATGCACATCTGTTGGCATTCTGTAATCTGTGGACTAACAGAGTTTTGATGAAACACAGAAATTGCATCGGGATTGAATACGTCAATATTGGCACTTTCCTAAATCGGAGTAATGTCTCAAACAGTCTACGATTTGATCGTTCCCTGGAAGACCAGTAGTAGTTTCCGATGCACATCTGGTGTCATTCTGTAATCTGTGGACAATCAGAGTGTCGATGAAACACAGAAATTGCATCATGATTGAGTACAACAGTCACCATGCGCACTTTCCTCCACGGGAGTGATATCTCAAACAGTCTACGCTTTGATCGTTCCCTGGAATACCAGTAGTAGTTTCCGACGCACATCTGGTGGCATTCTGTAATCTGTGGACTATCACGGTGTTGATGAAACACAGAAATAGCATCGGGATTGAATACAACAGTCACCATGCTCACTTTCCTCCATGGGAGTAATGTCTCAAGCAGTCTACGCTTTGATCGTTCCCTGGAAGACCAGTAGTAGTCTCAGATGCACATCTGGTGGCATTCAGTAATCTGTGGACTAACAGAGTGTTGATGAAACACAGAAATTGCATCGGGATTGAATACAACATTCAATATAGGCACTTTCCTCCATGGGAGTAATGTCTCAAACAGTCTACGCTTTGATAGCTAACTGGAAGACCAGTAGTACTTTCCGATGCACATCTGGAGGCATTCTGTAATCTGTAGACTATAAGGGTGTTGATGAATCACAAAAATTGCATCGGGATTGAATACAACAGACACCATGCGCACTTTCCTCCATGGGAGTAATGTCTCAAACAGTCTACGCTTTGATCGTTCCCTGGAGGACCAGTAGTAGTTTCCGATGCACATCTTTTGACATTCTGTAATCTGTGGACTATCAGAGTGTTGATGAAACACAGAAATTGCATCGGGGTTTTAATACAACAGTCACCATGCGCACTTTCCTCCATGGGAGTAATGTCTCAAACAGTCTACGATATGATCTTAACCTGTAAGACCAGTGGTAGTTTCCGATGCACATCTGGTGGCATTCTGTAATCTGTGGACTATCAGAGTGTTGATGAAAAACAGAAATTGCATTTGGATTGAATACAACAGTCACCGTCCGCACTTTTCTCCATGGGAGTAATATCTGAAAAAGTCTAAGCTTTGATCGATCAATGGAATACCAGTAGTAGTTTCCGATGCACATATGGAGGCATTCTGTAATCTGTGGACCTTCAAAGTGTTGATGAAACACAGAAATTGCATCGGGAGTGAATACAACACTCACAATCCGCACTTTCCTCCATGGGAGTAATGTCTGAAACAGTCTACGCTTTGATCGTTCCCTTGAAGATTAGTAGTAGTTTCCGAAGCACATCTGCTGGCATTCTGTAATCTGTGGACTGTCAGAGTGTTGATGAAACACAGAAATTGAATCGTGTTTGACTACAACAGTCAGCATGCGCACTTTCCTCCATGGGAGTAATGTCTCAAACAGTCTACGCTTTGATCGTTCGCTGGAAGACCAGTAGCAGTTTCCGATGCACATCTGGTGGCATTCTGTAATCTGTGGACTATCAGAGTGTTGATGAAACACAGAAG